>NC_133224.1:20407662-21607662 GCF_040436345.1 Pagrus major | reverse complement strand
CAACCTCTGCTTGGTTTTCGGTTGAAGCCAATTATGTTTTATGGCTTTAACGATGGATTACTTGTGTGCTATCAGACAAGTTAAAATGTTTATCTTTATTTTTAACTGACCTTCGATTTCATTTAGGTCTTCTGAGGAACCCAAGTTCACGGTAAAAACACTTCCTTGTTCGACTGAATTTTTTTTTTTACAAGAAATGGCTTCAACCAGGCCTCTCACCAGATTATCTTCTTTGAGCAGAGACCAGGTGATGAACTCCAGCAGCGGCAGCACATTGACCAGCCGTTTCTTCTTCAGGCCCAGCAGACGCAGCACTTTGCCGAGCTCCTCGCTCTGCACGCCACAATTCTGCAAAACACAAATACTCATTTCAGCTCATGCAAGATTTTGTGCTGTTTCTTCTTTTCTTAAAAAAAAAACACTGTTAGAGTTGTGGGTGTTACTTTCTGTTGACAGTAAAAACTTTCCAGTTTTCTTTAACTTTCAGTCTCAGGTTTACGATTTCTCACCTCAGTCGCCTTGTGCAACTCCTTCGCCCACTCCATGATCCTCAATTCGGCCTCCTCATTGGCATCTTTATCTTCTTTATTTTCAAGCTCTTCCCTCTCAGATGCCCAGGGGGTCTCCTTCAGGTGCTAAGGACACAAAATCAGTAATTAAAGATCATTTTTTGAGCAATTTGCTGTATCCAAGTAGGCTATCTTTGATCTGTAATTGAAAATTACAGTATAATGTCGTGTATAAACTGACTTTGTCGACATGGTGGAGTTCGTCGGCCCACTCCAGGATCAGTTTCCTGCTCTCCTCAAGACTGCGCTCGGTACGCGGGTCTGAACTGTGGGCTTGTTTGCTGGATCCCTTCCCTGGATTTCCTCTGCCCTGCTAAAACACAATACCACAAATTGTCAGACAATGTCGTACACAACACAAAGGTGTGCTACTGTGACAATTAGACGACAGTAAGACAAATTAGTTTCAAGGTGAAAGCTCAGGAAAACTGGGACACCATCATCTGCTACAGCTAATTTACAGGTCTTATTAAATATTAATTATATCAAATAGGTCACACGTGGCATGTTTTCCCTTTTCAGATGTCAAAAGGGCCAGATTAAAGACATAAGAGCCCCTTGTAAAAAGAAAAGGGTCAATGAACACGTGACCGATCAGCATCCAGCTGACCAATTAAGGTCATCGACACTCCTCGTGAGCGAGCAAAGTAACTGTCTCCTGCAGCTATGCTTATTCAGTCTGTGTACTCATGAATGCTGTGTCACCTTGTATTTTGTTAGCATCAAAAGGCTCTCATCTCAAGGAAATCAAGGGTTTAAAATGGGGTGAATAAACCTTTAACAACAGCACTTTCTTGTCTTGTTTTATTGCACTATTTGTTCTGATTAATGAGTCATAAAATCAACCTGTCCGTCTTTTGTCCTTGCCTCCCTCATGCCCTACCTTGCACACTTGGTCCACCTGCTCCTTCCAGTGATTGATGAACTGCACACACTCCTGCAAGTTGCGCAGATCCTTCAGGCTGCCCTTATGAGTGTGTTGCTGCAGGAAACACAACAAATTTAGATCTTTATATTCCGACTATGGGTTTAAACATTAACCCAAATCTCAAGCTAAGCAAAATGAATCATTAACGAGATCATGGATGTTTTTCTACCTGTTTGGTGACTTTGCTGATTTTGCTGGATCTGGTGGGGACCGAGCTGCTAGACTGGCGGTCCTCCTCAGGCAGGGTCCAGCGTACAGCCCCAATGGAGCTGCTCTGGGTGCTGCTGCCATCCTCGTTCAGCAGTATGCTCACCCCTGCAGCGGGGACAAATTCAGGAGAATCTCAGTTAATGTGTAAGAAATGTGACAAATGTGATTATTAGCTTTTCAGAGTGGCTTTCTGAGCATCTGATTGAATGTCAGCTACATGAACGCTACATTATCACCCCACACTGAGCAGAGGTTTAAAGTTATCAAACATGGAAGCACAGTAGCAGTTAAGTGCTTTCATTGACAAGGATTGAATAGAATCATCAAAAAAACCTACTTTTACCGGTTTTCAGGATACCCTTCTTCTCCATGATGGTGTCCTCACCCTATGTGGTGTGGAGAACACATGAACAAAATTAAATGTTGCAGTATGGAGTATGGACCCATAAAAATACCACATTTAAAAGGTTAATTATATTAACTTAATGTATTTTAAGTATCAAAACTAGTCATAATTTAGAGAAATGGCCCCTGTGAGTGTCATTCAAAGTATTTTATTTACTGTACAGTAATAACATATTTATAACATCACATAAAACAAAATATTTCAGGATATAAGTTTGTTTGAAATAAGTGAAAAATATTTCAGTGGAAATATGAAACAGCTACAGTAAACTGTAAACTTTAAGAGTTGACTTTACTTTAATGAAAAAGTCAGGAAAATTGATAAATAAAGGACACGTAAATTTAAGTTGTACGAGCCACAAGTTTAAACAACTTAAAATTATTTATTAACTTTTCTTGATAATTTTTAATTAAAAATATAATAATAAAAATATTTGTTTTAATTAAAGGCACTTTGTCAGATACTAAAGTGTCATTTAGATGTGATTCACTTGTAAAGACGTACAGAAAGCTATACATTTACAATAATTCTTTTTTTTTATTACTCTAAATGAAAACCGGCACCTCCAAAGCAATTTAAAAGTTTAATTATGGTGTCATATGACCAAACCAAACCTCAAATTACGATGATTGGTAGATCAGTGATGCGTCAATATCAGTTTAAAAAATGAGGCAAACTCTCTTGAGCTTAAACAATAATTAATTATAATGATATAAATGATAAATGTATTTATAAAACAACGCTGACTTTACGTTGAAAAAAACAGTAATAAAAGTAAATAAAATCCTAAACATGATATAAAACAAGCTTAAATTGTTTAAATTTGACAACAATCCATCAGTTAAGGAAAAGCCATGTAAAAAGTGTTTTAATTGATTCTGCAGTGATAAAATACTTAAAATTATACCAACAAGGCAAAAATGATTATTCTTAAATGGTTTGAAAAATATCATAAATTAAGAAGAAAATGTAAAAATATTTTGTTATAAATGAATTCATATCACACATACACACATACATTTGATAATATATAACCTCTGCTGATATCACTGTGTCGTACCTGTGTTCTGAGGCGGAGGTGATGCAGCTCTCTGCTGGTGGAGCAGACTGGACAGCCTCTGCTCTGCGATCAACCTATTTGTTCCTTTCTGCGTTTCTCTGATCTTTGGACTTTCTTTATGGCCTCTGAGATGGCGACTTTGTGCACAGCTCCCTGACATGAAGCTTCCTGGCAGCAGCTGGCATTTACAATGTGGGTAAAAAGGCATGATTTTTATGACAGTGATAAGTCTCTGGATATCAGGCAGTGTGACGCACATCCTCTGATTTTCTGGGTGTTAACTCTAACTGTTTTAACATTTTCATTACTAGGCTGTTACAGTTAATATGTTTATATAGTGGGAGCTGAGATTTGATTTAAAAATATTACATGATCCAAAAAACAAAATTGCAATATTTACCAGATGTACAAGTACATTTATGTACAATTTAATGCAAGTAACAACTGAATATATTTGCAATGACACTCATAAAAATTGTTGTTTATAGTTTTTTAAATAATCAGTCTCTCCAACATAAACTGTCATAAAAGAGTTTGTCCATTCTGGGAATTACAGAGGAGGACTTTCACACTCATAATGGGGGTAAACCAGAATCTTATGTAACTGAAAGTCATTTATTTCTGTTTCTCCTGGTTGTGATTAACAGTTTGGCCTAGAAAGAGATTATGAGATAGTAGAGACTAATCTTGTAATACGCAGCCCCCTATTGGCTTGAGTATGAATTTTACAGGTAGCCACTTTTTCCATATTGCACCTTTAAGGAGAGATATAAAAGAAACACAAGGCCAAAAGCTCACATATATAAAAACAAAATAGTCTTGACTAAAATAAACTATAATCAACGTGTTTTTAGATGTAGTAAGGTCAAAAAGTCTGAGAGCATTTATAAAAATACTTCTATTTTGCATTTGTTTTGAATGTTATACTATTTTTTTCCTTACAAATGATAATATTACCTAAACAGTTTGAAAGAAAAGTTGAATCTCTGAAAATGTCCATAATTTTTTAGAATAGCCTTCAGAATACCCTTTTGCTTCAATGAAAGCATGCTCTCAAGCAGGCACGGACTCCACACGTTTATACAAAACATGCTAACTCATGTTATCCCAGCATATGACAGTTTTCCACAAAGCTTCTTGACATCTCTGCAACACAATTAGGTCAAAACTGTTAGTTCTTTATATTCTGTTGATAATTTGTGTTCATTTTTGAATGTTTTAACTTTAATTCTTACATATTGCACCTTTAATGTAAATGCAGATGAATTTTTTTTAAAAATTTTTATCCAGACTGAAATTAGTCTAGAAATAATCAGATCTTTAACGATAACACTTTATAATAACGATCATTAGTAAGTGATAAAATTATAGCTAATTGAATGTCAGTTAATACTCATTTCAGTGATACCTACCTACCTACAATTTATAATAAATGCAGCATTATACATTATACATACAGCATTTCATTGTTTGTTTTCAGTTAAATAACTGTTGACTCAAATTTAATTCACTATAAATTTATCATTCATTCATCATGGTTATTATGAGGTCCATATCTTTTCATAAGTGAAGTTCACATGCAGAAAAATGTCCCGAGTTAAATATGTAATATATATTATATTATTGGAACATTATCACTGACGCAATCATGTGTAAGCATCATTTTACTGGTGAAGTTGGTCGAGGTGGAGCTTTTTTTAACGACTTTTTATACTGTTTGGTAATTTAATCTGTCAAAATATATCAAAATCATATTTCATATATGATTACATGTTTTGATTGTAAATGACTTTGCGTGGATTAAAAAGGACAAAAGTTCTCTTTGAATTGTAATAGAGTACATTGTTGAGTACTATGTTGCATAAAATGAAAGTAGCTCAAACTCTTACGCAAGTGCATCATTTTATATAATGTACATAGTTAAATTCCCCCACTGATAACACTTTGACGATGACTGCAACAATTTATTGTTATGATTACTGTAGACTTGTTATACTCACGTAGCCATAAAGGGCATAGTTTAAACAACGTTATGTAAAGACCACCTTCATGACATATCAGAGTGAACTTCAAACCTCCTGCTGACGTGTTCTGACAGGGAAAAAAAATAAAAACAACTTCCTACAAGTAACAGTTTCAGGTTTATTTCTCAAATGCAGGTAAGTCTGACAGTAGGACAAATGTAAAAAAAAATCCAAACTCATTACCTAAAGGTCTTTTTATATCTCTTCATATCTTTATAATCTCACTAGAAGAAACTTGTATATATAAAAGTGGCATCACATCTCTGATTCTAAGTCCAAAACGAGCTAAAGTGTGCTCCGTCAGCACGGTACCTTACAAATATGTACATACAAGTGAATGCTTATAAAAAATGAAATGTATCTTGTATCAGACGCTGAAGATGCAGCTTCTTCTCCAGTGCAGGATTCGTCAAACGTTCCCAGGAAATGTTTAGTTCCAGTTCTTGAAGAACTGCTTGAAGATGATGGTCTCCTTCCCCTGTGGCAGAATCTCCACCTGCAGCACAGGGCATCATAAACGTTTACTGCTTGCTGAATACATAAAGAAGCTACAGTGGAGGTGATAATCCACGTCTGTAAATGATCGTTTAAAATCATAACAGGCTGCTGTCAGAGAGGGTGAGACACAGAGAGCAGGGATTGGATCATTTACGGGAAGTGTGAGAGCAGCTTCTCATAAGTACCTGCGTTTTCATCCTGGGGTACTTCATTTGGTCGATGAAGGTATCCGCCATATGTAGGGCCATGTCCTTCTCATCGGCATTTGCTCCGTTGCCTGACAGTCAATCAATGAAGCACATTAGTACCGGCACTTTAAGAGATACAACATAATGCTAATTTCCCAAAAAGCATTGCTCATTTGTTTGTAGTTCCTCATTAGCCATCACAAGCACAGCAGCCTCTCCTTCCACAAGACAAAATAACAGCCCAGTCACCAGAATCAAACGTCGGCACTTTATATTTATGCAAAGTAACATTGCTAAAATGTGTGTCGTATCAAGTTCACATCACATGTACTGTAGACTGTATGTGTATGTGCTGACTTTCATATCGGGAGCGTAAAACCACTGGATGCTTTAGCCGAGACGTCGTATATAAATAAATAAATTGCCCTTTATTCTGGCTTCAAAATCTCAAGTAAATATCTGAGTATAAACAAGAGTGAGAATAATGTTCTAGACAGGTTTTCTACAATGTTTAGAAAATTAGGTTATGTTTTAAAGGTTAGGAATATGCTTGAATTTGAATATTTTCTTTCCTTTCTTTCGATGTTTCATGTACTGTTTCATGTGCATGCACTGCACAATGAATAGTGAAATCAGATGTGGACAGTTCGGGTTGTACAGTTACTAAATAAAGCTCGGCTTCAGTAAGAAATGCTTGTTCTCCACATATCCAAGTTCACCTCCCTCTGAAAACTGTCAACCATTATTTTTCACAACGCTCATTAAAATTTCATCCAATTAGATACCGAATATCACCGGCATGTAACAACTATCACTTTCCTCGGTTTTGCTTTTCAGCTGGCACGAGATTGCTGGTTCAGGGTCAAGTAGTATTTCCTCACCTTTCCAGACGAATATCTTTCCGTTGGCGCCGTTGTCCAGGATGAAGCAGTCATCACGAACCAGCAGCTCCTTGCCAAACGGGCTCTTCTCCGACACTTTGGTCGTCGTCATGGAACCCGTCGCATCAGACACCTGTTGGGTAAATGAACACGGTTTATACTTTACTTAATAAATGGTAGTTTGATACATTAGCACTCTTCTTAAAATTCTGCAGATGAGGTTACCTTGTAGAGGCAGGCAGAGTTGGAAACGTCTGCTTTACTGTCCTCTTCTGGCGTGCTCTCTGCCAGCTCTGGCATCTTTCCCAGGACCTGCTCGGCGACAAAACAGGAAGCTCAGAACACAGAAATACGACCCCAAAAAAAATCTGATCTGGAAATATTGGGGTGTACGCTTATTTGCTTTCCTGCAAGTTCATCACCCTCGTGTCCGTTCGCTAATTATTGAACTACAGGCAGAAAACCGTTAGCTTAGCTTAGCATAAAAACTGGAAACAGAGAAACAGCTAGCCTGTTTCTGTCCAAAGGACCCAGAACCACTAAGGCTCACTAATATTAACAAATTACATCTTGTTTGTGTAATCGGCTTTATGTTTAGATCACAAACATGAGGGTGATTCCAATTTTCTTATTCAACTCTTAGCAAGAAGGCAAATAAAATGTGTATCTATCCCGCTAATGTGATTTATTAGCGCATTTTTGTAGGAATATTACGGTAAAATTCACGGAAGTTGGAACAAAAATTGGGAAAAGTCACAAAAAATTTGGTACACAACTGAAAAATGGCAGACGCAAGTAAACGTTTGGTTGATGGTGATATGTAACATGCTAATACGTTGTAACGGTTAGTTGCTGTCCATGTAAAGTGACCTAGATCTGTTGGAGAAGTTATTTATTTATTAGCATTAACCCTGACAACAAGTCAGGTTGAGTATATTTTAGGGAATGTACTCGTGCAGAAGTAAATCTGGGAAAAAATCATTGTGTTTGGTTTGTTTGCTTGGTCCGCCCTTAATCTTACTAATGCCTTCTGATTGAAACAGTTTCACTTAGGAGGTGAAACAAAGCGGCCTGAATCATCATTGCGTCATAAAAGTGTGTGTTTACCTTGAGCATCTCCTCTGGCTCCTCCCCCTCGCTGGTGTCCACGATTTTGGCTTTACCGTGTCGGTCGGTGTCACGGATCAACGAGGCGATCTCGCGCACTTTCTGCTTCTCGAAGATGTTGGACTGCGACCCGATCCACGACACAATGGTCTGGAGGGGAAAAAACAGAGTCGCCAGAATCATGTTAATGCAATTTGCCAGATATCACAACCAGCTTTACTTTGTGTTGCAGCAGTATTATGAAAGATGACAGATTTTTGACACTGGATTTCTACAGTTGGAGTCCTCACTTCTCCGAGGTCGAGGATGAAGCAGTCTCCCTTGTTGAAGCTGCTCCAGGACAGCTCAACCTCCTTGGCACGGATGTTGCGTTTCCCTTTGATCTGGTACAACCTGTGCACCGTCCCGCCGCCCTGAGGCCTCCTGAAGCCCGACTCCACACCACCCTCCTGTGAGCGAAACAGGATACTCATTTAAAGACATGTGGTGTCAATCTTTTTATGTTTGTTGCAATGCTGGGAAATGTCAGCGAGGGTTCAGTTTTAACAATCAACGTACTTTGGCACCGAGGCCATAATTACCAGAGAACTGTAAAACGATGAAAGGGAATAAGCAATAAAAAAAAACAGGGCTAGATAAAATGAGAACTGTTTGCATTCAGTTTCACATTTGTGATTGAAAACCAAATCGACATGGCAAGTGAATGAAAACACTCTTTTTGAAACCCTCTTCCATGTGTAGAGTCTAATCCTCCCTCACCTTGTAGCTGACTCCTCTGGGGAACAGATTCATGAACTCCGGGGACTCGTAGCCCTGAACCTGCCGGTGCTGGATGGGGTCACCTCCCAGGAAGTTGTCCAGCTGGGTGGCCAGCATGGCACACGCCACCTGCTCATCCCGAGATGACTTCTCACCTGCAACAGAGAAAAGATTAAATCTCAAGTTCTCAAAGTGTTCACACACACTCTGACAAAGCTTAGTTGATAACCTTTGATGACTTTTTGTCCACCTTTTCTGATTTATTCTTTTCTTTTTCTCTTCCTTTCTCTAAATCTTTTGGTTTGAGTTTGAGGGAAGCAATTTTTGTTGACTGTTCTTGTGTAGCTTCTAAAAAGATTAACATAGATGCTGCTAGTGTCAATTGTATCAGAGCTGGAGAGTTTATTTCATTTTATTTTATTATTTTATTCCATTTCATTCATTCTTTCAACTGAGTTTGGCAAGAGTCTGATTCACCAACAGGCTCCGCTGGTGGTAGCGCTCTTCAACTGTAGATCTGATTGATTAAAGTTGGTCCGTGATAGACAGATGCTTTGTCTAATCTCCTGCCGAGTATTTTTTTAAATTGTCTGCCCTTTTCTGAACAGATTCTTGGAGGTGAAAGAAACAAACCATCTGATGAGTCATGGTATAAAGTCGGCCTTTTGCCATCTAAAAAAATACAACAAAATGATGGAGAAGGTGTGATACGGTTAAAACGCAACAGCTTCTCCTAAGTGCTTTAAAGAAATCATAACTTAGCTTGCATGTCAACAAGATAATGTCCAAAAAAGCTAGTGAGGTGGGCCTTGAGTTGAAAGAGATTAAAAATGAGCAGGGGAAGGGAAATGAGAAAAATAAATAGAAGCGCAGCACAAGTGAGAGGAGAATAAAGACGTGGAAGAATAAGGAAATGAGGCCAGAAAGGTTAAGGTGTCACAAAAGAGCTGCTGACAGAGGTGACGGGTCACGCAGACAAAGAGATGAAAAGCAAACAGCGTGTCGGCCAAAGACGACACAGGGGTCATCAATTGTAAACAAGAGGAGGGACGGAGGCAGGCTTCAGAGAGACGCATGCTTGAGCACAGAGAGCCCTCTCCGAGCTGTGACAATCAGCTTAGTGTTACCTAAGCACCGGATACATGCTGGAAACAACAGCCACATTTGAGTACTGTAACAGTCCTCCTGCATTTTTAATGGAGCCCCGCTCAAAAACCATCCCAGTTTCCCTCGGGGACTTCTTTTCCCTCTCATCATCCCTCCATCCCTCTCCAGCTCTCCTCACACAATGATGCAGCAGGTCAGCGCTGGGTCTCATGTGTCATCACCATTAGTTGGAGGGTTATTAGCTTTTTTTCAAGCGCAGCACAGGGCCAGGAGTAGGTGTGTAGTAAGCTCTGGACAATGGTTAGCGCTTTGGCTGGAGTAAAATAGAAATAGGAGTAGTGTCCCTTCTCTTTAAGGCAGGACTTCAGGTGTAAAGGTCCTGACGAGAACATTTCCAGAATATAGTGTGGCATCGTGTTGTATTGCCTATTGTGTACACACTGAATTGCAATTTTGTTAAACTCAGATTTTTTTAGGGGTTAGGTTTTTTTTTTTTTTAAAGGAACCTGCACTGCGGCGTTGATCTTATCTGAAGGTTTCGCAATTCTTCTGTTGTGATATTTCAGTTTTGGCGCAGGATGTGGACAACCTCATTCTCGATCCCGCCCACAGAGCTCTGGTTTGCTCGGTTGCTTCTCTAAATAAGGAAACCGACCGAAGTAGGTTGAGCTCAAAGTCTAAACCCATCATGACGTCACCCTGTTTGTGTACTAGTGTCGAGTTTGGCATTACAGCCATCACCATCTTGTTTTTTTTGGAACCACAAGTGACAAGAGGGTGAAGCTGGGGAGGATATCCTGATTAGATCGATTAGCGGAAATGATCATTTTGGCAACATTTTCATTTTCACGATAAAAAAAACAAAACAAAAAAACTATTAAAATCATAATGATGTCACATTTATTAGAGTCTGTGCCAAACAATCATGTTTCCTTACATCTAGAGAACAGCTAGCTTTCACTCACTGCAAGCTACATAACTCTATTATGTGGTCCCATGCTAAGGTGATGTGTACGCTGCAACACATTTAATCTGTCTGCACTCTAATTCAGACTCAGTATAATCAATGATCCCTTTGGTTCACATCAGACAGCTCATTATATAAGACAGATGTTTCTCCGGTCTCTCACCTATCCACATGTGGAGGTCGGCTCCCTCTTGATAGCGGTTCTCCAGCACCAGGTAGGAGTCCCCGTTATAAAAGGCTCCCACCTCGGAGGGATCCAGCTGCACTGCCTTCATCTTCTCCACCCTCCACACTCGGAGGCCCGGCTGCCGGACCTCTGGACCAAACTGACCTGGTACTGCCTTGAAGTGGAGCATACTGCAAGAAGACAAGAGGAGAAAGAGTAAGTCAAAAGGAAAGACATTAGGACAAACTGCAGATTTTTACTGTGGATAACAGTCACTCTGAGTCATACTCAGGAGGCAAATTACACAAATCCTCCGCCACAGATGGGGAAGAGGTTGGCAGAAACAGGAAGTGTAAAAATGTGGAGTTGTTTCACTGTTTCCATGTGGGAAGGGAGGCCTGTTTTTGGTTGGAATAAGGAGAAGTAAAATCAGACGTCAAGCCTACAAGGTACTGACACATGAAGAAACACTCGACTTGTCATGGTCAGAAGACAAGGGTCCATTTTTAGACTTTCCTTAAATATTTACGAAATCTTACTGACTTCCACACTGACTGACTTACAATGTAAGTTGTAAATGTTTGAAAGACCAGAGCTCAACAGAGACGCCTCCAAACCACAATTGCTTTACCACTGACAGAGAGGAGGATGTGGTCGATGTGATGAGCGCTATTACACTTAGACCTGACACAAAATGAAGGCTTGTGTTACTGATCAACAAGCACAGGCTACATTACGTCTATTTTATGCAACACAACACCAAACAGGTCGCACGAACTCAACATTAGTGTCATTGCACAAAACCAGGCATGACTATGTGCAAGATGGATCATGTCACAGGTCAGAACGAGCCAGGTATGGATCTGGTTGAGTCACTCTCATGTGCCTGTCTTACAGTTTTAATATACTAAGTGTGTTACTCAACCACACTTGTCTCTTCCTGTCTTCTCTCGCCTTGCTGTGCTATAATTTCGCATGACTGAGACAACGTGTGGTTTGTAGAGAGACGAGTCAGCCCTACAATACTTTACCGCTTTTCTCTCACCTCGTCACAGAATATTGTAATGTGGCAAAAGGTGACGATACCTTCACTGTTCAATGTTTGGCTCTTGTATGAAAAATCTAGCGTTATGATTTTCATGTCATGTTTACACTTTTACACAAACAATATAAATGGGGAATTGAAAGAAGGTTAAAATGTTTAAATGAAGGATACAACTATGGCTCACTCGGAACTGTATGAATTCAATCTGTGTAAATCAAGTTCACAGAAGTTTACACGACGAGGAGTCATGAAGTTGTGATTCTTGTTAATTAAAATTGTCAGGGGATCTGTTTCGAGCGCCTGCATGTTTTGATAAAAATTGACGCCAGTGGGAATACGATGCACGCCGTTGAGCCACAACAGCAAAACCACTGACAGGTGAAGTGAATATCATTGATCATAATGTTACAATGCAATGTTCTGCCAGATGTCACTTGACACACACAACCCATCCAAACACCGTTGCGGACAGAGTTCACCACCTCATGGCAACGGCACTCCTCGCTGGCAGAGACTCAAGGTGACATCTTCATTGTCTGACCACCGACAGTGAAGTTGGCAAATGCACGTTTGCTTGACATAAAATAAATGATAAAACAGTGTTCTAATTCTTATTTTTATAAACAAAATCTGAATTCAAGGTCCACTTCCTAGCTTTTTCCTGAGTGTTCAGCTTTCAACAGCTTTTCGAGTGTGCCCAGCTGTTAGGCCACTTAGCTTGCTCAATGAACTGATCTGTATCTACTGACGAAAGCTATGAGATGCAGTTGATAGCTCCAGAAAAACAAAGTCATCCTTGAGTTATGTTAAAAGAGCTTTTTGACTGATTGATTCAGCACAAGACGAATGAAGAAAAAGACTTTTGTCAAATCCAGTATTGTATTCTACAATATCCGGGGCAGTATAATGTGTTTTATATTTGCACTTTCGTGCCTGTAAAGATAATCAAAAGACTCATCCTGGATTGATATCACACAAACATTTAAAACCTTACCAAACCCATGTGGATGTTGATGTTTCCTCTGTATTGATAAGAAGGTGCCTGCAGCTTTATGGAGGCTGTGTCATTTTCAGATTAAACTCTGGCAGCGTTTTTACACATCCACATAAATCTAACGGTGTTAGAACAAACATCAATATACGGGTGGAGCATTTGCTACTCTTCCTTAGAAAACCATCATTATAAAAGTCATTAATTTATGCTTCGATTTCGCTGCTAGACAGGCGCCAGGGAGCTACCATAGCTGATAAGGATGACCAGGAAACAGTTGGCATGATTATAGTGATTAGAGTCAACTGAGGACACCAATGTATCATGCTGACAACTCTCCTATATTATCTGGTAAAAATCAGCCTATAGGCAGCAGAAAATGTTGTAACCATTAGCACTAATCGTCAACATTGTGGTCAGTCAAACAGGATGTCAGCAGCAGCTCCGCCCCTTTCCCGTTTTTGGTTTTTTTTAGTGTGAAGGATAGTTTAATGACTCAATCTCTCTCCTCTTCTGTTATCTGATATCAACTCTCCATCCTTTAAGTAAACTGTGAGCAACAAACTGTTGCAAAACAAGCCGAACAGAGAGGGTGCCACTGCAGCAGATGATGGTAGAGAATGCAGCGGAGGTACGGGATCGAGGAAAAAGAGAAAGGGCCCGAGGCAGCAGCTCATGCAGGGGCCCCGGGTTAAAGTTACAGTGCTTGGACAGCCGCTCTAAGAGTAAATAAAGGAGGCAGAGAGAAAGACCCGGTCCACTTAACTGTATGATCTCCTCTGGTACCTCCGGCATGCTGTCTGACTCCGACTCCATTCTGTGTGTCCACTGGAGTGTGTGTGTGTGTGTGTGAGGTTGTAAGGGATCGAGAGGTCTGGCGAGGAGGAGTGTTTGCGCTCACCTGGCCTGGTTAGCTTATATGTGGGAGGTAACCGGAGCCACTGTGATGAAAGCCAACCTGTGGCCTGCGGATAGGACGCCGTGTGGGGGGGGAGCAGAGTCGGGTTCCTGGTTCCTGGCTAAAGCTAAACACCAAGCGGATAATTACTGGGAGAGCAAACTGCTGGCTCCTTCATCTTTCCACTCTTCCCTCCCTCCCCCTTTACTTTGTCCCTACATACTTTCCGCAGCGACAGACATGAGCAGAAGTATTACTCACTATTTTTCTTCCACCAGGGGCCCCCCAACATGAATTATAGGCCCCCCAACATGCTCAGGAAGTGACACACCTTCCCGTTTTCCATCAGCCCCATGCCGCCAATTTCCTCATTCATTTGTAAATTCGAAGCAAATACAAGTCACAAGGCGTTTCTCAAGGAAGTTGGGAAGTGAGAAGAGCGATTTCAGGTACCCTGATTCAAGAAGTCCTGTTCATTTTCCACGGAGACAAACTCGAAGCAGTTCTACGGCTTGATTCTGCATGAAATTCTCCTTGTTGAGTCGTCAGTATTAAAGGTTAAAAACTGATTATTATCTGGTTATTCAATAAAAAGTCAAACGTACAGGCCTGTGTGCATAAAAATGTAAGCTGATAAGTTAACTACAATTCCCATGGTGCATTCCAGTAAACAAAAAACAATCAATCAAAGAGTTTAAAGGGGTCATTTGTAAGATATGGCCAGAATTTAATTTGAAAATTTAGCGTATCGTTAGGTTAGCGTGCTCAAATGACTGCATGAGGAATCAAATGTCAAATATCATCAATGTTGTCTAAATGAAAAGTTGACCTTAACAAATGCATTTTTTCTTTGGCATTTTATAAGCACACCTTGAATTTGCCCATTAGCCAGTCAATTGAAAGTCCTAAGTACAGCTTCTGAAATGTGAGATCTGCTGTGTTGAGCTGCTGTATATATTTACTCTATGAGCTGAAGGCATTGAGGATTTAATCTTTAAAAAGCACTGATTTCCAGATACAATTAATCTAATGAGTCTCTTTAATCCAATTTAGGGATTCACAGTGGGGGAAACAACCGTGAAAAAAAATGAGGAATACATTTAATAATGAGTCTTCATAATGTTGCCACAGAGAAGACGTTAACAGATAGAAACTTGACCTTTTAACCGCGGCCACTGGAGTGGTCAGTGGTGTCTGGTTAGATGGAGGGGACATGGAAAGAGAGAGGGAGAAAGGTTGGAGGGTTTAGATGAAGACAGAGGGTCACAGATAGGCTACAGGGGTCACTGACTCAATCAGTCATTCATGCGCTGATAACCAGACAGAAATATGAGAGCAGACAATATGCAGGCGGTCGGAGCAGCGGGCGTGGAGAGGTCTGAGAGCAACCGTGAGTGTTTGTGTTTGTATGGGTGGATGGGTGCACTGTATGTTTATGAGATTAAAGACTGAGATCAAGACAGAGTGATGCTGAGGGGTAGAAACTGAGAGGAGCAGAGAACAAAGAGGAAGGAGAAATTAAATGATTTAAATATGAATGTTAAATCACACATTTACAGTCGTAGGGAAGTGAGTTTTAACTTTTTGAATCAGTTTATCAAATAAGATCTGAGGCTGTTGCCTTTTTAAAACCCCACCCTAACTTTCAGGAAGTCGTGAAACAGCTGCTAATAACACCAGGATGATGTGTAGGAAGTGAGACACAGACAGACTGGGAATAGAAATTTAAGGTGGGGTTTTCCCCCGCTAACAGCAGTAAAGTGTAGCCGAGAACAAGCGCAGAGTTTGAGTGGAGAGACGGATGTCAGAGAGTCAAAGTAAAGATTCAAGGTCCCATCGAGAGATTCTTCAGCTGATTTCAGGAGAAGGAATGTGATGAGCAAACAGGGAGAGAACAGTGTGGGGAAGAAAAACAGAGAAAAGTTTCAGGGTAAAAGAGAGAGAGAGAGTAAAATAAGTTTTAAAAAAAACACAAAGTCAGAAGAGGCAGAACTGTGCAGATCTCGAAGGTAACTGCAAACAAAAAAAGTCAAGGCTTACCTTAGAGAGTGAGTTGGCAGCAGGATGACACAACACGTCTGAGCAGAGAGTGAAGAGAGAAGCAGTCATGCAGAGAGAAACACGTCCCTAAACACACAAATTCTTTCCCTCTCTTACACACACACACAAGATATTTCCTGCCTCTGTCTGGCAGTCTTAGCCCGGCCCCTCTGACTCAAACACAAAAGATGAAAAAGTGCGGAAACTTGATTGAATCGGGGCTCGAAGTGGAGGCAAAATTCAAATGCAAACTAATTCAAGTGGCCTTTGTGACAAAAACAACATCCATCTGATCAAACTGATGCAACAGATTATTATTTTTTACTGAATATCCCTTTAGCAATACAAACATTAAGTGATACAATAACACACAATTACAAAGAGTACATTTACTCAAGTACATTACTTAAATACAGTTGTATCTCCATTTTATAATACTTTATTTGTACTCCTCTTCATTTCAGTTGGAAATACTGCATTTCCTACTCTACTACATGTATCAGACAGCTGAAGTTACTGGTTACTTTTCATATTAAGGTTTTTTTTGCATGTGATCTCTTACAAAAATCTGTGTCTCGTTCTTCTTAATGTGTTTCAGATGTTCATGAGTTGTTAGCGGCTCCACCAAATAGATATTTTCCCCTCTAAACTCCTAATATGGTTTCATTTAAATAAATGTTCAAACGATCCAGTATTTCACAAAAAAGCAAAGACAAGAGTAAAGTCCAAAGTGTATTATTAAAAGTATTTTATTCTTCTTTTCCCTCCCATTAAACATCACACGATCCCTGAGATTGAACTAGATTTAAGTGGTTCTTAAATGCTTCTGCTTACACACTGATGCATCACAATCTAAAATTCTCATATATAATCATATAACAGTCACAGGGGACTTTTACTTTTGAAACTTTAAGAATACGTTACATCTAATATTTCTGTACTTCTGGATGCAGGACTTTTATTTGTAATAGAAGAGTAATAGAGTATTTCTAAATTGTTGCATTTGGCCTTTTTACTTAAAGCAGCTACAAGACACTTTCTTTTTTGTTGATCTGGCGGCCCCTGTGGACAAAAGCGGCATGAGCACCCCCTGCATCCTGTGGTAAAGATCTTGAACTGGCTAGTTCACGCATTTCTTTTGAAAGCAAGTGAAAGAAAGGCACAACACATTCTAACCCTCTTCTTTTAATCGCAGCTGTTGATGTGATGGATCTGTTTGTGGCAACGTCAGATTAATAACTTTAATATGACGACGCTTAAAGAAAGTAAACATTGTTTTAGTACCGTAACTGTACCATGTGAGACTCATCAATTCATCCTCAGCACTCTGCCATTAAAAATGTGTTTTATTCTATGACTTGTCCAACTCAAATGACGTAATCTGACCAAGTGACAGGCATTGAGACGAACTAAATCAAAATAGCTAGTCAATGATGTCAATGAAAAGTAGTGTAGCACATATGTAGCACTAGCTTTATCGCTACTTAAAAATACAAACTCCCCGCTTAATCACTTACCTATCATTAATGACTCAGTGTCAAGGTCTCCACAGTCAGTAAACATCACCACAGCAACAGCCCCACACAGCACGTAGTCATACCTGGATTCTCCCAGTCAAACACGCCCTTATGTGTAGGAAGCACGGTGCGGCCTCAAATCATTATATGACGTGCTGCCCTACACTGTGGTAAGTCGGAATGAAACCTGTGACTCATCAAGACTACTAGGTTGAAGCATCCACTTACAGCAAATAGAATATCCCTGTAATCTCCCCAGTGAGCAAGCAAGAGGTTTGACATGATTGACACTAAATCGTCTGACTTATCCAAGGAGCAAAGACTTCAAACAATTATTCTGGTCTTTAATTGTTGTAAAGTCATGTTTGAGTACACAAGTTAAGTTGTATATATATTAAATTTGGCTTAATCTTGTTAGTTTTGAGCTGACAAGGTGTAACTGTCTTGAAGCTTTGGTTAGTTTTTGAGTTTTGAACACTTTAAATATACACAGTTAATAGTTTAAATGTATCAAGAACTACTAAATTATCTGGATTTCATTGTAAGTAAGTAAAAGATTTAAGCCAGATGGCTAAAAACAAATGAATCAATTTAATATTTAAGCTAAAAAAAAAATGATGAGGTGAACTTGTAGGTTTTCTGTCGCCAAAAACGTTATCAGTATTTTGAACTTATCTGGTTCGACAGGCCGTGTACTTCCTATCAAAACAGTACTGTCACTTTTCTCTTATGCAAGCTTCATCGAACCCTTAACCCCATTGGTGGGTCGGTCATTGCCACATCATGTTGTGCAGATAAACACTGTTCGCACCCAAAACCAAAGAGAGCACATATGTCAGGAGGAGTTTTGTGAAAATGGGCATGAAAATAAACACAAAACATCCACAATAATGGATGATGCAGCTTCTGGAGATGGGTTTCAGTACTTCACTCAGTAGATATATCACATAGCGTCAGCAAGCACAATATGATTCTGTTACACAATGTGATATAAAATGAGATAAGGGCAAAGACAGCGAAACTGTATGAGACATTTGTTAGTGAGGCAGCCTTACCTTTTTTGTTAAGCTCTGAGTGGCGTCTTCTGGGGATGCAGATGCATCCAAACTTTTGTGTCCTCTCCTCAGAGTCATTTCTCCATCTGGTGGCCAGAGATGGCAACACAGAGATGGTTGAATACCTGTTGGTGAGGGGGGAGGCCAGCTCCAACAATCAAACGCCTCCATATTAGTATCAAGACCCACAAGCTTGTGCTGTTTATGGAAGTGAAATGGCTCCAAGACAGTGGTAAACTAGCCTAACATCTCTACAGCTTGCTCATAAGCTGATTTAATTGTTAAGGCCTTTTATATTTTATATATACTGTAGGTCCAGTTGAGTGTGGTTGGTATGATTTTCTCACCCTTTCAGCTTTACAAAACACTCCTGCGTTTGTCCTTCTTAGTTGTGCGACCCATTCCAGGCCAAGTGTGCTACTTATGCTAGCATGCTAGTTATTTACTTACATGACCATGGCTTTTTAGGGTTCATTATAACCTTCACGAAGATACATGTACATCTGTAAACACAGTTTTGCTAAATTTAAACACTCGAGCTAGCTGTGGTTGGTTTAGCGGAGTTGAGCTATGGGTAAAACATAGCCTAAACTCTCCATATTTCTTCCTTTAAATTCAATTTTCAGAGTAAGAAAACTTCCAAATGATAGTCGACTGAAGTTAGCTCTCAAAACAGGAGAGTCAAAAGACAAACTAGCCTCCCAAGGTCAAGAATTAACAATTTTCTTTGACGTTCTGTCACTCAAACCTAAGTAGATTAACTTCCTGTCTGTGAGCCGTTGGTCACAGCGCCCCCTTGAGGAAGGAGTGTGTTAGCTTTCATTTACACTAAACAACAGGGCTTTGATGTGTTCAGCATCATGCCTCATCAAGTTATTGTCTGATGTCTCAATAAAGCAATATTTAATTTAGAGCTTCAAAAGGAAAAGTAGTCTTTTGGAAGAATTACCCTTATAGACTATAGTAGGCCCATATATTATATCATATAATACATTTATTGTTGTAGCTGGTCATGTGGAGCCAATTTGACCTATTTTACACAGTTTTTTAAATTTTTTTATTAATGTTTTGGCCTTTTCACAGCTAAAGGTTGACAGGAAATCGGATGAGAGAGGTGGGATGACATGCAGCAAGGGGCCACGGGTCAGATTCGAGCCCTGGGCAGCTGTAGCAAGGACACAGCCTCTGCGTATGGGCCGCATGCTCTACTAACTGAGGTTGCCGTTTATCAAACGAAAGTGGATCAGATTTCCCTGTGAAATTTGTTGGAGTGGTATAAAATGGGAATATTTGAGTACAAGCATCTCAAAATCATCTTCAAGTACTACTCTAATAAATGTACTGATGGATTGATTATCAAAAAAGTTGGAGTACTCTGGTATTTGTCTCTATAATTACTAAATGTAGTTTCTCTTTACGCTATAAAATGTAGCATGTGTTGTAGCACAAAACTGACATCGGCTGTAGATGAGTGACATAAAAGAGACGGAGACAAACATGTAGTAAAACTTTTATTCATTTTTTTCCAAGTCAAAAAACAAACAGAACAAAGATACGGAGAATGAGATAATGAATCGATTTCTATACAGTGGCAATTTCAAGTTAAACCTTCCTTTGCCCAGACATGTGAAGTCTTTCCTCAGTTTGAAACCCTGTCTCACCCTCGGACACACACGCATACACACATTCATACAACCCGGGAGTCCCGATGCTCTGAATTGACTGGACAGCACACAGTTAAGACAACAGGATTAGATGCAAGCATAGTGGACAAAATATCACAATGTCTGGGGCTTAGGTCCACCACAATATTTACTAAGTGCAATTACCAAACCTGCTTTATCTCAAAGGCCAGAAGATGCAGTCCTTTCAATTCGAGACCATCTTGGAAGCAATGTTTCACAAAATCATTTTAACATAAACATAACCCACAGGACTCCGAGTGAGACCCCAAATACGTCGCCCCCTCCCCATGATTCCCCTCATCACAGGTACATACACTGGTAGAAAAAAGAAACACTGATTTCAGAAATGAGGATCACTTGTGGATGAAGAGGGAAGAGGGAGGAGACCCAGCGAGTCCAATAAATTCAGAAACCGCGTCGAGTGATCAAATGGAACGAGGAGGGAAGGGAAAAAATGTTTCCATTGTCATCAGGCGTACAGCCGGTTTCCTAACGCAGTCAAACTAGGTCGAGTTGTGTGAGAAAGCACCCATATTCGAAAAGAAGATCACACTAATGTAGTGGGTAAGGTTTTTTTTTTTAACAGAGAGGCCCAGAAGTGCTGTTTCTTTGGACGATCTCTGCTTAAAAGAAATAAACTGTTCCATGCCAACAGGAGGACAAATGTTGCCAGAGAAGTGAGAACACTGAACTGAGCACTGAACTTTTTTGCCCTTCTATGTTTAACTGAAGCAATGTCACGACCTGCTGACAGCATGCACCATTTCCTACAACTGTAGCAGTTGCTGTCGTGGCAAAAAACTCAGACTGTCGGGGAGAAAGCGGGCGAAAATAAAAGCACTCCCCTCCGTCCTCTGCCCCTTCATCCACAGAACACGAGCCTCCTGCAAACAGGTTTACAAAGTCACCAAAAGCAAACTAGAGGAAAGCCAAAAACAAATTAAAATTCTTAATTTTCCTCCATTATATATTCACACAGAATAGTAGTTAACTTTCTTTCTTAAATAAATTGAACAGTCCAAATAATCCTGTGTACACGTCAGCTATCAGAAATGGGACGACGATTAGCGAGAAGTGGGAGGGATTTGAAAAAAGAACCTTCAACCTAAAGCTTGATTAAAATGTATTAACATGTGCTACTCATGCAAACAATGACAAAAGCAGCAAAACTAGTATTCCTCTCCCACGTGTTTGGGCCCCATTTCCTTCTAGAATCAAAATTAAAGTCAGAATAATCATTCTGACTTTATTTTTTCATATAAATCTTTAAATTCCCAGTGTCACGGGAAGATTATTATTTGGAAAAGTGTTTTTTTTTTTTGTTTCTTCTGATGCACAAGTCTCCAAAATGTTAGAGGACAAGAGGATGCTGGTGGGTGTTTTCATGACATCTTTCAGGTTTTGTCTCTGGGGTGTGAAGGAGCAAGAGGGGAGGGCGATGGGTACATAGAGCTATGTAGTCAATGATGTTCAGAGTGAAATTTATTTTCCCTGCAAGCCAGTTTCTCTCTCCTATCATGTGTTTATTTCTCCTTTAGACAATCTGACTTTACTCCTAAAGCTCCATCTTTGATCCACAAAAATACCCCAAAAACTGGCAGAGACTGTAGTTTTACAAAAGCAGCGGAAAGGTCTAACAAGATACACCTTGGTGAAATATGCAGTAAACAAAGTCTAAACCTTACCTCCTTGATTTTCTTTTACAGCTTATGCTTTAGTGATGAATACAATCCACTTCTCAAAAGGCTTTTGGCAATATGTACGCTTTCCACGACTACACACCCGACATTTAGAGAATGAGAGAGAGACTGGATGCAGTACACTAGAAAGTTAAAAAGGGACATTTTCTCCCCTGTTATGTGTTCACCACATCTTCCTCTCAGATTTGCAGTTTTGCTCCAACACCCCATGTGAAAATTAAAAAACTATTTCAAAAGGCAGCCTTTTTTTTCCTTCAGGCGAAGCAGTTCAAGTCTTTCACGTTATAGTTTTAACAATTTCTTGTGGTAAAGGGGGCCCTCAGATGATCGAAAACAGAGGTCCCCACAGGAGAGATTTCTCCAACGAAAACAATCACAATCGGGACCCCTGTGGCGAGAAGCACCGCCACCTCCAGCTGGTTAAAGATGCTGTCCTTCAGGTGTCCACCATGAGGTGACGGGACTTCTTCAGCTGCCTCCCCTTCTCATCCGCGGCGCATCAGTTGTTCTCCTCGTCGCTGTCGTCGGGGCTGATTGCCGGGCTGTAGGTGGGTGAGGTGGGGCTGTATCCAGGGGAGGTGGGGCTGTATGTGGAGCCTTTAGGACTAGTTGGTGAGTATGTAGGAGATGTGGGTGAGTACTTGGGTGAAGTTGGAGAATAAGTTGGGGAAGTAGGGGAGTACTTGGGGCTGGTGGGGGTGTAAGTGGGGGAGGTGGGGGAGTAGGTAGGAGAGGTGGGGCTGTATTTTGGAGTCGTCGGGGAGTAGGTGGGAGAAGTTGGTGAGTACTTCGGCGACGTTGGGGAGTACTTTGGAGAGGTGGGCGAGTATTTGGGAGAGGTGGGAGTGTACTCCGGGGAGCTGGGGCTGTATGAGGGTGAAGTCGGGGTGTATTTGGGGGAGGTGGGGGAGTAGGAGGGGGAGCTGGGGCTGTAGGAGGGGGAGCTTGGTGTGTAAGTGGGTGACTGCGGGGTGTAACGTGGACTTGAGGGTGAGTAGGACGGAGAGGTGGGGGAGTAAGAGGGAGAGGTGGGGGAGTAGTTCGGGCTGGTTGGGGTGTAGTTGGGGGATGTTGGAGAGTAAGAGGGCGATGTAGGGGAGTAGGAAGGAGAGGTGGGGGAGTAACTGGGCGAGGTGGGAGTGTAGTTCGGCGATGTGGGGCTGTAGCTCGGGCTGGTGGGAGAATAGGAAGGAGAGGTGGGGGAGTAAGATGGAGAGGTGGGGGAGTAAGATGGAGAGGTGGGAGAATAAGAGGGAGAAGTAGGTGAGTATGAGGGTGAGGTGGGCGAGTAGCTTGGAGACGTGGGGCTGTAGCTTGGTGACGTCGGGCTGTAGCTTGGTGAGGTGGGAGAATAGGAGGGAGACGTGGGTGAGTAGGACGGGGAGGTAGGGGAGTAGGAGGGAGATGTTGGGGAATAAGACGGAGAAGTGGGCGAATAGGAGGGGGAGGTTGGGGAGTAGCTGGGCGAGGTGGGTGAGTAAGAAGGAGATGTGGGGCTGTAGTTTGGGCTGGTGGGGGAGTAAGAGGGAGAAGTGGGAGAGTAGGAGGGTGAGGTGGGGGAGTAGCCTGGGCTCTGTGGGGTGTAGCCTCCAGGGGAGCGGGGCTCATAGGCCGGGGAGGTGGGTGAGTAGTTGGGTGACATCGCTCCACCTAAAGAGGGAAACAGGGAACACTTTTAGAGTGGTGCCTCAGGGATCCATTCTTGGGCTGCTCTTTTTTATTTTATTTATAATTTTTTATGAATCATTTATAATTATTTCAGTAAAAGGTACTAAATAAGTTTGACCTTTTCCCTGTTTGTTTCTTTTGTATTTTTTATGTTTGTTTGATTTCAATTTGTACAAAGACGTTAGATTCAAAAAGTCAAAATCTGTGTCCACATTATTATTACAATTTTTAACTAGTCTGTAACATAAAACAAAGACTTCTGCAGCGTCTAACCTGGAGATGGGATGTACGGGCTGGCAGGTCCTGGAGATCCTGGAGACCCAGGAGTGGGAGACCAGGCCGGTGAGTAGCCCGGAGAGAAGCCACTTGCATCTGATGCTGCACTGGGAGAGAAACCTGCTGCACCAGGGGTCATGCCGCTTCCTGGAGAAAAAAAAAGCATGAAAAAGCAAAAATTAGTGAATGAAACCAAAAAAATAAAAAAGAAAAGAGCCAGAGCACCTGGGGATACACTCACCAACACTGGGGGACCAGGCACCGTAGGCTGGTGTTGCTCCTGTGTTCCACGGGGTCATGGCAGGTGACATACCGCTCATGGGACTCGGCACCGTGCCAAAGAACATGCCAGTGGCTGAAAGTAGGACAGAAAGAGAACACAAGTATTATAACTCTTAAACTAAATCTACCGTCTGTATCATATCTGACAAACATCGCTCCACTTACGTCCAGCCACGCTGATGCCAGGTATGTTGGTAGGGATCTCCATGCCGTATTTACACTTCTCAGCATCCAACAGCAGGTCAAAGCATCCTGTACCAGCCGGGGCGAGCTGGCCGAGCATGATGTTCTCCGACACACCCTTCATGGGGTCGGATTCACCGTGGGATGACGCCTCCATCAGCACATCCACCTGGAGGGAGAAATGGAAGAAAGAGTGAAGTGGTTATTAAATCACAACTGGGATACAGTAGTTTCTTCCGATGACTTAATAGATTATCCTCTCACCGTCTCCTCAAAGGAACACTTCATGAGCGGCCCTGTGTCTTGACGGTTGATGCCGTGACGTGTGATGGCCATCAGGTGACCGCGGCACGTCATGGTGTCACAAAGCAGAGCCAAGTGACGGTAGTTGACATAGGAACCGTCAAAGGAGATGACGTGGTACAACTCCCTCTCCAGAGCCTTCCGCACAGCCTCAATTCCCAACACCTACGCACGAGAGACAGAACAGGAAAATTAATATCTTTACAAAGCTGCTGTAATCCTACTAAAAAGGTTTTTTTTGCTTTTGTACCGTGAAAATCTCCACAATGTCATTGGAGGTGGTCCTGACGGGATCGACGTCCTTCTCGCTGAGGACCCTCATGAGGCTCACTCCGTCTGTCTCAAGGATCCACTCCTGCAGGGCCTTGAACTCACCGTCCTCGGTGATGATGATCTTCTTCTTATTGTCAGTCTGGGGCAAGTGCATGTACACCTGGAGAAGAAGAGGTTCACCTTTGACTTCTCTTCACAGGCAGGTAATATGCTTTTGTTATAGATTAGAAGTTTGTCTATCAATCTGTTACCTTGCTGATCTGCTCGATGCCTTGAAGCGTCATGTCTGTCAGCATGTTGGACTCGATGCACCTCAGGAACACATCGTCGTCCATTTTGTCCACCACCTCCTCATCCTAGACAAAGAAATTACAGGAATTTATGATTAAGAGGGAAACTGACTACAGTGCGTTTATTGTTGTTGAATGTAATGCCAATGCTCACCTCTTGGAACTTGTTCTCATCGCTGTTCATGATTCTGATTCGCAGCACGAGCTTCTCAGCATTGTCGTCATTGAAAATACAGTTCAGATCATCTCCAAAACCTTGCAGGAAAACAAAAAAGTGTCATTAGAGGATAACCACTTCCCTTCAATTAAGTATGGAATAAGGAAATGTGCAATCAACCCACCTGCGTTGATCTTCTCTGCAATCTGCTCCATAGTCAGCTTGCGATCAGTCATGTGCTTGCGGTCGAGCTCGATACGCAGCAGCCACGGTGAGATGCGCGTCACGTCAAAGTCGGGCATCTCATAGTAGACGTTCACCCACTCCTGGTCCTCGGCTACCACAGTGTTCTGGGGGTTGGGGTCGTAGTAGATGGCGGTGTTGGCCGTCACCTGCGTAAAAAAAAAGAGCCAATTTTAGTCACCGCTTTTAAAAGGATGGGGGGATAAAATTGGATTTTAAAGAAAAAAAAAGAACTGTTCAATAATTTTGTTCCTCTTACCTTTCGCAGTGTGGTGTGCTCCAACCGACAGAGGATGTCCTTAGCCCTCTCAGCATCACGCGCCGCCTGGCCCAGCAGGAAAACGGTCAGCGAGGGAGTTTTGGGCCTCTTGGAGATGTTGATCAACTCCTTCAGACGAGGCACACCCAGTGTTACGTTCTTGGCAGACACACCGGCGTAGTGGAAAGTGTTGAGTGTCATCTGTGTGGCCGGCTCTCCCAGCGACTGAGCAGCCAGGGCGCCGACCATTTCACCTGGGTGGGCCTGGGAAAGAAGGAAAAACAAGTTATTAATAAAATAAAAATTGAATCTCTCTCTTAAACAACTATTAAATTACTACAATAATATGCAAAACTTACGATGGACTGGTTGAATTTGGTCTCAATCTCTCCCAGCAGCCAGTCGAAAGCCTCTGTGGAAAGGCGGAACTCCTCCGTCATGCGTTTGGAGCAGAGCGTGGAGCGCAGGTGGATGTTGAAGAGCAGAGTGGCGTTCTGCTGGGCCTGTCTGCTCAGCGGGTCATCACCATTTACAATAACCAGCTTCTTACTCAGATCGTGAACACCTGAGGACCCAAAACACACCATGAGATTGACATTTATGCTATATTTGTGTCTCAGTTTTGACATTTATGAGGTTTTCTGGTAGTTTTGTATTGATTGTAAACATCTTTTTCTCCCAGACAATTTTATATCTTAATGTCATTGTTTCATACAATTGGAATCTTTGATACCATGAGGCTATAAGTCTCTGTATTAAAGAGGGACTAGGACTTGTACTGTTCGATCTGTAACACGGATTCTCCAGGTAGCTTTACGTGGCTTAAAGAGGCACATTGAGTCCAAGCCAGGAACTCCTAAATCTAATTCTACGACCAGTGCTCTCCCACGAGTCACAAAATCCTGTAACTAAATACATGGTGAAAAAATATGACAAGCAACTTCTGTTGATTTTTAAGAAACAGCTCAAGACCTCCTTTTTGATCTTGCCTTTAATAATTTAATCGCTTACATCGCTAGTTTCATTTCTGTTATATACCTATTTTATGCTTTTCATCTTTCAACTTTTTATTAATATTATTAAGAACCTGTGTGACAACTTGATTTGATGTTTGAGCTTACCGTCGACAACCCTCAGAGGATTGAGGTCTGTTGGGGTCCGAGTGTTGATGCGGAAGATCTTCTGAGCGTTCCAGATCATTCTGGCCAGGTTGCATGGCAGCACCACCTGCAGGCGAGGAGAAACATTGCAGTGTGTGAGCATTTTTCATTTCACGTGGCAGTCCTGGAGACTGTTAAAGAGCAGAGCTGGAGCCACACACCTTGCTGTCTCCTGTAGGGAAAATGGCTCGGAGGATCTCCCTGTCCTCCTTCATCTTGTCATACTCCCTCTCCAAGGCACTCTGCACGTGGGCGTTGGTCATCACGTCTTTTACGACGTCTTCCTGCAGCGTCCGCCTCAGCGCTCGCTCGTTGGTGCAATCAAATTTAAACCTAGACACATAAGATAAAAATTAAAGCCACTATTGACCAATTTTAGCAATATTATGCATGCAGTTTAGAAAAGTTACAGCATGTTTGGGACTAGAACCCACAATACTCTAACTGTCTGAGTATAGAGAGTGTGTAACTTACTTCTTTTCAAAGGCCTTGTTTGAGGGTTTGAGCGTTGCCACGTTTTGGAACTCGACGTTCTCTCCCGCCAGGCCGTCCTCACCGTAACGCAGCTGGACCACCTGGTTGATGGAGTTACGCACCGTGCCGTCGTACTTCACCATCACCGACTCCATAGACTTGATCAGACGACGCTGGATGTAACCTGATAGAACAAATTCACGTTAGAAACCACTTTTTTGTTCTCGGACAGCCCACTGAAATGCCTTTCACATCCAATTTTCTCACCGGTCTCAGCAGTCTTGACAGCTGTGTCAATCAGACCCTCTCTGCCTCCCATGGCGTGGAAGAAGAACTCTGTCGGTGTCAGGCCGGCCAGGTAGGAGTTCTCCACGAAGCCTCTGCTCTCAGGACCGTAGTCATCCTTAATGAAGTGAGGCAGCGTGCGGTGTTTGAAGCCGAAGGGGATTCGTTTACCCTCAACGTTCTGCTGCCCCACCACGGCAATAACCTGAACAAGGAGGGAAGATGATGTGAATCAAACCCACCACTCGTATACAGTACGATAGTGTTCGTTGGATTGATTCTTTTACCTGTGAGATGTTAATCTTTGATCCCTTAGAACCAGCCACCACCATGGACTTGAAGTTGTTGTACTCAGACAGAGACTTCTGGGCTGACGATCCCGTTTTATCACGAGCGTCGTTGAGGATACGATTCACCTGGTTCTCAAAGGTCTGCCTCAGTGTGTTACCGGGGGTCGGCTCCAGCTCGTTGTTGTGGGCTTTCTCGATGACCTGGCAAAGAAAAAAATGTTACTTTTTTTTATAATTTCTGCTGAAAAACTGGTAAGACTATGTTGAAATAACCAAATTTGAGTTATTCTGCTAGTTTAAGAGATGTTAGTGACTATGCAATATTTTGTGCTTACTTCTATCACATCCTGTTTGGCTTTCTTGATGGTATTCTGAATGTCAAGGTAGGTCTTGGCGTCAGCAATGGAGTCACCAATACCAATGGAATGACCTGAAGAAAATGATTAAACTCGTTAGTATTAAAACAAACAATCGCAAAGAATATAAAGTCTTGATTGCAAAAATTATTCCTCAATACCAATAAAATACAGCAATAAAGGTATGTGCGCTTTACAGTTTCTTACCCTCGATGAGCAGCCAGTTGTTGACCACAGTCTGAATGTTAGAGTAGAAGAGCCGGGTGATGTCATGGCCCATCTCCAGGTAGGAGATGTGGACGAGGGAGCCGGCGGAGGTTCCCAGAGATTTCTTACACAGGATGCCCATGATCAACTCCCCGTTCTCCACTATGACCTTGGTGTCCCCGGGTGAGATGTGCTTGTAAGGGCCGCTGTCTTCCTCGTCCGGATGGGTGCTGTGTGTGCGGATCACGTTAATGTGTCCAGGAATGATTAAGCTGAAGATCTGCTTGCCCGTCCACAGAGGACGGGGCTTGAGGATGGCCGGCTGAGGCACTTTCCCGTCCCAAGTGGAGAGGAACATGAGGAGGTTCATCACTTCACCCTGTGGCGGACAAACACAGTCTTAAAACCCCTCAAGACAAGAAAAAGCACCTGCTGGTAATGTCATAACATTCTCCTTACTCTCTCTAAGAAGACGTCTCTCTTGGTGAACTTGCGGACAGCTGTGAGGGTGTCCTGCACGATACCCATGACGGGCCTGTTGGACTGGGGTGTGACGATCATACGTGGCACCATGGCCAGCTCCTGGATCTCTGCCCTTGTCTCGAGGGACTGAGGCAGGTGGAGATTCATCTCATCCCCGTCAAAGTCAGCGTTGTACGGGGTGGTCACACTGGAGGGAGACAAGAGGATTTCTTTATTATTGCCTGGATATTAAGACAAACCCTTTAGAATATGCTCAATTATTAAATTCTATAAAAGGGACCGCCTGTTTCAAAAAAACACATTTATAAAAGCCAAAGAGGTCTAGTCTTCATTTGGTACCTGAGGTTAAGTCGAAATGTGGACCATGGCAGGATGCGGACCCTGTGCCCCATCATAGACATTTTATGTAGTGTTGGCTGTCGGTTGAAGATGACGATGTCACCGTCACACATGTGTCTTTCCACCTAAACAGAGAAAATCATCAGTGTTAGTCAGGATAAAAATATAATTATCTAATAAAAGTTCATCAATGAAGTCAGCATAACTCTGGAGCTGCGTATAGTTATTTGAATCTTGCCTTGTAGCCAATCTGCAGATGAAGGTCACTTGGTTTGGGGTGGAATCGCAGGTCAATTCTGTCTCCATTGTCACGGATGATGTATTTGGCTCCTGGGTACTGGCTGTTGCCTCTGCGCACCAGCTCTTGTAATCTAAGATGGTCACATTTCATAAATATGGTTTTAAAATACAGGGTTTTTACACATTTATATGCAGTTTAATCAGCTAACTACTCCACAGTACCTGTCAATATTAAAGGGTGTGACGATTTCTGGGAAGGTCATATTGGCTGCGATGGATCGTGGGACACCGACTTGGTCGATCTGCAGGTTGGGGTCTGGGGTGATGACAGTTCGGGCGGAGAAGTCCACACGCTTGCCCATGAGGTTACCTCGGACTCGCCCCTCTTTTCCCTTTAGACGCTGCTTTATGGATTTGAGAGGACGGCCGGACTTTTGCATTGCCTGTAAACAGAAACATTTATTTTAATTCAAGCACCATAAAATGCTGTGCAAGAATGTAATACAGAAAACTGCGAAAACAACTTAAGATAGGCTTAATTAGTGTACTTTAACACTACGTTACATCAAATACACAACTGTATAATTAAAGGCATCAGTTAAGTGTATAAATACCCTTGGCAGGCCTGGCAATTCATTGTCCACCATGGTGGCGACATGAAACTGAAGCAGTTTGACATCCTCAGCTATGACGTGAGCCGCCGCACCACTCTGCTCATTTCTTCTCAGCTGGTTGTTGATTTTGACAATGTCAGCCAGCTTGTGGGTCAAGTCGTCCTTTACAAAAGAAATTATTTGTTGTAATCGTTGTGGTCAGAAGTTAGATTTTCTTTTAAACAGCTTGAAAACTTTAGTACTTTACTTTTCTTTACCTGGTTGCGAGCAGAGCCCTGCATGACAACAGCAGGCCTGACAGCCAGCGGAGGCACAGGCAACACTGTTACAATCATCCACTCTGGTCTGGCAAACTTGGGGTCCATGCCCAAGATGACGTCCTCTTCATCCGAGATGCGCTTGAAGATCTCGTGCACCCGCTCGGGGCTCAGCAGGATTTTCTTCTCCTGCGAGTCCTCGTTTACGTGCTTCCACTCAGCATACAGCTCCAGACCTGAGCGTCTGATACGTGGCTGGTAGCGCCCACACCCACCGTGGCCCTGCAGAGGTTAAGGGAAGAATGTGAGAAATTAAGATGAGCAGTCCCATGAATTTTGAAGCTTAAACAGACATAAGCTTTGACAAAAAGACTCCACCAGAATACCTTCTCCTTGGTGATGTCCTCCTCGGTCTCCTGCTGTTCCATTCCGAATTTGTTGTCCATCTCCTCCCCTCCTTCACAGATATTTTTCCCTTTGCACAGCTCATAAACGTGTGTCAGACGCTTCCTGGGCTGCCCTTTAGATTTACATAGGATGTCTTTGATCTTTGGATTGTTCTGGAGGTGACAGAAATGGGAGCAAGTTAAACATCAGTACAGCTCAATCTATGAACAAGACTGGAATGATTCTTTTATGATTAAAAATGGGATTTTTATAATTATGTACTGTAGTATGCCAAGTATACTTACTGAATCCACTAATAGCTTAGAGCAAAAGAAGCACACACATCGAAGGACCTTCATGATCTTTGTGACGAAGCCAACATGGAAAACTGGCTTTGCCAGCTCTATGTGGCCGAAGTGTCCTGGACATTCTGTCATGTTGCCTGGAGAGACAAAATCCATAAAATATTAAATTGTGACCTCAGATAGGAAGCGCAGTCAACTGATCAATGTTATATTTAATGAAATGCTAACATTAAACTGTACCTGCACACGTCTGACATCTTCCAGTTCTTTCGATGACCCCTTGTCTTGGGTCCATAAGGCCACCAAGTTTAGGACGTCCTCCTTCTGTTGTTTCGGGGTATTTGATTCCCCCTTCAGTGACGGACATCCGTTTCTGGGAAGAAATAAACCATGTGTATAAGTTGATGCTGCAATAATCAGCAGTTGATCATCTTCTGTCAGTGCAAGACTATAAATACCAATAACGCTGCATATATGCCAGTTAGAAAAATGTATCAATCACAACAATTCATCCACATCAGTGATAGAATCTAAATTTCTATTATCCAACATCCAGTGATCAGTGCTGAAATAATTAAAAGAAAGTCTGTCTAACCATGCACTTTGCCAAAAATAAGGTTCTTTAAACAATAACTTTCACTATGAAATAAAACGTTGTGCTCAGTTGTATAAACATATATAATCCACATACCAATGAAAACAACCAATCTTGATTAAAAAAAACATGCGTATCTGACTGTTTCAGTACCCTTTTATTACATTTATTGTATGAGAAAACAGAACAATGCGTACAATACGACCAGTGGTAAAACCAAATAAGCGGTGTCCACAACAAAGAGCTACAAAGTAATCAAAATGTCTACTTACTGATGGGCCTACAAGGTACATTGCATGAATATAATGGGGGTTTAATTGATGTGATAGCATGAATCCTATCTGAGAATGTTGTGCTTAAAGTTTTTCAAACTTCCTGCTACATGCTAGTTAGCACAAGCGCCACCAGCCTGACACAGCTAGCTAGGCTAGGCTAACAGCAAGCATTTCCGTTGTAAATAGAACCATGTCTTTGCCACATTATGTTAAATTACAAAGGTACGTCAAGAAAACTGTAAGAGTGATGTGTGATCTGTCTGATAATCAATAAAATACCCCCCACTCCCCCAAAAAGAAAACCTACAAGCTCATCTGGGCTGATGATGCCGAACTGAACTCTCTTGATCGTGCGCAATGGGCATGCGCTGTCGCCGGAGGGCGGTCCGTGCATCCTGTCTATTCAAAGAGACGCGTCCTTCCTCGGCACGCCGCTTTGTGAGCAGGAACAGCCTTTAAATAATCACCACGACTCTGGTCAGGCCGCCAACGGTGACCGGAAAGTCTCCGAAGGCGATATCCCAGGGACCTCGGTTGTCGTTTGCCTTTATTACCTAATTATTTATGTTTTGGTCCTAAGTAAGATGGCTACCGACTGTTCCCTTCCCTTTTCCTGATCTACACACCGGAGCGCTCTAAGCGCTTCTGAGCATGAAGCGGCTCAACGCTTGTTTATATAGACTGAGTGCAGACTACGGGGTTGCTCACTCAAAAAGGCAGGGACTGACTGTTCGGAAGGTGGGACATGGATCTCTGTAGTAAAACGCTCATTGGCTATTCAAGACAGTTAAATGAATAATACATTTTACCACACGTACAGCCAATTAGAAAGCACGTTCATTTTTTTGACGAATCAAAACTAAAGGCGGGCGTAAATTTAATCTAAACTCACTCCGATTGGCTTTATCAAAACGGAGTAGGCGGCGCGGCGTATATTTTGCATGCAATTTATGAATATTCAATCAAAATCCTTTTGATTCGTCCTTTGTCTTATTAATATTAAGCAGTAGAACACGGAGATCCAATGGCTGTGAAGAAATGAACCTTCTTAGAATAATTTCAACAAAACCCGCCCTGCTTCCGATATTTGCCGAGTGTGGCCGATGTGAATTTCTTCCCTCAGAGCAAAAATAAAAAAAATCTCTGTTCTCCCGTTCGTCTCGCTCTAGATCAGCCTGGGCTCTAAGAAAAGAGGCTCAGGGCTGAGGCCTGTTAAGACCTTTGATTAAACAAGGGAAAATGGTCGAAATACATGATGTTTTCATGCAGAAACACTGTATAATGGATTATTTTCGAGTTACTTTAGAAAGACGTCGACTTTTCGGGTTTTCGTCCTCTGCTTTTTTGGATCGCTGGGACTTTTTTGCAAGCCTCGGACTCGCCTGCGAGGGATGGCCGGCCAATGGACTGGATTTTCCGTACGCCCTGTAGGAAAGTCTCGGGGGAGCCTTAAGTGCTAATTTAACGCCGGTTTTTTAACTGGTGTTGACAAATTTTACATATACGTGCTATTGTTGTGATTTAAGTCCAGTAATGTTGTTCACTTGCTCTCACGTGTTTAATATTTTTGTTAAAATATGAAACATTGTCGTAGGCCACGTTTTGAACGTAGTCTGAAATGCCGTGGTTTTGGCGGTTCAATTATACCAGTTCGCTATTTATTTAGTTGGTTACTATCTTGAATAATTATAAAGTGGGTTTTAGACAGGTCATTTACTAGCCACTCGATTACATTTTTGGACAATAAAGTCCAAATCGTGCTTTCTTAGCATTACAACCGGTGATATGGTTAGCTTAAGGTAGGACTATTTCATGACATCGACGGTATGTTCCCTGCTGGGATTTTTCTGTTGTTTTAGATATTATATGTTTATTGCTAAAGCTAAAGTAGCTTTGATGATAAAATGGATCGTGTTGAACAAGCTAGCGTTAAGCTCCGAAGAGGTCTTTATTGACGGTGAAGTAGCCCGCCGGCTTAGCCTTGCAACAGGAAAAAAAGTTTAGCCTTTGGTAACTATTTCATCGTTAGCTAATTAAATCTGTTTTTTCTGGGAAGTATTTGTGTTTATACTAATGATGTAGCACATGGGTGGTGTTTACTGTGGCATCGGGATATATATTGTACTGTAACGTCACCGGGATGATTGAAATGTAAGGCTATTACAGCTAGCCTAACTGGACGCCTTTAACGTTAGCGGCCAACATGGCGGTGTTTGACGATATGCTTCTTGTTGTGAACGAGAAAGATGGAGTCTGGAATATTCTTGTTTGCTAACTTAAATGGCTACATAGCTGCGCAATTTCATAAAAATGTCGAGCTTCGTGTCAAAATAAGGAACAGCTATGTGAATTTTAACCTGAGAGGTTTTTGTGTGTCGAAACTGCCTTGAAGTTTTCTAGCCAGTATTTCTTGACTCTTCGTCAGTGTCGAAGTTGAAGCCATTTTGCTAGCTAACTACGTGCATATTAGTCCATTATTGGAAGGATAAGCTTACTGTTGAATCAGTAGGCTGTTTTCAGGCTCATTTTACATTATTATGACAATAGAGAGATTCCACCATTTTACTCGATCGTTTGATTACTTAAAGTAAAGGTGTTAAAAGTCTACGTATCAATCTTGTCTTCAGGGACTAGGAAATGCCATTAGCTTGTTACACAATAGATTTATCCGGTTAGCTCTCGTTAGTTGTACCCAAGGGAAGGGAACAAAGTCACGTTTGGATGTTAATCTAGTTGTCCAAATGCAGAACGGCACTCTGTGTTAATGTATGGTCCATTGGGAGCCTTATGTCTCCATCGCCTCATTCAAGCAGTGTTGTGGTATTTGTATATTTGCTGAAATGTTTGTGTTGACCCTCAGTGCATGTTTTTTATCCATACATTAAAAGGAGTGTAAGTAGAAGCTAGACCATGGTTGAACTACTTCTCAATATCTGAGTGAAGTATCTGAGTGTGTTATTTGAGGTAGTGTTTGTTTGATGTAATGACTATGTACCTGTGCCAAGACACCTTGTCATGCTGTGTTCCAACTTGTACTGCCTTTTTGTGTTTTAATAAAGACACTGAACTAAAATGATGGACTGTGGGATTGTTTATTCTTTGGTAATCAAACCAAGTTTATTGTAACATTTTAAAGTAAAGCATTCACGTTAAGTGGGACTGCTTTGTATTAATCTGCTGCTACCAGCATGAACATGCCCCCTTTGCCATTATCTCTTTGGCAGGCCCAGCAGAGGAAAGCATCATTCAAGCCCAGAAGCAGATATATGCCACATCTGCAGTATCCTTATGTTGTAAAACCATGCTCTGTTCTGAACATGGTCTGTTTTATTTCAACAAACCGAAAGAAAAATGTGTGCATGCTAGGTTTAAAATGCATGGTGGAATGTGACAGTAAATCACTTTGTTCACCATGTGCCATGCTATACCATTGACTATACAAAGGATTCATTATTGACCAGCTGGCTCCCTCCTCTGGCTCATATGGAGAATGATCGGCGTTGCAAAGACATTGCACAACCACATTTTCAATGCGGAAGTGAGTCCCACAAACCTGTCAAAAGTGCTCCCTCTACTGCTCCAAGGAGGTTAGTGCATAGAGGCCTGATAGTGTCAGCTGTAGTTTGGTATGAATTCCTTACATGTTTTGAATATTTGTATGATGTGATGAGAGTACTGTCAACATCAGAAGCAGTTACCTCATCTTTTCTGACCATTTGACATAACTTGTGAAATTTATATTGATATAGCTGGAAAAATCTTGAAGAAACGCCTTGATAGTCATTTAGTTTAAAAAGTACATAGTACGTGCATATCAGTGTACTCTTAGTACATTTACCCAAGTATTTGAGTTATGTTTACATTTTATGCTTATATACATATTTATCATTTCTACTCATTTATGTATATTATTTATGGTTATTAACTACTTTGCAGGTTTAGACCTAGAAAAGAAAAACATTCTCGGAATATGATTTTCTTATAGATGACACGATATAAAATAGATAAACTTTGCTCAACCATGTTAGTTAATCAGTGATAATCACCCCATAGTATGTAGTAATAAAACAGTCAAAGGTACAATCTGCTAGAACGAGTACTTCTTTTAATACTAAGAAAATACTAATATTCTAAGAAAAAGAAAGATCTTCACTGACTGATTTATTTTGTTCTATGCCTAAACAAACTAAATAAATTCTCTTTATTTTCATGACTAAATAAACAAACTGACCTTAAAGGACAACAGAATTTCATACTGTTTTATTTTGTTTATATGTGGTGGACCCTGCCACCTTTCTAGCTTCATACCTTATTTTCCTCTGAGAACAGCTTGTTTATTCAGTTGTGGAAAAGATAAATATTTCTGAGTTTGTACATGGTGCCTATTTAAAGTAGACCATATTTTGCTGGTAATGCTCAAAAAATGTTAACACAGTTTCCTTAAAGCTTGATGTTTACAAAAGTTGGAAAGGACTACAGATGCATGAAATAATCAAATAAAAAAATTAGTCTTAAAAATATGTCTGTTGTACTGATGTAGTGATAGGATTTGTCATATTTTCAAGCGCCTGTCTAACTGGTCTTTAAAAGTGCTTCATTTAAACCTTGCAGATGCAATGATAACATTGGGGCCTACTGAAAAACAGTCAGTGGTTTTGACATTTACCGCATGATCTGTATTGGTAGATGGATATAGGTCATTCGCATGGAGTGCAGTTTTAAAGCATGCATAACACTGATGTGTTGTTTGTTTAAAAAGTACAGGCTATAGGTACAGTTTCTATAACATCTCGTTCCTACCGAGACTGCTTATATATTAAAATGTATAGGTTACATGTAGCAGCATGCATTTGCCTTCTAGAGGCATTAATTCCTGGAAGGGGTGATGATTCATGTATCTAGGGGGAGCTCTTGTCTGGCGTTGTCAGAGCCTGATGGTGTGTTTTCAGGGGTTGGTGGGGAGTTAAAGGAGGAAGCTTTGTAGCACAATAATGTAGGCGAACGTGGAGGGAGGGAGAGACAGACAGAGCAGATGCAGAGCAGGGTGGGAGGAGCAGACTATTTATTTATTTATTTTTAATCTGATTTACAATCAAAAAGCCTAAACTATAAATGCCTCATAGTGACTCTTAAAAAAACAGCATCCTCATGAGATGTATTTCAGCTAGGGAGCCATTACACTTGAAGTTTAATTCACCAAAAGAAAACACTTGTTTTCGAAAAACAATTCAGCCACTGTTTATGAGCGTGGATAAATTTATCCAAAATCTGAAAATCAGGGCAACATGTCCTGAAGGTGTGATGCTGTTCTTTGGGAAAAAAACATTGCTGCAGACTGTAGAAATTGAGGTTTTGTGGGACTTAATAAAGTTTGTGAAACAGATTCCGGGCACTTGATGCTGTGATGATCCACTTAATGTGCACCATCAAACAATAGACAAAAAAAGCTTGTCGTGACTGTCCTATTTGTATTGCCTGTTATTATACGAACAAGATATAATCAGTTTGAGGCTGTATTTCCCCTTAAGTTATGCACCAGGATGTTGTTTTGTAATAAAAATGGGTGACGCAGGGTCGGAGGCATGCTCTCACTGAGAGCCCTGTGGAACAGGCCGGCCCATTTCTGTCTGCGAGAGAATGTCCTGTTCTCTGGGTGTTTGTTTTGGCTCATGTCAGCCCCTGCCAAGCGTCTTCATCTTTCTTTTATCCTTCCTTTTATCATCCACACACCCTTTCAGACCTTCCAAATTCTACTCTCTTTTATACAGGATCCTTTGTCGTCGGCGCATTTGTAGAGAACAGACGGGAGTAGGAATGTTAAGTCAGCTTGTGTTTGACACAGAGGATACACCAGAGTTTTGCAGGAGATCTGCGTTTTGTTAAGGTTCTTTCAGCGTCTTCCTGGAACTATCTGGGTGCTAAATTAATTGCTCTTGATCCCACCTCGCGTTGCAATCGGCTTAGTGCTAATCTGGGGTTCTCGCAGTGCAGCCAAGTCTCGCCCAGGCGACGCTGCTGCACCGAGCTGTCCACTGCTCTCTTCTCCCAAGGTTTTGACCTCTGGCACAGACTCCCAGGCTCCCCTTTGCTTTACGCCCTATTTTTTCACTACTGTTCTCCTCTCACTCATTGTTAAGTTTGTGGGGAAGCTTATTTTTTTTATTTTGAATCATCTTGCCCTACCTCATTTCTTTGTACAGTCCACCGTTGATTGCTTTTCCTCCCTCACAGAACCGAACCTCCTACTTACACTCAAACCTTCTTTACATTTTGAGCCTGCTCTCATTTTCCCTCCTTTGCTGCATTTCAAGCCTCAGTGATGGCCACATGCTGCTTGCAGTGGCTCTCTCCTGGCCTTACCACTCTCCCTGCCTCTTTCTCTTACTTTTTTGTGTTTAGTTTCTCTGCTGTGCTGCTGTTTTGTTTCCCCTGGCCTGATGCCATTGCCCTTGACCATCTGCCTCACTTTCTTTCTTCTCTTTTTCCTTTTTCAGCTCTCCTTTTCGTTTCCTTCTGATGTCAGTGCAACTATTCCTGATGTATTATTTCACTTTTGATCACAGGATAGGTTTACCTTATGTTGTCATTGCTCAAAAATCCTTTGTACCTTTCTTTTTCTGTCTCTTTGCAAGACTTTTTGAGCTCAGCGTCTTTCCGGGAGGTTGTGATTGAAGTGTCTGCGTGCTATTTAAAGAGGCGTGCAAAAAAGCAGGGTTGTTTACAGTGCCCTCAAAATACAGGCTGTCTAGAGACAGGAAGTACCATCGCCCCGAAGCGCAGCAGCACACAGCGTCAGCCAACATGCAGCCACTTCCTCCTCCTCCTCCTCCTCATGGCTGAACAGAGGCTCCAGCAAAACAACCCTCACGCTTATCAGAGAATTATGCACCCCTCCCCTCCACTGCCCATTCTCCTGAATGGCGCACATACGCAGCAGGCTTTTCACCCCACCACCATGTCCTATCTCGCTTTCTCCCATTCTCTTGTGCCTACAGCCACCCCTCCTTCCCTCTGACTGTCTCTCTTCGCCAGTACAGCATGCCTGAGTAGCTGCCTGGAGATGAAGGAGCTAATTAATTTGATTTAGCCGTCCCCTCGCTCTGGCAGTGGAAAAACCAGCCGTCCGCCCCGCCACCTCCCTCCTCCACACCGTATCAGGCACCCCTCCCAGATGATTTTCCACCTATCCTTCCCAGTCTCCTTTGGCAACGTCCACACTCCGAACCCTCTCTTCCTCTTCTCCTTTGCTTTTTCTCTACTGTTACACAACCATATTTCGCCAGCGGTTTATCAGTCTGATTTTTGAATTTCATGCCAACTGTAACTCTCCTGTGTGGCCTACACCCATCTAATTTCCTTTTTTAGCTTTTTATCTCTTACGTGTGCCCATGGACAGTTTGTGTGACTCAGCAGTGTTTCACTGCTCACACAAACCTGCTTGATATAAATCTGTGTGTCTGTTTCATGGATCTAAAGCAGGCCCGTCAGACTTTGGGTGATGAAACTCCATTTCTGTCATTTGATACTCTGATGGATCCGCCCATTGGGTTATATTAGACAAGTTATAACTATATAACTGTCCAACATCACTTGTCAACATAACTATGAGTCCTTCCTGTGCTTTCATCCTGTATGTAGACACATTCTGAACTTTGCAGCATGCAGGTTGTGGACATCTGCTCAGGATAGTCTTTTATGTGACGTCTGTGTTTTAGTCCTTCGGCGTTGTCTTGCAGGCAAGGGGTGGTGCAGTGTTGAACTCGCTAACCCCTCTACCGAAACTGAAAAAAGTTGCAGGCAGTCTAGGCTTTTTAAGTTTCTGCTCTGCTGTAACTTAAAAAGCTAAAAATGCCTCAACAATTTGTCAGCTGCAACTCTCAGCTCATGGGGAAATGTAGTTCTTGTGACGCTGCAGCGCTTCATACAAAAGGTCATCCAGGACATAGCGAGAGATTCCAGTCTTCCATTTTCAGCGGATCACAGGAAAATTATGTTTTGATCTCTTGATAATGCACAGCAGTTTTTGTTTGTGACAGTGGTTCCCAACATTTTACGTACACTTGGGACCCCTGAAACACTCAGTATGTAATTTCCGCTGCACTGGGTCGCTCAATGAAAACAAAAGATGCAAGTAGCGTGGGACCATGGGAGTTGATGTTGTCACTGTTAAACAACCACCATTGGTGTTCCTCCGTGTTGATCGGCGAGGTAATGTTTTAAAGTTTAATCACGTTATGTTTAGTGACATTCACCGACTTCCTTCCTCACTTTGACTCTCTCCCGGAAGTAATAGCAACAAGAGACCACAAATAACTAGATATACAAAATAAATAATAATGGATGTTTTTAGACATTTTAATGGAGAAATGTTACATATTGTATCTTAAAACTGAAGCAGTATATTTGCGACCCCTCGTCTCTGGTTGTATTAGCCTACAGGTCTTGACTAGTTCAACCAGAGGGTGAATTTCTTCCTTGTTTAATAATTTAGTACTGTCAAGGCAAAGTTATGCAGTAATTCACAAGATTTAGATTAATATTGTAAATAAACATTACTAAATTTAACTGTATTTTGATTTTTACTGCGCTCCTATCCAGTTTTCATACCTTAAAGCAACATTATGTAGAAATGGGCATTGTGTGTGATTTGGTGCCCCCCACAGTGCAACACCGCTGTGGTAAATACAATTCCCAGGTCTGTAACAATATGTCAGATGTAATGTAGGTGCTAACTACAAACAAAACTCATTACATCATAACAATGTTATGTGTTGAAAACTTGAATCTTGAATTAAACATGTATGTAACACTGTGATCCTACCCTCTCACTGAAGTTACGTAGTGCAGAAACCAGTGACGGGGGTGGAGTGGCTGAGACAGAGACACCATTCACCCTATTACAAGACACTGTGCCATCAAAATGATTTAGAAGCTGTAATTTTGAGGTTTAAAAGTTACATAATGTTGCTTTGATGTCATATTTGAGAAAGAAAAATCCCTCCAGCTATAAAAACCAAAAAAAGAAGAATGGCATTGTTGTACTGACCTCTGGCTCGAAGGCGTTAACTCTGCTGCAGTTCTGACCTTGTGATTTGCCATGTTTCCACATGAGAAACGATGTCGAGGCAGAACTCATAAATATAATAAATAAATATTATATAATAAATATAAATAATAAATGTTTATTACATTTTTACTGGCCCGGTTGAAATCCGCTTCATCTGGACCAAGTTGAAGCCTGGTTGCCTCAAAATCTCTCATAACATTTCATTAGATGTGTTTTCCACACCCCATGGAGTGTCGGGAAAAGATTTTGACACTTTACTGGAAAAGTAAAAGTTTGGATTTTCTTGGAAAAATATACAAAAATGCATGTTTGACATATATCTGGCAGATGACAATACACAGTGGGATAGCACAGCAGCACAGGGACCCCGGAGGGGAACATAGAAAAGCATGTCATCTGACCTTTAAGGCTGCATACTCAGACAAGATAGACAAGTGGTTATATAAGATTAATTTTACATTGCTCAACAGATATATATTAGGGGATATCGGTTTTCTTTTTGCTGGTCTTGTGAAAACAAAATCTCTACTCTAACATATGTGAAAGTAGAAGAACTCTGTGCTCCAAAATGTGAACTGTGAATTGGGAAATGTGAACTTTAAAGGTGCTAAAGGTTTTCAGTAGAGATTTGACGTTCAACCTTTTTTGTGAGTGGGCATTCAATTGTGTATACATCCTCCTTCTTGTTTTATATAAATTTGCTCCACCTCATTTTATGCATAATGTTATATGGTTTATTAGTATTTAAAGCGGCATTTTGCCATAGCTCTCAGCAGTGTGAGGAGGAGCGGTTTGCTTGAAATGTCACTTGAAAGTTCTTCATATGGGAGCTTTGTGTGGATTTTCTGTTCCGTATTGTTGGATCGCTGCCTTGACATTTGTTTTGGTAAACAGCAGAGAAGTGTTAGCTAAGGACATGCACCAGCATGCTCATCTTTCCCCATGTGAAGGAAGGATTCATCAAGTTACTCACTACACTGCTCCTGTGTCTGTAAGACAATGCTGAGGGCCTAATCGCCTTCTCATCTGTGTGCACGTGTGATTACAAATGTAAACATTTGACATGCCTATCTCTACATGTACTTGCAGAAGATTTATGTGCTGTGGTTTCATTCTACCTCTCCGCCCTCACATGTCTGCATACAGGCCACAGAAGCAGGATTTGCTGCGTCCTCCCTGTAAAGCCGCTGCTTCCTCTTTAAGAAACCACTGACATTTGAACCCCTCGAACGTCGCTCGACTTCCCACTTTGATCTCAGCCCAAGTCAGCTGGAGAGCAGGTTAGTCATCCCTTCTTTGAGATCACTGAGGATGTTTACTAACCCTTGAGCACGCCTCAGGATATATTCACACACATGTATCAGGAGGAATTCAGACTGAATTTAAGAAGGAGCAAATACAGTTGACTCATGCACGGTTCCTGATCATTTGACTTTTGTCTTATGCTGTATTTTTCTAAAATAACAATCTACCAAATGAAAGCCAAGCTGAGGATTTGATACTTGATATGCACTGTAAACAAAAAGCTTGTATTGAATTGAACTGTACTAAAACCAAAACAAACTGCAGACATGACTCTGCATTTTGGGGAACTAACAGGCAGTGAACTTTCCCTTCATTATCAGACACAAGACGACTGACTCACTCATCTTTTTTACAGGAACCACATTTAGTAGGTCACTGTTGAGGAAGTTTTGGGGAAGAAATTCAATTTTTAATATTCACAATATTAATGAGGTAATAATACAAACTCAGAAATATTTATCTTTTTCATAACTGAATAAACAAGCTGTTCTCAGAGGAAAATAAGGTCCCAGAACACTGTTTGAAGCTAGAAAGGTGGCAGGGTCCGCCACATATAAACAAAGTAAAACAGTATGAAATTGTGTTGTCCTTAAAGGTCAGTTTGTTTATTCAGTCATGAAAACGAAGAGAGTTTGTTTAGGCATGAAAATCAATCAAAGAAGGTCTTTCTCTTCTGATTAAAATTTCTTCCCCCAAACTACAATAGGACACCTTTAAAGCGGCTATAAGTCTTTCTCAGCTTGTTTCTGCTGCCCCAGCATTGCCAAAAAAATCAATTATAGCTGTTTTAAGGCCGAACAGACATGTTGAATGAATCTACTACCTCATAAAACATGTGCAAAAGATTGTTGACGTCTGTGCTGTTCACATCGGCTCTTCTCCTCCTCTTTTATTGGGCGCTTCGCTACAGCACATTAACGTTGTCAACCGCCCTTCACAGTCGGCAGAAATGTGTTTTACTTTACCCCCATCGTGTGTGCATATGTATCCTCACACACACTCAATGTAAGGACCCACTTATGAAAACATCCTACAGCACTGGCAGTGAGCAAACACTCTGCAGGGTGTAGAGGAAGTTTTTATAGTTTTCTTTTTTAAACAATCAGTAGTGCTGTTAAAAAAAAAATGTTTTTTTGGACCACAGCCTATAATTATATAAATAAATACATTTCAGTCAGAGAAGGCCTTAGACTGGATTCAACACTGATCTTGAGACTTACTTACAGGGCTTTTTTTTTCTCTCTTTGGAAAACTCTTTGGTTAAATATTGGAAGTCTTGGTGAGCTAATGGTTTAAATTTTCCACCAAGATGGCTTCCTTAGTTCCTCCATCTTTGTGTATTCAGATGTGTGTGTCGCTTGGCAGCGCAGCATGAAAAGCCATGATCACGTTTGGCCAAACATCCATGAAAAGGGACGGCTGGACGACGGGGGTGCCTCTGAATACAGAGTTTGTGGCTGGCTGCAGCCACGGGACAATGCCAGCACACATGTGTGTACCGAGCGGCCACACTCCTGAAACACACACACACACACACACACACACACACACACACACACACACTATTGTCTTTGCCAACGGGCAGTCTGCTTCACACATAACCCTCTCTTTCTTTTGCTCTGTCTTCTCACACAGACATGTTACTTCTAGTTTTAATTGTCCTGTCCTGAAGCCACTCACGACTGCTGTCATGTGTCCCGTCTGCACACACCCTGCATGCTTTGAAAACGTGCATGAGTCGAGAGGACGCACGGGGGGGAGAGAAAAAAAAAGTTCGTCCAACTTGAAGAGCCGGAGAGGTCACAGGAACAACACCCAATCCCAGAGCGGTTCCCATGGAGACAAGTGTGGCAGCGTACAATGAGGGTGAGAGAGAGTGATGAAAGAGAGGGGAGAGAGGGAAAGGGCAGGGGTAGAGTGGGAGGAGGGCGGGTTGTTGGCGTCAAGGTTCAGTTGGTGGGTACCGGGGGGGGAGTCAGGGGGGTAGCAGTTCTACTCAAAAGGACAGTGGGAAGTATGATGGTGTCCTGGAACATTCTTCCACCCCTCCTCTCATTTTTCTGCCCTCCTGTTCCAGCTGATAGAATCCTGATCTAAGGCAACCGAGTGGCTCATGACCGGCGGAGGGCGAACAGAGATATGTGGAATTTCCACTGACCATGACGTGCGTGGCTGAGAGCAAGCAGAGTGAAGAGAGTTGTTGCTGTGAGGCATTTTGCATGGATACGGATGAATCAGAAGTGATTTCCAGCTGCAGGCCTTGACTGTGGCGCAGGCAGTTTAGTTGTTCTGGAGCTCGTCACCAGTAGTTTCAGTTAAGCCACATGTGTCAGACACAGATATACACGCTGACCTAAAAGCAGTTAATTGGCATGACTGGCATCGTCGCTGATAGCACTTGAACCCTTTTAGCTGAGGGCGCAGACAATCGAAGAGTGCCCATGCCCCAGTTTCTGTCCCTGTGTGTCCACCTTTACTCCCCTTTTCTCTTTTAAAGGGGCACCCCACTGGTATTTCACATGAAGATCAGTTTACCCGTCATGAGGAGTACTACTCAGCCTGTGAAAACATAATGTCTGGAGGGAGCTTTCTAAAGTCAGAGAAAATTAGATCCTACTCTGGCCGGTATTTTGGGGCCGTGATGTTGGCACAGTGGTAGAAGACGCAGACAAAAATCTTGATCCTCAGGCACGCTGTGATTTCCAACAATAGATCATTTTGTCCCTTTTTACTTTTGACGCATTTCAAGTGCCATAAACTACGTGCATTAGCATGTGAGGACTCAATTTGAAAGCAACACCCATTTGCGTAATCTGATGCCACCACCATTTGCAAGTCGCTTTTGTGAAATAGGCCCCTGGCTTTCCTGTAACCAAAGGAATCATCAACAGCATGCCGTGTTTGATAAGCTGTAAAAATCCTTTTTGATACTACTATTAACCACTGTGCAGTGTTTGGCTTTCAAACACATGGACTCATCACTCTCAATGGTAACCCCAGACCTGCAAAAGATCTTGCAAGAGTGATCCAAACCATGACCTTCCCCCAACCCCAACTAAGTGAAGCCATACAAATCTCGTGAGACTTTTGTAACTACGGTTAGCATTCAACATTGACCACCTGCTATCTGCGGTCCTTTTTGGAGTTTTTTTCACAAGTACTTGAAGGGAGACGCCCCTACCAATGTAGCATGTTGTGTTGTTTGCTACTTTCGATCTGAATGCCCTTCGAGACCAAAAAACTGAGGAAGTGGAGTATGACAGACGACTGTGTGAGAGAGTCCAATTGAAAGATGCTATCAAGTTGCATCTTGGGAAATATCAAATCCAGCATTTATGATGCTCTACCCACACTACGAACTTTAAGTCAGGATATCTCGGCCTCTGCTGCATCGATTTTGACCATTCTTTTTTTAATCTGTCTCTCATAAGTCCCTGAATTTTATCAGAGCGCTGTGCTAAATCACTGGAGTGCCCCTTTAATGCCTCCATTTTTCCCTCAACTTCACTTGTTTCACAGAGTGCTCCCATCCGCCATTTGACTACCACCAGTTTGTCGTCTCTCTGTCTCACTCTCTCGCCATCTCCCTCACTCACTCCCCTCTCACTCCCTGTCTGTGTGTCTCTGTCCGTCCGTCCTTGTGCCCAGGTTTTTAGAGTTGGCGTGGTTCCTGTTTGTTTTCAGCCATTTTGGGGACTTGCAGTGCTCGTAACAAACTGCTTAAATGGCGTCCTCTTGCTTGCTTGCTCTCCCACTCTGTCTCCCTCTGCCTCTCCCTCCCTCTCCCTATCGCTGGGCTTTGTGTATATAAAGTAGTGTGTGTGTGTGTGCATGTGTGTGCGTGTGTGTGCGTGTGTGTGTGTGTGTGTGTGTGTGTGTGTGTGTGTGTGTGTGTGTAGAGAGAGGGAGTGAGGGAACAACACTTCCAAATAAAAAGAAGATTGGATTCAGTGGGGGGGGGGGGGTCGGTTTGGAGTGGGGGGTACATGCAGAGGGGGGGATTCACTTGCTGGAAAAAAAGAGCAAAAACACTAAGAATCGTGTGTCAGAAACTGGAGTGAGAGAGGAGAGAGAGCAAGAAAAGGGGGAGTGAGTGAGAGAGAGCAAGCAAGTTCGAGTGTGAGAATCGCTCCTGCCCTCTGTCTTCACACACTGCTGCCTGTATGTGTGTGTATGTGTGTGTGTGTGTGTGTGTGTGTGCACCGCCTCTCCCTGCGCTCACCCTCTCTCTTTCCCTCTCTCTCTCTCTCTCTCACACACACTCAGACGTGCGCATACACAGACCGAGGGGGAGAGAGAGAGAGAGAGAGAGAGAGAGAGGGAGAGGGAGAGAGGGAGTGTGAGGGGAGAGAACACATCGCAGCAGAGATGCAGCAGGAGGTTTTCCGAGGTACGTTCTCTTGTATGCTTGCCTTCCTGAGAGACAGCCAGAGAGAATAAGAGGAAGAGAGGCTGAATTCTGTTGTTTTCCTGCTTGTTTTTCTGCTTCACTCTGCTGCTGCGGCGGCAGCCGCTCCGCGCGTGAAGAGGAGGAAAAGGTTTTTATTTTACTGTGCGTGTGTTGGGGCGTGAGTGTTGGTGGGTGTGCGCATTTATGCAGTGTGTGTGTGTTTGTGGGCGCGTATTTATGTGTGTGTGTCTGTGCTGGGTCTGCCTGTGTGTGTGCGTGTGCCAGTAACAGGCCCTGTCTCCCTCATCCTCCCCTCTGTTGCTGGCGCACCACGCAGTTCTTTTTCAAGAGCGATGACTCGTTTTGAGATTGTGATGAAACTTTTAATTTATCGAAGCCTCTCGCGTCTCTGTGATTCACCACAGATGGGGGGCGTCCAGCACACGTCAGAGCAGATGTGAGCTTTTGTTGTTGGGGTCCTAACATGGTGGGCCGGTCTGCCACCCCTTGCCCATCAACTTACTACTAAGAAGAAGTGTTTTGAGGGAAAAACTTGTATGCAGGCGACAGTAAACATCTCTCGCTCCAGCGACTGGTTCTGTCTCTTATTTCGGTTTTGGGCCGCCCAGTTTTGTCCTCCATTTTACCAGCCTGTTGTTGTGCTGGAGGTTGTCTCTCGTAGAGCAGCAGAGGGCATATTGATGTCACCAGCCCCGTTGTGGCTGCCCGGAGCCTTACTTTTCTTTTCCAAAACAACAGAGCATCTGCTGCCAACTACTCCACATTCCTGCTTTTCACGGATGCCAAGCCAAGCCCCCCTGCATTCAATGTATGGAATATATGATCCACACTGCATCAGGGGTAGGGGTCATAGGTCAGGCAATAGGAAGTGTAGCTTCTCGCTGCTCTGTGGTGTCACATAGTTGATGTTGTCACAGTGTTGGCAGCCTTTTTATTTTGGTTATTTATGTTTCCTAAGATAAAACACATCTGCTGTATTTGTATTTGGGCCGTTTTTTTCTGCACAGGCATAAAGGTGCTACCATGCAAGTTTTGCAGAGTGCAAAACCAATCTGGTTGGCTCTGTTTTTTCACAATGCCACAAACATAAAGGATGTGGACATATTCAGGAAACTGGTGCAGCATCTTCTCTAACCCAACATGCAGTATATGGTGACTGTCGTAAAATGCCTCAGCCTCGCTAATAGTAAGATGTTGCTTGGTTGTTTGAGACTGAGAACTCCAACAGGGGCTTTCACGCCCCCTTCAACAGGGACTACGTGTGAAATTGAAAATGATTTTGGGGAAATTACCTCAAAAAGGTCACCGGTGTAGTGTTACTGCTCTCCAGGGGTACTTTTTTCGGCCTTGCTGTTTCCTAATGCCTCCCATGATTCTGTCGCAGGGAGCAGAATTATGGGAATTACGTGCTGGGCTGAGAGCTAACAGAGCATGGAGAGTGTGGCGTTCAGGACATGGGCAGGTTCGCTGGTGCGTGGAGCGGCATGCGAAAACACCACGGTACGACAGTTTACACGTAGGGAGGGGGAGTTGAGGGGGCATGCAGTCAGTCATGCTGAGGGGGATCTAAAAGACAAGGAAACCATGAAATGTGAACATAGGAGAGACATGTTTGAAGTTACCCCCAGCTCCCCCGCTCACACTACCACAACCACCTCCACTCAACCACTCCCCGACCCATACCAGCTTCCCTCACCTCCTCCCTCCTTCTCTCCGTCTATCCCATCTGGCTGGCTCCACCACGCTCTCTTGGCCGGGGGGTTGTAGAGAGTTCAGTAGCTGCTCTTGCTAACGATGCCCCCCTCCCACTCACCCACACACACACACACACACCCTCATATTCGCACACATACACCCTTCTCTTTACAGACCAACTGCTGCTCCGATAGCCGGGCCCCTCTGGCTGCCCCTCACTGGGGAGAAAGCCCAACCAACACCTTCCTCTTCCCACATGCTCCTCGCCGCTGGCTCGCCGGCTGGAACACCGAGGCCCCCCACATTCTGCCTTGCAGGCACTCCCCTTAACCCCTCACACACACACACACACGCACACACATGCACACACATCCAAGACGTCAGCACATGACTGCTACAGATACCGTTAAAGGATGATTCTGGTTTCTTACAACTTATTTCTTGTTTTTCAGCATTTTGGCTCCCATTCCTGTTAGTCACAATAACACTGCACTCACCAACCTGCTAAAATAGAAGTGAGAAGAAGAAATATGCTAAATACAGATCGACTTCCTGGTTCCGCTTTGACCTGCAGTACTTAAAGGTTAACTCCAATTTCACACATTAAAGTGTGTTTACAGGTCTTGAAGAGTAATGCTGCATATGTGAAAAAAGCAGTTAAAAATGTTTTGTGGCTCCAGAGGAAGCTGCATGTTAGCTGATAAATTGCCTAATTGGTAATGTAGGCACCAAGTTTTGGTCAAACATTGCACTCCCATATCCCTGTTGGACTCGTTATGGATAGTTTAAAAACAAAAGATCAAAATCAATACAGCAGAATTAAAGATATCATCCTTTTTATTCCACATATTTTTCTTTCTTTACAAAACCTGACGCTGATTACCCACGATGCAACTTAGACACTGAGCGACATCACTTGAGGCAATTTATCATATTACATGCAACTTCATCTGGAGCCACAAAAGGCTTTATTCTACTTTTTTCACATATATAGTAGTACTCTCCAAGACCTGTAAAAACGCTCATTTTTAGGTTCATAATTTTAGTTTGGGTTACTACTAGAAAGCGTTTAAATAAGGTATTTCCCCCTGTCTGAAACACTGTTTTAGCTCCTGTCTCTTTAAGCCCCGAACTCTTTAACTTTAAGTCTCTATGAAAATAAGTTGTAATCAACCAGAATTATCCTTTAAGTAGAGTTTACTGCAAAAGAGATGGCTTGATTTTAGCTGTGCTCTATTAAATACATTTTAATGAGGCTTCAGTACAAATGTTAGCTGTTTACATTCTTATAAAATGTGAAAGTATATTAAGCGGCATTAAAACAGTATTAAAAATGTAATTTGCCATGATCAGACTTTAAATCCTCAATTATAGTTACAGTGTATTCGACCAAATACCTTAAAACAGCCTATTTGAGAGTCATATACGTTTCAGTTTGCATGCACTTTCTCTTTGAAGTGCATAAATATCACAATACTTGTGGTTAGATTTTTGTAGAATTTCCTTTTCAGAGGGAAGATGGCAAAACGGAAAACAAAACAAACAAGCATCGAATCCTAATGCTTATTTGTCTGTCAGCACAAGTTTCAGTGTGGAATAAACAGATTGCTCAACGGCTGGTTCAAGGCCTTGAGCTGGCGTACCAGCCAAACTCCTCTGCCGTCCTGCCTTATGTTATGCAAGTCCACTTTAGCAGTAATGTTCCTAGTGACTGTTTAAATTCAGTGGATTACTAATGGTTTCCAAGGTCATAAAGTCATCCGTGTTTCTCAGATGCTCGTGTCTCAGTGTCAAATAATAAAACTTCTGCTGTTATGAATTAGATGCAAAATTCAAGCAGACAATATGTTAGGATTAATGAGCCAAACATTGTTATAATTTGCAAGAGTTATAAATTATTTACAATTTGTTATAAATTAATTGGTTTTAAAAGTTAGACAAAGCTGAGGTTGGCAAGTTTGTGCTATTTCTAATGATTTGACATTAAATAAACAAATTCCCAGAATTAAAAACCAACAGTGTTTATTTTTGCCTCACATTGGTCATTTGATATGGAACACAAATTAAATCTGTGTGTGACTAAAAGTATGCCTCTGTTCTCTCTGCCTGTCAGTGAAGTGACTATGTCTGTCGCTTTATGAGGGCCAGTGCGTTTGGTATTAGTTGTTTTATGTTTTACGTGAGTCTAGTCAGTCATTTGTCTTGCGTCAGCTGAGAACCTGTTCGTGCTATGCAGTTTTGTAGTGCAACAAGCGTAAATAGACGAACACTTCATAGGCTGACCAACATGTTTGTTTGCTCAGAACATCCTGTTGCAGAGAGGTGTGGGAACACTGTTGCTGTTTGTTTTGATTCTGCTTTAGGGTCCTTTTTCACATTCATGATCACGTTTGTTTGTGTGCCCGTAAGTCGTACAAAAGGATGTCTGTGTGTTGATGTGTGCCTCCACTCATCTGCACAAATAAGAAAAAGTGTTTTTCTGCATGTCCTGTACAATTTGTGCACACATTTCAGTGTGTATGAGTAACTCCGGCACATTTAAAGCGTGTTAAAAGCTGCCTGTCACAGTCAGACAGCGCGTCGTGCAGGCTGTGCTTGTGCAGCGGCTGCGTGCGTCACAGGGAGATAAAGAAAAGAGCGAGGGGGCGTCATACGCATTTTCCTGTCCGCCGCGCAAGCATCAGATGAGATGGTGAAATTTTTAGCCTTAGCGCTGTCTCTCAGTGTGTCCGCCCACTTGTAGCAGCTTGCCATAAGGGATTTCCTGCACAACATCTATCGCTCAGCAAATGTGAGTGACAATGACGGCCTATTTCAATACAGAGCAGCAAAATATGGCAAGCCTGGCGAGACAGTATTATGCATCATGTTTTCAGATATCTTGAAAAGGCATGAGCTGGTTTGTTGTCCCTTAACAACAAAAAGCATGTGTCACTGCTTGCGCTAAGTACGTCATTAATACACTGTTGTGTTTTCCTTTTGTTGCCTGTACTTCATTCCACCTGTGTCCTCAGTCTCAGTGTTGCACTCACACTCACCTTTTGGTTTTGAATGTCATTTACAAGTGGGCCTGTCCATGTTGAACTACTTTGTTTATGCCTATCTGAGTATGAGTGTACCTACAGTGCTGTGTACACATGCATGTTTGCTTGTGTGACTGTACATGTGTGATTATATGTTTGTCTATGTGCTGGTTGTTTTTGTGTGTGTTAGTGTTTGCCTGGGCTCCTGTCTGTCTGACTGTGCTGTGTGTCTGACTGTTCCTGTTTCAGCCCACCCTCCTCCTCCTCCCCCTTTCTCCTTCTCTCTGTCTCCTGCTCTCTCACTAACCCTCACTCTCTTTCTCTCTCCCTTTTTCTATCACCCTTTCACTCTCCCTCATCCTCACCCTCTCTCTCTCTCTCCCTCCTCTTCCCTCTGCAATAACAGTGCTGACCTAGTTTCTGCCTGTTCTGGGCTGCCTGTGGAATTTTACAGCGGCCTGCCTTCCTGGCTGCTTTGCTGCTTGAAAACGCAGGCAGAAAAGCATGACTGAGGATTTTTCTTCTCGTCGCATCATTATGGCCTTATACTGTCTCCGTCTTTCTCCCCCTCCTGCAGACCTAAACAGATGCACCCATTTTAAATAAGTAATAACAGCATATTGCCTCTTACGCGGGAACCTGCAGCTATCTTACATATGGAGAAATTGCAGGAGGACTGCATGATCCGCCACCATGGCAGTCGAATTAGAATGGAAATGAGAATAGCCTGTCGCTCATCTCCTACAGCTTAGCTGAGATTGTACCGGATGCAGAGGGCGGAAAAACACCCCTTCTCTGTGCACATGCATACAATCTCCCTCCCTTCTCCTCTTCCCCTCTTTCCTTCCCTCCCGTCTTTGCCTTCACAAATAAATGGTTAGAGTCGTGCCTGGCAAATACTAGCCACTGCCAGGAATGGCTAACAAGGCTCTTGCACAAATGGCTAGAGTGTGGGACTATTTTTATGTGCGTTACGTGCCATGAATCTAAGTCAACACTATTCTGAATCTTGATTAAATCTGAATGCCTTCCAATTAGGCATAGGGAATGTTGTGTCACAGCCGAGAGGGAGATGGATCTCTGGAATGCCTTTCTGAAGGCTTGGTTGTGGCACGCTGAAATCTAAACCAGCACTGCCGCAGATTCATTCCTTCCCCCTGCCCTCTCCCTCCTTGCACTCACCATTCCTGGCTGAGCTGTCGGAGTTCAGCATTGCTGGGGCATTTAGTTTTCTTTTCCGTTTCTCAAAGTGTTCCACAAGCGTCATGACTGCTACTGCAAAATCTTTGGGTGAAATGATAATTCCTTGCTTTGTGTCGATGTTAAAGTACATGCTGTACATTTATCTAAAGATGTTTATAATGCTAATACATTATTTCTTTTTTCTCTTTCAGATTTCGGGGGCTGGTCATGGTGTCCGGTGAGAAGGTGTGGGACCCCCTCCATGCGGGCCTTATTCAGACGAGTCTGAGTGAGCAACACCTGGATGCTGGGCTAAGTCCCCTCTGCAACTTCACACATTGTGCAACTAAGGACACCACGTGCCACCAGAGTCAGCAGTCATCACCTTTGTCTTCCTTGTTAGTGGCTGTAGAGACCCTTCACCCAGTTCGGGCCTCCTCACTTTTACACAGAGAGATCGAAGGACTACACAAACCAGTCTGCTGTCTTGGAGTGGCCTCTCAGCCTGAAGAAGAGGAGGAGGAGGAAGGGGAAGCTGAGCAGTTGGAGATGAAGGGTAAAAGGCATGGAGGCCGGGGAGAGGCCATGATGGAGGACAGGCTGGAGGACATGGCTGATGGACCTAAAAATGCAAAAATCACCCTAAGCTTCCCACTCAGTGCCGCCCCTCTTCCAGCCTCTCTGACATCTCCAAACCATTGTCGCAGCTCCTCCTCATCCTCCCCTTCCCCCCACCGACGGCGGCCATCCTCCAAGAGTTCAGATGAGGCATCGCTGTGGAAACTGGATGCTACCATGGACGTAAAGCACAGACCTTTTAAGCCCCCGAGGCACGACAGCTCTCCGTCCTCTTCACCGTCCTCCTCCTCATCTCCCATGACTGTTCATGCACTTATCAGAAAGGATATAAAATCCCCGCCTCCTCTGAAGTGCTCCAGACTCAATACAGAGACTCAGTTTCACAGGTCACCCCCGAGATCCTCCAGTGGGTCTTTAGGGGGTGGTTATAGCAGTGATGGATGGGATGAGAGGCACAGGTTGGCCAATGGTACGGCCTCACCCTCTCAAACTGCCCAGATCCTCTTTAGTCTGGGCACATCAGCCTATCAGAGAGGAGGGGACGCAGAGAGGAGAGAGAAAATAACTGGAAGACCAGCTGGGAAAGTGGGAAGCCCTCATGGACCAAGTCTTCACCCACCCACCCTCCACCTCCCTCCCCCCTTACCACCACCCCCTCCTCCCCCATCAGAGGGTCTTACTGCACCCCCACACTCATCCTCCTACTCCCCTACCGACAGCCTGAAGCCCGAGCTGATCTGCGGCGTCTGCCACCGGCTTTTCAGCTCAGCCTCCTCCCTGACGGTCCACATGCGGCTGCATCGTGGCAGCCGCGCCCTCAGTTGCCGTTACTGTGGCAAAGTCTTCATCCACAGCAAGAGACTGCAATCCCATGAGGCCGCCTGCAGGGTGCCAAGCCTACCCTCCAACAGCCTGGGCCCTCCTCCGCTCACTGTGCAGCCAAAGGAGGAGCCGCTGGAGGACGGTGAGGTGAGAGTGGAGGGGGGAGTGATTGTGGGAGAAACAGACATCAGTAAGGCGCGGCCAGGGAAGAAAGCACGGAGCCTCCTGGCACGTATCCAAGGTGATGATGCAGCAGCCACAGAGATACTCGAGGGTGATGAACACCATTTTGTGAAGGTGGTAGATGGCAATGTCATTTACTTCTGCTCTGTGTGTGAGCGTTCCTACATGACTTTATCCAGCCTGAAGCGTCACTCTAATGTGCACTCATGGCGCCGCAGATATCCCTGCCATTACTGCGACAAGGTCTTTGCCCTGGCTGAGTACCGCACAAAGCATGAGGTGTGGCACACAGGAGAGCGACGCTACCAGTGCATCTTCTGTTGGGATGCCTTTGCCACCTATTACAATCTCAAAACACACCAGAAGGCCATTCATGGGATTAATCCCAGTCTCATCTCCAGTGAAAAGACTGCTAATGGGGGTTACAAGCAGAAAGCGAATGCCCTCAAGCTCTACCGCCTTCTCCCCATGCGCTCCCAGAAGAGACCCTACAAGACCTACAGTGACAGTTTGCATAATGGCCTGCTCCTGCCACCAACTGAAACACCTTCCCTCTCCCTGCCTGGCCTGGGCTGTGCTCTGGGCCCTGGGGACCTACAAAGCCTCATCAGTGGGGCCCACCCTCAGAGTGTAAAGCCTGACCCAGATGCCTTCCCCGATGGCTTCCCTGTTTCTGTGGCTGAGCACAGGGACCTCTCCACACTAACACCCCTCCCCCAAACGGACATGCCCCAAGTTAGAAAACATGACAGTGAGGCCCTAGAGTTGGAGCAGGGTAGAGGCAGTGGCAGCTTCAAAATGTCTAGTAGCAGCAAAACCAAAACTCCCAAGAGTGGCAGAGGCACAGAAACAAGCATGCCTTCTGTGATAACATATGGCCATACAAAACCCTCTGTCATAGTTCATGGAACAGCGGTGTCATCCTCTGTCATTGTGCACAGCAACCAGGTCACCTCTGGAAGTGAAAAAAGCCCGTTGAATAGCCCCTCCCCTGACAACAGCAGCAGTCAGACTTCACACAAGGGCAGTCCCAGGCCGAAAACACAAAGAGATAGTGCAGATAGTCATAGAAAGAGGTCAAGAGACAGTTCAGATACCACAGAGGAGCGCTCAGGAGGTAGACAGGATGCAGAGACAGGCAGATTATTTCACAAATCACGCAAGTCCCACAGCAAAAGTGAGATCTCTAACTCTAAGCAGCTGTCAGCATCTGTAGGGTCACAGGTCAAAGAGGCAGGGCCACTGTGCCAGATCACTGTACGTATTGGTGAGGAAGCAATAGTGAAGCGCAGCATCTCTGAAACAGACCTTAGAAGAGACAAGAGCCTTTCTCCCCCGAAAACCAAACGGTGTGAGACATCATCTATGCGGGAAGCCAAGGAACCACGCCATTCTCACTCCCACCACCATCACCATAAGCACCGCCTCCACCGCAGAGCCAGTTTGGAAGAAGAAGAAGGTGAAAAGGAAGAAGGGGAATGTGAGGAAGAGGAGGAGGAGGAGGTCAGGAAAAAGAGCTCCAAATCCCCTGATGAAGTGAGGGAGTATTACTTCCGTCGGGAGGTTCGCGAGCAGGAGAGCGACCATGACACGCAGGATAATTTATGGCGGCCTTACTACTCCTACAAGCCTAAGAGAAAGGCCCAAGCACACCTACAGAGGGTCAAGAGCTGGCAAAGGAAACTGAAGTTCAAGCGTTCCATTCGGCTGAAGAGGAGAGCAGAGAGGCTCAAGAACCATGTGAATAAAGAAACAGATAAATCACAGGATGAGGAAGAGGAGGATGGGAAGATTGAGGATGCTAAAAAAGCATCAAAAGCTAACAGAGACAAGGGAGAGAGGAAAAAGAAAGATTATCTCTCCGCCCCTTTGAAGGAGAAAAACAAAGATGCAGAAGAACAAGTTAAGGAGGCCCGTCACGACCTCGCCGCTCCTCCTCTGCCCTCTCCAAAGCCTCCTGTCTCTACCTCAGTGGCTCCTATGGGAATAAAGAGGCGGCCTTGGACTAATGGGAATGCAGCAGAGTGTGGTACATGTGGCCGCTGGTTCTCAAGCCCCAGGAAGCGAGACAAACACGAGCTGAGCCATCTGCTGGAGTTTGTATGCCTCTTCTGCCGAGCCACTTTCCCCTCAAGGGATAAGTTGGAAGACCACCAGAGAGCCCAGCATCCCAAGCCTACTGAGGCACCCTCTGTACCCCCTAAAGTGGCACTTGGCGAACAACTTGAAGGGCTTGGGGTTAAATCTTTGCCAGAGATGGCAAAGTATGATGAAGAAAAAGGAGGGCAAGTAGGCTTGGTAGGGAGTAATTCTAGCCCAAGTCGCCTAAGCAGAAGAGCATTATCACGACACACCTGTCCACAGTGTCATAAGGTGTGCAAGACCTCTTCAGCACTGACTCGCCATATCCGACGCCATGAGTTAAGCAGTTCCCCAGAGAGAGAAAAGGAAGATAAAGACTCAGAGCCAAAAACAACAGAGAGTGTTGTTAACACTGTTAGCAGAGACCTAGAGACTGATAAAGGACAGGTTCCCAGTGCTCTCTCTGTTTCAGTTATCAGTTATTCAACACCAGACCCACCCAGCAGTGGTGACTGTTTGGCATCACAGCAGCATAAAGACCATCTCAGTGAACTGACAGATGAGCATCACATGTCAGAATTCAGCGACAAACCTGAATTGACAGAGCTCACACATCCAGCTCCGGAGAGAGAGCCCAGCCCACAAATTGCAGAACCCCCATTAGAAAGCCCAGTAAACCTTACGCCAACTAAACATGATTTCACACCTGCCACACCCTCAACTCTCCAAAGTGTGCTTGTCATGAATGGACCTGAATGTCTGGACTACCGCACCCCCAGCAAAAAGAACCTCGACAGCCAGATCCACAGAATACCCAGCCCTGTGCACATCGTGGCATCCACCAACACCTCTCCAAATGTGCCCATGACATCACAGACCAGAATAACCACTGCTGCTCCTCCTGTTTCCATGACAACAGCTCTCATCTCTGAGGGGGGATTCATGAAACGGGATGGGGTCATTATGGACAGAGAGAGGCAGGGTGGGAACAGTATATTTCTACATGGAACTTATGAGGAACCACCTCTGGTCCAAGATCTCAGAGTTCAGTCCCTGTCCAGGAGTCCCTCTCCCAATGAAGCACAAGACCTGACCATGTCCTCTATTCTAGCTAGAGAGAGGGAGATAGAGAGGCAGAGAGAGAAAGAGAGGGAGCTCGAGAGACAGAGAGGAAGGGAAAGGGACAAAGAAATGGTGACAGAGAGAGAAACAGAGATAGATAGGGGCCCGCAAATGAGTAGAGTTGCACATGCCCCAGATGACCAGATTTCTCTGCTGGTGCCTAAAGAGGAGCCCTTGAGCCCTGTGCCGTCCCCCCAGCATATCCCCACTCAAACCACTATGAATGGACCCTCCTCACACAGGCACACTCCCAAGTCCCCCTGTCGATCCCCCTCAACTATCGGACTGTTAGCTCAAGCCAACCGACAGGTTCACTCCACTTCACAAGGACTTGACAGGCTCACACTGCCCACAGGAGCAGCTGGTGCCGGTGACCGCCCCTCTGCCCATGCTCTGCTTCTCCCCCGAGCCCCCCAACCACCTGAGCCTGAGCACCAGGACACTGTTTCTTCCAGAGATTCCCAGCAGGGGGACACCACCCCAGTGGGCTACCCTGCCCAGAATTATCCCCTACCCCTTATTGTGCCAGACAGCTACCGCTCTGGTAAGAAGCAGGAGGACAATCTGCTCATGTCCTCCTACCCCGCTGGAGCGCTTCCCTTTGGCCCATTGGGAAAAATGATGGTCCCTAATGGCGGGGACCTGGCTAAGCTGCCATTTTATCCGGACCCTTACCAGCTGCTCTATGGGCCCCAGCTGCTGGCCTACCCTTATAACCTGGCAGCTCTTCCTGTGGCTCTGAATATGATGGCACCTGGAGGGGACAAGGTGGAGCCTCTGCCTTTCCTCCCTGCCATCTTCAACTACGCAGCCGCTGCTGGACCCTACATGGGTGCAGCCCCTCACCCGCTTGTGGCCAATCCCAGCCTCTACAGCAGCAGCAGTGGCAGCAGCAAGAAGCAACGAGACAGCAGCGGCAGCAAACCGTAGGACACAGAAGCACTCTAAGGAATATAATTCAATGGGGACTGCCTGGCCTGTTGAGGATGGGAGTGGGAGTGGGAGGGGTGCGTGCTCACTGGGTCACTGAGTACACTCGCACAGCACCCCTGCCTCTTTTTTATTCAGTAGAGATCAGAGCTAGGCATTGAAACAGGAGTAGGATGAAGGGAGAAGGAGCAAAGAAACGGGGAGAGAGGCTGATATTATAGTGACGTATCATCGCTCCCCTATCTTTACTCTTGCTCACCTTTCTCTGTGTGTCTCCTGTCTTGCTGTAGTGTGTCGTAGTTCTAGAGCTTGATTAATCTTCCTCCCTGACTCATTATATTATCTATAAGAATAAGAACTGCTAACAGGGTGTGTGTTATGTGAAAAATTAGTTCAGTCTGCTTCCCTTTATAGTCACCGCATAACAAGGATAAACGCTCTTCAGGGAAGGCTTGTGTGGGCAAGGATAAGGGATGAGACAGAAGGGTCCTTACTCAACACAGTTGGAGGTGGCGCATCAAGCAACTCAAACCTTGCGTGTGTTTGTATGAGCAAATGCAGGTGTATCCTGTTGTTAAACTGTCCATGAAAGTTATATATGAGCATGTACATGCACATGTATAGAAGGATTTGTGCATGCAGAGGTTGGCTGAAGCAGGTATTACTGCGTATGTGGGAGAGTGTGTGTGTGTGCGTGTGTGTGTGTGTGTGTGTGTGTGCGCGTGTGCGTTGGTGAGTGATGAGGTGTGTGCGTGAATGGCTAGATCATTCCGTGTGAGACGCACATAGCATTCCTACTCTAGTCGGAATAGCTACTGTAGGTGTAGAAGTGCATTTAGAAGTGATTCCTCATATCCAAATCATTAAGAAGTCACTGCTATGGCTGGACACGAGTCTATGACAATGACAGATCATCTGAGCTTCTATTGTATCAACTAACCTGGCGACTTTGTGGCCAGATGACACTGTAGGATCTGTATAGCATTCACCATAGTTTATACCTTATGTGCACAAAATAGAGAAGTAGTGGTCACTTAAAGGGGACACTTGTAGCTGCTTTGGATATGTAGCTGGCCACTGGGAGAGAATTAAAGGTTGGTAGACCATTGCACTTCCGTTTTTCATCTCATTTCCTTCACATAAAAAAGGAAAAGAATAAAAACCAGTCAGCCTTCATCTTGCGTAGCCCTTTCCTCTTTGATTGAAAGAGTAAAAGGCTCCATTTCCTACGCCAGGAAGAAGAAAGCGATAGCAAGGAAGGAAAAATAAAAATGGATTCAGGGTATTGAGTTATTTCTGGATAGGAAAATAAATATATGGGCACAAAACTGTTGGACTCTTGAGTCAGAAAGCCCCACAGAAATGACTTTGGGGACAAAAACATTGTCCAGCTCCCCAGCTGAGGGGAGATTGGAAATAGCCTGAACTATTTCCCCTCCTGCCCCATGTGTCATATACTAAGAGGTAGGAAAAAGGCTGAGCTTAGCAGCCAAAGTGGTGGCCGAAACTCCCCAGGTGCCCTCCTGGGGGCCTTTTTGTTATGTGTAATGTTATCTCTATATGTTTGTTTTGTTAAACTATGTTGTTGTTTATGTTGTTTAGCCCTCTTACCAGATGAAAATGGCTTCAGTGAAAAGGGGGAGTAAACTTAAAAATATGAATGTAAATTTAGTCATGAGGTTAATGAAGTACAGCTGCATTAATGGTAGAGTTGGTTTCAGTTCCTTTTTGTTTCTGTTTTGACACAAATAACCTGTTAAAAGAACCGTATAACGTCTGGTATGCATATATACAGTAGTCCTAGGAACATGTCAGTAAACTTGGGTTCTGTATCCACAAAGCATGAGCAACACTTGCTTCCTAACCGTTTATATCCTCAGCAAATCTGGCATTGTGCGCACAGCTTTTGTTTCCTCTTATATTTTCTGCCCTCTTCACCTTCCATATCTCTGTTGATATTTTTTTTTTTTAATTCATTATAGACCGCAGATTGGAAATATTCCACAGAAGTATCTGCCACGTCTCAGTCACTATATCGGAGCTGTTGAATTATTCCTCTGCCCTCAAGCAAACACTCGTGCACTGCACCTCCTCTGAATGAAGTGCATATGTTTCAGTGTGTGTGCATGTGTGTGTGATGGTACTGGGGCGCCTTTAGGTTCAGGCAGGAGTGTTAAAACACAGCGTGACCAACTGCAGGGGCGCACAAGCATCCCCTTGGGTGTGGTTACAAGCCTTTTGCGCGTGGGCGTACGTGTTTCGTGTACGAGAAGTGAGTGACTGCGTGATATGAAAACCAAAATACTGTAAATCTGCCTAAACAGCATACCCCTTGGCAGTGTATGGGCCACCTGTTATCTTTTTTGTTCTTTTCTGTGGGTTAGTTTCAGTGTAAAAAAGCCTTGCTGTCTCCAATAATCTCAAGCCATTCCTGTAGATGGACATGTTTGTGTTTTTGGACCATTTCTTATGCCATAGTTTGCCATCACGGTTATCATACAGACCAAAAGCATGCAAATCGACGTATTGTAGTGACTGGACTGGAATCTGGTGGTAATATACAACTATTTACTGTATGTTTTAGTTTAAATGAATGTGCCTCTGCTTTGATATTTAAATAATTATCTATAGTAAGATGTGATCTGCCAGATTTCAACTGTTAAGGTGCCTTGTTATGGCATAAGAAATTTGAATAGTAAACGAGCATTTTCTTGAGAAACGACAGTATAATTTGGAGATAGAGTTCATGGCTTTGTTTGCTATGAAGCTGTTCATAGACGTAGGGGTGTGGCTAAACTGTTTTGGTATCGTGTACATGTCTAGGGTAATACTGTGCCATATAGAGCCCACAGAATATGTTAATGTTATTTTTAAAAGATGTTTTAATGTTGCCTGATGACTTTGTCTTTAGATTTGATACAAAGGCTTGTAGCCACAGCTCTCCCAAAGTCTGTAGTCTCCTTTTCCCCCCGACCTCCCTCTTGTTCTCTCTCTCTCCCCTCGTTTCCGTCTCCCTTTTCTCTTTCTCTTTGCTGCAATCAAACAAAATAAAGTATTAACCTGATGACCCAATGAAATCAGCTCTAGTCTGGACTCGTGTTTTTTTAAATCATGTCTTTTTTAGTCTTTACAAGTTGATATAGAGTTCTTAATGTGAACCATGTGCTTGAAGTTGGCAGATGCCTGGTTTCACATTGTTCGACTCTCTCAGTGAAGTCTCTTGTGAACATGAAAATTTAGCGACCTCTTCAGAGCAGATCATTTCGGACATCCTTTGCACTTCTTTTGAGCACATGGTCCACTGTTGTTTACCTCTATCACCTAGTGTTGATTTACTACTGATTTGACTGGTGAATGCTGTTTAGTATCTCTGGTTATTTTATATTTTATTTAACATCAACCACACAGAGTACACTCATGTTTTCTCTACACCTGATTACAGCTTCCCCTTGGCAGTCGGGAGCTGATCCCTTGAATGAGCACTTTCCCTTTAGTGACACTCAGTGGTTTAAAACAGAAACAGTCTGCTCCATTGCACTCCCAAAATATGATCTAGGAGATTAATTTATTCTGACTATATTGAATGTGAATGAAAGAATTTCAGAAATTGAACACATTTCTCAAAACATTCATCATTAAAAGGCCAAGAGTGAAAAACTGCATTCATGATTTAAAGTCAGTCTGTAGTTTTTCAGCATGTCAAAACACTGAATTTACCTCAGTAGGCCTTTTTCACAGTTTGAGTTGATACATTAGGCAAAGCAGAGATGTTACTAATAACATCAAGGATGGCTCTGCTCTATTCACATGTCCCAGTATGCCATGAGCCAGCATGCACATGAATGAAACGCAGGTGTCGTTAATGTTATTGTTTACACCTGTGCTTTTCCTGCTATGCCGTCAATATGTCTGCTGTGAAAATGTACTCAATCACAGTAAATTGACATATGTCAGAGTTTGAGTGCACACATGACCAAGATAAATGTTATGTTTTGTTGCGATTTGACATTTAAGATTAACTTCAAATGCTCGAGAACTGCACAACAGGTTGTTTACTGATTATTCATCTCTGTGTGTTGCACTTTTCCTAGTATTTCAGGGCTGTAACAGCCTTCCTGGAAAGGAGCACAGGTCCCCTCTCGTATCTCTCTCTACGACACACACACACATACACACACAGGGTCGTAGGACGAAGGGAAAAGGGGCACAAGTGTTAGGACTGGGTACCAAACCCAGCACTTTTAAGGGTACAGACCGAATTACGTTGGTACTAACGAGTACTACTATTGGTTTTATCCAATGAATGTGAAGAGAAAAAAAGGGAGAGCCGTCATCATTGGGATGTATTTTGTTTTATGTCAATCAAACTGCACAAATGTGGGTAAAAGTGTTTTTTGCATGCACGTGGTCGTCAACCAAAGGGCGAAGAATATGTTATGAGCTATGGGGCAGAATAGATGTTTATTTTTTAGATTAACTGTTCAATATATCAGAATTTTAAACTACCTCTCGGCATTGGTAACGTGGCCTACATTGTCCCACACTATACTATTTCCCCTCATTTGGTTTTTGGGCTCTGTTCACCCTACATCCCTGAAACAAGTCATAGTGAGTTAGGGCAACACTTGCTGCAATATTCGCGATGCAAATTGCAAAACTGACCAGGTCAACACGTCTAACCTGAGGAAGCACCAGGTCAAACATTAAATACATCTAAAAGCCAGTGCTACCATGTTTGCAGGTCAACTGCAACAGCCGCAGTTGACGTTAGCATGCCAGCAGCCAGCGCTGCAGTAGTTCTTGGAGAGGTAAACCCTCAAACATTAACGACAAGGCATCAGTATCTTCATTGACATCTTTTTGTAATTAATTAGCTAGTTGGAGAAGTTGTTAGAGATAACTGGGTTTTTTTACTTTCTTGGTTGAACCTATCTTAGCATTTTTACCAGCGTTAGCCAAAGCTCAGCAACTGCCTGCGTCTAACTAACTAACTTCCTAACTTCCTTACAAACATGCTCTTTAGTATACTAGAAACAATATGTGATATTTTTTGGAATATCAGTATTCTGACTCAGTGGATGTAGCCTGTTGGTTTAAGCCTGCCATTGAGCAACTATTTTAGTTAGTTTTCTTGCTTTCTGTGTGTTACTATTTTCAAAAACCCTGTCGCTGCAGGAAACAACAATAATCTCCAAGCTAGCAACAACACACTAAAAATGGCAACTTACTGTCGCTAACAGTATGAATATAAATTAACCAGCAGCTCTTACCCTTTTCTTTTGCAGGGCTTTAGCTGTTTTAATACCAGGGCTCGCCCAACCACATGCAACACAAGTTGGGAACAGCTAGACGTTCCGAAACACCTCCATTCCGAAACACCGCTGTTCCGAATCTGACTTTCAAGTTCCAATTACTTCCCAATAGGGTTAAGGTTAGGGTCAGGGGTTCCCCAATAGCCTTTTCGGAATAGCGGGGTCTTTAGAAAAAATGGGAAACCACGCCATTACAAAGAATGGAAGTCTATTTTCGGAACAGTGGGGTTTCGAAAAGGCGGGGTGTAACCACACAAGTTGACCCTGACACTGTTTTGCACAAACAAGAGTGTTTCTTTCCCTGTATACCAGAATGATAGAGAGGTCTGGCTGTTTCCACATTTTAGTCCAGTTACCAATTTTGAGTAAAGTGCAAAGAGTAAAGACAGTTTCTCCAGCTGTTTCCAGGTCTTTGAACAGCTTCTTCCTTTGAAGTAATGCAGGTCATATTTGGTGACTTATTTTTAAATCTGTCAAGGAAGTTCTATTTTCACCCAGGTCCGTTCGCTGGTTTGTCAGCACGATTACACAGAAACTACTGAAAGGATTCCCACGAAACTTGTATGTAGGATGGGTCTCGGCCCAGAATAGACCCCATTAACTTTCGGTGCAGATCCGGAAAAAGGGACAGATCCAGGATTTTTTCTCTTTTTTTAATATTGTGAGTTGTTTGTTTTTTTTAGCATTTTAGGGTATTGAGTTATTTCTTAATTTACCAAATTTCAGGTATCAGTATCGGTTCAAATGTGAACAGTACCCAGAACTACTCAGTGCACAACTGAGCAGGACCCAGACAGATGCTTCAATGAAAAGCCATGGATATGCTGAGGGACCCATAGACGATGTTGGTGAACAGGGTCCAGAATTTTGTACTACGCCCCTGCACACACACACACCGAGTCATAGCCAGGGGTGGTGAGTCAAGGTTTGTGTGTGTAACGGGTAAACACACATCAATGGTCTGACTAAGGTCACTCACCCAGCCTGCAGTCGTGTCCACTCTACATGAATCATCACATCGGCAGGAGATCGACGGACTGATGGAAACGCACATTTTATTACGAATTCAGTTTACTGAATTTGTAATTAATAGGCCTAATATTTTAACTGTCCCTAACTGACATCTTTTTGGTGCTTTTGTACTTTTGTACCCCAACCACACAACCATGAAGTTCCCCTCCTGGAGATCAATAACCTGCACTGGTCATGGCATGATTGCCCTCTGGACCTCAGGACAGTGTTCCCAGCACACACCACCACTTCACACACAGCTGCGGAGTCTTTCTGCTCCTGGTTCCACTGCCAGCACCTCGGGGAAGCTTGGAGTCTGCAGACCACCCAAGGGCTTCGGGAGAGTGCACACTGGGAGGCCTGCAGGGTGTGTGAATGCACTGAAGGATGGCCATGTTATGGAAAGAAATGGCAGGTGGACTGCTGCTCACTTTGAGCCTCGCTCTGCTGGTGTGGGGAGCTGAGGGGCAGGGGAATGGACGGGATAAGGTATGTTCACATGCAATGCCACAATTATAACGCCTGGAATGAATAGTTCACTGGGCACCATCTGATAGCCTCAAGAGCACGTGTATCTGTTAGCAATCTTCAAAAACAGTTTTAAAGAGAATGGAAATCCTGATTACTGTAACCAGTGATGGAATGTAACTAAGTATATTTACTCAAAAACTACACTTAGGTACAATTTAGAGTTAGTTGTACTTAACTTGAGTATTTCCATTTTTTGCTGCTTTACACCTCCACTGCGCTTAATTTTAGAGGTAAATATTGTATTTTTTACTCCGCAACATTTATTTGATCATTTTAGTTACTTTGGAGATTGCATACTGCATCAGAGCCAAAGTAGCGATTTTGTTATTTAATTAATTTAATTGATCAGCAGTCCGATGAAAAAAAAAATTAAAAATAACATTGATTCAGATTAAATGTCAGATGGGCGGCCAATAATCAGCCTATTCATTTTTACTCAAGTATTATTTGTACGGGTGACTTTCACTTTTGCCAAAGTAATACTTGAACACTTTTTTTACTTTTACATCGTTTGCTTTTTTAGTATGACTTTTGAGTACTTTTTCATAACTGCTTTAATCAGGGCAAAGGTCACACGGTCCTTCAGTAGTAGGAAATATCTGTTGATGAGCCACTAAGGACATTTGAAAAAGTAATGTAATGACACAAAAAACTCTGTTAATTCTATGTTTTGTGGGTTTTTGATAGCTTAATATGAAATAGTAAAAAAAAAAAAAAAATCATTCAACTCATACTGTATTCATTTTAGATGCCAGCAGAAGAGGAATTTCCTAGTTTGTTCAGACTGAGAACTTTGCTCAGTTGTGGGTGGACAAATACACAGCCAACTGTTTTTTTTATTTTTTTTACCTCATTGAATGATTTTATGCAACTAGGTTTAGCCTAGCCACTGTATACTGATACCTTGCATATGGCTCCCTTGTAAATGACTCCACATTGATTTTGCACTTCATTACCACTTAAGAATTTGAGTGACCACACTACCCTCATTAAACAGCAATTAAACTCCCTACATTAAAATTAAATTAAAACATTTAATCAATAATTGAATAATAAAATTCATCACAGTATGTGGAAGGAAATACAAAAACAGAGTTTGAAGAGCTGAAGTGAATGATTGGTGTTAAATGAGCGCCTTGTGTCTTCCAGAAACAAGTATCAGGTGGGGCTACCATCTACCTCGGTCAGGAGAGAGACTCCTGGACGCCACTGATCCACACAACAGTCAACCTCAGTGAAATCAGCAGGTATGTCTGCAGGGGCAAGCCACTGCACAATGAAGGCTTCACATCAAATACTCCCTGATAATCTGCAAAGAAGGCTCTTGCAAATTTGAGAATGAACTCTGGGGATAATGTGTGGAAGCAAGTACAGGGAATACTTATGAAAGGGGACAGAGATTTTTGATCCTGCCCCTTTATTTTCAATATCTTACATATTTAAAGAAAAGAAAAATCACTCCTTTCCATTCATTCTTTTGGATTTGACACTATTCTTTTCTGTTTTCCTGTCTCTCTAGTATCAAGTCAACCTTTCAGTTAAGAACATTTGACCCAGAAGGTGCAATTTTCTACGGAGACACCAAAAACGGGGTGGACTGGTTTGTTCTGTCCCTAAAAGACGGGATTCCTCTGATGCAGATCAGCAAAGGAGACATCCACATCAGCGTGTCCGGTGGCCCCAAACTCAATGATGGAAAATGGCACACAGTGAGTTTCCAGTGTAGTTTGAACATTTTTTAAGCAAATCAAGTGAGAATGTCTTGAAGCAACAGAGATCTCAGAAACAAGTTGTTTTGCACTGGAAACAAGTGAAATCTTCTCAATTTTGTTGAAGATTTAAAGGTGCATTATGTAGTTTTGGGGAAGAAATTTTGATCAGAAGAAAAAGATCTTCATTGATTGATTTTTGTATGCCTAAACAAACTAAATAAACAACTCTCTTTGTTTTTGTGACTAAATAAACAAGCTGACCTTAAAGGACAACACAATTTCATACTGTTCTACTTTGTTTATATGTGGCGGACCCTGCCACCATTCTAGCTTCAAACAGTGTTCTGGGGACCTTGTTTTCCTCTGAGAACAGCTTGTTTATTCACTTATGGAAAAGATAAATATTTCTGAGTTTGTATTATTACCTCATTAATATTATAAATATTAAAATTCTGAGTTTAATTTCTTCTCCAAAACTACATAATGCTTCTTTAAGGCTCAACACTCGAGAAGAAATGGCTTTTTTTCTTTCTTTTTTTGTACATAACAATAATCTTACAGTATACTGGACATATTGTGTAGTTTTCCAAATTGGTGACCATTTGTTGCAACGCAGGAACTCTTAGTCTGAATTCTTCTTGTGCTCCTGGTGCCACCAAGATGGCGGTGAGCAACCAAGGGAAGTTTGTGGTTCTAGAGGTGGATGGCTCAAACGGGCTGGTGGTGGGAATGCAGTCCAAACAGACAGAGGAGGTCCTCTCAGGTAAACTCCAACTGGCTCTCGGCGGGATCCTGATCGACAAGGAAGCGATGATTGTTCAGGTATTGTGTTGGTATAAAATCTACTTTTATCTGTCTCGTTCAATAGATGAACAGGTTATTTTGTGATGATTAAAGGGACAGTTCACCCCCAACTCAAAACTGCATTCTTTCCTCTTACCTGTTGTGATACTCCATCTACATTGCATTGGTGTGAGTTGCCAAGTTGTGGAGATGTTTGCTAGATGTCGGCCTTCTCTCTAATATCTTCTCTCTTAAGTGCCAAAAAAACATGTTTGAAAAACTCAACAGCGATGTCTCTTTCCAGAAATCATGACCCGGCTATTCAAGATAATCCACAGACCTTTCTGTGAGCAGTTTCAAGTAGAAACTATGTTCTTTCTACCTAATTCAACCTGTCAACATCGGTTGCAGCTAACTAAGCTGTCTAAGGGCTGGGCTACGTTATGTAATTGACTACATTAGTGACTTGAAATAACTCACCGCTGACTTCTGGTTTCACAAACAGTGGGCTCCTGAATGAAAGTCCAGTCCTTGTTTAACCCTGTTCCCCTCCCTATATGGAGTTGAGGCTCTTTACACTGCTTCTCTTCACTTCCTCCTCTAAAGCTATAATAATTACTACGCCCTCTAGAGGCAGCCTCCTAACAACAAATGTAAAAATGGGCCGTAATGACCTGCTTGATTTTTTCTACCTTTATGGTTGTTATTCTTAGGAGACCAAGCTCAGATAAATAGCACTACAGGTACAGGAGAATATATTTTGTTTTGATTTGGGGGTGAACTGTCCCTTTAAAGGTAGTAAGGATGAAATCATAACAGTTACTGAGGATATCCACTGATGAACACTGTGTTAAATAATTTAAAGCTCACAAACAAGCTAGTTCATGGACCTTGACTTGGGATTCAACCCTATAACATTTAAAAGCAAGCTCTATGGTGACTGCATTGACTTCTGGGTTTTTGAGCCTTTAGTCGGCATCTCTGTTACTTCTATTTTGGACCCCACCACAAAATTCTGATTCTAAAAAAACCCTTTTGTTGATCTCTCTGAAGGACTAACACCAGAAAAATTACTTTTCTGTTGGTGCTCTAAAATTGAAAATTTATCACACTGTACTCCGGCTGCAGCCGTGTGCTGGAAATACATCTCTTACATGACTTAGTGTCAACATTTGGTGAACCATCCTTGGTAATAAAACAGACATACTACCACAAAATGGGCTTATAAATTACAGATTATTTTGTTTTGACCCAGCAAGGGTATGGTGGCTGTTTTTTTGCCTAATCACCCTGTAGGGACTTTGACAATGTCCACTGCAGTTAATTCCAGTAAACTCATTACTGCTTTCTTTGCTGTAGTTCGAGCCACACTTGGATGGCTGTGTGCGTGAAGGCCACTGGCTGAACCTCAGCGTCCCCTGGGAGACAGAGGCGGAGGAGCTCTGGCCCTGCTATCAAAACGTACGACCCGGCAGCTTCTTCCCTGGTACCGGATTTGCGATTTTCAACACCTCAGGTGGGAACATTGTGCTGGATTGTACAAGATATGTGCAAGTACACTCCTTTAAAGAATCAGAAGCTTTCCAACAGGCCTGGAGCATACACTCCTGTCGAATAAGTTGCATCTTTTTATTCATAGTCGGCTCTAATCAGATGTAACATGGTAATAAACAATAAATTAACTCTATTAATTTTGTGAGTCATTCCTCTGGCCTCTGCAGTTTTCCCCATCGAGGCAGATCATGTGGTCAAGGCTGAATTGTGGGGAGATTTCAGTAAGATGGATGGAACCATTTTAAGCATCAAGGCTCCTGGGCAAGAGCTAATGTTCGCTTTAGTGTCCAATAATAACACAAAGGTATGCACGTAAATGACTCATACTGAATTTGCCAATAATTCCTAGCATAGTAAAAGTCAGTGTGACTTCACAGCTGTGTGAACATTTACATTTTCTTCATTCACATTTACAGACACACACTATGTGAAGTTTTTCTCCTCTGTCTCTCGGTGAATTTGCAGGAGGTCACACTCACTTTTGGGGAACAAAAGATCAGTATGAAAGACACACTCAAGAAACTGGAGATAACCTTTCAGACAGATTTACTGCGAGTGCTTCAAGATGAAGATGAATCAAAGACCACTACGTTTTCTATCAGTTCAGAGAGCCACCCTGGTTACTTGAACATGTGGAGAGAGGGTCGACTTGCTGTTGGAGGTCTATTAGGTGAGATTAAACAGCGATGTAATGTCTTAAGATTGTAGATATTTTCAGATATTTGATTTACAGAAAAAACACACAATAAAAAAACAAAAACAAAAATAAACAGAGTAAGCATAAGAAAATAACCAGTTGCAATGAAATATATATCAATGAAACTCATTGATTTGGCCAGATCAGGAGCTTGATGGAGTGCAATACAAGGTCACTCATGTTTCTTCTTCCTCCTTTTCATTTTCAGGTGAGGGTGAGGACAACATCGGCTCCCAGTTCTTAACAGGCTGTCTGGAGAAGATTCAAGTCCAAGAGAAAGATTTAGACCTGGATTTAGCTGTCAAACACATGTCAGTGTCCTCTCACAGCTGCCCTGCGTAGACCATGAAAGCATGCATGTACAACATGTGGACTAGATGTTTGCAGTGGATTCCTTTGGATCAAAATGACATTTAAAAAAATATGTACTGTGCAAGATTGTCTACTCAATATACTATAGAGACACAGCACCCTCTACTGATACTCTCTTATTGGGCAACTTACAGTCAAATGTGGTATTTCTACCTATTAACCTCTAAAATGTGGAGACTTAAAAAAATATAAAAATAAAAAATATGAAGATGTTTTCCAAAGAATATCGCGCCCATTAGCCCCATTCGAAGAGAAAATGCTGATTAATATGTAATGTGAGGGGTGTTGCGACCTTGGTGTGTGCAACAGTATGTTTTTGAATAAAATATGATTCTTCCGTAATATGGTTATCCATGAATGTGACTTTTGAAGCAAAACAAAAGCCAGCAGTGCTTTAAGGTGATTTAAACACGCGATTAAAGACTGATGATAGATGCTGAGTGGGGTTTGAGTGAGAAAGATATTTAACACATGGATTTTGCTCCCTCTAGTGGCTTGTTTAGGACAATGTAAGAGTCAAAACATCCACCAGTAAAACAGTAGATTCATGTAAAATCAAAAATGTTGCTTATTATCTAAGAATAATAGTGTATAACTTTAAGAAGCAAAAATATATGTACTATTGCCAGGAATCTAAGGTTCTTTTTTATTTATTATTTATCAAATGATCATGAAGTTGAATATTCTTCATATCACATTAAGATTACTCATTAATACATTTTATGATTTTTCCGCTCTTTATTGTCAAAAAGGTAAGCAGAAGACATTGTTTAAATTGATACATTTTTACTACAAATTCATGTTAAATAAACAAACCATGAAAAGACTAAAGAAAATCAGTGAACATTACACTGTGGTGACAGTATTTCTCAATTAATAAAAATGTAGTTAATAAAAAACAAAAAACAATATGAAGGGCTTATTGTCGTTCCTAAACTGGGGAGATTTTGCAAGTAGAATCAGCTCATTCTTCCACTGTCATTTGGGGAATGGATAAAATGTAAATAAAAATAAAAATTAAATTAAATTAAAACTATTCACTAAACAGAGATCACATTCATTGGGAGAAACATTATTTTTTTAAGCCATTAAAAACACAGATTTAAACCAGAACACACGATTTAAGCCAGAAATAGGCCTAAAATAAAATATGAAGGCTTTGAATTCTATGTAGCTTAAATATTGTAGTTAAATGTAGTGCGTAAATAATATTCAAACAATTATATGAATCAAAAACAAGTGTCAGGGTTTCAATTATATAAATATTATATCATATCATGTATTACAGAAATGGGTGCGGTGCGGTTCAATCATTGCAGAAACCTGCCGTCTGTCATAACGTTACTGTCGCAAAGCCCGAGTGTCGTGAATACTGGCCGCCCACTGAAGATGGCGGCGGAGCTGCATCCGCGGAGCGGAAAGCTGATCGGCCTGTCCAACTCGAACCGAACCGCCCGGCGTAACCAGCCAGTCCAGGAGTTTAACCATGGACTGGTGCTCAGTAAGGAGCCGCTGAGGGACCGGGATGTCTTCACCGTCCGTATTGACAAGAAGGTAAACAACAACAGGCCCGCCGCTGCTGCTTCTCCAGCGGGGGTGAGAGCAGCAGGAATGCGGGAGCAGCGCTGCTGGGACGGGCCGGTGGTCTGTCTCTGTCCGCAGTGAGGGGCTTCTGCTACCCAGGGCGGTTCACACTGCGTGACAGCGACCTCGGTTTATGCAATCCTTCAGGGGCGGATTACAAACACTGTCAGAGATTTATCAGCGACAGGTGGACTTATGAAACACATTCCTCTGTGTAGATAACTCGTTACTAAGCTAACGATAACCTGCTTGTGCTGCCATGGTACCATCAGTTAGCCATGCTAATGAGCCGTTAGCAGTTAGCAAGTGGTGTGAGCTCAGGCTAGCCGGGGCTAGCTTTTCTGGAAGGTGCTATTCGGGGGCTGACAAGGACTTCTTGTTGTTTTTCGCGCTACAGGAGCTCCACTAAGCTGGTTAACGTCGCTCTGTTTAGATTTGTTGTGAAGGAGTCGGTGACAGTCATAGGTGCCTGTCAGCCTCTGCTGCTCTGTCCCCATGGCTAAGAATACTGCAGTGCTCACACCAGGCTGGGCTATTAGAGGCTATGTGTCATCCTAAAGAGATACTATGCGCAGATATGAGTAAAGCTTTATGTTACTATAATGTTCAGGGTTAAAGGAGCTCTTCTAGAGTCCCCTCCACTTTGCACACACTAGATGCAAACACAGAGCACTCAGACCTGACTATCACTGCTAGTGTGATGCATGAAGAGTCTGACCACTAACAGCTATAACTCATTAATCACTGGTATCTGTAAACATTCACTCTTCCAGTGTCATTGCTGAGACTTTCGGTTTAATTATTATTTTTGTTACTTCTTTTAAGATCTTTTACAAAATAGAAATAAACAAAGTACAGGGAACCAAGTGGACACATTTCTTCCTCTGCTGTCTTTATGTCCATTATTGTTTGATTTATCCAGATCCATTTTTGATACCATCCTTGTTGTTTAGGGATCTTATTAATTAAGATCTTATTTCTTAGTAAAAATGTCAAATTTTCCAACACAACTGTACACTTTACCACGTACATATATCATTTTAGAAGTTTCTTTCTACACCTAATTGTATTTATTAATTTTCAGCTGTCAACCAGTAAAATCTGACCAAGATGTAGGTTGTTCACTCGTAACACTTCTTGTTCTGTTATCAACCAAGATACAGTATCAATCAATGGATGTCCCATAGGATCTCATAACCTAATATTCTGTGCTAAACATATTCCCCTATATATTTTCGGCTCAACTCTGCTGTTCCATGTATATTTCCTCCATTTCCTTGAATTTGCAGCTTTAAAATGTGCTTATCTATGTACTGCGTGCTCTCGGGAGTCAAGCCTACCTCATATCATATCAATGCCGGTGCAGAGTGTTTACATTTTGGCTGTTATCAGCGTAGGAGTGCTTGTCTGTTGTAATGGCCTCTGCCTCTGCAATCTACAACCCTACCGGGTTTGTCACAACATGGCAGCTCTGGAGACTCTGCCAGTGCCAACTGGGCCAAACACACGCACGCTCTAAATGACAGTGTGTCCGGCCAAGGTGCTTTCTATACAGAAGACCTACCATGATGAGACACAGCTGCATGTGAGCCAGAAGGGCTAAACATGCAGTTTAATAGCACCTACTGTATGTAAATGATTACCCGTCCCTTATGGCGCTCTCAGCCTGATAAGAGCTCTCATAAACAGCCTCATGCTCTGTCATGACATGCATTGCCTGTCTGAAAATCAATACTTTTCCATCACAGATTGGCATGTCTGCCCATCCTCATCTGTTGTCGTCCACTAAGCTACAGTGGATGTTGGGAAATGTGTGCAAGAGAACGAGCAAATGAAGTGATTTATTGGACGGACAGTTACCAGAGTGGGTTGTGTCAGTGGTTTGGGGTTTGTAGTTAAAGCTGTGGTTGAGTGTGTGTTAGTTGAAGATGTTGATTTTAGGTTGGAGATGCCTTTTACTGTGTCAGCATGCTGTTAGTGAAAGCCAATTAGAGCTGAAACAGGATTAAATCGATTGGTCAATCAAAAGAAATATTATCGGAAACATTTTTGAAAGCACATTAATCATATTTAGTCATTCTTTAAGCATAAATGTCAAACGTTCTGTCACTCCAGCTTTTCAATTATGAGGATTTGCTGCCTTTCTTTCTTATGTGATTGTAAATTGAATATCTTTGTTTGTCTGGTTGATTGTTGAAATTGCAATATGGCCAAGCGCAATATCCAAGTTAAAGAAGCTGCCATTTTTTAAAGAAAATTAGAACGTGACAAAACAGCATTGTATTGAAGTACTGTAGTGCTGCAGAGATGATGTTCAGTGAAAATGAAAATTACAATGCTTAAATGATCATCCCTACTACTCATGAATCATATCACAATTACAATATGTGCCAAAATAATCACAATATGATCTTTTCACTAGATCCCGCAGCTCTGTCTGTGTGTTTGGGACTTGAATTTGGACAAAACAAGCTGTTTGAGGATGTTGTTTTTTACTATTTTATAGACCAAACTATAAGTTGATTTATAGGGAACCAATTGACATTCAGTTGCAGCACTTAAGCCAATATTAGGCGTATAATGTCATCAATATGTTATTGTTCTGGACAAATCTTTGTCAAAGTCATGTTGTCAGTGTTTTAAATGGTAGTAAAACCTTGCTAAAATGTTGGTTTTTATGATATAGGTCACCTTTCCCCTCTCTGTACAGTCTTAGCAGTGCTCCCCAGTCCTTGCCTTTGCTGCAATTAATTTTTTATTCTTTTCAAAAGCTGTCTAGTGCTCCTCTTTGGCATGTATGGTTGTATCCTGTAGTTATTGCTCTTTTGAACAGAGAGAGAGAGAGAGAGAGAGAGGGAGAGACTGGAAGGCATACACCCACAGGCTGGCTGTTACATAAGTGAATGAGTAAGGGAAGGAGATGTCTGTCTCCTCCACACAGCGACCCGGTCAGGCTGAGTTACTTCTAAATCTGTTAACCCAGATACCCGGGCTTTCGTAGCACACTGCCTTACATATGGTAGCACCTGCCACACAGCTGAGGAGGACACCACGGGAGCAGACGAAGGAGAGGAGGCAAACGGGACAGGATTTTTTAAATGGTATTGATCTTGGAGGATTTTATCTTTTGTTTTCTCTTTGGCACGGAGGTGAGCTGCAGAGAAACATCCCGGGAGCTGGGAGGACTTCAATGTTATGCTCAAGGTCACTTCATCAGGGTGGATTTCTGCCAATTTAAACCAGAGTCCTGTGGAGTACCATGGGAGAGAAAGGGGAAAGAAGAGAGAGCTTGATTTTAAAGTGACGGGGTACTTTTGACTCGATTCTCTTTTCTCGAGGAACAAACTGCACAGCTTTTTCTTGTATGTCGTTCTCCGGGGGGCAGCAGGTGGAGTGCAGCAAGCCAGGAGATCACTCCTCCGCGGGATGATGCAGGTTCGTGCCCCTGTGTGTCTGCAAGCATCTGCTGGGCTGAAGTGTGTCTAAGCAGGGCTCTGAATCTCCACCAGCTGCACCGACTCCGCTCTGTAGCTGACGCTGCACTCTGTCATCCACATCATGGAGGCACAACCCGTGGAAAAATAGAATTCACCCCCGGAGATCAATAAAGTATCACATTATTGTGAGCTTATGTTGAGTTCCGTGTGTCTGGGAAGAAATGGATATCTTGGGCTGCGTGTTACGCGATATGAGTCCAATGTCATGCAAAGACAAAGGCAGTTTTGCAGTGAAACATTTGTGTGTCATGTTTTGAATCTTTTGTGGAGGGCGTGATCATGAAGGTGAGGCTTGGCTGCTTAAATATTGTTTGATGTGTGTGTGTGTGCAGGTTTAATTGTCCTAGCTGGACCACATAGACATCTGTGTTTCCATGAGAGTGCTTGTTTGTTGTTTCTGGAAAGAAGAAAGCATTATAAAGGAGGTGCGAGCATCAAGCAGCTGAGGATTTATAATTTGCTTTTAGTCCAGTAACACAAAGATCTCTTTAGATTTTTTTAGGTATCAGATTAAAAAAGGAGGAAATGTTAAAATGGAGATGGATAAAAGCTTCCAAAACTTTATTGGACCAAAAATGGGGAAGCGTTTCAACCCTTGGAACATGGCCCCAGGTGTATTTTTTGTGGAATTAGTTGACCATGATGTCAGCGAGACGTAGTACTCTCTAATTTTTTTCTCTAATCTGCTCTCCTGCAGCTGGTCTAAATATAGCACGGGATGTGCACTCAACTACCTTTGTGCATCAATATGTTTTTAACATCTCATCTTGGAAGTTGAATCCTGGTGCGATAGTAGTGTATGTAATAGTGTCAATAAATGTGTCCTTACACTGTATTTCAAGTTAATACTGACATGCAAATATTGTCACTATCACGTAACTTCATTTTGTTTCCTTCGTGTCACTGTGTGTTCACACTGTCCCGTTTTATTTTCAAAGGAGCCCTCCCTGAGCTACGTTCTTCACTGACAGTACGACTAAAAATAACAAGACGGATCATACAACAAGGCACACTTTGTTTTCCATAGATCTCTGCCTGCAGTTTTTAGCACAGTGCTTCGCTCTTTCAACATCACCGCTTGGATGCTTCCTCACTTTGTCTCAAAGTAACAGCTGCTGACTGTTAACTGTGTTGTCACTACTTTTTCTCTCTGAATCTGTTATTGTAGCTGCCAGTGTCTCTAAATTTCATATCGTCTTTATAAAGATTCATTTTGACTGTTTTGGAAATGCAGGAAATAATATCAGCTCTGGTGACTTGTGAAGGCCATGATGTGTCATTGTTTGTGTTTCAACAGTTGGTAATGTAAAGATTCATTAAATCTTTCCTGTCTACTCTCAGGTGAATTCGTGGAGCGGTTCCATTGAGATTGGCGTGACGGCACTGGACCCCGCTGGGCTTGACTTCCCCAGCAGCGCCACAGGCCTCAAGGGCGGCTCCTGGATCGTGTCGGGCTGCTCGGTGCTACGTGACGGCCGCTCTGTTCTTGAGGAATACGGCCGCGACCTCGACCAGCTGGCGGAGGGTGACCGGGTGGGGATTCAGCGCAGCTCCCGCGGGGAGCTCCACCTCTGGGTCAACGGGCAGGACTGCGGTGCGGCCGCAAGCGGCTTGCCGCCTAAGCTCTGGGCGGTTGTGGACCTGTACGGCAAGTGCACTCAAGTGACTGTGGTGAGTTGTGAGCCGCCGCCGCCCTCCACGGAAAAAGAGACAATAGAGCAGGAGGAAGAGGAGGAGGAGGAGGAGGAGGAGGAGGAGGAGGAGGAGGAGGAAGAGGTGGTGGTGGTGTGCAGGGATCGGGAGGATGCGGGGATCACGGCACTGATGAATGTGGCAGCAATGAATGGAATGATGAATGGAGATGAAGGTGAGGAATCAATGTAATTAGCCTTGATCACTATCTCAATCTATGCCATGCGGGGTCCTTGAATTTGAGGGGAATCGGGCATTTAAGTCCTTGAATGTAAAGTTTAGCAAGGTGTGGGAACCCTGTTTATGCCAAGCTGTATTCTGGGATTTGTTGTCCTCACCCGTTGTATCTGTCACTCTTCCCCCTATCAGTGCCTGAGCTTAGCTGCAGTCACAGCAGACCAGACAAGTTCCCCAACAACCTGGAGCCTGACACAGGTAAGAAAATCCCCCTCAGATCAGTTGATGGACATCGTGCAACATGACGAGTATTGACATCTTTCTCTCTCTCTTCAGTTCTCACAGAGCACCAGCTCTTTGATGTGTTCAACAACGCAATAGTATCTTTTTATCGCTCTGAGGATGAGGGCGGAGGGGAAGATGGTGGAGGTGGAGGAGGAGCAGGAGGAGGCGGCGGCAGTGGTGGCAGTGGCGGGGGAGGAAATACAGGAACTGACTCTTCTTCCAGAAATGACAGGGGGAGCAGCAGCACTGGAGGAAGTACTGTCAGCAGTGACAGTGGAACAGGGACAACAGGAGGTGGAGGAGGAGGAACTGGTAGTGCTGGAGAAGGTGGAAATATTAACACTCCCGCTGGGAACGGAGGAATCGGACAGGGGGTTGTGACAGGGGGGATGACCACCAACGACGCGCTGCTCTTCCACGAAAAATGCGGCACACTGATCAAACTGAGCAACAACAACAAGACAGCGGAGCGAAGGAGACCGCTGGATGAGTTCAACAATGGTGTGGTGATGACCAACCGGCCGCTCCGACATAACGAGATGTTTGAGGTACAATCACAAAAGTCAGTGCTGGGATGTTTGTTGAATAATGGAACAACAGCTAACTAGCTAGAGACGTAGGGATACCATTTTTTCCTTTCCGATATCGATATTAGGAAGCTAAAAACATTTCAACATCAATAAATCAGCCAATATAACCACAGTTTTTGCAGTGATCCCTCAGATGTGGTTATCAAACACTTTGGACTAGGACTGCTACCAACAACTATTTTTATTATCGAATCATTTGATGATTATTTTCACGATTAATTGTTAAGTGTAGAAAATGACAAAAAAAAATTGAAAAAATGTTAATCACGATTTCTTAGAGCCCAAAGTGATGCCAGATTGCTTCTTTTGTCCAATCAACATGATATCAGTGCACTGAAACAGTAAACATCACTGGGCATTTTATAATTATGATTTATCCTAAGCATCTTTTTCTGCATCATGATACCCCCCCAAAAGTTTTCATATTGGGGCAAAATATAGACCGATTCAATAAATCTGTCTTAGGCCATAGTCGGTCGATAAAAACGATGTATCGGTCGCACTCTAATCAACGATTCACAGTCCAGCATTTTTGCCAGTATCAGAAGCATTTTTGACACTGGTATCGGGATCAGAACAACACAAGAACAAGCTGGGTGGTACTGAAACAAAAGAAATCCCAGTGTATCTCATGAATAATATAGTTGAGATCACTCAGAAGTAGAGCAGCAAATAATGTGCTTCTAAAAAATGTATTCAATTATTATTAATTAATTTTTATTGACTGTACTCGAGGAAATACCCATCTAGAGTTCCAAGAGCCTAAGGGGACATCTTCAACTTAAACATCAACACCAAAGATGTTCAATTTCTAAAGATTTAAACACATAAAAAAAGGTTGAACCAGAAAGTATTCTGCACTTTTGCTTGATAACTTAAATGTTTAACTCACTATAAAAAATGTCAGTCCATTGACTAAAAGTTTAACAGCCATTTACGAACTTCTAGAAGATAACTGCAAAGAATAAATATTTGAGGGGTGTTACTAGTAAGATGTCAATAATAAGGGTCGAGCAGGCAAAGACAAAGAATCCAAAATTAGTGCTCTTCATGCCTGGAGGTCTGGTGGTTTTCATCACTTGAGGCAGAATAGAGAAAGATCTCTTCATTTTAGTTGAGCAATAATTCAAGAAATATTGTTAGTATTGTATCAGTAAAGTTTAAATATATTTCTGTTTTATACTTTCAGATCCGTATTGATAAGCTAGTGGACAAGTGGTCAGGCTCAATAGAGATCGGCGTCACCACACACAATCCAAACAACCTGGACTATCCTGCAACTATGACCAATCTGCGCTCAGGTAACACAAACACACACACTCACCCAAAGATTAGAAACTGTACTGGACAAAACAAGAGTTGTTCAGTGTTAATGACATCATTCTGGATGTTTCTATCAGGTACAATCATGATGAGTGGCTGTGGGATACTGACCAACGGGAAAGGAACCCGTAGGGAATACTGTGAATTCAGCCTTGATGAACTTCAGGTTTGTGATGACACACACACACACACATTTCACTCTGCCACCTTCTGTGCACGTGTCTGTTTTTATGAACTCAATCAACTCTTCTCATCCACGGTTAGGAGGGAGATCACATAGGGTTGATGCGCAAAGCCAGCGGGGCGCTCCATTTCTACATCAATGGAATCGACCAAGGTGAGACACGTCATGAGGGGAAAGGAAGCTCAGTAATATGATGGTAATGGTAATGCCTGTAAAATTTCAATCAGTGTTTCCCAAACACCAAGATGACGTCTTTAAATGTCTTGTTTTGTCCACAACCCAAAGGTATTTAGTTTACTGTCATAGAGGAGTAAAGAAACTAGAAAATATTTACATTTAAGAAGCTGGAATCAGAGACTTTTGACTTTTTTTTCTTTTGTTATCCTTTGATCCCATGATACTTTAAATAATAAGCTATTGGAAAGTAGCAAAAATTAATTATTAACCAGACTGTTAGTACATCTTTAGTCACATTTTAATGTCCTTGCTGAAGCTGCTGTCTACTTCCAAACACAAGAAATACTGTAACTGGGAATATTACCGAAAGTACCTTGGTTTTCACTTCCAACCACATGGTGTCTTTCCCAAGGTGTTGCGGCAGCCCAGACCCCCGGTGTGGTCTATGGAGTGGTTGACCTCTACGGCATGGCCGTAAAAGTCACCATAGTCCACAACCACAACCACAGTGACCGCCTCAGACGCAACAACGCAATCATGAGGGCTCTATCGCCGGATGTCGGCCGGCCCAGGCCATCTCTCTCCCTCACTCCAGACGCAGAGGGGCCTGACCGGCTGCTCTTCCACACCAACTGTGGCCAGAAGGCCGCCATCATCAGTGACGGCAGGACGGCGCTGCGGCCACAGTGAGTCCAACTCCCATGTTGCCCCTGAGTTGATTACTCTTGGCATGTTTGAGTTTGACTTGTTTTACTTGCTTGACAAATCCTTATGGTTCAATTCCAGCCTTAAAAAGCTTAAACATTGTCTGATTAAGTTAAACAATTCTATGTGTGGAAGGTCTTAATTGATCTTAACTGTGCTCAGAAGGTTTGTGAAATACTTAAATGCTTGTTACTGTGAAAAGAAACATTATCAGCTTTAAAGTCATATGGTCTAGTTCTGACGTTTTAGTGTTTTCCATAAGTGTGAAAAAATAGCAAAGTTTGCAATGAAGGATGTGTAGAAATCGTCTTAATGCACATTTAACAATAAAAAGTGATTGAAGTTAAAAACACTGTTTTCACAGTGCGACTGATGACTTTAACCACGGCGTGGTCCTGAGCAGCCGGCCGTTGCGCTCCAATGAGGTGTTTCAGGTTCGCATTGACAAAATGGTGGACAAATGGGCAGGCTCCATCGAAATCGGCGTCACAACGCACAATCCTGCGTATCTGCAGCTGCCCTCCACCATGACCAACCTGCGCTCAGGTAAAATACAAAATACCTGAGATACCTAATGAACTTTGAATGATGTAGAGGTGTTATTAGTGCTAGATATATATATATTTATATTGTATTTTACAGGGACGTGGATGATGACGGGGAATGGCGTAATGCACAACGGAACAACAATCCTGGACGAGTACGGACACAATCTCGACCGGCTCAAGGTGAGTGACATTTTCTTGATTCCTCAGCTCACAGTCAGCCTTTCTGCTTATTCATTGTCCCATAATGTTTCTGACCGTTTCCTTGGCAGTTTTTCTGATAAAAAAAACGTTTATCTTGTCTTGTAGGCAGGTGACACAGTAGGTGTAGTTCGGAAAGAAGACGGTAGCCTCCACTTCTTTGTAAACGGTGTGGCTCAGGGTCCGGCAGCCTGGAACGTCCCTCCTAGTGTCTACGCTGTGGTCGACCTCTATGGACAGGCTGCTCAGGCCACCATCATGGACGACATGGGTAAGAGAGGGAGGAAGACAGGGCTACATTGCTTTTTGTAAGGATACTAAAATAACTTCTAACTATGTATCCTCTTCTGCCTGTCCTTTCATCAGTGGACCTCCCCCCTCTCCCAGAGGACAGCTCAGAGGGCCCCACAGCCATGTCTCCTGGGAGCCCCTGCTCAGTAGGTGGGGCCAGCACGACCAACGACCTGCGTTTCCATCACCTACACGGCACGAACGCTGTCATCACCAACGGAGGGCGCACCGCCCTGCGTCAGAACTGCCGCAGCGAGTTCAACGACGCTATTGTCATTTCCAACAGGTAATGAAACGTCAAAGAACTTTTATATTTTCTATTGTTAAAAAAACTTGTTCCAAACAGTTAGCACATTGTAAGCAACATGTCACACCATATTTATGTTTTGTATACACTAAAGCAGAACAGAAGGTGCAAATCTTAGGTTTTACAATGGCCTTCTGTGATAAACAACCAGAAATCAGTTCTACCATCTGGGCCTTAGTCTGAACTCCAAATACTACTACAGAAGGTAAAAATACTGTTTCAGTTTCCTGTTCATTAAATCTATATTAAAGCACTAAACTGAGTAATTAGAGTACATTCAAGGCATGTTTCTGTTACAGCCAACCACAAGTTTCAGCAGCAGTCATTATTATTAGTAAGTAGATAAAGATCCAAACACATAATGAGTAGTTTGACATGTTTAAAGGTGAATACACTAGCAGAAGAAAAGGGATTGTAGCTTGTGGTGTTGACAATGTTATGAATCAATAATATACCATATATAACATTTAGTGAATCAGTATTCTGAGACTGTGTTGTCATGGAGCTGTTTGTCACCTCTTCGTAGGTGCCTTCGAGATGGAGAGCTGTTTGAAATCATTATTCAGAAGATGGTGGACCGCTGGTCGGGTTCAATAGAAGCAGGTGAGCTTTCCACTTGGACTGTAGCTGCTTGTGTTTTCTGTGCTACGCTATATTTATCTCCATTACAGCATTTTACACATTATATTTAAATGTATTTCCTGTGTGTCCAGGAGTGACGGCCATCAGGCCGGACGAGCTCGAGTTTCCCAACACGATGACAGATATCGACTATGACACCTGGATGCTCAGGTAGAATGGAGCTGTGCCAATATGAAGATGTATCTCAACATATTTGGATATATTTAGTTCTTAAAACATGCATGCAAACATGCATGTAGCTGTACTCTGTTCGTGCTTGTAATTGGTTTATTTTTTCACCTTTCACCTCTAAAATGAGGACACTCAAAACCCCTGTTAGAATCATAAATGTTCCTCTTTTTAAGTAATTTTTTTTATTCAATAGTTGTAAGAGATGTCAAGCTACATCAAAAAAAAATGTAATACATAACCTAAAAACATATAAGTTGGTGAAAGTTAGGATTAGTTGTTTTGTTTAGTGTTTTTCTTTGCATTGTAAGACCTGTATATCAATTTTAGTGCATTTTATTTTAAGTTTTGGGAATGGGGCAACTCTCTTATTAACCTTTGATTTACATTTGGTTTCAAAATTGTTTCGTAATACTCAAAAACCTATTTTTTTTTCCCTTCCTTCTTTTCCCGCAGTGGAACGGCCATCATGCAGGATGGCAACACGATGCGCAACAACTACGGTTGTGACCTGGACTCCCTGACCACGGGCTCACGGATTGGCATGATGCGCTCGGCCATTGGTGACCTCCACTATTACATCAACGGCGTGGACCAAGGCGTCGCCTGCTCCGGTCTACCACCAGGTAAAGATGTCAGAAATGTGGAATCAGGACTCAGAAACACCACTGGCTTCAGTAAGGTGTCTGTTTCAATTGATGACCCCATGCCTCATCCATCTCTCTTTCTCTCTCAGAAGTGTATGCTGTGATCGATCTGTACGGTCAGTGTGTTCAGGTATCCATCACCAGCTCGTCAGGCCCGCTGGACAACAGCCTCTGTACCAGCAACATCACTGAGAAGAGCTTCCCCATCCACTCACCAGGTACACATCAGAGTCCCTACTCAAGTGTTTCTCTATAGTTTTAACCAACATAAGATTTAGTTTAAATGTCTAAAATCCTGTTTAAAAGCAGTTGTATGGAATTTTTAAAGGATGATTAAAAATGCTTCGGTATAAATGTGTTTTTTTGGATTAATTTGCTCAAAAGTAAATAGGGTTAGGGTTAGAGAGCAGAGAAAAGACGAAGAGTATCTCAAAACAATTGTCCCCAAAACCTCATCTCCATCTTTCTTCTTCTTTTGTGTGTCTTTGTGTGTGTTTGTGTGTGTGTAGTAGCAGGCGTTGCTCATCGGCTCCACAGTAAACACGGTAAGAACGTGGTGCTGCTCGGTGAGGGCTGCCAGGCTGTCAGAGTTGGAGGCTATGCGCACGGCATCGTGTTCAGTGCGAAGGAACTCAAAGCAGATGAGTTGTTTGAGGTAAACGTGGGCTTGAGGAAATGCTACCTCTGCAGTTTTTAAATAATATGCACATTAACCTCTTAAATGTTCTTCTTCAATAAAGATGGCATGCTCCAGCCGCTACTTGTTTTCTCTCCTTCCTGATCCCTCTGCCTCTGCCCTCTGCAGGTGAGGATTGATGAAGTGGATGAGCAGTGGTGCGGTTCGCTGCACATCGGTCTGACCACGCTGGCACCCCCCGAGCTGCCGTCCTGCCCGCTGTCTGGTCTCTCCCCCTCCCTCCCGCAGCTCCGCACCAAGGTCACCTGGCTGCTCTGCGGCTCCGAGGTCCGTCGCAACGGCGTACTGCAGCGCCAGAACTACTGCTGCTCACTGGACCGGCTGACGGTAAGCTGCACCTCCCCTCCACCCTCTGTGAGGAAAATCACCTCAGTCTGATTCTGGCAGCTCCTTATGGCTACCTGTTAGATTTACAATCACTTTAAAATGTTAAAGATTGAAGTTTCATCTGGTTATAGGTCACAACAAAGACTTTTACACCCTACAGAATCTTTTCTTCTGTCTCAGAAGACTTTATCACAGGAAAGCTAGTTAATGATCTCAAAGGAAATTTATGATAATCTGTGGGTCGATTTTATGAATTTTATCAGTAGGTATTTGACTCTCAATGAAGAAAAAATAATCTCTGCTACCAGGGGAAAGGATAGTCCCATTATTGTTTTTAATTGATCGATCTTGAATCGGATTGTTTCTCAGGTTGGGAACCGTGTTGGTGTGAAGAGGTGCAGTGACGACACCATGCACATCTTCATCGACGGTGAAGACATGGGACCTGCAGCGAATGCAGTAGCAAAGGTATTTTTTTTTAAAAGATGTATTTATTTGTTTATTCTTATTTGTTTATTTCCACATAAAACAAAGCAGCAGAAATGCACCAAAAACAGAAACGGATGAGAGTGAGATTCAGAAAACCCCTAGAAGCTTATAACAGAAATCTCACCTCAAAACGTATTATAGCAAATACAAAAGTCCTATAATATACAAAAATAAGCACAAGTAAAAATAGGATCAGAAAGCAAGCCTACATGAAACAGCAAAAGCATGAAATAAATGGAAAAAATGGTACGGACACACACTCACACGTACAGTACACAGCTGTTTGGCCCCATGCTGCCATTCATCACCCCTCTCTGTCTCCTCACAGAATGTGTATGCAGTTCTGGACCTGTACGGGCGGATAACAGCGGTGTCCATTGTCAGCTCATCGTTGATGGAGGACATGGAGAGCGTCAAGGCACCCTCGCTCTCCTCAGACAGCTGCAGCGAAGGAGAGGAGGACAGCAGCCCTGTCAGAGAGGTAGGAGGAGGAGCTTAAAGAGAGGAGAGCGCCAACACTTTAAAGAGCCAGAAACTCATTGTGTTATCTCTTGTCGCCTCCAGAGCGCAGAGAGCGAGCCGTGCACACTGGTTCCCACCATCATGGCGTTCTTGGAGAATCATGGCAAAAATATCCAGCTGTCTAATCAGAACTTGACGGCAGCCAGAGTGTCCAGCTACAACCAGGGCCTGCTGGTCACCGCCCATCCACTGGCTCGCCAACAGTTGTTCCAGGTAACTTTACTGTACAGTGACATTTCTTTATGTGCTCCATGTGGCTAATAGTTGTAAAAGAATGATGATATTAGGCAAAGAAAAAAATCTTTTGGTTTTTGAATTCAGGAACTAAATTCACCAGCGTAATAAAAAATAACAAAGGAACAATGCACAGATAATTAAGAATAGAAATATAGATCAGATACAACAATTTTAGGTTGTGACCGTTACAGTCTCTTAACAACCTCTCTTTCACCAGTTTCAGATCGACCGTCTGAACCCATCATGGACGTCGTCGCTGTCGTTAGGGGTGATAGGCCACTCCCCCGACCGGCTCAACTTCCCCTCCACAGCGTGTTGCCTGAAACGCTCTGCCTGGCTGCTGCAGAGAGACTCCGTCTTCCACAACTCCCTAAAGGTAAACACACAAAATCAAAGTCGTTCATGTTTGAGTTGGAACTGATTTCTGTCTCACATGACAAACTGAGCGTGTTCCCATCGGCTGTTTGATTGATCTCTTCTCCTTTTTGTTTCACTCTCTTCCTGCTCCCCTTTCTTCCATTTTCACATCTTTCACCATTGTCTAAACGTCTTTCTCTGTTTTTCTCAGATATGTGAGAACTATGGTCCTAATCTGGACACGTGTCCAGAGGGGACGGTGTTGGGTCTGCTGGTGGACGCCAACAGTTGTCTCCACCTCTACGTCAATGGCATGGACCAGGGCGTGGCGGCGCAGGACATTCCTTCGCCTTGCTACCCCTTCATCGACCTCTACGGCCAATGTGAACAGGTACAGACACATACATTCTCCACCACAGTCAGGGAGGGTACTTTTCCATTCTACTGTACTCGGGTGTCATGAGTCTTTTGCTATAACAAGAACCTGTTTCACAATATTGGAGAGTCAGCTATCACTCCAACTATCCACAAAGAGGTCAAAGGTCAGGGTCTTGGTAAGCTGTTTTAGATCAGCTTCATCGTGTTTGTTTGTTTTTCTTTAGATTTTTAGGGTCACCGTACGTCTGTAGAACCCTCGATAACATCTTCATATTACTTGTTCTATTTGACCTATAGTCCAAAGCTCAGAAATGTTTAATTTAAAAATAAAATAATGCAGAGAAAAGCCATAAATCTCACGTTTGAGACCCTGAAACCAACAAATGTTTGAATTTTTTGCTTGATAAAGGAGTTAAACCATCATCAATTATCAAAAAAGAGTTGACAATCAATTTTCTGCCAATTTATCAGTCAAATATTAATTATTTCAGCTTCGAATCACTACGACCAGTGTCTCATTCATGCTAATAAATGTTGTGTTGTTATGGCAGGTTACTATAGTAACAAACAACGTGCCAGCTGTGGGAGGAGAGAGCGGTGAGACCCGGTGTCAGGGCGACATGGAGAAGGCAGACATGGTTGACGGTAAGAAGCAGATGGTTACTGTTTGTTTATCTACTCAGTTAGATTTATATCGATGTTTAACGTCCTGACTTTTTTTTTTACAGGAATCAAAGAGAGTGTGTGCTGGACGCCCCCTCCAGAGGTCAACCCTAACAAGACCTGTGAGTACCAGGCACTGTGTTCACGCTTCAAGGACCTGCTCACGTTACCAGGTGAGGTTTATTCCCGCCTTCCCGCCGCGATCTCTGACTCGGATCTAAAATCATTTAAAAGTCCTAATGTTTGTCTTCTCCTCCGTCCGTAAGATGGCTATTTTAACGAAGACGCCAAGTACAACCTGTGCTACTGTGAGTCCTGCCACAAGCTCCGGGGTGACGAAGCGTATTACAAGAGAGGAGAACCGCCCCGGGACTATGCCCTGCCCTTTGGGTGGTGTCGCTTCGCTCTCAGGTAAGAGGACGAGCGCTCCGTCTATGACTGTATAGTCCTTTGATTTCACCATGGTCCTCAGGAAGTAATGACCAGAAAATCATAGATGATATAAGGTTAGAAAAATATAGTCAGCTGTGTGTTTATGTCCTCAAAACATAAAGTAAATCATGGTTGTAGAAGTTCTTTTAGTGTTTACTTGCTTATATGTGAAGCTATTTATTTATTCTTACAAACGTAAGGTCCAAAAATATGTGTCTATAAGTGATTGTATCATCTTTTTGCAGGATCAAGTCCCACTGTGAGGTTTCTAATGCACTGAAGAAGTGGCACATCGCGTACCACGGCACCAGTGTAGGAGCCCTGCGACGCACGCTGGATCACAGCCAGCTGCTGCCTGGTAGGAACATCACTTTTCACAAAGACACACACGCTGCGCCACTGAGGTCAGAGAAGGTTCTTCAGTAAGAACGTTTTATTTTCCTCTCAGAAACATTCATAGAGAAAGTCCCTCCACCTCTGGTGTCCACGATGAGACCTGTCAGTGACGAGACAAATCATATTTTGATCATAAACATAGTAAAATATCAGATAGTGTTTTATGAACCAACTCGGTGAACTATATCTTTTTTCTTACACATTATATGTCAGAAACACCAAGATGGCTGATACCTTGGCACATTTCACCTGATTTTCAGACAAAACCAGAGATAGGTAGCTTCTAGAAGTAAGAGCATCAGTCAAATGCCTGAACTGCAAATGTCATTTTGTTGTTGCAGGGACGTCGTCCATCTTCTCAGTGTCCCCGGTGAAGGCAGAGGGCCCTAATGGCTACAGCGAGCCAGAGGAGAACAGCGCCCCGGGCAGGGAGGTTCCCAGAGTGCGGCTCTCCCCCACTATGCGCTACTCCGGCATGGAGATCTTTGCCCCTAAAGTGCAGTAAGTCCCCCTGATTCAGAAAATCATTCACACATTTATTGGAAAGTCTTTAGTGGAGAGTGAACAGGAGATGAGGAGAAAGGGCACCTACTGATAGTTCTTCTCCTCCTGCAGATTTCAGGACCCCCGTTCTCACCGCTGCCACCAAGCTCAAGTGGGATTCCAGGTGTGCGTGCGTCCCGGCTCCTACAAAGTGGGACCCCAGACGCTCGGCCACAGCGAGCCCCTCGACCCTCGCTTCAGCAACTCAGAGATCGAGTGGATCACCAAGGAGCAGGGCGGCACGCTCCTCTACGGACTGCTCATCCGGGTCGAGTGAAGGGAGCGACGGGTGGAGGCATTCGGGTGGAAGTGGGGGGAGGGACCGCGCGGCGCTCCTCGTACTTTTAATAAACTGACAACCAAATCCAACCCCTGCCTTGAGCGAGAGACTCCTCTGGAATCCAGCTACTGTGGATTGTTGACAATTCAGCATTATTGATTAGTTTTGTTTCTTTTTGGTTGTTTGCTCTTGGACTCTTTTAACGGCCGGGGGCTACGGCGGTTTCAAAGAAGAACAGACACTGCCTGCACTTTATGTTTCGGACACTCGTAGGCGATTTTTAAACTAACTTCTCATCGACACGTTAGTTCATTCGCTGCAGTTAGTTGTTTTTTGCCACATTTTTGTTCTCATTCTTCCACAAACACAAACAGCTTTTTATTTTTCGCTTGACTTATTGGCACTTATTTCAACACTCAGTCATCTCTGCTCCGGTCAGCGTTTTATTTCGGGAGGAGCTGTCCCCTGCCAACCTGCACGTTAACGGACTGTCACCTAAAGAGACTGAAATGTGGGTCAAAAAAAAAGAAAAAGAGTGACAATGTTTTCAAAAAAAATATGAAAAAAAGAGACACTTGAATCTGAGAATGAACCCAAGAGTGTCTTGTGATTGTGACTTCTTTAGAGGGGGGGAGGGGGATTTTAAAACTGGAGGAAGAAAAAATGTTTACACATGTACTGTATGTTGCTGTCCTCTTCGTGTCTCCACATTAGCCGTCTTTTGCATTTCTGTTCTGGCCCAGCATCACTTCTGACTGGTCATGTCACATGGAGAAACACATCCAGGCTTCATATCATGAAGGAAACTGGAAGGTGTGACAGAAATATGGACCTGAAAACAAACCAGCTGCACCTTTTGGGAGACTAAGAAATTGTGTATCGAGGTAATGAACGGCAAATTATCCTCCAGCTGTGCAGCTTGTGTGTTATGACCGAGAGGATCCATCATAAGATATTTAAAAATATAGATATTTACTTCTAGACTCGGTAGGTTTTCATACAGGAAAAGGAGGAAAAGGAAAAGTTTGACTTTTTGGGAAATATTCTCTTTCCTGTCAAGAGTTAGATGAAAAGATTAATTCAACTATCGAAGACTATTTTCTCGTATGAGCAAAATCTCTGCAAGAAAGTCTATTGCAAAAGTTGTTTTGTTTTGTTTTTTTAAAGGGACAGTTCACTGCAAAAAAAAAAAAAAAAAAAAGATTTTTCCTCTCACCTGTAATGCTATATATCCATCTGTTTGTTTTGGTGTGAGTGGCTGGGTTTTGGAGATGTTTGCTTCCTCTCAAATATGATGACACTCGGCTTGTTGCTCAAAGTACCAAAAAAATACATCTCATCAATAATGTCTGTTTCCAGAAATCATGACCGGGTTATTCCAGCTAGTCCACCTACGTGAAACTGCAATAAGCTCTTTTGATTGTTTTGAGTCATTTTCTTGTTGTTTTTTGGCACTTTGAGCACCACAAGCCGAGTGCCATCTAGTTCCATTTAAATCTAGAGAAGGCAAAAAAACTCCAAAACTCAGCAACTCACAGCAAAAACGATCCAGATGTATCAGAAGCTCTTCAGGTAAAAGGAAAAATATGTAGTTTTGATTTTGGTGTGAATTGCCCCTTTAAACGTGGTTAAATTGACTGAAGCCAAAGGGTTGAAGTGGTTTCCAGCATCGCTTCCCCGCATTGTTTACTTTAGATCCACTCACACCTCCACTCTGATCTATCCCTCCGTCATGTCTGACTGTTTACCTGGCCAGGACCTGCAGAGCCAACGAGGAGCTTCAAGGTCAGCAGGAGGACGAGTCACCTGTATCCCACGACCTGCGCTGGTGTTTACATGTGAATGTCATTAATTAGGGCTCTTTTTATTTTACTTCGACTAACATCATTGATCTACATTTGTCAAATGTTTATACGAAGGTTTTATTTGATCCAAAACATCCTAAGCCTAATGGTTGATTGTATGTGAACAGCTTTCCAAAGCGTATCTTTTGTTTTTCTCAATCCTGTTGCCAATTTGATAAACCTGCTACAGAACATGAGACCCCGACATTTTTCAAAGGCACAGTTTAATGAGTCAAACTCAAAAATCTATAATTAAAGAAGCTCAGTCACCTTCTTAGAGCAGCTGTGATCTGACTGATGGAGGATCTCCGGGGTTTGGCAAAGGAAAAACTTCAAAAATGTGAAAAATATTATTATTATATGGGTTATTTATGGCCCTGTGCTGCTTTGTACAATTTAATTTGTATTGTTTTCTTTTTTTGTTTTCTGTATGTTGCGTTGTACAGGCTGTTACATAACAAATCATATCTTCCTGATTTATAAAAAATAAAAATAAACTGACAGACAGTATGCACAGAAGGATGATTCATGTGGAGTTTTTTGGCAACAAAAAGATGAAGAAAAGACAAATCTCCTGTCGCTTCTGGTTCCTTTTTTGTTCAAATTTTATTTAGAGTAGGAAAAAAAAAGTCTGGTCACTGACATGTTATTGCAGTGTCGCATTCTTACTCAATCACACCTTTTCCAAAATGCTGTAGACTTAATTACTCATTAAGGCCAATAGTGGGTTTTTTCATAACTTTTTACAGAAATAGCAGCTGCTTCAGGGGCAGCTCTGTCCAGCCATTAAAGAACAGACACACATGAAGAAGTTAAAAAATGCAGAGACTCAGCAAAGAGTTGAACTAAAAAATGGGTAGTTGACTGTCCCAAAAACATGTAATGATGCTATAACTATCTAAGTACCACTGACGGACAGTGATCTGCTGTATGCTTCTGTTGGGTTGCATAGTCGGGTTTGTTTCCTAATCTATCGTCAGCTTTAAAGACTCAATTCTGCACCAGTTTGACTTTTAAATTGGACCCTGAGTTTGATTTTTATTTTAACGTCTGCTTATTTAGAGCTGTCAGTCTGGTCCCGGGCTCTTCCTGGTTCTGTCAAAATAGATTTTGAGAAATACGCGTATTCACTTTCTTTGTCAGTATCAATCTCATGTCTGTGCAATCACGGTTGTGTAGTTACATGGCTAGCTTAGCTTAGCATCTTGACGAAACGACAGGAAACAGATATCCCCATTAGCCCCTCAGCAGTCTTTATGTTACTCGGTGATAATACACTAATAAAAACATAACTGTAGTAATTATTCATCATAATTTTGATTATTATATTCCATTTGTGCTAATAATCCCCCCTACATCTGACACACCCGACCTATAATGTAGAAGAAAAGCCAAAATATAATTTGTGCCTGTTTTCCAGCAGCCGGTTGTAACTCTTCATTATCTCACAGATATCTGTTGTCTGCACAGACTGACACAGTGTATGCCGGAGGCGAAACATTTAAGATCCAATCTTGGTGCAGCTGAAAGAAGAAATCTTTCAGCTGCCCCAGGCTGCGCAGGAGACTTCACATACAGTATGTCCAGCAAAGAATTGAGAAAGCAGAGCCGGGCAGACTGGAAATGTGGGCTTCAAAGGGTGGTTTTGCTCCTGGCAAACATTATATCACTCTAGGCAGACACTAGGCAGCTGTGAGATCCAAAATATACATTTTAAAAATACAACCCACCACTTGAACACCGTTTAACAACTGACTTTCTGAATTTCCAGCACTGCGAGACTGAATCGCAGAGTTGTGTGCACAGCGCTGAGGTCAAGTACGAGGCTGGGAAACAGCTTAAAGTTCAAAAAATACTACCCGTTCCTAAAGCTCACAAATAAGAATATCCTATCACATCTTTACGAGTCATCAAGGAGACTGAAAAAACAATATTTGGAGCCGATATACATTTGGAGTAAAAATTTAAATCTTAGTTTTGAGGTATTAGTTCTTGATTATTTCCATTTCATGCTACTTTATACTTCCACTCCACTAGATTTTGGAGATTTTTTTTATTCCACTATATTCAGACATCAGAGACAAAGTAGTGTATTTTTAAATTAATCTATTTTTGGGAAATTGGACCAAAAAAAAACAAAAACAGGACTCCATAATCAGAAGAATGCTTTATATCACATCTAGGCCAGGCTGATAATCAGTCGATCCCTGGCAAAGATGACCACTTGCGTTTTTAGGAGGGTGTTAAGTCTTGTGCCCAGCTGCCTACCAAGAAATAGTTCCAGCACCTCCTCCACTTCTCCTAATACCACAGGTGACATGACTTGTTTTTAAGTTATTCTCAGAGGCATAGGCGTATTTTCCAGTTTTTTGCTAAGCTAAGCTAATCAGCTCCTGGCTCTCTACCAATCACGCAGATTTTAAAGTGATAACAATCTTCTTTTAACTTTCATAAAGAAAGCAAATAAGTGTATTTTTCAAACTGTTTGACTTTTCTTTTAACACTTCCGGCACGAGGAAGCTTTTGATTAAACTGACTGAAATCTGGGTCAATTGGTTCAGTAACACATGTTGCTTTAAGTCTCAGAACTGGACAAAGGAACGCAGGGCAACAAAGGTTTTTGCTACAAAATATCACAAAATACACATGAAGCACTTGTATAAAATAAAAAGTGCGGCTGATGACACTGAGCTTGTTTTGCGCGGGGGGGGGGGGGGTCAGATTGTAAGCAGCATTTTGTGCATGTAGACAGTAAAAATCAAGTTTTAATGACGAGCTGAGAAGGTAAAAACCTTGCAATAAATTAGCTCTGAGAAGAGAGACACACGGACAAAGATGATGTAAAAGTTTGGTTCAGCTTCATTCAAATATACATCTTAACTTCCACACGCGCACGCATACATACATACATACAGTCTTCCAAATATGCCAGAAACCAACAACAAAAAAAATCCCACACAGTTTAAAAAAATAGCGAAAAGTTCTTTGTACACTTACACATAATAACAACTGTTAACATGTGCCCAAACCCTGACGTACAGCAGCATTCACTCCTAAACAGAAGGTTGTAAGCATCAAGCTACAGTGGGTGCTTTTATAAAAAACGCATGATCACAGTAGTTTCAAATAAAATGGCTCCTTTTTTTTTGAATAAATAAAACAGTGACAAAACGACCTTCATGACAAACAATCGGCGCAGAGCTTTCACATCTTTGAAATTCAAACAGGAAAAGAAAAGTCGACTACAGCAGCTGTTTTTGCTCCCAGCTCCGACATAAATAAAACGGGGATGTACAAACAGTTGTGGGTGAAAAAACCTCTCCCACACCCACACCCACACCCACACCCACACACACACACACACACACACACACACACACACACACACACACACAGAGCTCATTGCCTCACCTGCTGCACCACATTAGTGACTGGAAAAGGTGAGCCAACACAAAACCTCCTTGTAAAAACCACAAGAAAATAACCTTAAAAGATGTCAAGTGTTTACGAACTCCCTTCATTTTTTGAGCTTAAAAATCCAAGATTTAGCTTACTTGGATACACGTCTTGCTTTCCCCCCTGCTCTTTGACCTCATTCAGCTGACTTTGAAGAGTTTAAATGTTTCTGATGCACTGCAGTACGGTGTACTGGCAGTCAGAGGCGGAAAAATGGGGGACAGTTTTTGAAATGTTTCAGCAAGACCGGCAGGGGTGCAACTGAGAGGCAGAGCGGGACAGCATGAAGAGAGCGCTCAACGTTTTTTCCCTCCCTCAGTGGGAAGGAGAAGGAGGAGGTGGAAGTACTAAGAAGAAAGACAGATGAGGGGAAAAAAGAAAGGGATCGTTCTCCCAGAATTCATTGTGGCTGGTTGTGGGAGGACGGTACGAGGGAGTTTACAGAGAAAGGGAGACGAAGGGGAAGTCACTAACGAGAAAGGAGGAGGGAGGAAGGCGAGCAGCAATTTGATTCGAGATTTTGTCTCTCATCATCTACTTTACAGAAGTTTTTTTTTTTCTTTCCTCCAGATGAGCAGCTTCAGAATTTCTTGGGACCCCAGACGGATGTTTGCTTCAGGGCCACGCCGGTCCCGAATGTGGGGAAATCCTCTGCACTGCTCATGTCAGGAGCCTGGAACACACAGATACAAAATGATACACTGAAATAATACTGAATTTCCTCAAACAAAAGCTGGTAGAGGGCATGGTTGATACAAACAAATTAAGGACGGTCCCAAATAAAGGCTGGGGGAAAATATCGAGGCTGTATGTGTTAACCTCTCCCCCAAAATGTATTTAGTAGGAACGTAAAGTGCCACAAGATGGCAGTAGATACAATTAAAGTACAGTGATTCAACTGTGCAACTCACTGATTGTTTTCACATCACGCTCCTGCAAATATTTCAAAATAAACGCATCGTCAAGAAATGAAAAGATTCTGTCCAATGAAAGTCTGTATGTTTAATTTGAAAGTGTTGGGTTTGTGTGAATAGTATAATGCAATAACTAAGGTTTAACAGGGCAAACGGGAGCAGAACAGAAAACTAGGCAGCAAATTCTCACATTTAAGAAGCTGGAACCAGCAAATGTTTGACACTTTTGCTTGAAAAATGAGCAAATATGGCAACGTGGATTCAAGTCAAGACACTCAAGCTACAAAATATGAAGTGCATCTCTCTGAAACATTTAAAACTTCTTCTCTTAGCCACCTGCATTGCCTGTTCTCAAACTGATTCAGATTTAGTAAGATAAATCTATCAATATATTGACCTTGGACCACTGTGCCTGGAACATTCATGAATAAATCAAAGGTAAAATATCAGCATGTCCAACCTTGTTCCCTGCTGCGTTCCAGGGGGCGTCCCGCACCACAAAGCCCTTAGCCGGACCCCCGTTGCCATCGTCCAATCCTCCTGCTCCGCCTCCCCCTCCGTAGCGAGATGGAGGCTTCATGTACGCCGCCAAGGTCTCCGTCTCTGTAACGCTGAGCATCTGAGAGAGATAGAGAGAGGTGGAGAGAGGAGAAAGAAACTGTTCTTCAAACAATCCAATTAGCTCTTTCTGCACCTGTCACCTCCTTTAGCTCTGCCCTGCTGTTTAGGTGTTTTTGTGTATTTGTAGTTAATATGTTCATAATTCATTTAGCTTTTACAATCGTTCTTATTCTTTTAGTCTCGAACTTTCACCCTGTGAGATACTCAAACTTATCAGCTTTAGTACCAGGAGACATCACTGAATTTCTATCGATCATTGAAATTGTGTGTGACTACTGCGATATTTGTGAACTCACATATTCCTCCTCCAGGTTCAGCAGGTGGTCGATGGCGTTGTCGACAGTCTCTGGAAGGCCCGTCACCGTCACTTTATCTGGCTCGTCGGAGCCTGGCTGAGGGAACCTAATATCCACCTGAACATAAGAACAAGAGGTTGAAATAGCGCAAAATTACAGGTCCTACAGTTAGGCAAACACAGGGAATTACACTCCCGACCTTGAACTCCTCCATCAGCTTGCGTATGGCTTTGCCGCGGGCTCCGATGATGCGAGCGTGGGTCCTCGGGTCCAGATGAACATCTTGGCTCACCATCTCCTGCAACTCGGCCACCAGCTGCTGGATGGCCTGACGCGCCTCCTCCACGTTACGCTCGTACCCCGAGATCACGATCAGGTCCTGAGGAAAACATGTAAAGTTAGTTATAGAGGAGAGAATACAATCAAAATAGATATCTCAAGTAAAAAGGTTTTATGGAAACATAATCCCAAAATACAGAAAAAACAAACACCTGCTGTTCGTCTCCTTTGTCGGGGAACTGGATGCTGACGTCGTGGTCTTTCCTGATCTGAGAGATGACAGCTCCCTTGCGGCCGATGATCTTGGGATGAAACTTTGGATCCACAGACATGGTTACCTTGAAACTGCGCAGGGCCTGAAAAGGAGACCGGGCACCAGAGACTTAAATATCTCTCAAGGTTCAACTAAGTCAGTTTAGGAGTAGATATATTTGTGTTTACCCTGTCCTCCTGCTCGGCCTGCAGTTCTTTCACCCTCTCTAGAAGACCCAGCTTGGCTCGCTCCACGTTGGCTACCAGGCCCGTCACCTTGATCACATCCAGCTGCTTCTCTGGCTGTGGCACCCAGATGTTTACCTGTGAAACCACACAATCAAACAATCAATAAACCACTTTTTTTAATCATTTAACAAATTAAATGCAGTAGGAAAGGTCTCTCAGCCAGTAGATGGCAGCAGAGAGTGTAAACTAACCTCATACTCCTCCATCATCTTCCTGATCCCGCTGCCCTTCTGGCCAATGATGTAGCGATGAAGCTCATAAGACACTTCGACGTCCTCAGTTATGGGCACCAACGCCTGAAGGAGGAAGTAAGGTTATTATTGAGGAAACGGATGATAGAGAGTAAAAAAACAGAAGTAAACTGGCGCCTACCAGCAGGGCGGCTTTAGCCAGTTCACACTTCTCTGCACGCCCAGAGATGGTGATGATGTCACACTTGCGGGGGACAAACTCCGCGTCTGGGCTGACCTCACCGTTTTCCTGTGGTGGAGCCTCCTGGCCTGTTAATTTTAACACAGATGTAAACACTAACTGCCACATTGGAGTCAATTATTATAAGATTATTATGAGATTTATAGTAACAATTTTAAATATGTCCATGAAGTGACAGTGTTATGATGTTATCACAGCTGCAGGTGTACTTCTCCTGTTTGTTTTGTTTCTGACCTGCAGCGCTGTCTTCTCTCTCGGGGAACTTGATTTGGACCTCGTTTTCCCTGGTGATGTGCTGGATGCGGCAGCCTTTGGGCCCCATGATGGCGCGGTGGTAGCGCTGAGGGATGGCCACCTCCACGCTCACCTGGGACTCCTGCAAGAGAGGAGACAGCTGGGTAACAACGGCACTGACGGGGAAAACACATCACGACGAGTTCAGGAGGATTACTTCCATCATTTCTGGATGTAAAATCACGGAGCATGACATGTTTGATCCTGCCTGATGTTTAAAAAGCAGCTACTAGTAGCAATTAGATTCAATTCCTTTGATTTATCTTTGACCTGAAGACTGATGTTGATCCATACAGTTGTCTCTTGTCATATCCGGGCCATTATAAATATTTTAAGAAATTAAATAAAGATTACCGAGCCCAGTTCACAGCCACGCCTCTTTCAAGTCTGGATGCTTATATTATGGTGAGAATTTCCCACTTTTATCAATGAGAATATCCAAGATTTTTTCCTTGTGAATGTTTTACTGTAAGTCAGTTTTTTCTTGTAAATTTACAACTTAAATCTTTTAAAAAATCTGAGTTTTTTCCTGAAATTTACAGCTTTAATCTCTGAGAATACCCAATGATTTTTCTCGTAACTTTACAAATTTAATTCAGAAAAGTCTGAGTTTCTTCCTTGTAAATGTATTTATTTAATCTCAGAAACTTTTTTTCTCTTAAATTTACAATTTTATATCTAAACTAAATTACCACTTTAATCTCCTAGTTTAATTTTCCTATTCCCAATATTACACCCTGCCCACAGTTCTGTAATTATTTTTTTTTTTTACCCACAATGACCCTAATATGCCATTGTACTTGCCAGAGGTCTTTCCTCTTAAAAAAGGAAAAAACAATTTGGTCCAATATTGATCAAAATCACAATATACAGAACATAAACAAACATGTAATGACACAAATTTCAGTCTGTAACGTTTAACTTCTCAAATGTCTCTCACCAGGTCCTCGATGATCTCCTGGATGCGTTTCTTGGCGGCCTCCACGCAGTCCTTGGCGCCCTTCAGAGTGACCCGCTGACTGTTGGCTCCTGTGCGAGGGAAGCTAACAGCTACGCCGCCGTACTCCTCTGCCAGCTCCCGCAGCACCTGGCCTCTCCGACACACAAAGTGGCGGTGGTGGCGAACGTCTACGACCATGCTGTCCTCCACCACGTCGTCCTGGAGAGTGAGGACAACAGGAATGTGTTAAGTGGAGGGTATTTAAGTAGAGAAAGGGGATTTTTTTTAAGATTTAGAGAAGCTTTAAGATTGAACTACACACTTAAAAAACAATTAATTAGGAAAAGATGCAGTAATTACCAGGTTTTTTACAAGACTTTCCAGCTCCTTCTGAGCCTGACGAACAGCTTCCTCCTTTCCTACAATGGTGATCAGTTCCTGCTCTGTGTCATCCGGCGACGGGAAGATGATGCGGGCCCCCGTCCTGTCCCGCACACGGCGAATATTGGCTCCACCACGGCCGATCAGGAACTTATGATACTCTGGTTTGGCCTGGAGCTCAGCTGTGAAGTTGTTGACTTGCTGCAAAGGACAGGAAATGGATGTCAGCCACTCACTTCTCTGTCACCTCTTCTGTTCATTCATTCTCTGCAAACTTTTCTTTCTCCGCCCCCACCCACCTTCTCCTCAGCCAGCTGCAGCAGCTGTTTCTTGGCCTTCTCCACCTCGCCAGCGGGCCCTCTGATGGTGACCTTGTCTGAGCCGGAGCCCTCTGAGGGGAAATGGATGTGGACGCCACCGCAATCCTCCATGATGGAGCGCACGAGGCAGCCCTTAGAGCCGATCAGAGAGTTGTGCAGCTTGGCAGGGATGGTGACCTCTGCCTCCTTAATGTTGGCCTGGAGGGACGACGAGAGAAAAAGGGAGATAATGAGAGACAGCCATTTTTGTGGCATTTTGTCCTCTGCCTCGTCTCTTCTTGATATATAAAGGAATATTACAACAAATATTCAGACCTTAAACTTCAATTCCACTTAAATTAATCTAGGAATTTAAATTTGGTGGTTAAATTGGATTGCTGTTAATGTTTGGCTCCCCTTTCTCGAATTTTACAACACATTTCATGGTCACTTCTCAGCAGTTAGTTTGCTTAGTTGCCATCACATGACAGAAGTTTCAGAACTCAAGTAGTTTGCCAACATTTTTCTTGTCAAAATCATACATCCATCTAATATCAAATGGATACCACCATCTAGTAAATCAGATGCAAAAAGTATGAATATAAAACAGATTTCTTTTAGTATTTTGCTGCTAAATGTCTCAATATTTTTAGGTAAGGTAGATAAATACAAAGGAAAAGCATCCATTTCTGCTCAGAAATCCTGTAAGCTTTTGCAAAAACAGTCTTACGTCACTCACCAGTTCTCTCTGGATGGCGAGGATTCGATCTCTGGCTGCCTCACAGTTGCTCTTCTTGCCTGTGATGACTATCATCTCGGAGTTACTATTCTCTGTCGGCAGGTCGATCTTAGTGTTGGTCTCCTCGCGGATCTGGTGGCATTGATAACATCTTTAAAATACATTTAAAATACTTTAAAATGCCTTTAAAATACTGTAACTTTTGCTCTGGCCGCAGTATCTAAGAACAATACAGCTGAAATCTTTATGTGTTTCTCACCTTTTTGATGTTGGCGCCGCCTTTACCAATTATGTTTTTGTGAAACTGCTTGAAGATGGGTACGGAGAGCGAGAAACTGTTCTCAATCTACAAAAGAAAGACAGCTGCTGTGAAGTCAAGTGTAGAGAGACACGGAGAGATCAAGGGATAAAGAGAGAGATAACGTTGGGTCGTACCAGGTCAGCAATGATTTTCTGGAGGAACTTGGTGCATTTCTCCACCTCGTTCTTCGGCCCTCTCAGCTGGACGATGTCACTCTTCTGTGCCGGGTCGGGGAAATTGATAATGACCTGGAAGTAGATGAGATAACACGCTGTTGAATTAAATTAAAAATGGATCAAAACAAATTCACAATGATGAACAGGCGAGATAAAGTGCAGTAAGGGTCGAGGAGAAAGTTCACCTCAGGGAACTTGTCTCGAACTTCTTTGATCTTTTCTCCCTTCTGGCCGATGATTGTCCGATGGAACTTCTGCTCCACGATCAGGTCTTTGGTGCGCTCGTTTTCCTGTAAACGGGAAAAGTGTGAGTATGTGTGTGCACGTTGGTGACCACGAGAATGAGTGAATGAACCAAGCTAAACTTTGACCCCCTTCTCACCATTCTCTGGACCATCTCGATGAGCTCTCTGCGTGCCAGCTGGACTCCTTTAGGGTCTCCCTCAATCCGGACCAGGCCGCTTCGCTCAGAGTCCTGGGGGATCCGCACCGACACTTTGTACTGCTCCTTGATCCGATTGACTGTAGTGACGGTGAAGAAAAGCAGGGAGGGGGTGGACAATAAGGTTGATGGTTTTAATTCCATGTCACCATTTTTCACCTAAATCTTTGACAGTGTGTCTACAGGTATCAGACACTTACATTTAAACCTTTTGAAAACATTTTAAACCAAATTTAAGACATTTTAATGAGACATTTTAAGACTTTTTAAGGACCTGGATCAAAACACTAACCCCCTGTAGGCTTCATAGATGGCTGTAAATAGTATGTAGGTTCGTCTTTCATGGTTTTTGGGTTGAACAAAATGTCAAACAGTTCACATAAACTTTCCGAAGCACTCCTTGATCATAATCAATTTCTCCGCTTTAAACTGTGAAAACTGGTCGCGACCACAGTTAATGGTAACTCATGAATTGAGGCACGACGGCTGAAATTACAAACAGCCACCTTTCAAGCCCTTAAGACTTTATTACCGCTAATTTAAACGTCTTCAGGTTTCAGTGCATGTCTAATTTGCCTGTCAAGACCCACTTAAAAAACAGCCGACTCTACTGTCAGACTGTGATGAGGCTTCATTCAACATGCAGAGAAAGCAGAGTCATAATATGATCTGTACAGCAGACATGCAACAAAATTATGCCACACAACATTGTCACAGTGTGACAAGGTTTTTTCAGCAGCCTGACTTCGATGCAGGGTCTCAAATCAAGTAATATGCACAAGAGGTGACAATTCCCACTAAGAAAGTACTAACAAAAATCAGTGGATAATTTTCTCGAAAGCGCTCTGTCATATCACTAACTTTAAAAGTGTTGATGTCCCAGCTCTTTCTGTTGAAGTATACTCACTGTTGGCTCCGTTCTTCCCGATAAGGTGTCGGTGGAAACGCTGGTCTATGATGACTTCAGTGTAGTCCATCCTCACAAGCTGCAAACAGAGGGGCAGATTTAAGGTTTGTGACTGAATTTGTACTGAAGAAAGTCAAAGTCCCTCAGCTTTACAAGAGTCTTTACTTTAATGGAGCATTTGACTGTGGCATGAGCATTTTCAACGCAAGTACTTAACATCAACCCTGTAATTGAAATAAATATCCTATGTAGGCCTGCAGCTAATGCCTATCGATTTATCTGTAAATTATTTTCTTTATCATTTGCTTCATTTAGTCTATAAAATGTCAGAAAATCGTTAAAAAAGGCCCAAGATGACATCTTCAAAAGGACTTTTTTGTTAAGATATTAAGTATACAATGACATAAAACACAGAAAAGCAGTAAATCCTCATGTTTGAACAGCTGCAGCCATCTGGTGTGTCTGGCATTTTGGCTTGAAACATATCTTGAAATTTCTCCTGGAGATAAGATTCTTTTTATGTATTACTCAGATGTTTTTCGGATTAGCTGTGTGTGTGTGTGTGTGTGTATAAGTACTCACCAGGTCTTTGATGATCTCTTGTATCTGGGCCTGAGCCTGCTCCACCTCCTCTGTTGGCCCCTCCAGGCTGATGCGCTCCTCACCGTCTGTAAACTCTATATGAACCTTCACACACATAAAGACAAACCCATCTAAGTATTACAGGTATCCTCGGCCACGCTGCTGTCACTTGTCAGTTTTCCCTCCTTCATCACCTCCTACAGGTTTAGTACTCTGTTTTATTGGTCCCACACGCTGCCACTGCAGTACAACCTTTATCCTACTCAAAGTATTCTGTCATATTGCAAGAAGAAGAAGAAGAAGAAGAGGAAGAATTTGTGTTTTATCTTTGGTTTCTACCTCTGATCATCTCTCCTCTTACCCGTGGTAGCTGCTGTGTGATCCGCCCAATGTTCTGTCCTTTCTTGCCGATGATGAAGCGATGCAGCCAGGCTGGAGCTGTCACCTCCACCACCATCACACTCTTCGCCTGCGCGGGGACAAAAGGCTCACAAGTTCAAATCTAATTTAAATTCACAACCCCTCTGAAATCTCCGTCTCTCAGACCGGTACACCAATAAAAAGAGAAAATGTGTCTCGACTGTGACTCTCACCATCATTCCTCCCCCCTCCTCCTCCTCCTCCTCCTCACCTTTGCGTACACCTGCGTGAGCGCCGGTCCCAGCTTGTCGGGCTCCCCCCTGAGGATGATGGTCTCTGAGCTGGAGTCCAGAGGGGGCATCTCCACCGAGACCCCCGTGGCCTCCAGGATCTCCTGCAGGGTGTTGCCCTTCGGACCAATGATGTACTTATGCTGAGACTTCTTCACCTCCACGGAGATGGTGGTGGTCTTCCTCTTCTGCGGGGAGAAGATAAGACATGATAAACAAGCGGCGTGGGAAAGACGACAGCAGTTAGAGGAAGGGCGGCAGGAGGAAATGGGGGAAATTGAGGAGCACGGTGAGGGATGGATCGAAACACACCAGATGACAGAAAGAGGAATGAAGATGGGAAGCAGGTAGGGAAAAAGATGGCATGAGTAAAGAAAAGGAGGACTGAGCGGCGGGAAGACAAAAGGAGAAAATGTATTTGTTTTCACCTCTCATACATACGCACTAAATTACATTAGCATTCTCATCCTGTTGTCCACCAGTGAAATCCAATTTTCTCTCCACATTATCTCCGGCCTGCCTATCACCGGCGCTCATCTGGTACACACTCCCAAACACACACATCCTCTCCAGGTTTCATCCATTCATCTTTTATATAGAGTCTTGTAAACTTCTGAAGAGAAGGCAGCAAATAAAACACCACTGTTGGAAACAATAATGAAGCCTACTTGTTCCAAAACCACGCAGTTTGTCTAACTCTGCCAAACACTTTTATTACAGATGAGGTCAGCTCGCTCACAGCAAGTCATTCTGGGTAGCAGGGACTAAAAAACTGGCATGAATTTACTTGCCCTGTAGACTATAGCCAGACCTAAAATAGCCTATTTCTCCATTTGTACAATTAAAAACATAATATTACAGTAAAGACAGTTCTTTGGCACAAGCTCTTCCTTTGCCATGCTGCTTGCTATAATTCTCTTTGCATTGTTTACAACACTTCACCCAAGGAAGTGCCACATGAAGTAATTAGTCCAATCAGCGTTGCCATCGTGTTGGCTACATCCATCTATTGGTTTGTTCAGATAGCTCAGATCTGCCTGTCAATGAGGTTAAGTGAAGTTTGGGTCAATAGATCCAATCTTATATATACACAGCTGTTGACTGCTGTTCAATCTATTAAGAGCCGAGATCAAATTTATTTATTTTCAACTGTCTGACAACAGAAAACAGATGTAAGATAAAATAGAACCCCAAGTAGCCAACATGCTGATTCCCACATGACTAACATGAGCACATGACCTCTGTGTTTGGCGAAACATGGTAGGTAATATCCGGTGGAATTTTTACTTAACAAATTACAGACGAGGCAAATTTGATTAAAATTGTCCTTCACAATTATTTCAACTCCCCAGGTGATACTAGTCCTGTGTGAATAGGGTTTAAGAGGACACTAAATATCTCTGCAAATCACCTAAAAAGTAGATTGTGAACGCCTTTAAGATCTAAAATCGCTTTAAAATGTTGATTAAAAAGACAAAAACTGATTCAAATGAAATAGCTATTGAGAGACCACACTTATTGACACAAATATGTAGAAAAGGAACAGAAAGAAGGATAGCAAAAATGACTGCAACAGTTAAAGGTCATTTAGTAAGTTGTACGGGTAGTACACTGCAATTGATAAATCAACTTGTTAATTTTTGTTTGGGATTTTTTTGACAGTAGAGAATAGAGACAGCAAACAAAAGGTGAGAGAGAGGTGAAACAAAAGTCCCCGACAGGAATCGAACAGTGAACGCTGCAGTTATACGATATGTGCCTTTACCATTAGTCCTCCAGGACACTCCATTAGACTGCAGTTAGATTAAATATGATACGGCTACTTTAGCTGTTGCTAAACCATTAATCGCTTTCAAAAATGACTCAATTAAACATTACAAATCAATTCTAAACTCAATCAGGAACACAGGTAGGTTAGTTAAGTTAATGAGTTTATATGAGATCCTCAACAAACGCACCTTGTCGTCGTAGATGGCTCGGATGCGGTTCAGCGCCAAAGCGACGGCCTCCTTCTCCCCGGTGATGACGATCTCGTCCTTGGGCAGGCTCGGCGGTGGGATGCTGATGCGAGCGCCTGTCTCCTGGCTCAGCTCCTGCACCAGGCGGTTGTGGGCGCCGGCGATAAAGGGGTGGAAGGCCTTCTCCAGGGAGAGACGCTCCACGGCTCGCTTGTCCTGGTGGGTGGGTGAGGAGGGGGAGTCGGCAAACAATAGAATATGTGAACAGTGGTTTTACAAGATGTTGAAGATGACTTGACTGATTAGTGAGGCAATAAAGTGCAACACAAATTAAGTCCATGGCCAACCTGTTCAGCAGAGATCAGAAGTATCTCGTGGCGAGCCTTCTCGATGCCCTCCTTGGTGCCGGTGATGCGGATGTTGGCGCTGGGGTCGTCGGGACGTGGAATAGCGATCTTGGTGGCGGTCTTCAGCTCCAGCTCCTGCAGCTTCTCGCCGTTCTTACCGATGACAAAACGATGGTGCTCCTTGGGGATGGCGACCGTTGCTGAGGCCTGGTGGAGCGGGAGAAAGTTTGAAGGAGAAAGTAAGATATATTTTCGATTGTTAAACAGTGGAAAATGGCAGTAATTTATTGGAGCAGAGCACATTATCTCCCCTGAAGTGATTAAATTTGCATTATATAGATCCCTCTTAGGAGTTAAGGTTTAGACATATCCATAGAAATACAGTAGGACTGTAATTGGATGCAGCTTAAGAGTAACATTGAAATAGTTTTCAGTAAGTAAACAAAACAACAAAAGCATTCGACCTTGCAAGGACGACAGAGTGTTTTCCTGCACTATTGTATCAATAACTGCAGCTCAGCTAAACAGGTGGACCTCAGTGTACCAATTCAAGTGGAAATCAGCATGTTTGCTGCTGAAGCTCACAAAGGTCCCCCCCCAGGGAGCTGACGGTCATTTTTCAGCTCTACTTTGTGTCCTAAACCGGCCGGCCTGCACAGAAAGAGTTTTTAAAGTTGCAGCTAAAACTCTTCCTGTGTATCTTTGGATCCTCTAAAATAAATAGCAAATACCAGTAAAAGTAACAGATAGTCACGTTAACACTTCTCTGGTCTCGCTCATCACTTTAAGTGGTGATGTGAGTATTTGTTCTTCCTCAAAAAAACATCTGCTACCCAGTGGTATTTTTCAATGGATTCACCTTCAGGACAAAAACTGCTTGTGAAACTCGCTTTTTGCACTTCAGTCACTTCAAAATAGAGTTGGTCAAACTCCAAAATAAAGGAATGTGTAATCCCTAAAAATACAAATTGTTTCTACACCAGCACACAATGTGCCTGCACAAATATATTATCACATAATTCTCACCAGGCACCACGCCTATGTGCTTTCATGTTCTTCATTAAAAACGAAATGAATTCATAAACTCGTGTTTTTGCACTTGTTGTTTAAGGACAGAAGAGATCCAGTTTGTGACAGCAGCACCAACAATAATACCACTTGGAAAAGTTGTCTGTTTCCACTTTTAACATTTATTTACACAGTAAGTCCATTGAGATTAAGATCTCTCTTTTCAGACCTATCAAATTTGGTGATAATCTCATGACTCCAATTTACAAGTTAAATCATAACTTCATGCAAAAGCAACAAATTGTATCTATTTTATTTTGCATATTTGGAAAACCAACTTGCTGCGTTATTTCCAATAGAACTTTGATTTGCAACAATGGTCTTGACTAACACATTAATTATTTTTACTCTTACGTGTCATGTTCATGTTTTTATTGTTATTGTCATTTTTTATTTGCCATGCACTCTGCATCACGCCAGCCAACCTGTTAACAAACTATAAACACAAACGACTTTGGTAAATTTACCTGCGTCTGCAGACGAGCTACGATTTCCTTGCGAGCCTTCATGACTGAGTCCAGTTTGCCGGTGACCATGATGGACAGGCCCTGGTCTTTGGCCAGGGACAGCTCGATGTGGGCCCCCGTCCGCTGCATGATGTCCAAGCACACTTTGGCCTCCTCGCCCTCCCCGAACTGGCTGTTGTCCTTGTAGCGACGCTCCTCAAGGGGCACGTGGAACACCTACACACACACACTCTTACAGGTTAGAGGAGGAGGAGGAGGAGGAGGAGGTGTCTTCTTTTGGTTATTTTTACCATACCAGGTGTTCCCCTTTTTACCAGCTCTACTGCGGCTGATGTTAATACTGTTAGAAAAATGTCTGAGCAAAAAGAGCTGAGCAATGAATTGTTTTGCAAAGTAGAAACTGACTGTTAACAATGTCTTTCTGTGTGTTTAAGTATGTGGCTGCTGACCTGGGTGATGACCGAGGCTTTGATGGGCCTGATCTTGCTCCCCCATGCTGAAGCCGGCTCCCCGGCCTTCTCCCCTGGCGCCCCCTTCTCCGGCAGCGGAGGGAAGGCCTCCAGGTAGGTGGGGATGTAGGCCTCATCCTCCGGGACACAGCCTGGCCCCAAAGAGACAAAGATAAATAAGGCAAGGATGAAAGTAAAGATGGAGGAAGGAAGATGGGGATAGTACTGAGATGAAAAAGTATCATGCACAGTACAAGAAATCACTACAATGGCAAGTAAGAGAAAATCCAAATACATTGGCCTGATCTCTTGGGCTAATAAGTGGCTAGTGAGGTGAAACCCCTTCTCACGAGGAGTAATAACAGGTATGTAGTTGACTGGTGGATGTTACCTGAAATCTCCTGGTCCTTGAGGCCACTGCGATGCTCCGCAAAGCTCTCCGGGGTCAACACTGCCACTGAGCTCATAGTTCAAGAATTATTCCGCTATTCCACTGAAGACAGAGAGGTGGGGAAAGATGAAGAAAAAAAAGCGGCGAAAAAAAGGAAAAAAAAATCATCTCTGAAGAGGAAATTAGTGGCTGTATCTGCATGACATTTATATTAATAAAAACGAACTGGGTGATCAAACATCAAAAAGCCTGTATCTCTTATATTTGTTCTTTTCTCCTCCCTCGATTACACAGTGTGTATTCTCTAGGATCGCTTGCCTAGATTCCCAGAAGACTGAGGCTGCCTCTGTGGCATTGCTACACTGCACCAGTGCTGCACGTTACACCTGAGATGCTCCAATTAACACTTCACACGCCACAGACAAACACACAGTGCCACAAAGCCTCAGGGACAGGGTTATCACAAGTCACACACTAAGAGGAGACTAAAAACAACTGCTGCTGACATTCCTTGTGATACAAAATCACAGGATCTATTCAACAGCGGGACTTCCCTGAGCAGTTTTTCAAATAAAATAAAATACAAAGACATCAAAGTCTGACTGTGCATGTTTCATAAGCACACAAGAGACAGTGATCTAGAGAGAAAATTGCCTTTTTATGGCGACCAACTGCTGGTGCAGCAATAAAATAAAAATCATTAGAATGCTAAAAAGCAGACATTTACGAGAACATCGTTAAATTGTTCTCTAATTAACAGTCAATGGAGGAAACAGGTCTTAGATCTCTTCCTTTTTTCCTGTTTTTTTAGATTTCAGATAAAAGCCATGTTAAAAATGATGGCCGAGCTGTTAAAAGCACTGCTTGTTTTGACCCAACAGTTTTTGCTTTATATCTTTGATGTTGTTCTCAGTCATAAACAGGCATGTGAATCCATTCTCTCGCTGTGTGATGCTTCTGGCTGAGCAACAACAGCGACTTTGTATTATTATGCAAGATCTGTAAAATGTTTCCCCTCGGATCACTTATCCTGATATATTACTATGTGCTCCCACTGTGTATTCATATCATAGCTGCCAAGTGAGAAACGCTCCTGCCCTTTAAAAAGAAAAAAGAAATGTCTAAAACAAAAGTACAAGTTTTACAGATCTTGTGGGAAATACTGCAGGATACAGCACCACTAAGTTAAAGCTGCGAAAGCTCTGATCAGGCAGTCGAACTGTATTATGCAAAGTGAGCCCAGGCTTACCTGCAAAAGGTCAATTGCCAGAGAGTCCGTCCAGTTAGCTGCTACCGTAGGCGCTTCAGTGTGAGTGTGTGTTTCAGCTCCTGGGTGCACAGGAGAAGAGAAAAGTGAACACTGTAAATCAAAAAGCTCTACAGCACGGAGGCTGGGTTAATACTGTAGACACCCACACTGCACTGCACCTTATACTGTCTGGATCTGATTCACTCTCCTCCTTTCTCTTCCCCTCCCCTCTCCACATCTCTCTGCCCCATCGTCCCTCCTTTATAGTTTCACAAATTCGTCCTCACAAGAAATTCAAGAGTGAATGTCTCTTTTTTTCTCTCACTTGTTTGGAAGTCTCATACTGGGATTACAGGAGAAAGAAAATAACTAACAGCAGGTAGTTTCAAATATTACAAACTCGTGCTGCGGAGCCAACTTTCTTTTAGATTCCAGTGGAGATCCAAATAACTTCAAAGACACCAAATATGTTAGGCTAAAGTCTCAGATGTGTATAAAATGATACAACAAATGTGGAATATTTCTATCGGATGGAACGGTACAGTCAAAAAAGGAAATCGATGGAGATGTCTTGGGCTTAATTACTGCTCTTAGTGAAAACATCACACAGCTTCAGCGAAGAACTGGATCAAGCTGAGAGGGAATATGAAAGATGATTTTAACAACCTACTTTAGAGGAAACAAGGAAGATAACTTCTACTTCACTACATTTCAGAGGCAAATACTCCACCTTTTTACTCCATTTACATCCCTATCCACATTGACTGGACAACAATATTTACTTTGGAACACACAAAAACTAAATATTATAAAATACGATGCATCCTGACAGTGCTACAGTAAAAACCTACCTAGAAATGAATGCAGCAGTAATAATTAATACAAGTACACTGTAATTATAACAGATTGGGATCATTCCCCGCACATATTGAATGCTTTTATTTTGGAAACTTTAAGATATATTTTGCTGTTAAAGCTTAAGGACTTCACTTAAGTAGAACTGTAAATGCAGATCTTTATTTATATTATTTGTACACTGTGGTGATGCTACTTCTGCTTTAATAACTTCACGCAATACTTCCTCCACCATTTGCAAAGGGGTAAAATAACAAACTATCGCCGCAAGCCTCCCATTGTGAGCAACCACAATGTTAGTTTGCCAACAATTACATTGAAATGCAAGAAAGCGACACATTTAGAAAGAAAGGAAAGGAATACAGTGAATGGCTTGCTAAAACGGTTTAACTTGTCAGCTGCAGTGTTTAATATCTGTGCTCTCTACAGAGATAAGAAATACAGACGGTGACATTAATCCATCGGTGCACCGTGCTAGCTAACGGTTCTGCTAATCGCATCTCTCTCTCTAGCTGAACTACGCTAGCTTGAGGATGCACTGCATGGCTAGTCCTGCTAGCTTAAAGGCTATGTTAACCCCTGCTACGGAACAAATGCTAGGAGTTTTAAACAATTGTTAGCCCGGCAGGCTAAGCTAACACGCATCCCTGCGCTCCGACCTCAGCCGGGGATGATTAGGCGCAAGGACTTTCTGATAATCGGCTAAAAAACAAGCCAGGCGGACAGATAACCAGCTCCAGCTCGCTAGCTCCGGGGGCGCTAACCTTGCTAACCCTGCCTGCTTCTCGTTAAACTTGAACCGGCTTTCTCGCTTCCGTGCCTACTCTCTCATTTCATCCACGGTGCCCACAATTAGACAGAAAGCGAAAATGAAATAAACGAGGAATCCCTACCTTTCAGAGAGAAAATATAGCAGAGGGTGTATGTTTGACAGGTGATGGTGTAAACACAGATGTGATTGGTCTAGGAGCATTTCCTCTGCCGGCGAAGCGATACCAGCATGCACTGCGACTTACAGAGTATAAAGGAATTGCCGCAGTATCTTTGCGCAACAGGAGCATCCTAGTTAAATAGGTCCGCGTGATTTTACTCTCACTCTGCTGTTAAATTCAGCAGGGGAAGCAGATAAATGGCAAATGTGATGTGCTGAATTCCAATCGATCATTTTCAAAATGTCTGAAGTTATTCGCCCCAGCAACGTCTTACGTCTATCAAACTGACCGGGTCTACTTCTCATTCATAATGGCCTTTATGTTGCACAGGAGTCAGCGCATCATACTACTGATGGAGTTACAGGCAGGTGCTATAATGTTGTGATGTTGTGGAGGCCCATTTTCATCAGGAAAGGGGACAAGATATGATAAGATATACATTATAGGGGAAAAAAATATAATACCACTCCACTACTAATAATAGTATGAGATAGTAGGTAGATATTTTGACTTTTTAGGTAACTTTGTAATAAAGTAATGGAATAGGAAGTTAAAATCATGAATTAGTAGGTCAAACATATGATGAAAAAGTGAAAAAAGTTAAATAAAATTTTGGATTACTCAATCAAAATGATGACACTGTAATTAAAAAGGTTAAATCTGTATATGAATTTTTTGGGAAAATTGTGCAATTGTGAGTCATAATTTGGGTTGCAAAGTCAAAATTATTAGATACTAAGTAAAAATTTGGATTCAGGCAACTCAGTCAGAACTTTGACCACAAAGTCAAAATAATGAGATAGTTAGTAAAAAAAATATTATAGGTAAGATAAGTCAAAGTAGTATGATCGAAAGTTACATTTTGAAAATGTTGCAATTCAAATTTGGACTTTCTGATACAATTTATTGAGATAGTAAGTCAACATTTTGAGTTGTGACATCAGAAATAATGAGATAGTCAACATTTTGAGCAATTAAGTAAAGATCACAGTGAAAGAAAAGGCAAAATGTTGACTTCCAAAGTCAGAATGATGATACAGTGAGTGAATATGACAGTAAGTCAAAAACAATGAGATAGTGAACTGAGTATTTTCAGGTTTTAATCAGGTTAGTTTATTAATTAATTGTTTTTTTGCAGAACTATTTAAACCTCATGCAACCAGTTACAGCCCAAAAATATTTTTTGACTTCCTGTATGGCAGTGAAAACAATAAAACATTTAATATAAACTGTAATCTCTGAAGAATCCGGTTGCTCCAATAGACAGACCTGTTCCAAACTGAGGCGCTAGGTGGAAGAAGGATACAGAAGTAAAACACAGAGGTGAGGGGCGGGACGTGTGCAGTGGCCAAGCGCCTCCTGCTGTGCACCTGTCATTTACCATAAAGAGTTGGTTGTATATGTCTTCTGTATTATGTGTCATATCCATTTACAGGCAATGGTCATAAAAAGCATTATATGATGTCACGTCACTGTTCATTAACATGGTTAGGGCTACAAATACACATTATAAGATAAGATAATCTTTTAATGATAACAAGAGGGGGAATTCGGGAGCACGAGCATTAGGCCTTATAAGTAACAAACAAATAAAATATAACGTAATACTAGTGTCACACCAGACATAAAATGCTCATTTTCAGAGATGTGTTACTGTTTCTGTGGTTTTAGTAAATGGGAAGACCAAGTTTACAACAGACAGCCAGGAAATGCCGGAATTGTGATATGTTGGCCTTCAAAATAAGAGTGCTGAAATGAAACAAAAAGTTAAATCACAAAAACAAGATTTCTGGGTGCAAATAAAGGAACAAATACGTTATTCAAAACAATAAAATGGTTGATTATATGAGCGTAGAAAACAAATTACATATAGATTTAATATAATATTTACATTAAGGGTTTTTTGCATGTAATGTATGAATCACAACTTTTATACAGTTTTATGTCTTCGATCTTGAATTGCAACAGTTTCGGTTAAGTGTGAATCTCATGGAAAAAATATGGAGATTGAATTGATAATTCTTTTTTCATGTGTGCGCAACTATGGGTATGAAACACTGTCTTTGCACTTACCTCTGTTGTTACCAACCCTGTAGCAGTATACAACCTGTATTTCCTGTCTGTTTTTCCTTTTGAGCTCATTTTTTAGTTTATATTGGCTTTAATTTGTTTTTGCCTGTTGCAATCAGTTTTTCAAGTCAAGTTGTTTATTCGCTTGTTTTTGTAAGAGTCTGTTTGTCTGTTTTTGAAATGCTGAAGCCTGTAAGCCATTTTTTAAAGGGACAGTAAAGACTGAAAAGTAAATAAATACATGTCTATTATACTATATATCATGAATATATGTTTGTACAGACCATGCATGTTGTCTGAATAAAAGCATCATGTAGTTTCTCTAAACTTAATTAAATTTTAACATTATTTTGTATTTGTTTGTATGGGGAAATTGGGCTTAGGCAGGTGAAACATGGGAAATACCCAGGCTTGAAGAGAAGAAATTCTAAAATATATAAGACATATGATAAAATATGTACAACAAATCCTAAAACTCACCAAACAAGCTCCCGTGACATGATGTACATCAAGCTATAACATATAACCACAGCTTTAGCTCATTAATGGTTAAGATTTTTTTTAAAACACATCTATTGTCTCCTTAAAGTGTCAATATGGAAGAATCATCCTTAATACCTGGTATCAGAAACATCTTAGGCCTATAAATCCGAGTTCAGATTTATGTTTTATTTTGAAATCCCTCACCGGAACCTGTTAACATGGCGGTGTGTGCCTTGGCGGGTTTTGTCCTCAGGGGGGTCGTTACACTCCTGCCTCCCGTCTTCTCCTCTCATACATGCTGCTGGTAACAAAGGAGACAACAACAGGGGGATGCTGGGTGCGCAGACAACAAGCCTGTCACAAACAATAAGAAACTGAACCGTCTCGCTGTTCTGTTGTGTATAATTTGTCCAAAGAGGTTTTTTTTTAACGACATTTTTTTTTATCCGCCGGGCGAGTTAAGTTTAAAGTACATCAACGTAGCTGCGCCCTGGACCGATCTTAACCTAAAGCCTATTTTCTTGCCAAAGCTAACCATGTTGGACTGCCAACACCAGAGCCGAATAACTGAGGAGAAAAAGCCAGACATGTCTGAGTAACGCTGGTGAGTTATCTGCTCTGTTCTTGTACGCTTTTAATGAGATTACTTCACTTTTGGTAGTTTAGCAGGTGCGGTTTGGTTTACCCTGACGGTTGAGCCCGTAGGCACCTGTTCCCTTATGGAGAACCGTGTTAACACATAACAAGGGGTTTTATAATATTACAGAGGCGATGTCTTACTGAAAATTAATAGTGTTAACCCTTGTGGTGTTTCTGTAGGATATCATGGAGTTGAATATCTTGACATTTTTTCCCATTTTGGTGGTGTGGGTGGGGAGCAGTACAAAACTAGGGCATGTAATTGGCGATTAAGTGATACAGATAATAATGTTATAGGGAAACTTTGTTATTGAACATTTTATGAATGGTCTGCCCTTGACACTCAATTCGTCTTTATTATTTTTTATGTTGTGTTTTGTTATCACTTAAATTGACATATAATAGGTTAGACCACTATAGGCAGCTTCATTTGTGATATTTCCTCATGTCAGACCTAAACAGCATGTTTACATCTGCATATTTATGCATCACCAAACCACCTCTGTTTGTTTATTTCTCCTTCCTGCATTCCCACCTCTCTGAGGGTGTATGAGTGTGTGTGTTTTCCTTTCCGACACACCTTTTCCGTCCCATCTTCCTGTCCAACGTGGAGCTTCAATACGCATCACATGTATTACAATGGTCGCTCTCTTAAAGCCCCCCTACCCATTTTATACACACACTGACCCATTAGTCTCCAGAGCAGATGGCCTACTGTACAACACACACACACATTCAGGGAGAGCATTGTGTTAATGGACACCCTCTTTAAGCACTTAAGGATTGTTCTCAAGCTGCTCTGATTTAAAGGATCACACCATATCTGATATGTATTGGATTTACCCAGACAAATACACTTACTGGAATGAATGACTGGCCCACTGACCCAGCCTGAGTGATGTGTAGGGTCCAGTAGACTGGAGGATGGAGCTATTGAACTAACCAGGTCAATAGACCAAAGCGAGACAAAAGATAAGTGAAGTCTGGTTGCGATTGAAAGGAAATCAGTGAGTGATCGTAACCTCAAGTCTAGTCTCTCCGAGTGCATTAACACACAGTCAGAATGTGTTAGCTTTGTGAGTGAACACACCCTAATATTTGAGGATTTTATTTCACCCTGTGGACAATGATCATAACCAGAGGGTCAAAACTGAAACCCTGGGAAGACCTAGATTACACCCACACATGCACACAATGCTGTAGTGATGTCATCATGTCTCCTGATGTCTGAGATTTATGACTGTGTCTTTGAACTAACTCGAAAATCAAGAAACCGAACGAGAAAAGGAGTGAGTGAATGACAGCGTGTGCAGCTTTTTCATAGACCCTCCTGAAGGGTTTCCATGGCATACATTCCTGCTCTGTCATGTTGAAATTGTTTGAGGCGTTGCTCTCCATCAGCCCAGAAACATTTTTCTCGTCAGACCGAAACATGAAACCCTGTCTGTCTCTTTATTATATGCTGACTGACTGAGTGTGCACACGCCATCCGAACTGGTCTGACTAGCTGGTGCGCTTCTCAATAACAAACGGCTACTGGCTGGGTATTGACTTTAGCGAGCTGTGGGGAAACAATTAAGAGCTGTAAATAGTAGCTTGTCCACTGTGATGGTTTGTTTACCTGCTGGTATGAGGCACTACTGTTGATTAATTTCAAATGTCATCCTGTCCAGACACGCCTTTGTATGAAATTAGTAGTACTTTACACAAAAACAACAGCCTCTAATCTTTGTGAACGACCCATTAAAGGAGCACTCCAACTATTAAGTAATGTTCCCACATAAAGTTGGGGGACTTGCAGGGGAAAGATTTTAAAATGTAAAGGTCAAAATCAATGCAGCAGAGGCTGAGATACCCCAAGTTCATGTCTGCTTATGGTTCAAGCCTCAAAAACACTGGGACTGGGTCCTACATTACCCATAATGCAGCTCAGTCATTCTGTTTTTTTATGCTCTTGACAGCTCCTTGCAGAGCCACAGAAGACATTAAACAGACAGCTATTTTGATAAGCAATTAATTGTTTGTCATTTTTTAAGCAAAAATGTCACACATTTGTTGGTTACAGCTTCTTAAATGTAAGGATTTTCTGCTTTTCTTTGTCATTAATTATAGGAAATAAAGAGTGTTTGGGTTTTGGACTGCTGGTTGGACAAAATGAGCAATCTGAGGATGTCACTTTCACTTTGTGATGAGCATTTTTCACATTTTTTTGACATTTAAAGACAAAACAAGTAATCAGTTAATAGTTTACATTGCTGGCAGATTAATCTAGAATAAAAATAATCGTTAGTTGCAGCCCTGAACAACTGTTTTCCCGAGAATAGTAGTGCTTCACATGATGATTTCACTGACCTTCATTTGTAGACCCAATGAAGTGCCCCTGGAAGAATCTGATAAACATAACTGTGTTGATAAAAGGCTGCAGTTTCATATTTAGATCCCTTATCAGCTGCTGAATAGGGCTGCAACTAGCAATTATTTCCATTGTTTAACAGCCATCATACTTTCCTACACCTAAGGAGGAAGTGTTCATATGTCTTGTTTTTCTGCATCCATCAGTCCAAAACCTAAAGATATTACATTTTTAGTGACATATCACTGAAAGAGACTGACACTCTTTTATATATTATATATTCAAGAAGCTGCCACCAGTTTTTGGTTTTATTTATGCTATCAAATGAAGGATTAATCGACTGACAATAATGTATTTAACTCATTTTTAACCAGGTTAGTCCCCTTGAGATCAATTATTCTTAGTCAATGGAGACCTGGCCAAGACGGCAGCATAAAAAGTATCAGAAAACAAGGCAATAAATAACAGCAAAACAAGGCAATAAATAACAGCAACAAGACCAAAGAGGATACACTAAGATAAAGCATTACTTAAAATACCTGCAGTCATAGACAAGTACCAACTGATTCATCCACCATCACATTTATAAGAACTTTAAAATCAGGCAGAGTTCAAGTCCCTCAGTTTCCGTCAACAGAAAATGTATCAGCTCCAATTTTGCTCACCAACTAATCTTTTCAGGCCATTCAGCAAATACTAGCTGAGATATTTCAGTCTGGAGCAAAGTGGTGGACATTGACATTCATCTAAGGCAGCTAGTGTGCAATACTGTCTATAGATACATGGGGTTCATATGACTGCCAGCTGCCGATTGGTCTCTATTATGTGCATCTGTCATATTCAAAATACTTCATAGACTAAATGATTAATCAATTAGCCTAAAACGTAATCACATCAATTGTTAATGAAGTTTGGTGAAGCCTTTCACTGACGTTGATTAACCATTTACACACTACATGTATGAAACAAAGAGTCACACAAAGAATGCAGTGCAGTAACTCTCTGCTCTGTTTTCTGCATGACTCAGATGATGACTAACCCTTGTTGGGTTTGGTGTTGCATCAGCTGTTGCTAACACATCAAAAAAAGATGGGGAGAAGTATCTGCAGCGTGGCCGTTTGGCCGCCCAGAATGGAAATTGAATTTCATTTTATTGTCGTCATGTTTCTTTTTATAGACTCCTACTGGCTGAAAGAAGTGCCACGTTTGACGGCTTCATTTGTATGACTGGAGAGTTGTGACTATGGAAATTTCTCATTGTTTGAATTTTAAAAGAATCAGTGCAGATTTGCTGCAGATGTGTCCACTCTAATCCCGTTTGCAGATTTGTCGTATGATCATTGAGTTTCCTGTGAATACATGACATCAGTGCACATTTGGGTCATATTTTTAAAACGTGGACGTCTATGTTAAAACCTCAGACAATGTTGCAGAGCGAGCAAACACTAAAGGGGCGTACAAACGTCTTCAGAGTGCTGAAAGATAAAAGATTACAGAGAGCTTCAGGCTTTTCAAAGTGCCAGGGCAACAGTGGATAGGGTGGGGTGATTATAAATGTACATTTGTATTGAAACAGTGGTTAACTATTAATTGATTTACAACACACTGTCATGACTCATGTGACATTTTTCAAAACGTCAGCTTGCAACGCGGGTGTAACACATAAATTAATAGCAAACCAAAGAAGAATTACGACCTGAGTGTGTCCTTCTTCACAGGAGTTCAAGCTGTAATAAAATCAATATTTATATTAATCTTAGGCTGGTCTTGCTGTCCTCTCTGAAATGGAAATGTTTGATCGGCATCTGATACTGTGGACACACTCCAGCCATTACAGCAGTAAATGAATAAACAGCATCATGCTTCTCAGCTGTGAGTCATTAATGAATAACAATTTAAGAAAGTGTACAGTGATGTCAAGGAATATTACGATGGAAAAATCAATGATCTGTAGCTGGATCTCCCTTCACTGTGTCACCTCGTAGAACAGTAAACACACTTATCTTTACATTATCTCTTGTTTTACTTGTGGGAATGTGCTCCTTACAGTGCAAAGTTCAGATTCATCTGAGGCCTCACTACAGTGAGAGATCTGAAGCACAGAGCTCAAAGTCTGATCTCAGGATTATACTGTAATGGAATACTGAATTATGTACTGTTTATTGCCTTGTGTAAATGTTTATTCCAGCTACAGAAAATGACTATAATTATAGTGAATCATGTGTTTTTTCAGGGGTCACCACCAAAAAGAATGAGAACCACTAACTTAAGGTTTAAGGCTCACTTTGTAATCGCTATGTCCTCAGTTCAAGTCTGACCAGCAGCCGTTATTTGTATTCTCCTCTGGCTCTCTACTGTTTAATAAAGGCATGAAAATCCCCCCAGTAAAAAAACAGTCTCTATTTCTGGCTTCACATCACATGTTATGTTATTATTTATGGGACCTGAGGAGAAGGGAGTATCTAATATTGCACAAGAAAGAAAATAAGAAAAAAGCCATAAAATATCTTCTTTTTTTTTTTCTTTCATTTCCTTGTGATCCTTCAGACTTGTCAGAGTCCCGTAGTTACAGGACAGCATTTGTGCAAGCCAAGTGGAGCAAAAGGTTCAAATTCAAAAACTAATTTGGACATCAGTTACTATGACAACCATCCAAACTTTGAAGTGTTCGGGTCAGCCCAGACCCCTTTAGCATGCTTCTCATTTCTGCTTGAGGCTAACAACTCGAGGCTAGATTAGCTGCTACTAGTATAACATACCTGATACTCTGAGTGAACTGTCAGTGGTCAGTTGCATTGTGGGTAATGTAGGTGCCAGGTTTTGACAATACAAAATGTGATTGTCAATTCCAGCTCTGAATCAATGTTGATACGTTTTTCGGAGTGTAATCTGTGTTCTGTATCAAAGATATGATATGTGATATAATGTACAACTGGTTCTAAACTACTTTTCCTTTCTCTTTACTCATCAGGTGATGATGACACGCTCACATTGACCTTTGCCCTCAAAGCCTGACCTCTGATTGGTCAGGGCTAGGAGTGAAACACACCGTTAGAGAAGCTACCAGCTACCATGTCTGTCCAGGAAGCACCCCAACGGGCCTCGTCACCTGTACTCATTAAACCTGAGGCCAAGCCGAGACCGGAGATCCCTCCAAAACCATCCACACAACCCAACTCCCCTCCCCTGGGGGACAGAGGCAGCAGTACGAGCCTTTCTGAGGGGAAGGTCAAGAGGATAGTGAACAAGTTTAGCATACAGGAGCATGTGCCGAAAGAGTCGGGTGAACAGCCCAGCAATGGTACCGCAGAATTCAAGGAAGGTAAAAGGTTCAAAAGGCCACCTACGATAAAGCCTAAACCAGGGCGGGCCAGTCTGCAGCTTCAGTTAGGGGGAGAACAGGCACCTCCGCTGCCTCTGAAGAGGAGCAAGAAGCCTAAAGAGAGCGAGCGAGGAGAGGAGGGGGACAGCATCAGTGTGGAAGGAGGTCGATCAGGTACAGTTGAGTTTACTTGGCTCTTAATCTTGGATCTTAGGTGTGGGTTTCTGCTTTTCACTTCAATTCCAAATTATTATCATTATTCATCAAATTTCTTTTGGAATGATAATGATAAAGTTCCTTGTCACTCTTCCAACTTGATACGGTAAACACCAGGAAGCTTTGTTACATGATTTCTTTCAAATGAAGTTAAAATGTTTTAGACTTTGGCTGCCATCTAGCACTGTCAGCATTTAAAGCTGTTTATTGCAGCTTTTAGTCAGCAGAACAGAGATCAGATGGCATAATAAATTGTAGTTTATTGTCCTGCAGTGGTAAGGCATCATTTTCACTCCTCTCACAGTCTCACACAATCTGCAGTGCAACTATAGTTTAGGATTTACGGACACTGGACTGAGTGTAGTTTCAAATCAAAGGTCAGTCTCAGTGATAAAACTGTCAGAAAAACATCAATTTACATTATTTCACATTTGATAGTGTTGCAATAAGTGCACACATGTATGTACAGACTGCTGCAAATAAGTGTGAGTGTACAGTGCTTGGTCTGAAAGTTAAATCTGCAGCGCAGTCGGGGTGTTGTTTATTCCGACTGACAGGTGTGGTGCTGCCGGCTAGTCTGAACAGACTGAACAGACATAAACAGGTTCAGTCAGTCAGATGATCGCCTGTGTGCAAGAGAGAGAGAATGTCTTATCTTCTTTACTAGTTGCTACTCGGAAGATTCTATAAAGTCGTAAAGTGAAGTACATAAAAACTTTGGAGATTTGTTTCACTTTTGATCTGTAGCCCATTGGCACAGGAGTTCTTTGCTGTGTCATAATGTTTGGCTTTGTCCTGACAAAAGAGGAACTCAAAGAAGTGACATTGTATTCATTGTCTGATTAGAAAGAGATTTGGATGTTCCTTCCTCAGTTACACATACTATAATATCACTTCCTTGTTTTGGTTCCGTGTCAGCCTTTAAATGTCCTAGAAGGAACTTTTAACTGGTTATGAAACAATCTCAGTTCAATACTGATGCCTACGACTTACATAAGCAAACAAGACAGTCAGTGAGAAGATTCTTAATGCTTGTCACCGGGTTGAATTCCGACTCACCCAGGTTGGACAGGTTTTAAAGTTAAAAGTATTTTTTAGGGTTGAGTGCTGAGGATGAATTGAGCAGCAATAGCTGCACTGGGGTCTGGTGGTGCGGCACTAGAACAAGTTGATGAAGGTTGTCAGTCATCCAGGTCATATTAATTCTAAGTGCTTCACATAAGTAACTGGACTTATGTAACTGGGATACGTTTCACCTCTCATCCAAGAGGCTTCTTCAGTTCTGCTGAACTGAAAAAGCCTCTTGTATTAAGTACTAAAAATAGTTTCCCAGAGCCCAAGGTTACATTTTCAAAGGACATTTTTTTGTCTTACCGACAGTCCACAATCCAAAAATATTAAATATACAATGAATTAAAACAGATAAAAATCAGCAAATCCTTATATTTGAGAGGCAGTATCGAAATAGTGATTAATTAATTTTATAATCAACTAATTATTTTAGCCCCACTAGTAATATTTACGCAATTATTTAGATTTATCTTATAATGACATTAAAGAATAATGGCCTTTTGTGAAAATAATGCGATCACCTTATAAAACTCAATCCTCTTTGCATCTTTTTAAAGTATATTTCAAAGAGACTTCGGTATTGGCTGCTGGTGTTTTATATAAATTAGTTTGACTTTTTCTCCCTTTCATATCTTTACTCACTGACCCACTTAACCTTCACATCTTAATTCTCCTGTCTCTTTCCTCCTCCTGTCCCATTTCCTTTTGTCAATATTGGATTTTTTCCTGATGCAACCCTCCAAACGTCCCATGAATATTTGAACACACCACTTGCAGATGAGCTGTATTTGCATAGCGATGAATTGCTGACGGATGGAAAAAAAAAAGAGCTCATTAATGAAAGCGAGCCGCTGTATCTGGGGATGCACATGTAGGGAAAAAAAGAGGACAGGAAACAGCTCCTTCACACCCATTAGCTACGTGTTTTAGCCTGGGATGTGAGGGAAAAGTCAGTGTCTGTATGTTTCCTTCAGGAAGAAGTAAAACGTTTATTGTGATTTATTTTCTTCTCCTATTAACATTTCAAAGCTTTTAATCTGTGTTGCTTCTGTTTGATGCAGCACCTGATGGAAAAGAGGTGGAGGTTCAGCTAATTGGAGGAGGCGAAGCAGAGGCGGAGCACAGTCCACATGTGCCTCTCAGTCCCTGCTGCGAGCCAAACTGCAGCTGCATGTGCCACCTCCAGTGGCCTGGCATGAAGCTAGTGTGGGTGCCTTTGAACGAGGATGATGGTGTGGGTGCAGACGAAGATGAGACTGATGAAGAGCAGGATGGGGAGGATTGGGAGGAGGATGAGGAGGTAGAAGGGGACAGCGTGGTGGCGGATGAGGTGGACAGGACTTCTGTGGTTGATGAGAGTGAAGTGTTTCAACAAAAAAAGACAAAGTTCCACCAATCATTAGATGTTTTAATCGCAGAGGGTCACAGGAGACGGTCGGACCCGGGCCCCCACTGTGTTCTCGCTCTCGCTGTCACTCGCTCTCAGTCTCCTCCTATCCCCCCAAAACATTCCCAGTCAACACAAATCCACCACAAACCCACCCAAGAAGAAGAAGAAGAAAATATTTATGAGGCCACACTTCCAATGGTTGACCCCGCTCCGAAAAAGACCACGCCTTCCTGTAAGGAACTGGATATCCCTCTAATCAAAGTCCGCAAACCAAGACGTCGCTCGAAACTGTCCTACAGCACCTCAGACCCAACATCTGAATTCCAGGGTAACGCTGAACCCCCTTCAAGCCCAGACGATGTCCCGCCTGCCATCCCGCCGAGGATGCCTGTGCCACAGGACAGCCGCAGCCTCACTCCAGTGCACCGGGCCGGCATTCCCCTCCCACAGCCCACGCTGGAGGAGTGGCGCAACTTGCGTCCCTCGTCCCCCAGCAGCTCCACTGCCAGCGGGCTGAGCCCCCAACGGGCCATCACTCCACCCCCAACCTCCACCCCCAGCCCTCATAGACCACCACCTCCACCGCCACACAAGGATCCCAGGAGGCTCAGCAGCGCCTCGCTGCAGTCTTTAACACAGAGAAAAGGTTTGTACCGAACAAACATTATTATTTTTCCTGAGATGAGCTATGAATAATGCACAAGTTGTTCATTTTCTGTGTAATCGAAAGCGATGACACAATATACCTGACTTTTTAGACGGAGAGGAGAACGGAGGCAATGAAGGAGAAAGAGAAGACACAGCCGAAGAACCGTGAGTCATTACTCTGACCCTTACTTTTCCTCTTACTTTCATTTTTAAAAAGCTTTAGGCTGATGATATTCTATATTTCTCTGTTTATCAAATCAGTAAAAACCAAACCAGCAATGAACTGATCCTATTAATAAGTTTAATAAATGTGCTTGAAGCTTGAATTCCCCAGAGAGTGTGGAAGTCAGATAGGACTCAGACACAGATGAGCACATTGTTGGTTTTGGTCTTTTTAAGGGATTTGTTAACAATAAGAAAAATATATAGTTTCACTAGCCTCAACTTAAAGTCATGACTGTTTGTTCTGTGTATGGAGGGATCATTAACTGTGTCGTTCACTCTTTTGTTGGATAGTTTCATTTCACCCTGGCTGATCCCTTTCTCCTCTTTCCTGCTTCAGGCGTCCGGTCAGGAGGGATTCCCTCCAGAGGCAGTCTTCGTTCAGCTGGGAGTCCCGGCTGCAGGATGGTAAGGCTTACACCTGAAACAAGCAGAAAACAAAACATAAAGAGACAAATTGAACCAGTGAAAATGTAACAAGATTGCTTTTAACAGTATACAACTATTCACACTGAGTGACTATTTTTATCTGACTTACATGTTAGTTCATGTTGCCATCATCCATAATTTATTTATACTGCAGCTGCAGCGTCCTTTAGTGTACACCAACAGCATACTCAAAAATGAACCACTTTTTGTATGCTCACTTACTGTGACTGAGTAGTTTCCTTTGTCTCATTTCCTGTGGGAACACACTGCACACTCAAAACCTGCTTAGAAATAGACTGTAATTGTCTAATTTTTAACAAGTAAATGAGTTACATTGATTGGGTTAGTGGCACGGTTATCATAATTAATTAAAACTCAACTTAAAACTAAAACAATGTCTGAAAAAACATTTTAGTTAACTGAAATAGAAATAAAAATTAAGTACAGAAAATGAAACGCTAATGAAAAATACAAAACTATAATAACTGGTTAGTGCTGGCACAATCATTTACCAGTTACCAGTTTATTAGGTACATTTGTTCCACCTAATGCGATCCAATACAACGGTTTTTTGAGTGCATCCTCCCTTGTACTTTGTGGTGTGCTTCATTTTAAAAGTAAATAGTGCAAAAAACTAACACACAGAAATGACTGCATGCATATAAACCCTTTAAAAAAGAATGACTGGACTACAATTTTGAATTCAATAAACTGTATGGATATGAAGAATAATGTGTAAATTCTTAAATATCAGTTGAATCAACAACTCTCAGACAGATTCACAAACTGTAAACCAACAACAAAACCACACATCAAAGAAGATTGTCCAATTTGTAACTCACTGCTCCAGTTTGAAGCAGGGTGACTCATGTTTTTGATTGGTGAAGAGGTGTCTACATCATGTATACTGGTGTCTATAATTAGGAACCTTTGTGACTTGTTTCCCTTCAGAGCCACTGTACCAGACGTACCGCGCCACCGTCATCACCAAGGAGATCCGACGCCAGACAGTTTGTCGTAACATCAGTAAAACTAGCGCGGACTATGCTATGGACTGGACGGCCCGTCGCTCCGGGACTGGAACTAGTACCGGTGCTGGAAACGGAGCACCCAGGGGCAGCCCTGTGCCCACACCGGGCCAGAGCACCCTGTGGCAGGACCTGCCAAATGTACGGGACAGCGGAGTGCTGGAGCAGCTCACCCCAGAGCAGTGCAAGTACCAGGAGGTGAGGGGCTGATGTGAGGACAGGAGGGAGGCTAACGTACAGAGGAGAGATTACATAAAGAGAAATCAATGATGGGAGCAGAAGAGAAATGGGAGATGCTGTATCAAATTTTAAATTACATCTTAAAGTAATAATGTGATGTTTTTATATAAATTAGACGCACTCTGCCGCACTGTATCACTCACTGCTGTAATATAGTATCGATTCACTCTGTCCTCAGTTCATGAAAGCTTTTCCAGTCACTCTTCCAACTTTCCAACATCAAGGAGAAACCTTTAAATTACCGGAAGTGATGCATTTTTGGAAATAAACCAAGTCGTTATTTGATTTAATTGAGTCATAAGAAGAGGGTAAAAGAATGAATCCACCAATGAAGCTGATTGTATTAAAAAGGACTTGATTGTACAATTAACAATCACTACGTGGATTATTTAAAAATTGATTATTTGTTCTGTCACCGTGCATTAGTGACCTACCCCCGCTTCTCTTAGCTGTCAATTCTTCTGTCTGTTTCTAACGCTGTCCTCCATCCTTTTCAATTTCAGCCTTTATTATTAGTGTGTCCGTTTTAAGGAGGTGTTGTAATATGTTCATGGGACTAACTTTCATATAATGTAAAGTGCAAGTTCCTTGAGATCTGGCTCGAGGGCAGCACATTCTTGGTTGAAGCCTGTTGAAAATAACATATTTGAAGATTGCTGCACCTTGTGTAAGAAAATGCTTAATTTAGGGTATAGAGATGAGTGTAAAGGCTTTTCCTAGCCACCATAGATGTAAATTGGTCTTAAATTGCTTTAATAATGGTCTCAACCTCTTCACCTTCTCCTTGGCAGAGTATGTTTGAGGTTTTGACATCGGAGGCCTCTTACCTTCGCTCCCTGCGAGTTCTAACCGAACACTTCCTGGACAGCCGCGATCTGGTGGAGACAATGATCATCAGAGACAAGAAAACCCTCTTCTCTAACATCCTGAGGGTCCGGGAGGTCAGCGAGAGGTGAGAAACAGCAGAAGGAAAGATGGAGGGAGATAAAGGGATAGGGAAATAGGAACGTGATTTATGAGTTGAACTACGACGAGGTCACTTGGTGCTCTGGACAAAGATACCAACAGATAGGAAGGAAAAGGAAAGATGTAATGAGTCATTTCCTTACTGAGGTCAGGTGATGGTCAGTTGAAGCTTTGTCTTTGTCGGTTGTTCTTTACGGTTCAAAAAAGCTGTTCATTTTTTAGCAAAATCTTTGCTTTCTGACTCTACAGGTTCTTGAAAGACCTGGAGGACCGCATATTCAAGGATCTGGTCTTTCCTGACATCTGCGACATAATCCACTACCATGCCCAGCACAACTTCCCTGCCTACATTGACTATGTCCGCAACCAGATCTACCAGGATAAGACCTACTCCTTGCTTATGTAAGGACCTGCAGTTTGTCTTCTTAAAACTAAACGCTTAAGCTTTTCCCTGCAGGAACACAAAAGAAGAGAGGATATATAACATTACTGCTGCATTACACACCATTCATTTGAGAATATATGCGTGCATTTATGTGTCTGCAGGAAGAACAATGTGCAGTTTGCCGCAGTCATCACTCGTCTCCAAGAGTCTCCTCAGTGCCAGCGGCTGCCCTTCATGTCCTTCTTGCTGCTGCCCTTCCAGAGAATAACGCGCATCAAAATGCTCATTGAGGTGGGAAAGGTCACAGGAACACAGTTAAATGTTGCTATGGAGAGGTTGCTGCTTTGAACAGGGAAGAATAAACACAGTATGAATCCAGCGTGAAGGCAATTAGCTTAGCTTAGCATAAAGATTGGAAGCAGGGGAAAACAGCAAGTCTGGCTCTGTTTCCAGCTGCTGTTTGTTAATAAATACAGCAGGTAGCTTCCTGTAAAACCACAACTTGTCGTTTTTATATTCCAGTTTGTGTATAAATTAAACAACATACATATGACTTACTAATAAATTAGCTGTAGAGGCATTTATAGGAGTATTTTTTAACTAGTCTCAGGCTAGTTTTCTTCCCCTGCTTCCATGCTAAAGTAAGCTAATTGCCCCCTGGATCTAGCTTAATATTTAAAGGTGCAATATGTAGGAATTTTTGTTCGAAATACTAAAAAATTAACAGAAATTATTGACACCCCTGTTGCTGCGAACCTCCCAGTTCGTGCAGAGTCAGCTAAGAACTGCTAGCTGCACAGCTAACTGAGCTAACTTGCTAACAGCAGCTACAGTGAGCTATATGCTGCCTGCTATTTGATTGGAATATGAATTTGACAGGCAGCCAGTTCTTACATATCGCACCTTTTAACATGGAGGCATGGGAGTGTTGTCAGTCTTCTCAAAGAGGCTTATTTTGAAAAATATCAAACAATGTCATAATTATACACACATCATTTGTATGTGTGAGGCTAAGGCTACAAAACACTAGACTCTAAACTACTGATTAATTTAAAAAGAAAATGTTTTGGTCCCAGTTGGATCTTTGTAAGGTAAACATTACAAAATAATCAGATTGTGAGTGAAATGTTTGTGTTTTTGAGTCAGTGTTCAGGCGTCACTTTTTTACTGAAGAAGCAGAAGTGTGTCTGTTTGCTTTTGGTTTTTCTTTCCCCTTGAGGAAAAAAGCTCAGGAGGTCAGTGTCATAGTTATGCCACTGGTGCGTAACAACAATGCAGTTAGCCTTTGCAACCTTTAGATTCATTCCTCAAGTGTCTGAGCTGAATGCCACAGTACATTCTGTATAACTGACCCTTCTCCTCTGATGATACAAGCCATTGAAAGTCCATAGTCTGAGTTCATCACGGTGTGTTGCTTTGTGGAATGCTCTCGTTCCAGCTTTATCTCCACGGCTCAAACTCGTCACTGCTTCGTGACCCAAAAGCAAACGGACGGGCACACCCAGCCTCAACCTCATGACCTCGTTTGCATTTAAATGGAAAAAATGTTTCCTGTTGATGCTGTTTGTCCATTGCAGGAATAGAAAGTTGTTTGTCGTTTCAGAACATCCTGAGGAGAACAAAGGAGAGGACGAAAGAGGAGCAGACAGCCTCCAAGGCTTTGGCTTCGGTGTCGAAGGTAAACACCCCTCACTCCTCACCCTCTCCTCTGACTACCAATCCATTTAATTTGACTCTCGAGTGCTCCACATGCCTCTGGAAATTTGACGTCAGCCATTGTGTGAAGGATTTCCTATTGATTTAGCTCTGCTGCGACAGTGAGTCATATGTGTCAGTGAGACAAAAAGCAATCTGAGACAGACACTGCACAAACAGGGAAACATTTGACAGTATTTCCCAATGAGACACAGTTGTATTTAATGATATTTGAAGGGAATTTGAGTTATAGAAAGAAAAAGAAGTGTTTATTTCATGATCTGTTCTCTTCTTTCCACTCTCATAATCACACACAGATTATTGAGGAGTGTAACACACAGGTGGGGAAAATGAGGCAAATGGAGGAGTTGATTCATGTCTCACAAAGCCTGGAGTTTGACAGGCTCAAGGTAAAAACACACCCACACAATAATCATGTGCATGATTTCTATTCGTCCACATGTTGGTTGGACATTTATTTTGAAAAAGAGGTAAATGTTTCTGTCTTCTCCAGGCCATCCCGATCATCTCCCAGACACGATATTTGGAGAAGAAGGGAGAGCTTCAGGAAATGTCCAAAGGAGGAACTCTGTTCAACATGAGGGCCAAGTTTACACCCGTCTACCTCTTCCTCTTCAATGATCTGCTCATCATCGCTGCCAAGAAAGGGTGAGGCAGAACTAATTGATATTCAACATTAATTAGAAACCAACCTAATTAAGTCCCGCCTGCACTGGAGGAGAAAACATTCATTGCTCTCTATCGACTTTGTAGTACATGAAGGTGTTTCCTTGACACGTTTATCTGCTAGTAAACAACAGAGAAATGCCCAAAAGCTGCTGTGTGGTGGGATGCCCTACCAACAGGGTTAAGAACAGAACTAGAACTAAGTTTTTTCTAAGCCATTGAAACACAAAAACAGAAAGACAATAGTGGTTACAGGCAAAAAGTAGTGAGTCATCAACAGTAAGGATGGAAAGATTGTGGGATCCTGATGCTAAAAAAGGTAAACTAAGATGATAAAGATATAAACATTACTCCTACTAAACATGAGCATGTTAGCATTTAGCTCAAAGAACAGCCTCACAATGCTGCTAAACGTGCAGTAGACTCTGGCTTACATTTGAGGCTGAAATTTCTTTATCTGGGGACATTGACACATTTCAATCACTTCCTGCAGAGGTCGGGTTGTGCCAAACACTTCGTCACATCGCAATGATTTCCACACAGTGTAATCGTATAATCATTTATAAGCGGAATCAACAGTGCGCCCAACTGCCAAAAACTACACAAGTGCTTGTAAAGTTGTTGCTGGAAAACAATAGGTATATACCTCTGTCCCCTGCAAGTCATTCTATAAGCCACAATTAGTTTCAGGATGGGTGGTCTTTCAGAGTTGTTTCCTGCATGTTATATTCAAAAGAATAAATTATGGTTTATCTTTAACCTTGCTAACAGTAATGGTTTTAATAAGTTATGGGATGGTGGTAGCAGCATGCCTTATATTTAGTCCATAAAGTGAAATTGCAGCCAGTGTCCTTAGAAGCTGTCAAAATGCCACTTTAACAGTGAGGAACGTGACCACTGAAGCTATCATGACTCTCAAACAGTGTCGTCACTCGTGAAATGACTCCAAACTTCCTCAAATGTAGCTGAAAGTCGTGTTAAAAGAGAATCGAGAGAAAAAGGGTAGTTTCTAATATGCCATTGTTGTGACAGCAGAAAGGAAATACTAAAATGTGTTCTTCTTTTTTTTATTTGAGCAGTGCGGAGCGTTTTGTGGTACACGACCACGCCCATCGCTCTCTGGTACAGGTGCAGCCGTTAGATGAAGGTGGGAGCAGCGGCGGCCCCTACGAGCACTGCTTCAACCTCACCCTGCTGGAAAACCACCAGGGACGCATGATGGAGAGGCTGATCAAAGCTCCCTCACAGTGAGTAGCTTAGTTTGACATGAACTGTTATCCCTGCAGTCTACATATACAATGAAATACAACTTTCAACAACTGTTATTAAGACTTCAAGAGCGAGTTAAAGCTGTTTCTGTCAACAGGTCAGACATGCACAGGTGGATGGCAGCTTTCCCCAACCCCACCAACCCAGACACAGATGAAGATGAAGTCATTTATGAGGACTGGGGTGAGGACTACAGTGACACTACAGTTATACTTTGTGTGTTTTTAATATCCATAGTTCCTTACGCCTGTGTGTATGTGTCTCAGATTGTCCTCAGGTGCAGTGTGTGGAGCAGTACACCGCCCAGCAGGCAGACGAGCTCACCCTGGAACCCACTGAGATCATCAATGTCATCCGCAAAACCAACGAGGGTAAGAGCCTGGAGGGAATCGTGGACCAAAGAGTTACTAAAATAGTTGTTACCATGGTTACAGCTTGCCTGGTAACCCTGATTACACACATGTATGCTACAGTGTAGGTCGAGTTCCCCTCATGGTTTTGGGTTTTACTTTTCGTCCTCCACCCTTTGCTAGTTAAAACTACAAGAATGTTTGCCTCCTGGAAAGTTATAAACAGGTATAGCACCAACAGAGACAGTAGGTCCAGCAATTTAAAATCAGTTAGTTTTTGTTTTGTTTTTTTCATTTTTGAACTTTTCTTTCACTAAAAGAACTTGAAGGCATCGTGTCAATTGACATGACCAAACCCAGACAAAATTTTTTTCACCATTTCCATTTTTCACAAAGGAAAATGTTTGTTTTGCAAAATATCCATATTTGTTTTTTTGACTAGGACTAAGAATCAGACTAAGAAGATTTGAAATATGGGACAAACAAGTTTCCAATCAAAATGGTCGTATGTCCTGACATGACTTTGTATCATTAACATGCCCCTTTTTTTTGACTCTGCTTGTGTATACACCCTGATCCTCATGACTGCCTCCATCCTCGACCCTGCACCTTAGCAGTTTATTGATTTGTTTCGACTTTCTTGCATGAACGATACAGAAATCTTCCCTTGTTTGTTCTCCTCCCACCTCTCCTCCCGCTCCTCCTCCTTTCTTTCTCTCTCCCAGGCTGCTATGAAGGCATCCGCCTGTCCGACGGTCAGAAGGGCTGGTTCCCGATAGCCAACGTCATAGAGATTACCAACGAGCACGTGAGGCGGCGAAACCTCAGAGAGCGCTACAGAGTGATGCAGGCTGCAAGCATGGTCTCCAAGGCCAACACGGTTAATTAGGATCGAAGGATGTTTACATTTAATCATTTTTTTAAAAAGAACGAACTCTTCAGAAGTGAACTCAGTCAGTTTCTAACAACCAGGAAATGAAAGATAAATGGAGAAGAATGACGATCATGAGACATCAAAACAGACCGGCAATCATCACCTTATTTATACGACAGGAGAAAGAAAGAAACTATGTGAATGTGCATGTTTGCCTTCAACAACAGAGATCAGCATATAGAGTTCACCTCTTCCTCTTCGTGAGCATGTATTCCCAGCATTGACGCTTCCTCACGCACTGCTGTGTAACTGCAGGTTTGAAATGCCAATCATTCTACCCATGGCTCGACCAGATTGTAAAAGTGTCAGACCTGCTGCAAAGAAGAGTTGGGGCGTTCCTGCTAACGCCTCGTGTCACAGCTGTAACGTGCACACACAAGTCTATTTCCTCCATCATTCCTGCCAGGCAACAACAACCTGTCATGAGTCACCAAGGTGGCCAGAATACAAGATATGAAAAGAACCTTGTATTTTATCTCACAAGACAAATCTGTAAAAAATGTTATCAGGAAGTGCCTTTGAATAAACTCAAAAACACAGAACTACATACCAAGACTGCTGCCAGGATCATATCAAGCACAAGAGCTTTGAAAATGCATGTAAATGTGGGCCGAGCTGTACTGCCATCATGATGTTTCAGTGATTGTGCTGTCTGCTAGCTTGTTAGCTTGACGGGATATATTTATGGATACGCTGTAAATGTACAGTATGTTGTAAATACTCCTTCAAAACAGTAGTAGTGATTTTAATAAACGTGCGTCTTTTTTAGCTAGGTGTTTGTTTCTCGGTAACAGAGGCTTATTTTTATTGAACACTGATTAAAAAAAAGTACAATACTCAAAGGTAGACATGAAAATACCTATTTTCAGGAACATTTGCATCAAAATACAAAACTTTAAGAGCAACCAGTGCAAAGAACTCCAAACTAGTTGTTTCCATAATGAAAAAGAGGTAGTCAACTCCCTCAAAAACACACCAAGGTTGAAGAAGACCCTCAGGTTTAAGACAATCACTGAATGGTTTCCAAGGCTGTCACGTCTCTGAGGCTCAGGAGTACATGAACAGCATCTCCCTCAGAGTCCGAGAGTGTCGGTTTCTTCACCCCAAACACACTCGAGCTGCTCTTTGGGGGTAACGACAACGCCAAGTATTCCTCAGCATAACTTCCCTCCACAAACCCTAAATCACCCCAGCCTGGTTCTCCAGATTCCCTGACATGACTACAGCTGATCACTTTTTGGGTACAATCAGTTATTGATGCAGGCAAAATCTCAGTTCCTTGTTGCTGCAGATGATCAGGAAGTGTTTCTGCTGATTCACTGTAGTTTTCGCCCCGGATTTGGTCCTTCTCCACCAGGCTAAAGCCACTCCAGAGTGTCTCAGCTGCCTCAAGCTCTATATCCGACCAACATCTTCCACGCTGCGACCAACCTCGCAAGCCGGCCTCCCTCAAATGCTGTGCATCGCTACAGATGGGCTTGTATACTTTCTCAGCTGAGGTGGAGTCCACAGGTTCAGGGTGTTGAAGGAAGTCCATGTGTGGAGTGGTAGGCTCTTGGTGGTGCAGTTTCAGGAGGTTAGTGGTGGCCTGGTCCTCCTCCTGGGTTAGCTGGACGATGGCCCGGCTCGGCTGCACTGGATGCTGGAGGGTATTGATTGTAAAGGAGAGGCTGCCCAGATCCACGGTGGGGTGTGGTCCAGATCTGAATGGGTCTGGACGGGCTGGTGGGGCCGGGCAGGCGGACATAATTGGTGGCGGAGTGTTGAGCTGGAAGCAATCTAAGACCTGAGGCAAAGAAATGAGGGTAGAAAAACATTTTAAAACAGGGTTTAAAAGGTAAATAGAACAGAAAATAAAGTATAATCATTGGTGTCTTCAAATGGCAGCAAAGCATCCCTTCCTTCAATTTCAACTGTAGTACATAGTTTATATCATCAGTAAACTGCTCATAACAGCTTTGCTAGTGTTTTTCTGTTCATAATTCATACCTAAGGAAAGAGATGCACAAATCTAGCATGATTTTGTCAAATTTATTGGGACTCAGTTGAAACCCCAGTATTTGATTTAGACTAATTAAATGGATCAACTTGCTGAAGCTGTACACACCTGTCAATTCCTAAATTACACACTTAATTTTACAAGATCAAAAAACTCCACTCCATGACTACTTTCCCTGGCATTTAAACAAAAGTTAAAACTTAGGCTTGTTGACTCATCTAAAAAGGTTAAAAAAAACCCTCCAAGGTCAGAAAACAAATTCAGAATTATGCAGTTTTTTCCGTACGGTTGAACACTGTCTGAAAAAATATTGTGTAAATTGCATCTTAGAGGCGACAGCTTGCCACAGTTGTTAACATTAGTAAAAGATGCTTGTTGACGTGACATTTCAGTGCACAGTCTGTTCATTTAAGTTTGTACATTAACAAAATAAAACTAATAAGTTTAACCAACTGGCATTTCTAGTCCCGACTAGTGAGGGTAGAAACGATTAATCAGCTAGTCGAGTAAACGCACATCCCTATTTTCTCGCAGTCATTTTTTGTTTTCCCACCATCTAACCTCTTTGTTTTCTGTGCTTATTTATTGCTGCATTCACAAAATGTAATAATCACAGGTCTCACGGGACAGTTTGTCTGATGCTACTTTTTGACTCACTGAACAAACTGCCTCCTCCTTTGCTCTTGGTCTCAATTTCCCTCCAGCTCCCCTGCTCCGGGGTCTTCGCTCTGTCGGACAGGACTGAGCCAATCTTATTAAATGACCTCGTCTGTCTGAGCCCCTCCATAAGCTCTACCCTCCTCCTCCTCCTCATGAACACCACCACCACCCAAAGAGCACAGAGGACAAGAGTGGGGAAGAAACTGTTCCCACAGTCTGGAGTCATTTTGATTTGAGAAATCAATATGTCAGAACACTTTTAACATCCCTTCCTTTTTAAATATACATGTGAACCATTATTCCTAGTTTTTAATGAATTTTCTTATTCATCTACTTTGGTAACAATTAGTACAAATTCCCAACCAAAGGAAAGATCACAATCCACTTAACATACCCAAAAATATCAGGATATCAATCAAATTTTTAAAACTTTACAACATTTTGGGTAGAAGGTAAAGTGAATAAAAAAAAGGTTTAACACTCAAGTTTATGAAAGTGTGTTTATTGCGTCTTCCAGGGACTTATCCCATGGTGGTTGGTTTATGAATGACTATCCATGTGGGATTACTCACCCTCAACTCACTCACTATGTTGGGGATCCTCCTCCCACAGCTCATGCTGGGATCAGAGTAGAAAAACTCTGCTGGGATGATGGGGTGGACTGGGGAGAGAGACAATGAGTCGTCATGAGGTCGCACAGCTGGATGAAGCTTTGAAACACGCGGGTAAATGTGACTCACCTGGCTGGTTGTTACAGTCCGTGCGATGATGGTGTGCAACGTCTGCAGCCAGGTACAGAGGCAGGAAGGAGGGGTGGTGCAGGGTCCTCGCGACATTATGTTTTTCATTGTAGGTCATGGTTGACTTTTCTGGTCACTTTTCTTGGTCGAAGAGCGTCAATGTGGCACCTGGTGTTAGTCGTGACCTTACATGTTGGTGTCAAGAGCTAAAGTCACACAGTGGCTGTCATCATGCCTGCTAGCAGCTAGCTAGCGCCCCCTGCTGGTTGACTCAGGAGACCCCGTGGTCCATCCAGCTGATTAGCATTTATGAAGCTAATGAAGATAGTCGCGTGAGGAGATTTATTGATTAGGCGCCAGACTGTTCAGGGTACTGTTAGTCGTATCAAGATGCTTTACTGAGGTAAAAGTAAATATACAGAATAATTCTGCATTTAAGTTTTTAAAATATAAATGTATAAAACAAAGTGCACCCTTCCATGTCATTTATATAATTTTGTGTTGCCGTTTCCCTGAAAGTTGCAACCGGTACAGATGGACCCAATTTAACAACTAAACACTTGTGCAGTTAAAAGTGAGCACACATTTAAAATGATAAAACTGGCATGTAAAAATATAATGTATAAAATTGTACAACACGTTGGTGCATGTTTATCTTTACTTGCCACCTTCAATATGTAACATCTCTTATCCAAAGCCAACACCCTTACACTCGCCACTTTAGTTTTAAAACAAGTCCTTGCGTCTATAGGCACACTTATGATTAGACAAACAGTAGTTTTAAGAAACAGCTTTATTAAATTCCAATTTTTTCATTTAAAAATTATGCTTCCTTCAGATTTGGGCTGCATTTTCTTTGGTTTGCGTGGATCCTCGTGCTCCTGTGAAGAGATGTCAACAAAAACAAGTCTCCATTAACAAGTGTAAGATCTTACTTTTTAAAATTTTAAATGTTCCAAGTTTACCTTTTCTCATGCCGCCAAAGAGAAATTGACCCCGAGAAACTTTAATGTAGTGAGCAGGTGGGTGGACTGCAGGCAGGTATGCAACCGGCGCGCTTCGTCTTTGGGCAGCAGGTGTGGTTTTCGGTGCTGCAGTGGGCTTGACAGTGGGACTCTGCAGACCTACAGCGAGGAGAGCAGAAATACTCAGAATCTGATGCGTGAGAAGCAGTCACATCCAGGAAGTGAACTAGTGTACCTGCTGTGAGCTGCGTTGTGTGGATGATACTGCCATAACCAACTAGATCGGACTCAAACTTGTACACTGAGAAGAGGCGATGGAGACCAGCCACAGGATATGTACACTGCATAATCACCCTGCAAGACAAGAGGAGGACTTGATGGAATACAGCATTAGGAGATAATGAAGGGCCAAATACTGTAACTTGATAAATACCTCTCAGTAGTATCATCAGAAACTGCCTTCTTGTAGAAAATCTCATTTTCGTAGGTCACATTTTCCCTGCCAAGCTGAAGATAAAAGTTATGCAACATTCAGATTAGTCAGTCATTAATGTGAGGATACGTACAGGAAGGATTCAAGCCAGTAAGCAGCAGTACCCTGACTGTGGATCCACAGCTGTTGAGTGGAAAAGAGAAGAGAGCCCTGGTGCCGTCTGCCTCTTTGGGTCCACAGTATTTGTCTACGAGGTTTGTTCTAACAGCAACTCCTCCACTCGGGATGACCAGAGACAAGTCAGCCACCACAGTCATCCTCCCATCAGTCGAACACACTACAGAGAGATTTGTTTTAGCACGTGTCACCTATATTTAAAGACCCCACCGGCTCTTATTGTAGAGACAGGATGTTCTTACTAATGAGTTCAGTAGTAGAGAATGGACAAGTCTTGACAGTAGAGCTCTGGACTTCTGATGTTTCATGATCTTGCACAAGGATCTCAAAAGTGCCAAAGAACCCCTTCAGAGTAAAGTCCTGTAAAACACAAGCAGCTTCAGTGATCTCCACCTTGAACACAACAGTTGCTGCTTCTAACAAGTCATTTCCCCTCACCTTGTACTCGTAGCCATGAGTGAAGAGCGGCACATCCAGCAGCAGACTCTGGCTGTCGTTGCTCATGATGTAGCCGTGCTGGGCTGCCAGCTCTGATGTCAGCGGGTCTGAGCCGATACGCATCTCCCACAGGTAGTCAAAAGGCCGGTGGTCCAGCTTGAAGCTGATCCCAGACTCCGAGCAGACAGCATCAAAGGCTGGAGGAGCTGTCAAATACAAGACAATTTGTTTCTTTGCTCACTGCTAATGAAAAGGTTTAATCCTTTTAAAATTTGGTGACTTACAGACATCTGTGAACACTGCTACAACAGATTCCATGTGGTAAAAAGGCATGTTCTCAGGCAAAACAGTCAGTGTGTAGTTGATGTCCAGTCCATACTGAAGAACTGCATCTTCTTTAGAGAACTAGGGGACACAACAATGACTAAGCACAGACAGCAAGGATCGAAACTTGGTTAGACTCAAGTAAGCCTACTTTTGAAGATCTTTACCTGCTGTATGACCACAGGGTCGTCAAAAGGCACCTTCAGAGTGTAGCCATGAGTGTCGTTGAGATCAACTTGTGCGATAGTGTAGCGGCTGGTATTCGTGAAGGGCACTGTAAATTCTTGTCCATTCAAATGAACAGCAGACAACTTGACATCCGTAGGGACATCTCCGAGGTAGACGGTGAACATGTGCTCCTCAAGAACTGTCCGGTTTTCAGTGAGAACAGGGCGCGGCAGCAAGGGAGAGTTCAGTGTCCTGTGGAATCGGAGCCTGGTCTCGACCTGATCCTCATCCATCAGGATTTGTTCCAAGTAGAGGTGAAAGATGTAAAACTCGTAGAGATCACCGGTCACAAAGCTCTGTAACAGACATGCAGTTTGTAAAGATAAACAGTTCAGAATCATGACGACCATGTTTGTAGATAATGAAAATCATCATGAGTTGCAGTCTAGCTCCATAGTTGGCAAGTTGTTTACAGTGTCTGATTAACAGGGCATGTTCTAATTGTCCAAATTTGTGTATCTACCATGAAAGACCAAGTTTGTGCCTCAGTTCTGACCTTTCTGTATCCTCCTTCAGCATTATAGGGGATGCTGATCTGGACTGTGCTGTTGTGCTTCTCCACCATGTAGCCCCTCCCCTCTGCGACCGGCTGCTCCACCAGTTCACCATTGAGTCCAACATTGAGCTGTGTGCCATTATGACTCGGGTACAGCACCTCTGGAGTCTCCCACACCATGTATCCGCTGTCAATATATGATCCATCATCTGTTGAAGAGATACTGCAATGTAAAGTGCAAATTGTTACGAGAGGTTAACTACAGCAAATTAGAGATTGTAATACTGACGCATGGAGCAAGCAGCCACCAGGTCGACCATGAGGACAACCCAGCTTTGTCTGGAGAACAGAGATGCATGGACCTCCTCTACTAGAACACCATTCACCTGGAGAGACAGAGACTCAGAATCAAAACCTGCTTTAGACCAACAGACATCATTGCACGGCATTAGTGGTTTACCTCAGTGCTGAATGAGTCAGGTTGTCCATACGGTGTACGAAACACAAGCCTTCCATCTGTCAAGTCAAACACATAGTTCTTCTTACGAGCTTCAGAGAGGTTCATGGGCGGCAGCTGCTCCTCCCCTTTCTGAAACATCACCTGCCAGTCTGAAGTGGTGGAGCTGTGTGCCTGGAAAGAGGTTTTAAAGTCTTAAAAAGGTTGCCCCACACTGCACAAATTAAAATTCATAAAACAGTTACTTGAAAAAACAAACCAGTTTGAGGGCATTCCAGTCATCTTTCATTGTCCCAGATGGACAGGTGACTTCACTCCTCACAGACACCTTAAGAAAAAAAAAACATACACTCTACTTAACATTGGAAACTACCCCATAAGTGAAATAATCGAAGATGTATCCAAGCTTACTTCCATGTAGTTTGCCTCACAGGTAACCTCTCTCGGGGACCAGGGGAGAGAGGGAGAACAGGTCTCGTTCAAGGTGTATGTGACATTCTTTCCTTCATGTGTGGCAATCAGGTTGAAGTTGAATGTGAACACTTCATCATCCTAATATAACAAAAAAAAGATAGCTATATCCATCTATCCACCCACCAGGATGTCAGAATTGTAATGCCTAGAGACCAAACCTAAATTCATGTAGATATTCTTGATAAATAAATCAAGCACTGTTTCATGTCTTTTGTTCGTACCTTGTTGCCAGTGTGACAGCTGAAGTAAGACGCTCGGAGTGCCACAAGGCCCTGCAGAGGGAGAACACTGACAGTGTAGCCACACTTTGCTGCATATTGCTCAGTGATGGGGTACACGCCTGTCCCATCTGGAAGAGAAATATTACATTAGTTACATAGCTGAATTATTTACTCTAAACCTTTAAGAAATGTGGAAGTCATTGATTAGATGAATTGAAGAGGGCTCTTAGTGTAATAAAGTGGACTATAGATACAATTACTAGAATACTTTATTCCCTCATTGCACATTGACCTAGCCCTGTTTTAGATGTAAATGTTCACTAGCTTTTAAAAGCAAAAACATACAAAACCATGACCGACATCCATGAAAAAAATAAGCCATTAAAATTTTTAAAAATGTACTTGTTAAACGTATTACTGAGATTATTATTTGTAGTCTGTTTCAGTGTTTCTAGCAGGTAATTCCAAGTTGAAGTTGTCCAGAATGGCTCCCAGACACAAGTTTAGATAATTGGTGATGTCCCAAAAGCATGATGAGGACTTACCAACAGCCTCAAAGCCAAGTTCCTCCCCAGTGAAGGAGAGATCAACAGCTATCATGAAGTATCGATCATGACACTCCATGTGAGAAACTCCTGCATGACCAGACAAGATAATGTTAAAATGTTGACATTATATTAATTACTGTAGGTCAATAAGGCCGCATTTTAGTTACCATTGGGAATATCTGCACATTCTGCAGTTGACCACACAGACAGGAGTAAGGCAACGCTGCAAGACAAAGCAATGACAAAAAAAGTCAGCACAAATTAAACTCAGTAGTCTGGAAATTGCCATTCAAACAGCTTACCCAAGGCAAAACCCAAAAGCCATAGCCACTGATGTGTTGGCAGTGTCTAAAACTAGCCTAGCTGCTAGCAAACTACACCCGCTAACCAACACAAGCTAAAGTGCAACACTCGCTTGGGATATCCTGGCCAAACTGGCAACATGTGGTCCTGTCAGCTACTCAAGCTTTTATAATCATTTTCTTGACTCGTCATGAGGCTGGATGGAGGGAAACACTAACCTCATCAGCTGCAACTGATTCACTTTGATTGCTAACGAGCTACACGTGTGGCTGTAACATCTGCGGGCCTGTGGTTGGTCAGTTAATAAATGGATGTTTAAAAGCTGGTGTAGGAGACACAGGACCACATGGTGCCAGTTTGGCCAGGACATACAACAAGCAAGTGTTTCACTTTAGCCTGTGTTGGTTAGCAGCTGTAGTTTGCTAGCAGCTAGGCTAGCTTTAGACACTGCCAATACATCAGTGGCTATGGCTTTTGGGTTTTGTCTTGGGTAAGATGCTTTGAGGGTTATTTACATGTTTTATCACATCAGTACACTTGTATGTTTGCAATTTTTGTATTCCATTGTCTTGCAGTGTGGCCTTGCTCCTGTCTGTGCGGTCAACTGTCAAGTGTGACCCTATTCCCAATGGTAAGAATAAATGGATCTGCTTAAACGTATGCCTGTAGTCATTCGCACATATTAAGAACTGAACTTGTTTGTTCATTCAGGAGTTCTTCATATGGAGTGTCGTGATCGCTTCTTCATGATAGCCATTGATCTTTCCTTTACTGGGGAGGAACCTCACTTTGAGGCTGTTGGTAAGCTGATGTATTTCACTGAATAAACAACGCAAGAACAGTTTTGCTGCAGGCAAAGACTCATAATTGTCTTCCAGATGAGACAGGCGTGTATCCCATCACTGAGGAATATGCAGCAACGTGTGGCTACAGTGTCAATATATTCCCTCAAACGGGCTATTTGGAGCTACGAGCCTCTTACTTCAGCTGCCACACTGACAATAAGGTGTGTGCAAAACAATTTGATTAGAACTCTACAGCCCACTGGACTTCAAATTCTGACAAGCTTAATTTATGGGTTTCTTCAGGATGACGAAGTGTTTGCATTCAACTTCAACCTGATTGCGACACATGAAGAAAAGGAGGCCACTTATGCTTTGAACAACACCTGTTCTCCCTCTCTTCCCTGGTCTGCCAGAGAGGTTACCTGTGAGGCCAACTACATGGAAGTAAGCTTGATCTCAATGTAAGATTTTATTAAAGACATTCAGATACTTGCTAACTGTGATTTCTCAGGTGTCTGTGAGGAGTGACATTTCCTGCCCAACTGGGACAAAGAAAGACGACTGGGATGCTGTGGTCCAAACTGTATGTTTGACACTGCTCTCTGGGAAATATGTGGACTTTATACAGGACGATGGCTGTTTTACAAGTTGATGTACTTGACTCTTTCAGGCCTATTCTTCAGCCGTCTCAGACTGGCAGGTGATGTTCCAGAGGGCGGAGCAGGAGCTGATGCCCATGGCTCTCTCTGACGCTCGTAAGCAGGGCTACGCGTTTGACTTGACAGATGGAAGGCTTGTGTTTCGTACACCGTATGGACAACCTGACTCATTCAGCACTGAGGTAAACCACTGAAACCTGTGTATTGGTACTTTTAGTATTTGAAATGCCTGTCTTCTTGTAAAGGCTTGGTCAAAAGCCAGTTGTGATTCTGAGTCTCTCTCTCTCCAGGTGAATGGTGTTCCAGTAGAGGTCGTCCATGCAACTCTGTTCTCCAGACAAAGCTGGGCTGTCCTCATGGTCGACCTGGTGGCTGCCTGCTCCATGCGTCAGTATTACAATCTCCAATTTGCTGTAGTTTTTCTCATGGAATTGCCAAGTGAAGCTGTAATGCCTTCTCCACAGATGAAGGATCGTATGATGAAAGTGGCTACATGATGTGGGAGACTCCTGAGGTGCTACACCCGCTGGTGTCTGGTCTACATGAGACTCAGATCAACATTGGAGCCAATGGTGAATTGGTGGAGCAGCCGGTTGCAGAGGAGAGAGGCTACATGGTGGAGAAGCACAACAGCACGGTCCAGATCAGCATCCCCTATAATGCTGATGGAGGATACAGGAAGGTCAGAAGTCACTCATGAAGTCTCTCACAGGAGCGATGTGATGACTGTTAAACTTGATGTATTCCTTCACAAGTTACTATATCGTTTACAGAGCGTGGCGTCTGGTGACCTCTACGAGTTCTACATCTTCAATCTCTACTTGGAGCAAATCTCAGTGGATGACGATGACGTTGACACCAGACTTCGCTTCCACAGGACTTTGACCACTCCCCTGCTGCCACGCCCTGTTTTCACTGAAAACCGTAAGTCTGACTCAACATTCATCAAGTTGATGTACATTATCTGAACGGCTTTTTGTTTCAGGAACCATTCTTGAGGAGCGCACATTCACCGTCTACCTCGGAGATGTCCCTGCAGATGTCGAGCTGGCTGCTGTTCATTTGAATGAACATGAATGTTGTACAAATGCCACCAACCACTCCCTCACACAAGTTGTTCATCCCAACAACACTCACAGCTACACTGTGGAGGTGCCGTTCGACGACCCTGCTGTCATAAAACGGGTAAAAGGTCATGAATCTTGTCCACTGGCATCTTCAGACGTGCTGATGCTCAGTCAGAATTTTTTTGTTTTTTTTGTTTCCTAGTTCTCCAAAGAAGACGCAGCAATGCAGCACATGCTGGACATCAACTACACACTGACCGTTCTACCTGAAAATGAGCAGTTTTCCCACCTGTTATCAGTCATGGCATTAACGGATGTCTGTAAGTAACCTTATTTTTCAACTTGGCCAATCCTACTTGTGCATGAAACAGATCAACCCACTGTCTTGTATTTGACAGCTCCTCCAGCCTTTGATGCTGTCTGCTCGGAGTCTGGGATCGGCTTCAAACTGGACCACCGGCCTTTTGACTACCTGTGGGAGATCCGTATCGGCTCAGACCCGCTGACATCAGAGCTGGCAGCCCAGCACGGCTACATCATGAGCAACGACAGCCAGAGTCTGCTGCTGGACGTGCCGCTCTTCACTCATGGCTACGAGTACAAGGTGAGAGGGTAAATGACTTGTTAGAAGCAGCAACTGTTGTGTTGAAGGTGGAGATCACTGAAGCTGCTTGTGTTTTACAGGAGGTTACTCTGAAGGGGTTCATTGGCACTTTTGAGATCCTTGTGCAGGATCATGAAACGGAAGTCCAGAGCTCTACTGTCAAGACTTGTCCATTCTCTACTACTGAACTCATTAGTAAGAACATCCTGTCTTTACAAGAGCTGGTGGGGTCTTAAATATAGGTGACACATGCTAAAATGCATCTCTCTGTAGTGTGTTCGACTGATGGGAGGATGACTGTGGTGGCTGACTTTTCTCTGGTCATCCCGAGTGGAGGTGTTCCCGCTAGAACAAACCTCGTAGACAAATACTGTGGACCCAAAGAGGCAGACGACACCAGGGCTCTCTTCTCTTTTCCACTCAACAGCTGTGGATCCACAGTCAGGGTACTGCTGCTTACTAATGTTAAATAATGTACAGTTCCCTTCATTCCATAAACTTAATCATGCTTATGTTTTTTTTGTTTCTCCAGCTCAGCAAGGAATATGTGACCTACGAAAACGAGATTTTCTTCAGCCGGAAGCAGCGTGCTTTGAAAAATCCTTCATTCTCCAGCAATGATATTGACAGGTACATCTTCAACTTTATTTTATTTACACCTCCTTAACTGGTAATAAAACATTATTTATCCCTCTTGTCTCACAGGGTGATCGTGCAGTGTACATATCCTCTGGCTGGACTGTATCGCCTCTTCTCAATGTACAGGTTTGAGTCTGACACAGTTGGTGTTGGACGCATTGTGCATTCGGCCCTCTCCACTGAAGGTGGGTGGTTCAATTGCATAAACCACATTACTCGATGTCACATGCTGATTATGTGTGGTCTTGTACTCTAGGTCTGCAGAGTCCCACCGTTGAGCCCACTATTGCGCTTCAAACACCAGTGCCCGTTACAAGACGCACCCCAAGACCTGGTTACCACCCTCCTGCTCAGTACATCAAAGTATCCAGCTTTCTAAAGAATCTTCAGAAAAAAGGTTTGCACTTTAATTTAAATACTGGTTTAAAGATGAAGTTCTGTTCCTAAATTTTTAATTCTCTTCCAGGAGTGAAAGGATCTTCACAAGTCAAAGCAAATGCTGGCATATTTTGAAGGGTTTGACATGTTTTAACTGTAAATCTCAATAAATTGGTGTCTAAAAATATGTGGACTGCATTTGAGGCTTTATTACTACTGTACATCTCGAGTAGCTGATATGACTGAAGAGACTGGGATGGCAGGACATCAGTCCAGCTCTAATGTAGTAAATAAAACCTGGATCACTTAAGCAAAATGTAGCATTCTTGAGCTACCAGGTCAAATCTCAACACAGCTTGAGCACTAACCTGTCTTGTCTTGTAACTAAAGAAATTGCCATGATCAGAATAACCACTGAACAACTTGCATGTTAAAGGTAGAGGTGAGATGGATAGACTTTGTTACCATAACATACATGGTTAAGACTATGACAACTCTGCCTCAACTGGAACTTGAATATACTGTGCTTAAGTGTTCATTTTTCAGAGACTGAAATAATTTGTCGGAAGAAAGCTATTCAAGGAATTAAGGTTGCAAAGTGCTTCCTGCAATTTAGAAGTTTTCAAGGTAGCAGAACTTGTTACAAGTGGCCTGATGGTTGCTACCTGACTTCAAGACTGACAGTTCTCTATATTCAACCCTTTCAGTCAAAAGTGCTGACATGAACTTGAAATTGTTGTCTCCAATTTGATTTGTGGTAGAAATGGACACCCTGGCTATTAACTTCTGTCAGAGGTTGGTAAACATGCACTGCTGGTACAGTGTGTACATGGATGGATTAGGAGGTGGACAATTTGGCAGAATTCAAGACATGGAAGCAAGATCTCACTTGCATGTGTGAGGTCATTAACATGTTTTTATGTATTGTGGGGGTGACCATGAGAACAGCCTCTTGCTGAGTGGTAAAGTGTATTTAAACATTCAAGGATGTCAATCATCAGTACCAGAGCTTCACATCAGTTGCCAATTTGTCGCCTTCCACATGCTGTGAAGATTTTCCCTGCTTTTATGAATGTGTGACTTGAAATGTTAGTCCACAAGATGAAGTAAAACTAAATGTGCTGTACACTACCTTGTAGGCCAAACGAATACTTGAGCATTAATTCAAGGGTTACGCCACTTAATAGACACAAGTTTACAGGTCTTGTACTACTGCGTGTTTCTACTGCACGTGGAAAAAAAAATGGTAGCTGGAAACGGCTCCTTCCAGGGTGAACCTATTCAGTTTATTTGCACATAGGCTCATGAATAGATTTAGATGTTTCTAATACAAATCCTAAGTATAAAGCTATAAAAAGATTTTTAAAGTGGCATGTTTACCTCATGTAAGGAGGTTGTGCCACTGAGGACTCAAGTATACACTGCACACAATTATTAGGCAAGTTGTATTTTTGAGGATTAATTTTATTATTGAACAACTACAGTGCTCTTGGTCAGTCCAAAATGTTAAACCTCAAACCTGAATATTCAAGGAAGTAAAGTGAGGTTTTGGCTTTCTTAGGAGAATGTGTGCACAATTAATGGGCAACTATTAGTGTGCAGAATTATGCAACTAAATGAAAAACGGGTTTCCCATCTCATTTGTTTATTTTCATAAATTAAAAAATAAATAAATCAGTGACCAATATAGCCACCCTTTTACATCAGTCATAAGCCTTCCATTTATGGAGTCTGGTCAGTTTCTCATTCTGATGACGATCAACTTTTTGTGCAGCAGCAACCACAGCCTCCCAGACATTGTTCATAGAGGTGTACTTTTTTCCTTTACCGTAAATCGACCATTTAAGAAGGGACCACAAGTTCTCAATAGGGTTTAGGTCGGGTGAGGAAGGAGGCCATGTCATTCTTTCATCTTTAAGGCCTTTAGTGGCTAGCCAGGCAGTGGTGTACGTCGACGCATGCGATGAAGCATTGTCATAGCATAAATCATGGTCTTCTTGAAAGATGCAGACTTTTTCCTGTACCTCTGCTGGAAGAAAGTATCTTCTAAAAACTGGCAGTAGGTTTGGGAGTTGAGTTTGAGTCCATCTTCAACCCGAAAAGGTCCAACTAGCTCATCTTTAATAATACCAGCCCACACCTTGCTGGCGTCTGAGTCGAAGTGGAGCTTTATGCCCGTTACTGATCTAGCCACGGGCCCATCCATCTGGTCCATCAAGAGTCACTCTCATCAGTCCATAAAATCTTTAAAAAATATATTTCTTGGCCCAGTCTTGTCTTTGTGCACTTTAAATGCTTGGAGGTCAGAAGTCAAGAATTTCAGGAAGGAAATACTGACTGGTGTTACAATGCTAGTGGCAGCTAATTGAGACTCCAGTAGCTGTGTAAGTGGGTCAAAAGATCTGTTAGTCACTGCTATCACGAAAGACTCTTTTTCCACATTGTATGCAAAACTGCTCCAGGACCTGTAAACTAACTTTGAAGTCTAGAAGTTCCCCTCAAACAAACATCCAATAATTTAGTTTCAGTCTCACATCAGGAAGAAATGTTAGCCCGCTGAGTTTTGAATTGTATGAACTACTCTAGCAAACAGACCATGGACATGTAAGGACAAATCTGTGTGGCCAGGTATAGTCTCAATATAAGGGCATTTAGGAAACAAGTTTATTGAGCTTTATATTCAATACATTAAACACAATCCAAAATATGGATTCATTGTAGCTTGTGATCTTCTAGCTCCTGTGAAAAGAATAACTTGATTAAAAACCAATTACATTTCACAATTGACCAAACAACACTCACAGCTACACTGTGGAGGCACCGTTCGACAACCCTGCTGTCATAAAACGGGTAAAGGTCATAAATCTTGTCCACTGGCAGATGTTGTGCTGATGCTCAGTCAGAATGTTTTTTTTTTTCTGTTTCCTAGTTCTCCAAAGAAGACTCAGCGATGCAGCACATGCTGGACATCAACTACACACTGACTGTTTTTTTTAAAAAGCTGTCTCTTATTGTAAGCACATTAAGTCTAAACTTGACTTTTCATTCCTTATCTCATATCTTGTCAGGATAAGCACTAAAGAAGAAGATACATAAAATAATTCACAACAAAGACCCAATAAAAATTTTAAATAAAAGTGTATTTTTCATTTGTTCAGTTTACAACTCATATGACAGTGAAATAAAGTGTTTAAATAAAGTTTCAAAGCATCACTACCTAGATGTTGGTTTTTCCGTCCCTCCATAGTCACGCTCCGTTTTCTTTGACCTGATTGGAGTGGAAAACAACAAATCACACATTTAAAATTAAATACCAGACACAGATCAATGTTTTTAACTTAACTAAGTTTCAATACATTTGCTCGACCCGGAGTTAAAAGTATTAGTTCATTTGTTATGCACATTGGTATATGAATTGTAGTAATTTGTGGGTATTTTAGCTCCAATTGAAGAAATATATCTAAATGAAAATATACATGTATCATTTCGTTACCATGCGTCCATTTGGAGTCTCTAAATATTTTCATTATAGAAAAAACACTGTAGAATAGTCACACATTGTGTTATCTTCATCAAATCTGAGGCAGACGTTTACTGATAGTGTGCTTACATCCTCATACTGTCCTTTACCTGTACAGATAAAGCCACAGACAGGTATTTACACTATTTTGTTTATTTAAGTTGAACAAAAATCTTCAATTTCTACTGACTTCAAAGACACACTGCTCTGCTTCTGTAGTGGTTTTGACACTTCCACAAGAAACTTGAGGGTTTTTTCATGATGACATAACCTCTATGAGGCACATCGTCAAAAGCTATAGCCATTAAAGTTTAGGTATATATCAAAATATGGGTGGAATGGAAGTGGTTTTTAACATTAACTGAAGTCATGGTTTTAAAACACACACCTGTGTTGCAGCCTCCCTGTGTGTGTGTTTGACTGACATGGCTGAAAGGTCCACAGAGGAGTTCAAGGGATGATGGATTGCAAAAGTTCTCGTATAGTTTGCTGGGTAACGACACTGAATTGTCAGCCTAGAACAGACGAGACTTACATCATCACCGTCATCTGGTTTAAAGACAGATTGAACTTGGTGTGTAGGTGTCTCACCTGTACGGAGAGTCTCTGTGTATGAGAGGATCATCAACAGGAAGAAACTCTTGATGGTAACTGATCTGGTTTTCATAAACAAGGAAACTCCCCTCAGTCTGAGGAAACATGAGGAGATCAGAAAAGAGACCAGAGAGCATTATATTCGGTGTCACTTTACAATAATTTAAGTATCTCACAGTGACAGTCGTCCCACAGGAGTCCAGGCTGAAGCTGAACAGCGCTCTGGCACTGTCCGTCTCCATGGGAACACAGTTGGGGTCCAATAGGGTGGTTCGGTTGGGGTGAGTGGGCGGGATGGTGTGGGTGGTGTCGACTACTGCCACCATCCTCCCTTCTGGCAAACATACTGTCAGAGAAACACTGCAGGCGTTATTAAAAACTAAGAAAAATATTTTAACTTTTAATGCTTCAGTTTGAGGTCGTACCGAGTAATTCTCTGGCAGGAAAGGTGCATTTATGGACAAGAGTGTCCTCCACTTTCAGAGACACTGCGTCCACAACAGACACTTCAACTCCAGAGACAAGACCCTGCAATGTCAACTCCTGCATGGATAGAAGGAAGAAGAACCCGAAAAGAAGAAGCTGGGACTTATTTAATCAAAGTATCCATGACGTGTTCAAATCCTCTCTTTCAATTAAGATGGTTTTAAAAAACGAAGCCTGACGAGTGTTTCTAATCCTTCCTTTACTTTGAGAGCCCATTTAATGAATTGCACTCACAGATGGTATCAGATTGATTAAGATGGAGATTAGCTGTCAGTTGGGTAATTGGACAAGAAAAAACTAATTAATCTAAATTCAGCAGGATCTAGATTGATTGTAGTAAGAAATCACAGGGACAGGAAGAGTAAATAAATAAGTCACATAGAGTAAAAACAGTATGACTGATTACCTCATAGTTCATCCCAGGGCTGTAGGAGGGGATCGCCACAGTCAAGTAGTCATCCTCCGCCTCCACCACGAACCCACCCATCTCCACCAGGTCCCAGTCCAGCTTGCGGCCTGCGAGGAGGAGCTCCCACTGCAGCTCGGCCTGGGCCCTGTGATGCAGCAGCACCAGCAGGCTGCTGTCGGTGCACTTCCCCTCCAGCTTGGGGGAACTTGGAGCTGCACAGGAAATCATCAGGGGTACATGTTCGTGAGGCTGATATTTAAGTTTTAAGAGAAGAGTTTAACATCTAGTTAAACATGCAAACCATCAGTGTATTTATTTAAACTGCACCAGCTGGTCTGAATAAATGGTAATAAGAAACTCAGAACTCTCACCTGTGTATTCAACACTGTGCTCTATAGTGACTTGATGATAAAACACCTCTCCACTTACTAAGATGTTGAGAGTGAAGCTGAAAGAGAGGCTGTACATCTTATAGCCAGCACCTATAAACTGGGATTAGACAGCAGGTTGTTTCACATATTTTGGAATTTGTACATATGATAAAACTGCTCAGTCACTCTCACCTCTGGGATTATTTTTGGGTGTGACAACGGGAAACGAAGCTGATAAGAGTGGCTACCATTGGAGTGGGAGAGCCTTGACACACTGAGGTCTGCGTCGCTCTGTGTTTGGTGGCTCCCGGTCCAGGTTAAAAGGTCTCCGCCACCATCTACTGTCACCTTCTGGAGGGAAACGTCAGCTGCAAAAGAGCCTACAGTGAAGGAAAACAATCCCTTATTCCCTGTGTCTGTGGAGAGAGAGAAAGATATCAATGATGGCAGGATGATCAACACACCGAAAACCTAAAGTCTCGGGTTCAACATCTTTCTGTGACTATGATGGATAGATCCAAAACAAAATGAATGCTTTATCTAATTATTCTATTATTTTCTTCAATATTTTCCTTCTTTTGGAAAAATCTGAATTAGTTTCTAATAGCACAACTTGTCTGAAAATGATATAAGTCATGATATACAGTACCAAGGGCACGGAAAACCCCATTCAAAATAGTGACACTGGCGTTTACTGCAATGAAATGTCTTCCACCATTATGCTTCACATAAGACAAAACTCCCCAAATATCTTCACATTATTATGATAAAATAACACAGCCTAAAGTCAAAGTCAATATTTATGCACATCTTACCCTCTTTCTGTTTAAGGATACCAAACAATCCCCCATCCCTACTGCACATATTTTATTCTTTACTAACATAAAGACATTGGTGAACATGGCCTCAGAAAGCCTTACTGTTGGTGAAGACTGGGACTTGTGGGATGAAAGGAGTCTTGAGGAGCCTGAAGGAGCGGTGCTGTGTGAGAAGCCAGTGCTCGTCCTCCCACTGACTCATGAAGAACAGATCCACTGACATGGACTGACTGTACTGTCCTCTCAAAACACCACTCTGTAAGAATCACAGTCAACACACTGAGAGGTGAAACCAACATCGGTAATTCAAACAGCTATTTTTGCAGATGTCAAGTTGATTTCTGTTTCTTTCTGGCTATATTTTAAATGCACTATTGCTTATTTCTATACCTTAATGTGTCCACCATGGGCTCCGAAAGGAATCCTGACCTCTACTCTTCCCTCCTGCAGGCCTATCTTGAATCCTCTCTTGGTATTTTCAGACTCACTCAGAGCCCATCCATTCACTCCCATCCTCATGCCTCGGTCTCTGAACAGACCGTCGACCAATGGAGACAGAATATAAGGGACAGTCCACAGCAGGTCAAGCCCATCTGCTGTTGCCTCATCTGGGGATGAGAAGTGGGGAGAAGAGACATTTAATTTTGGTATTTCACTTTATTTGTCAAACGATGTAATACTGATACTAACTCAAAGTACAGGCAACAGCGGTCTCAACAGCCAGGAAGTTGCTGTGGAGTCTGTACAGGATGGTAGCTCTGACAATCTCTAAATCCACTCCTCTCTCCTGGGAAAACACATTAATACCCACACACAGCCTCCACTTAATAACTGCATGATGTACGCCCAGTAATCTCGAGTAAACAACATCGTCTCTGTGTACCTTAACAGACTGTGAGAGAGGGGAGGAGTAAGGACAGCGGAGGATGAGGTGTGAGCCACGCTGTGAGATGTGGTAGCCCAGAGCAGCAGCCTCGGTCAGGGACAAGACCCTCGCTTGCTCTGGTGGCTGTTCCGCTGTGGAGAACATCACAGTCATGTCTGCCTCATCAGCTCCCTGCTCAGTGACACAGAGGGGATGAATCAACTGATTGGACACTGATGAGTATAATTTAAGAAGCTTTACAGCAAAACATAATTTAGTTAGAAGGAACAGTTAGCAATTTTTATGTCCGGGCTCGTACCATTTACTAACCTTTTGCTCTTTTTTGGATGTGCTGGGCAGAATCGGCTGCTGGATGGACACCTAGAAAGGAAGAGACAAGGCTTGATATACCTTTATAAATCACTCAAATCTTCTTATAGCCCCAGAACGTGTCCGGAAAAGTTGACCTTCAAAATAAGGCAAAAATGGTGTTTGAGGTTGTTTCCAGTGTCATATACAGTCCATGTGACATATAGATCTCCATAGATACTAAGCATACAAAAGATAAGCATTTTCTTTTTAAAATATTACAATACAAACACACAAACACTTGTGAAGGTAATTGACTCACAGTCATGCAGACATCCATATCAGTCAATCAATCAACTGACCAAACTGACAAAGACATTGATATTTATATTTTATATTAAAACTAAAATGTTTATCAAACCTAAATTTGATTTTAAATTTAGTTCTATTTAACTATAATAACCTTTATCTAACTAATTTTATCTAAACTTATTTTAACATACATTTCCTATTCAGTTCAAGTGTAAATATAATCCAGCTGACTCTAAAGTCCTCATTTACCCTACTTGCTTTAATTTAGATAGTCTTGCACTGAAGGTCTGAACTTTGCTGTGTGTGTGTGTGTGTTGTCAAGGAAGAAACAAAGAGGAAAAGTTGTCTGAACAACAGACGTAGAATAAGTGTGGACGTGATGACATGACTATGCAGGTTAGTAACTCACCTCCATGTAGTTTTCTTCACAGACGATCTCTCTGGTGCTCCACTGACGCTGGAGTGAGCAGTGAAGCTGGAGGGGATACGCTGCCACCATCCCATCCGCCTGCAGGTTCACAAACCAAAGACGCAGGTGATAGTCTGTGCCTCTCTGTAAAGGAGACGTACAGAAGTGGTGTGTTGTTAAGAATGCAATCCTGCAACATGGCAAAACACAAACATTGTAGGAAACAAACTACCTTGCTATGGACGTGACAGGCAAGGAAGGAGGCACGAAACACCAGGTCTCCAACATCATTGATTAGGACGGTGTAACCACAGAGTGTGGCCTCCTGATTGGACAGAAAGTGGAATCCATACTGGTCTGGTGGTTTACAGCACAACATCATCAACAAGTACGTCTGGAAGAGAACCCAAGCAGAACTGGTGCACATTTTCTCATTGAGGACAAAGAAACATACCTTCAAAGTCAAAGCGGAACATCAGGCCGAGGAAGCTGGATTTGACAGAGAGCCAGAAGTGACGCTCAAGACAATTTGTCTGAAACATTCCTGAGAATATTAAGAATGACGTCAATTCATAACTAATTCATAAACGAATGTATTATGTAAAGAAATGCATTAAAATGCGATTAGATGAGTCAGATGTCTCAGCGTAGCCTGGGCCTTCTCCATTACGCTGAAAAATACATGCAGGAGGGCTGAGCAGCAATGAATTTAATAATACGGTTTATAGTCTTGTTACATGACAATTATGACAGAAATGACTTATTTTTTTGGTTTTACTTCTGTGAATACACCGGTTTGATGTAATGCAAAGCAGTGGGACACAAATGATTGCTTTGAGCATAAATATGATTACTTGATGTGTGATTTTTGCCTAAATTTGTCATGTTGTACAGCCATTTTTGATAATAAGCCTTGCCATCCTGCCCTACACATGCATATAATGGAAAAGGAAATGTTTTGAGTAACTTCTGTTCTTTTTGTTCAATGTAAAGCAGGACAATAAAATAACAGCAGGAAACAGTATTTGATATATCTCTTTCCACACTCCACCATATCCTGTATATCATTTCAAACAGGAGCTCTATATCAGCACAATATTCCCCCTGTAGGACAATATTTATTAATAGTCCTGGTACATAAAGGTCTGTGCATGAGAGGTAATACACAATATTGAAAGAGAAACACTTTATTAGCATGGCTGAGGTAATATCCATTCCTTGTCTGGACCCCCTGGAGTTTACTGGCCCTACTCATTTCACAATGTTATGAAACAGATATATTTTGCTGTCTTCATGCTACTGCTTTAACATATTAAACACACGGTCTTACCTGTTGGCGATGGACTGGTAACACAGAGAGGAGAGGCGAGGAGCATCACCACACTGAAACAAATGCATGACACAGTGATGTGAAGTCTTTTCACGAGGCTTCATTTTAAATGTAGCTTGTATCTTTCACATTTAAACTCACCCACACAGACTATGGTAACATAGCTTCATTTTTCAAGAGTAATTGTGAGCTCAGTCGGTGAAAACGTGTCGATTTGAAAGCTGTTCAAAGCAGTCGTATTTACCTTCAGAAAGGCCGCCATTTTGACTGACGCACCTGTCAATTGAGAATCTAATTAGCATAGCATAAACCTCCGTCTTCTTGACCTTTATCTTTATAAACACGTGTGAAAAACAGCTTAATTTGAGCCGAATTCACAGTAAATTAGCAAAAAACTTGCGGCATATTTCATGAGGCATTCAAGTCAAGTGTTGTGTTCGGGGGCCTGAATAAAAAATGCGATCCAACAGTGACACCCGGTGGACAGAGTGTATTTTGTCACGAACACACTGTGAACAGTGCAGCATACAGTACAGTAGTGGAGTGGTTGACCGGTTAAGGCAGTGTTGCCAAAATGCTAACTTGGTGAGTTAAAATTGTGCTCAGATACTCTTTATACACTGTAAATGTTTCCTTTAGTTGTCATTTAATCTGTAACCAATATACGAGCAGTCAGTGAGACATTGCAGTGTACTTCATTCTTGATTACTTCCATGTTATGCTACTTTCTACTTCGACAGTACTCCAGTCCATTCCACTGTGGAGGGAATTACTTTACTTTTTACTACACTAAACTCAATTAGATTTCTTTAGTTATATATATATATATATATATATATATATATATATATATATATATATATATATATATATATATATATATATATAATAGTAATTTTATTAATAGGCAGCAGGAGGACGGTTACCTCGCCTAACGGAACCTCGTGCTGGAGGCTGATTTAGGGACCATCTATAAATTACACAATTGTTTGTTTGATTTACACAAAAACAATGTTTCTTAATGCTGACTTGATGATATTAGTGAAAATTATGATAATAAAAAATAATACTGAACTGATTCATGTAGCACACTTATTTTGATTGCTAATATGTTATGTATTTATTTTGCGAAAATATTTTTATATGACCATGGCTTTTTTTTCAATAGCTTGCAGGTCATTTGACGTTTTTATTGGATTTTGGTGAAATTTCTATTTTTCATGAATATTTTAAAGAAGAGTCACCATTTTGCCTCCAAGCCTGACCCCAGATCCGAAAAAGTGTCCATACAGAGGGGTGCCAGTACGCTCCAAACGGCCCGAAACACGCTCCTAAACACCTCCTGGAGGGAGGATGTTGGAAAGTTGACATTGACACTTGGTCAAATTTCAATTTCCCATCCATCCCATTCACTTTGCAGGCCTGCCTCCAAGCCTGACCCCAGATCCGAAAAAGTGTCGACTCCAAATTTCTATTTTTCATGAATATTTTAAGGAAATGAAGCATTTTCAATAAAAATATCTGCCATTTTTTTCAATAGCTTCCAAGTCATTTGACCCATTGACTCAAAATCAATGCCTAAATGTCTTAGGGGGGAGGGGGAGGCCTTGGGTGGAAGGACCATGCACCTCCTTTCTCCTGCGGAGACGGAAGAAGGACCATCCTCTATCCGTCCGCTCCGAGTTCACTGACAGCAGACATACACCCCACACACAGTATGACAAGCTCTACAAAAAATGAAAATTCATCCACAACCCACACAGTGGGGCCACTTTACCTTCATTAGGCACATTTTCACTCACCTGCAGTAACATCATCTATATCATCACATGCAACACCAGCAATAAACATTATATCGGAAGAAACCAAACATACCATACTCACCAGACTAAAACAACACCTATACAACATGGGGGAAGGTAGACTCTCCACCCCTTTGGTCACACACTTCCAGCATCACCCCCCGGAACACCTCACAATTTCTGGCCTGGAAGCAAATGACTGCAGGACCAGTGGGCAGAGAAAGAGAGCAGAGACACTGTGGATCCACAAATTAGGCAGTACAACTCCAAAAGGCCTAAATGATGTACACTAATCCACCCTCCCCACAGGTGTAGCCCCAGAACTAAAACAATCCATCCCTCCTTCCCCACAGGAACAATATTTCCCACCTCCCTATATAACACAGTTTACTGGCTTGCTCCCCCTCCTATCTTCTATCTTCCCTCTCCCCCTTCCTACAACTGTTTTAACGGCATTGTATGTGAATAAAAATCATCCAACTTTTAACGAAAGCGTGTCTTTAATTCTAATGAAAGCCTTATTTATGATTTCATCAGAATTTATCGACCATATACACAGTGTATGTCTGTTTTTTAAAGCTAATACCAGCTTTAAAAAACAGAGCCTGAGATCTTTTTTTGTCTTTATTGGCACAAAAACATGAGATTAATTTCCCTTTTTTCCATAAATTGGCATTTATTTGTCTGTCTGAGTAATAACAATAAAGATGATTGGCATTATAAAAGACAACGTAAGAAGGTGTGTTTGTGTTTCTTGAGATCACAGTATTGAATCAACACAATTATCTGTTCTGCCTCACCGGTATGGAGGTCTGTCTTGGTGCTACACCAGTGGAACAAAGATTGAAATGTGAGTATGGTTTTATCTTCTGGCACTCTGTAGTGATCTTCAGACACACAAAACAAAACTCTACTTCACACTGAAGACAAACAACGTTTTTACATCTTGTTTCATCATGTCACACCAGCACACCACAGGTGGGACAGGCGCGGATGGAGGGACATCCTGTGACCCCCTTCACCCTCTCAAAGAAGATATCTGGACAGGTCCTTAATATTTCCAATTGGCTCGGCAGCCGTCATTGTCACAGCGGTCTGAACAAGGAGCCGGACCTTTCCATTCCCTCAAACACTGCCAGCAGAATATATGTGTTTTTTCTGTCTGCTGTGCATCTGACACTGAGATCACTGAGATTAGTTCTCACCACACGAGACTTGCAGCCAGGACACTGTGAAGAGAAGTCACTTCTATTCTAATATTTAACATTTAGATTTAGATTTTTTTATTTAGATTTAACATTGACATTATATTTTTACAAGAGAAGTAAATATCACAAAGTTCACAATATTGCTGTAAATCTGGTCAAAAGTAACATTAAAAAAAGTCACATATGTTTTTTAAATGTGGTTTATTGCTAAATGTGGCGAAAAAGTCGCTGTTTATTTCAGCATGCGCAACTTTACAATCGGCGCCCCATATAAAGCATGCATCATGAACACAGTGTGAGAACTACTTGATCTTAGTTTCTGTACAGGTGTGAAAGTTTTTCTGAGAATCTCAACATCTCTTCAACAGATGTTCAACAGGTTTGACAAGCTTTTTGTTTTTTCAGCTCAGTTTCCCTGTTAAATGAACATACCCACACACTTGTGTCATTCCCACTAGGTGAACAGCCCAGCAGAAGCTCACAGACCTATGCTGATGAAAAATGGGGTCATGTTTATCGCATTCACGAGAACAATCCACAGAAGTGTTACACACAGAAGTGTTACACACAGAAGTGTTACACACAGAAGTGGCTGCAGAGGTCAAGTCCACAGAGAGGGTTATGAAGATCAAAGTTTGTGAGCGGAGGACGGAAAGGACCATCGTCCTGTGTGTCACTGAGGAGCAGTTAAAGAGGATCACAGTGCTGCAGCTGAAGAAGAAGATAGAGTCTGTCTTCAGGATCCCAGGTAGAATCACAACTGTATAAATCACAGTTAACATTAAGTTAAGTTGTTGTCTATTAAGCTCAAATTATGTGCTAGTGGGTGAGATTTGCCAATGGTCCAAGAGAGGCAAATAAAAATGACCTGTAAAAAATCATAACTGATGTCTTTGTGAGTTATTTGTGACTGTCTGGTTTTGATTTCCTTTGTGTGTGTTTGTGTTCCTGTGTCTGCATGTTGTAGTGCGTAGGCTGGCGATTGGTTTCTCGCAGCTGTGGGACGACGAGCTGCTGACTGACCGTGGAATCAAAGATGGATCAACCATTGAATTGAATGGATGCGTACTTTGTAGTGGTCCTCCAAGTAGTGGAATGGGTGACAGGGAGGGCAGAAACCAGAGTATGGAATGTGTGGCTATAATGTTAACAGGAAGTGATGTCAGCAGTGAGGCAGCACCACATCCTTAGCCAGCAGCAGTCAAAGATCTCCACCAGGATTAATGCTGAGGACTTCAGACACTAAAAGAAGTCACACAGGTGGACAGATCAGTGTTTTCAACATCACATTAACAGTCTAACTGGTACAATGACTGGAGTAAAGCAGGTCCACTAAGTCTTAAAGAAGGCTGATGTTATCCTGCTCTGTCCTCACCATGAGTTATTATCATCTGGGGACACAAAGACACATTTTGACTCATCGTCACATTTCAGATATTTGTCTAAAATCATCCGTTGTACAAACTGTCCACTTCCTGACTCTTTTACTCAGAACTAATGTCATGTCATGATTTTAAATGTGTCATCATGTCTGTAAGTAAAGGGTCAACTGTTTTAATACCAGTGTTGGTCAAGTTATTTTCAAAATGTAATATATTACATATTATTAGTTTCCTTCATTTTAAACTAATGTCATGTTACAAAATTACTGCCTGTGTAGAGTAATTTACTACCTGTTACACTACTTTTTAGTTACTTTCAACAAGTGTGCTCTGAGGATTAGGCTTCATCATCAGGCCTACAACATACGGCTCATTTCAGTCACACAGACACTGATCAAATATGTTATAGGCTCGTCTATATTAAACACACAGAGCCTATTTTAATGTGGTCATGTTGGTGTGGATGGGTTCTTAAAAAACAACAATAAACGCTTCACTTCGGTCGGTAACGCGTTACATGGCTTAACACATTACTGAAATATTATTAGTAATGCAATATATTACTCTGTTACTGCTAATAGTACTCTATATATACTATATATACTCCATATATTGATCTAAGTATAAAACTGTTTTAATACTGAGATTTAAAAGTGCATTAAGTGATTCCTGAGACAGATAGTGGATTGTTTGGGTTGGTAGCTTGCCAACAACTGAAAGCATTAATATTTGACTCAACTAGATTTACCAGAAGGACTCATGTCTGCATGGTCGGCTCTGCTATCAAATCAAAGAGAGAAGCTCAGATCACTTCTGGATTCCAGTTGGATGACTTAAAGGACTAAAATCTTCCATTGTGCTTTTTAAACTGGACCTGAGTGATTTAAAATAATATGATTGTTACAGAATCATTTTTATTATGATTGTTTGAGGATGATCTGTCTTGAGCTGTATTGTGTTTTATGACATGTCTTTGTTTTTTCTTCTACTGTTACTCAAACTGATGTGTAACCAACTGATGTGCAATCAATAATTAATCTTAAAGTTCATACAGATATAAACATTTTTACACTTTTGTACCTTCACTGGCAGGATTGAACGTTTTTCACATGACTATATATATATTTATTATCTTTAATCTGATACTGCCTGTGAATAAATGTTACTGTTGTGCTGTTGTTTAACTTTCATTAATGCACAGATGATGTATTCAATACAATATTTCATTATTCAGAACATCCTGTACAAACCAGATGAAAAACACACAACTTAGACTGCTATTTTACTATATTATGTGAAGTGTGAATTAAAGTCTGTGCTTTAATGCTGCAGAGACATGCTGCAGTAATCCAGTGGACTTCTGGCTGCAGTTCAACACAGTAATTCAACAGTCACATATGTTTACTTTTGCTACTTCAAGTGCTTTCAGCTGATGATACTTCTGTGCTTTTATTGTATTGTTTAGTTCAAACTTGAATGCAGCACTCATCACTCACCCATTAACTTTAGACTCATAGAGCTCCACATTACTTTTAAGAAGATTTGACATTAATAAATGCATTATTGTATATACAGTATACAGGAAATTTGACATGAGGACTTAGAAGTTTTTCCATGATTACCTGTTACCCTAAGCCATGTAATGACATATAGAAAATTGTGCTTTTAATTTGTATTAAATATTATTATTATTGCTATTTTTATTATTGTTATTATTAATAATAATAATAATAATAATAATAATAATAACAATAATGGATTACAAAATAAATTGAAAATTATGGGCTACAAATTATGAGGTAAATGCTAAAACAGATTTTAAAGTAAAAAGGTTGGTGTATATTTGTTTAAATTTACGAGCCAAAGTGAAAGTCTTTTTAACTTTGTTTCCTGACAATGGAACACAGCCGAACCCTGTCTTATCATCTGCACCGAGTGAAGAAATGTCTGTGAAAGTTTTTGTGAAAAATATACAAAATCGGGGGACTTTCACTGTCAGCTTTACTGAGGAACAGTTTATAGGCACCACCGTGCTGCACCTGAAGACAAAGATAAGAGAGTTTAGATTAGGGGAGCACCAGGTAAAATCACTTTGGGTTATGCGACCACATGGTCACGATTGAAATAGAAAGACATTTTTAAGAATTATGAATAATATATCTGGGATTTATTTTGGGGAAATGTTCTCAGTGCCTGTTTTTGACTTCCTTGTGTGTGCTTGTTGTAGAAGAGCTACAGCGACTGTTCTTCGCTGGCAAGCCGCTAGGAGACGAATGGCTGCTGTCTGACTATGGAGTCAAACATGAGGCCACCATTCATTTAGCTGAATGCTTAAGAGCGGGGAGTATTGAGGAAACTCAAGGGACTGGAGATGATGGAATGGGTGACAAGGAGGGCAACAATAAAAGTATTGAATAACTCCCTACTTTTTAAAAATACTTCTGTTCTCAATATGGACACAATGTTAACCTGCACTTCAGAGGTACAAGGGCCCAAATGATGAGCTCCAAGTCCACTGAAATCAACGCTAGAAATCCCCAAACTAAGTGTATATATGTAGGTCCAAGTGTCTATTGATTTATAGTAGAGTTTTTGGGGGGTTGGCCTACAGAGGGAGCTAAAGCTTATCACTCAGTGGACAAAACTGACACATTTTCAGCTACGCTTCATGACTAAATGTAAAATAGTGTACATTTTAAATCCTGTATTGCATGGATAATGTCAGCATTTTGGTTTGTTGGAGGCTTCCCTCTACCTTTGATCAGCCAGGAGAGCAAACTGTCTGTGAATGTCAGCCAGACAAAGGAGCTCACAGTGGACTCTTTGGACGGCTTCAGATACCTCAGTGTCTGCATCACACTGGACTCATCATGATCCTCTCAGGTTGGCATCTGTGTGTAGGAATCCGTCAGTGTTTCCACCACGTCAGATGCCGAAGGGACTGATCCTTGTGGTGCTATAGACTTTGTGTACCTGCACCACAGAGAGCCTCCAGTAACCTTCACTTTTCAAAACTTTTTTTTTTATATATAGGAAATCATTCAAATGTACACCTATGACAAGAATCACAGGGTTTTTAAAAAAATATAATTGTCTGAGAATGATCTGTCAGATGTACTGTTATTTTATTATATACGTATGTAAATGGAAAATCAAGTGACACAAATTGTTCACAGGAAGCTACGTAATGACAGATTGTTTTACCCGCCAGTTTTTGCAATGGATACCAAATACTTTGAAGAAAACTGTGGAACCGTTTGTAAAAACTTTCTAGTCTTTCCAGGCCTTTTTTCTTCAAACTGGAGCATTTTCTATGAACTCATAGTATATCAGACACAGGCAGACCTTAAGATGTGTGTCATTATTAATGTTGGTCAAAGTGCCTATTGATATATTCTTTTTATTTAAAGAGTATTTTTAAAATGATGCGATTTTTGTATTTTTTTCATTAAAACACTTTTCCCGTCTTTCTTAACACTCATGTTCATCATTGTTCAGTGTTATTTTGGGATTGACCTATAGACCTATATAGAAGGAGGATCTCCTCCTTATCATAAACATTTTTACACTTTCATACAAAAATGTACAATTTTCAGCTACACTACATGATTATATGTAAATTATCTATGTTACATCCCTTTGTTACGTCCAGGTGGGAACAGGGAGCGGCAACACGACAAATCAAGAACTGGGATGAGAAAAGTTAAATGGTTAAAAAAAGTGATTTATTTATGGTGAACGTAACACACAAATTGCCAAGGTTTACAAAATGTGGGGGAGGAAAGGAGGGAGGTGGAGTGCCAGAGCAATGAAATCAATATAACAAAACAAGGCCTATACTAATACTAATTCTTATTCAAAACACAAAACAAAAACCTGTCTGTCTTCTCTAATAAACGAGCATTCAAAACAACTCTCAGAACAATACACAAGTGGTATCTATCCACCACTAAACTAATGTTTTTAGACAGAGTTTGCGACGTGCTGAAATGTAAGGGCACCCCAACTTACCTAACCCCTTTCTCCCACCACATACCTCCAAAAGCCACAACAACTAATTCTGCCAGAGTATCTGTAGTGTGTGAGGACAGAATGCAAAACTGAGAGAAAGAGAGTGCCGCAGCCATGCTCTCCTTTTATTGGGCCTCCAGACAGGGGATTGGCCACTCCAGAAGTCATTGCATCAGTGGGCGGTGGCTTCATGGCCTCTCAGGTGCAGCTCATCACCCTGTCAGCACCTGAAGGAAAACTAGGGGAGGAAGAGAAAGAGAGGAGAGAAAGAGAGGAGACAGGGAGAAAGAAAACAAAACCCTCTGCCCCTGCTGGGCACATAACAATATTTGGTGGTTTGATCTTTTATACAAATTGATTTTAAATACAAAATAAAATGGTCTGCCTATAAAAGATGATGCATTAACAAAGTCCCAGCATACCCATACAGGTGTTACAGGTAGCCCCTGTAGTCTGCTCAGTGGTCACGAGGCAGTGACATGAATACTGAACCAGTGATAGACTCGCAGGGACGGGTTGAGGAAGAGTAAAGAACAAAAATCAGTAGCTGGAGCCAGATTGAAGGTTCAGTATGGTGAAACTGTATTAGAAAACCTAAGCTGACATTATTAAACTAAATAAACAAACTCTCTCTGTTTTCATTGCTGAATAAACAAACTGACCTTAAAGGACAACACAGTTTCATACTGTCTTACTTTGTTTATATGTGGCGGACCCTGCCACCTTTCAAGCTTCAAACAGTGTTCTTGGACCTTATTTTCCTCAGAGAACAGCTTGTTTATTCAGTTATGGGAAAAAATTATATTTCTGAGTTTGTATTATTACCTCATTAACATTGTAAATACTAAAATTCAGAGTTTGAATTTCTTCTCCAAAACTACACAGTGCCCCTTTAATGCTGCAGCAACATACTGCTATATCAAATTAATCTGCCTGACTTTTTACTGTAAAATCACAGTTCAGCACAGTTATTCATCAACAACGTATGAAGCTATACATGAAAATGAGTTAAAGTGCTTTTTGCTGATAAAACTTATCTGCTTTTAGTCAAGCGTAAATTTGAAAGCAGGACTTTGACTTGTATCAGATTTTTTTTCACCTTGTGGTATTGTTCCTTCAGTAAATTAACTTTTCCTCCACTGCTAGTGACATTGTTATCTACAGTGAATAGCCTCTGTGTGTTTTTCTGAGTTATACTTCCTGTGTATTTCATCAGGTCGGTTTACTCCTTAATGAACACACCCACATTCTTGAGTAGCCTGCACAACAGCCCAGCAGAAGCTCACAGACTTACGCAGATGTAAAATGGGGTTGAATTTATCGCATTCACAAGAACAATCCACAGAAGTGTTACACACAGAAGTGGCTTCAGAGGTCGAGTCCACAGAGAGGGTTATGAAGATCAAAGTTCGTGAGTGGGGGACAGAGAGGACCATGGACCTGTGTGTCACTGAGGAGCAGTTTAAGAGCATGACATTGCTGCAGCTGAAGAAGAAGATAGAGCCTCTCTTTGGACTCCCAGGTAGAATTACAACTGTATAAATCACAGTTAGCATTAAGTTAAGTCGTTGTCTTTTTTTACACTAAATTCTGTGTTAGTAGGCGTGATTTGCCATTAGATGTTTGCCATGTAGTCTGACTGCAGGTCCAAGAAAGGCAAATAAAAATGACCTGTTAAAAATCATAAATGATGTCTATGTAAGTTATTTGTGACTGTCTGGTTTTGATTTAATTTGTGTGTGCTTGTGTTCCTGTGTCTGCATCTTGTAGTGCGTGACCAGGAACTGATGATCGGTTCTGAGCAGCTGGTTGGTGGGGGGATGGTGTTCTGCATTGAGACTATATTGCTGGAGGACGACAGGCTGCTGTCTGACTATGGAATCAAAGACGGATCAACCATTCACTTGTCAAAAGTCATACTAACGGGAAGTTGTGGAGGTGGTGGAGTGGGTGACAGGGAGGGCAGAAACCAGAGTATGGAATGCGTGGCTATAATGTTAACAGGAAGTGATGTCAACAGTGAGGCAGCACCACATCCTCAACCAGCAGCAGTCAAAGATCTCCACCAGGATTAATGCTGAGGACTTCAGACACTAAAAGAAGTCACACAGGTGGACAGATCAATGTTTTCAACATCACTTTAAAAGTCTAACTGGTACAATGACTGGAGTAAATCAGGTCCACTAAGTCTTAAAGAAGGCTGATGTTATCCTGCTCTGTCCTCACCATGAGTTATTATCATCTGGGGACACAAAGACACATTTTGACTCGTCACATTTCAGATGTTTGTCTAAAATCATCCGCTGTACAAAGCTCTCCACTTCTTGACTCTTTTACTCAGAACTAATGTGATGATTTTTAATGTGTCATCACATATGTAGGTAAAGGGTCAACTGTTTTAATACCAGTGTTGGTCAAGTTACTTTCAAAATGTAATATATTACATATTATTAGTTACCTTCATTTTAAAGTAATCTGTCACGTTACAATATTACTGCCTGTGTAGAGTAATTCACTACCTGTTACACTACTTTTTAGTTACTTTCAACAAGTGTGCTCTGAGGATTAGGCTTCATCATCAGGCCTACAACATACGGCTCATTTCAGTCACACAGACACTGATCATATATGTTATAGGCTCGTCTATATTAAACACACAGAGCCTATTTTAATGTGGTCATGTTGGTGTGGATGGGTTCTTAAAAAACAACAATAAACGCTTCACTTCGGTCGGTAACGCGTTACATGGCTTAACACATTACTGAAATATTATTAGTAATGCAATATATTACTCTGTTACTGCTAATAGTACTCTATATATACTATATATACTCCATATATTGATCTAAGTATAAAACTGTTTTAATACTGAGATTTAAAAGTGCATTAAGTGATTCCTGAGACAGATAGTGGATTGTTTGGGTTGGTAGCTTGCCAACAACTGAAAGCATTAATATTTGACTCAACTAGTTTTACCAGAAGGACTCACATGTCTGCATGGTCGGCTCTGCTATCAAATCAAAGAAAGAAGCTCAGATCACTTCTGGATCCCAGTTGGATGACTTAAAGGACTAAAATCTTCCATTGTGCTTTTTAAACTGGACCTGAGTGATTTATAATAATATGATTGTTACAGAATCATTTTTATTATGATTGTTTGAGGATGATATGTCTTGAGCTGTATTGTGTTTTATGACATGTCTTTGTTTTTTCTTCTACTGTTACTCGAACTGATGTGTGACCAACCGATGTGGCTGCAAACTTTTAACCAGCACACACAAATTATTTGCAATAACCTTTAAACAGCGAATCTATCATTTTCTTTACTGGATCACAAACATGTAAGGAGCAGTGGGGAGAAGCAGGTCAAACACTTTCAAATGTATCTCTAAATCTCTGACTCTAAAAGTGTGTCAAAAGGATGTTTGTGTTGAGAAATGTGTGTGAAAACTTTCCTTGTTTTACGTTACTTATTTCAGTATTCACAGTGAACACGACATTGACTGCACCAGTTCTGTCACTTCTGTTAATCTTGGTTTGCATTCATGGGACTTTCCAGGCCTTAGTATGAAACTGAAGTATTTTCCGTGGACTCATCAGACTCAAAAAGTCTGACATTGATATAAACCACTTCTCCAGTCTTACTCGTCTTCAGTGTCGTCATTGTTCGGTGTTATTTTGGGATTGACCTACAGAGGGTGCTACAGCTCCTCCTGGACCTCTGCAAGACTGATTCTGTGTCAAGTTTTATTATGTGAGAGGTCATACAGATATAAACATTTTTACACTTCTGTACCTTCACTGGCAGGATTGAACGTTTTTCACATGACTATATATATATTTATTATCTTTAATCTGATACTTCCTGTGAATAAATGTTACTGTTGTGCTGTTGTTTAACTCTCATTAATGCACAGATGATGTATTCAATACAATATTTCATTATTTAGAACATTCTGTACAAACCATATGAAAAACACAACTTAGACTGCTATTTTACTATATTATGTGAAGTGTGAATTAAAGTCTGTGCTTTAATGCTACAGAGGCATGCTGCAGTAATCCAGTGGACTTCTGGCTGCAGTTCAACACAGTAATTCAACAGTCACATATGTTTACTTTTGCTACTTCAAGTGCTTTCAGCTGATGATACTTCTGTGCTTTTATTGTATTGTTTAGTTCAAACTTGAATGCAGCACTCATCACTCACCCATTAACTTCAGACTCATAAATTAGAGCTCCACATTACTTTTAAGAAGATTTGACATTAATAAATGCATTATTGTATATACAGTATACAGGAAATTTGACATGAGGACTTAGAAGTTTTTCCATGATTACCTGTTACCCTAAGCCATGTAATGACATATGGAAAATTGTGCTTTTAATTTGCATTATAATAATAGTAATAATAATAATAATAATAATAATAATAATAATAATAATAATAACAGATTACAAAAATAATTAAACATTTTGGTCTACAAATTATGAAGTAAAAGCTAAAACAGATTTTAAAGTCAAAAGGTTGGTGTATATTTCTTTAAATGTAAGGTTGAAAGGAAAAGTATTTTTCAGCTTTGTTTACTGGTCAGTTGAACGCAGCCGAACCCTGTCTTATCATCTACACTGCAGACGGACACCACAGAAATGTCTGTGAAAGTTTTTGTGAAAGGGCTAGATGGGGAGACTTTAACCTTTATCTTTATTGAGGAACAGTTTAAAAGCACCACCGTGCTGGAGCTGAAGAAGAAGATAACAGAGAATTACTCTAAAATACCAGGTAAAATCACTCTGGGTTATGTGATGACATGGTCACAACTGAAATAGAAAGACATTTTTAAGAATTATAAATGATATTCTCAAATATGAAGCACAGAGTTTTCATTTACTCGTGCTGTTAGATTCACATCAGTTAAGGATATTTAATATTAGATACAGCAGCTCTACTAATAAGGATCAATGGTGATGTGGTAGGGAAAACACACATCGCATATGTGTCTAAGCCTTTTTGTTTGTCATGTCCACTATGACATGGTACAGCAACTTTGAAAATTGGCCCTGTTTTGTACCTAACATGAATTCTCGAAACCTTATTGTGTAACAAATGTGCCAAACCCATATAAACTATTTACTGTTATGATTTTCTTTATTGTGTCACTGAATTTAATTTAATTTAAAACTGTTGGATGCCAGATTTTAAGTGAAGGTGCAGACTGGATTGTTGCTTGCTGTTAATAACTAAGAAATTTGCTTAGGTCATTTAAGGAGAGAGGATATTTTTCAATGATGACTTTTAAAATTGTATGATTAACATCTTCATAGCATTACAGTTCTGCCTGATGTTTAGATGTTAGTGTTCTCTACATACCTGATAAGACTTTATGTGGTTACTGTAATGATCAATGTACTTAGTTCCCTTCCTGGAGAATATCATCTGCAGTGTAGCTGTTTGTTACCTGAAAGCAACATTATGTAGGAATTCGTATTTTGTGCGATTTGGATATCACTTTTCACTTATAAATATGTCAGGGCATTCGTTTTAATGACTAAGCACCTGTCTGTCCGAATGAAAGGAGGTGGGACGTGCCTCTTCATGGGCATGTTCCTATTTGTTTTGTTCTCTGAATTCCAGAGTTTGCTTTGTCTATGAAAGTCCTCACAGCCCACTTGTCAAGTACAGTAGAGAGCTTAGTGGGACACAAATGGTATTGGGACACGTTTCTGTAGTCTGAGGTGTTCATCAGTGGTTTTCTCTTGGAGAACAAGATCATCTATCAGAGAACTCTGCAGCAGGGTGAGTGATGTGATTAGTGATTGTTATATTTAGGTTGTGGCAAACCTACTGGAGCATCAGAATACATTACATTTACATTTAGGGCATTTAGCAGACGCTTTTGTCCAAAGCGACTTACAATAAGTACATTTGTCACAGGAAAGAAACCACAACATGCTTGTTGCTTCTCTATGAATTGATTTTGTTGTCACTTGACTTTTACTACAACACTAAATGAAATCCGTGTGACTTCAGCTTTGATGTAATTGTAGATTTTGAAATCATACTCACTCACAGTGTTAATAAAAACATTACAATTTTTTACACAGTCCATAATGTTTAACTGTACAGTTTTTGTAAAACTTGTATGTGAATCTTTTGTGACTGGTATGTGCAGCAGTTAATCAGGGAAATAAACAGCAGATAATGGATTTTAACCTTAACCATTCATGTGTCCTTAAACTTTCGGTTCACTGACAAAGGCTGACATGTTGTATAACTTCAGCTGCCATGGCAGCATACAAACAGTTCCTGCTGCTCGTTGGATTTGTGGGATCCATGTGTCTCATAATGATGTCCTTTAACCAAAGGAAGATATCACAAGACAAGAGAGGTACAATATGTGTGTGTGTCAGTCTGTGTTTGAATTTCTTGTGGTTCCTGCTGTGTATCCTGTTTGTGGTTAGGCCAATTGTTTAAATAAATTGTTTGTATTATGTGCTCAAGGGCATGTGGTATTAGTAATTGGATTCATAGACAATAGATCGGCAACCTCACCCCTGACTACATTTGGATTAAGGATTCCTCTCATCCTGTCAGCTCAGGGGCGTTGAGAAAAACAAATGTTTGGCTTTCACCCCACCTGTCATTTGCCCATGTGAAAAGCCACTAGAAAGCAACACTAGTTAAAGGTGCACTATGTAGTTCATGGGAAGAAAATGTAATCAGAAGAAAAAAGATCTTCATTAACTGATTTTTTAATGCCAAAATAAACTAAATAAACAAACTCTCTTTGTTTTCATGACTGAATAAACTCAATAAACAAACTGACCTCAAAGGACAACACAATTTCATTTTGATTTACTTTGTCTGTATTTGGCGGACCCTGCCACCTTTCTAGCTTCAAACAGTGTTCTGGGACCTTATTTTCCTCTGAGAACAGCTTGTTATTCAGTTAGTTTGTAGTTTGTATTATTACCTCATTAATACTGTAAATATTAAAATTCTTCTCAGAGCACCAGGGGTGTGTTGGCGTTTCACCATGCAGGAGCTTTAGAGCGGGAGAGGCCGGGGCCAGCTTGTTAGCATGCAAACTTCAGTTGCTATCCCTGCAACACAGTACATAAACTTCTTCAGCATAACAGTAACACTGTCATTTCTTCACTCTCTGTTTATAATTTTAAGACAGTTACAACACATATTCCTATTCGTCTTTACACAGAGAGGAATCGTCAGATGCAGGAACTGAGAAAGCAGCTGCTAAAAGAAATGTGTGATGGTGACAAAGAGGCATTTTCTAATGGGAAGCGCAGTTTAGAAGACATGAGTGACTACGAGCTGAAGCACTTCATTGTGGATGAAAATCACGGCATCATCTACTGTTACATTCCCAAGGTGATACAGACATAAACTGACCCAACACACTTACACATTGGTTGTTTCCTAGACATGTCAGGCCTGAACATCACATACTTGATTGGATTTTGCATTTCTCAGACCAGTCATTTGTACTATGCTAGCTAAAAGAACTCATGTGCTTTAGTACAGCATCACAGAGCAGCTAGCATGGCCTTAGACTCTCTGTTCTTATCTACAGGTGGCGTGTACCAACTGGAAGAGGGTTATGTTTGTCCTGAACCAGAGCGAGCCATTTGATGACCCCATGTCCATATCTGGTGACCTGGTCCACTTACCTAAAGTGTTCACTCTCCTAAACAGCTTCCCAAGACCAGAGATGAAGGTCAGTTCATACAAGGACATCAGAAGTGTCCTTAAAGCAAGAAATAGAAAACTAACTAAGCAGGGTTAGTGTGTCAGAGCGTTGATGTATACTTATTTGTTGACTACAGGCAAAGCTGAAGCACTACACCAAGTTCCTGTTTGTCCGGGACCCATTTATCCGTCTCATCTCTGCCTTTCGAGACAAGTTCCTGAAGGAGAATCAGTTCTACTATCAGAACTTTGGCCGAGACATTCTGAGCCGGTATGGCAACCAGCCCGATCCTCCACAGACAGTGGAAGAGGCCTTTGCATCTGGGGTGCACCCCTCATTTTACAACTTCATACAGTACCTGGTAGACCCAGAGAGAGAGAAGGAGGGGCCCTTTGAACCCCACTGGAGGCAGATGCACAAGCTGTGCCACCCCTGCCTCATACAGTAAGGCCATTCTTTTCATCAAGGCTGTAGCTGTATTTTCATGTAACTTTATTTTAAATGGTTTGTTGACCTGAAGAGAAATGAAATACACACAAATTGCACATGGTGTTTTTTTTCTTTTTTCTTTTACACACAATTTTCTCATTAACAGCTTACAATTGATTAAATAAAAAATGATTTATTGTAACAGCAGTAGAATTACACTTGAGGAAGCTTAAAAAAGCAACTGACTACAAAATTGTGTGGTCCACTGAGCAGCACTCCTCAGGATGAGTAAACTGACACTGATGAGTAAATGCTGATTTCACTTGTGTGACATAGTTTTTTTCTTTTAAACTTCTCAGGTATGATTTTGTTGGCCATCAAGAGACTCTTCAAGACGACGCTGAACTGCTGCTGAAGATCTTAAAGCTGGAGGACGACATCAAGTTCCCTCCTTCCTATGAAAACATGACTTCCCCCAACTATGTGTTAAACTGGTTCAGAACAGTGCCCCTAGAGGACAGGAGGAGGCTGTACAAACTCTACGAGGGCGACGTCAGGCTTTTTGGCTACCAGAAGCCCAAAGAACTGTTTGATGGTTGAGATAAGGTCATGATTTGGACAACCCACCGGTGTTGAACCCACAACACTTACCACTGAGAAAATAGCAATCATTAAGGATTTATGCAGGAAAATCATGAGGAAATTATACATTTTTGACTAACTGGTTCTCAAATACACGGATTTTAAGCACTCTAATTTAATTATGGCTCTGATCTGATCTAATAATTAAGTCTAAAGACTACTAATTCTGTACATCTCTACCTTTCCTACACTACAGCACTGAAATAAAAGCTAAAACATGCTAAAAGTGTAAACATTTCATGTTGGAGGTTTTCAACACTGCATATCACAGCTCCACTTGCCTCTTAAACATACAGTAAGTAACTTCTGCCACTAGGGTGCTCTCTATCAAATCAAAATAAAAGACATTTGCCCATGTGTTGTGTGGGAGCACCGGGCAGAGCTGGTGGGTAAGCCACTGCTCAGCTGTTCAGAACCCGGCTGGAGATTTGGGTGCAGAGCCAGACCTCCTGGAGGAATAAACACCAGAACCACATCAGATTCTGAACTGATATGGAGCTGTGTACCAACAGAAGGAGAGCTCAGAGAAGACTATCGAACTCTTGGGGTTAAAATGTGGATTCTTATTTACTCCTGTTTATTAACCTGACTGCAGCAGTGATCCACAGAGGTGGCCTCCATTGTTATGTATTTACATACTCTACTACTGACTGCTGACTGGAGATGGAGGGTAAATATACTTTTATACATATACATATACATATACATATATATATATATATATATATATATATATATATATATATATATATATATATATATATATTTATTCAGAGAGGAGAGAGGAAAAGAAGAGAGAGAACCACCTATCCTATCCTTAGCCTATCTTACGGCTAAGGTACAGTAAAATAATCTGGCTGCCAACCTGTAGCTAAATTTAGATAATTAATTGGCTGCTGTCATTTAGATAACGTAGGTGTTTTCAACTAGCGAGGTTAGCCTGTCAGCTAGTCTAGATGGCTTCCTCAAAAGTTCTGCATTTATACACAATAGTGGAACCAGTCACCGTTCTCTCTGATTTGTAAATCCCTTATCCAGCAATGAGGTCGGAGCTTTACTGCACGTTTTCAAAAGACGCTCACACTCAACAGTGCACTTTTCTGGGTTCTTAGCAAAATCACCGTGTGTGAAGTTGATCAAATGAATCATTGCCAAGAAACTCAAAGTACATACGTACATAGGCACAGATGGAGACCCTTTCCATTTTAGTTAGAAATCAGTAATAACCACAGCCATTTTCTATCACATCCTTGCAGAATTAACTTGGTCTATTTCTGGTAAGATAAAAGAAACAACTTCTTTGACCTGTCGCACATCCATAAACCAATGACACCAGGTTAACGGCACCTTTTTTAGGCTTTATTACAAAACAACATGACAAAACAATACACTTTTATGTTGAAATCCACGCTCACAAAACAAGGTGATAGTTGCTTTGTGTCCGGCAAGGTCCATTCTGTGAGGCTGAAATGAGTTTCACATCCTTTTGAAAACCATCTGCCTGTGAACACTGACGGATCCTCAGCTGTCAGTGACTCACATCTGCTGTGCGTCTCAAGCTTTCCACACTGATGCAAGTCTGATAGGTGGCCATAAACCCTATCATCCTCCTGACCGCTGTGGCAGTGTAGGCAGGGACAGCCCCGTCATGGTCACTGTAGCCCATCTGAGGGCTCCGCAGTGAATTCATGGTTCCTTAGTCTCTGACAGGACTGGTGCAGTCTGACATGTCAGTCTATGGCTCAGCAGTCATTTGGTGCCTTTGGACCCTTCAAGGTCTGGGATTTGAGTGGTGTGTCAAAGAGAGAAATAGAAACAGAGAGACAGAGAGGTGCTGAGAGATTCAAAGTGCACTTTTCTTTTGCAGTGCCATCAGGAGGAGAGAATGCAACAACAACAGAAGTTAACGAGAAAGACAATATGGCTTTTCCATGTCTACACAGGTAGACATTTCATCTTTGATTCTTTGTAACATTTAAAAGCGCAATATCACGCTAAGCTTCACATCCACAGTCGACTCCAGACTGCTTCTATTTACAGTTTATATTTACATCTGAAACATTTATTTAGCTGTGGTTCTCATCCTGAGTGACAACACTGGAACAAGTTTTCTGTCTTGCAGTTTTTTCGCCTCGTCTCTCTCTCAACGCTTCGACATAAACTCATCATAAATTTCTCATATATCTCTGTAGTCTCTCTTCATGCCACAGCTCCCATCCAAAGGCATTTGGCAGTAGCCATTTTGCATCCCTCCCAGTAGTATTCAGTTTTTGGAGGATGCTAAATGGTGCAATCATTAGAATGTTTATATCAGCTCTTCATATCGAACTTTCTTCACACTTAGCTAACGGTGCAGGTGATTTAAACATCGGAAATTTGGCCAACTCCTCCTCTAGTCCTTTCATCCCTTCCCCTACCCCGTCCCCCAGCCCCTCATCCACATCGTCCCCCACCCCCGACTCCCTCTCCATCTCCCCCGTCCTTCCATCCAGCATGTCTGCAGCTAAAATTTCGGAGGCAAACTTCAGCCCGCTGCTACTTGTGTTGCAGTTGGAATACAGGGAATTCCCATGGCCGTTGCTGGGGTTGCTGTGGATCAGGGTGCCGCTGTAGCTGTTGCCATGGTGACCACCATTACCCTGGTTGCTGAGGAGCGTTGTAGACGTGGTTGAGGTCGCCGTCCCATTACGTTTTTCTGTCAATCTGAATCCCTCAGACAGCAGGCTTGCACTGCTAGGAGACTGTGGCGTGGCTGAGGAGCCCAGCAAGTCCCGCCCCTTCTCTGATGACAGCGAATTATCCGGCAGGTGGTGGCCCTGGCGACTGAGGCTACGCCGACGGGTCACAAAGTAGAGGAGAAACATACCAAGCGCTAAACCACCGCAGAAGAAAAGGATGTAGACAGCCAGGACATGACGACCTCCTGCTGTCGCCACCGTTCCTCCAGCAGTGGGGCCAGCTAGTGTCAGCTGATAGGCTGCTCTGCGGCAGGGGGTGGGGTCTCTGATACCTGGTCCCGCCTCCTGTAGTAGAGTGACATGACAGAAAAGAAGAGATAGTTGTTTTATTTGTTCGAGTTGATTCTGTGGAGTCAAAATTAAAGGTGCAATATGTACGAATTCTATTTTATTTAGTCATTCAGTACTTTATTTAAAATTATCAACAGAATGTGAAGAAATTACAGTTTTGACATTGTGATGTCTATATTGTGTTGCATACATATCTACTGAAGTTAGCACGATAACCAGCTAGCCAGTCTCTGCCAGCTCCTGTGTTAACAACAACAGCAACACAGCACTAGCTGCACAGCTAACTTGGGTAATAGCTACAGTTAGCAACAGTTATTTTGGTGATATGCTGCCCCCTATTTGTTTTTAGTATGAAATTCAACCTATTCTTACATATTGCACCTTTAAGATTTGATGCCAGAAAGACACAATTCTCCCATTTATGGAGATCACATATACATAAGTTTCAGTATGTTTTGCCCGTGTACCTGGCATGTGCAGATGTATTTTCCGAGGCTTTCCTCTGTGACAGTCATCTCCAGGTCAGAGTGGTGCTGCCTGGTTTGTCTGTGGGGAGGGTGCTCCCAGGTACAGGGCCTCGGAGACAGCTGGACACATGGCAACAGGAGGCGCAGACCCATAGAAACCTGCAGCTCCCTGATGGACGGAGTGCAACGCCCTGGAGGAGAAAACAAGCACGGAGACAGAAGAGAGTTGAAGGAGAAACAGACATGGGAGCGCATCTGTCATCTCCAAGTGTTAAAATGAGATACACTCACCGTCTGTGTCACACTTTCTCAAGGCTTCATCTATCACATCACCTGGACCAGGCCTGGACACACACACACACACACACACACACACACACACACACACACACAAAGAAAATAGAGTCACACTTTAGCATTAAAGTTTTAGTAGGAACAGATAAGTAATCAGTTACAATTCTGATAACTGATTAAGTGATCAATACACAGAAATTGCAAAAATTTAGTTGTTTTTATGCAACTTGATGCTTTTATTCTGGTATTATTATTTCTTTTCTTCTGTTGGTTACACTAAATAACTGCAGGACTTAAAGGAGCACTACAGAAAATAAGGTCCCCAAATCTACATAGTGTACCTTTAACAATGACATTTAACAGCTCTATTATTCTCTGTGTTCATATTTGTCATATTCTGATATAATTTTTATTAATGATTTTTTGGCACGTTTTTCACTTTCATTTATAAAATGTGCGTAGGTGTAAGCAGAATCTTGGTCACTGTTAAAGCTTTGAAGCAAAATGACTAATGAGCGCGCTATAAAGAAAAATGGGTCAGTCTTTACACATAACTGAACCATTTTCTAACCCTGTTGCTGTCTGCCTTTGCTTTTCATTTTTGGAAGCCTTCCAGTTCATTGTGATATTCCTGTAGTACTCACTCGGCTGTTGTGTGCCTGCAGGATGATTCGGCTGCGCTCCACACACAGCCCAGGCCTCTGGCTCTGGCACACACCTCACAGCTGGGATACAGAGCGCAGCCTTCAGCCTGGACACGAGCCAGAGACAGAGGGCTGCCCACCAGAGCCCGGCCCTGGAAACACAGGGAACCGTTACAGAAACACTGAGTAATATAACAGGTATTCTGGGCACTTAATATATTTATGTCTGTGTGTTTTTGCACAGTATGAGTGTGAATTAATTTGTAAATGCTCTACCTGGTGCAGTAATATGTTGTTGACGGGCTCATTAGAGCTGAACAGAGGAATCTCCTGCAGTAAGGTGGCATTCTGGCCCACTACTGCCACCCGGTGGAGCTCCCCACGGTCTGCAACACACAAACACACTTCAATCAAAAAGCTCTTCTCTTTCACAACTTTCCTCTGCTTTAACTCTGTTTGTGAAAGCCAGTTTGTGTTTCTCTTTCCCTCACCTGTTCCAAGGTGCAGTACCGCTCCTCGCCGCTCCTCCCCGCTGCCCGTCTGCGTCACAGCCAGCTTGGTGTAGGTGATCCCCTTCCGGACCAGCAGGGGCGCTGCTGTAACACTGTTCTCCATCAGGGGGTGGTCCCTCACAAACGTTAAAACCTTGTCGGGAAGTTTCAGGGAGGACTCGAACCCTTCAGCCTTTAGAGCACTGTTCAAACACTAAAAAAGAAGAGTGAAGAGGAAAAAAGAAACGTTTGAGTCATTTCTGTTAATATAGTAGAATGTAATGAAAGGCAGAGGTTTTGATAGTACATATGCAGTTGTTATGTAGTTGCACAGTTTGGTACCTGGCCAGGCCTCGGTGTGGGGACAGGTTCAGGGTTGATCCAGTTCTCGCAGGTCTTCTTCAGCTCTTTAAAGGGACCGTCCATCACTTTGTTGATGTCAGAGAGACTGAAAACACACACGGCCGATAACTCTTCACGCTCCCTGAGAAAAAGAAGAAGAATGGTTAACATTAAGCCTCAATCTTGCTACTTTTGACGGGAAAAAGTCGTATTAAGAGTTCAATATCAAAAGATAGTTTGACATTTTGGGAAATACGCTTATTTGCTTTCTTGATAGATAAGATGAAAATGAAGCGCCAGCCAGGAGGCGGTTATCTTAGCTTAGCATAAAGCCAAGGATCAGCTAGTATATTAATACCACAACTTTGTATGGCTTTGGTTTCTTAGCATACCACTGTGAGGTGAACAGCCCGTAGAAGTGTGTGCTGCCGGGGTCGCCTGGTGTGTGTTGCGTGGTGAAGACATCAGTCAGGATGTTGTAGCGCTGACCACTGGGTTTGTCCTCACACACCAGCTCAGCCTTGAGGAAGGTGGTCCAACGTCGCTGCAGAGTCTTCATCCCTCCCACGTCAGACTGGACGGATAGGAAGAGAAAGATTAAGCCCGACAGCGAACTCACACAAGGCGATCAATCAGTTTTTCAGTCAATCACTCAGTCAGGATGTTGGGTTACCTTGCAGACTCGTGCCACCCTGGGCACTTTGACTTTAGTGTAGAGGTCGTACTCTTTGGCCACTTCGGTGAAGAAGAAGTAGATCTTGTCGTCGTCTCCTGTCGGGTTGCTGTCTTGAGACTCTTCTATGAAGGCTGAACTCACAAACTCCGGGTCTGAGAGACACACACACACAGACAATTTAACTTTTTCCTGTTTGTGTCGGAGCGTCTGTGCATGTCAACGTATGTGAACATGTGGGTTTACGTGTGCATGAGCCTGTGCGAGCATGAATGCGCGCCTCACCACTCAGCCAGTTGATGGATCGTTCAGTTCGGATGCGCTCCTGCTCGGGGCCTGTTGCCCGGGAGATGTCGAACAGCGTTCCCAGGAAGTTACTGGTGGCTGCTGTGTATAGGGTACCCCCTAGACAAAAGAAACAGGCTGTGATTTACAAAAATAGCATGAAAATAACACCAGACAACAAAGAATCAAGTATATGAATTCAATCAATTAGTCAAACATTCAATCGGACTCTCCTACCTGCCATCACAGCTGTGTAGTGCTGACTGGGCTCAAAGGGACACTTGCCCTTCCCCGTCTCCATCTTCACCCCTCCTTCCTCGGCTTTCTCCAGGGTGAAGGAGGAGAGCTCCTGGAGGATGACAGGGAAGGTGAAAGAGAAGTTAGAAGGGCAGTTACCACATGAATAATGTAAATCATGCAGAATATTCTTTTATTCACAGCTGTCTCGAGTGAAAAAAATTCAATTTGATCTCTCCATGTTGTCTGCTTTAAATGTCACTATAATTGACTCTAATCTTCTCTTTTATGCTAAAAGCTTTGGTGACTTTAGTGCTCAAATTACCTTCTTTAAAATGTCACTCGAAACAAAACGTCTAAAAGGCTTTTGTTGGTTGACAGGCACCAAATATTTCTCAACTAATTACTGAGAAAAAGTGTGAAAAAATTACTAAAAACTTTTAATGTGCAAATATTCACTGCAACAGTAAGAGAACAGTGTGTGTGTGTGTGTCTGTGTGTTGTTGTGTGTGCCTGTCCGTTTGGTGAAGGACTTGGGTGTGAATGAGTGTGGGAACCTGTCACAGAGATTCATTTGCAGCTCTTGCACATGCTGTAGGTGCAAACACACGTGGTTGGACACACATGCAAGCAAAGACGCACCAGTTTGGAATAATGCGCTGCTGCAGCCGTGTGTGCAGTGCTGTGACACATCATACGGACCCCTCAGGCCTGGATCTGCCCTACAATGTCTCCCTCAAGTATAAACTTACACACGCAGGCACGGACCAGCAGGAGGAAGGTCTCTCTCACACACACACACACACACAAACTAACCAGGAAGGCGCACTGGGGGTCGAAGGCGTAGGTGCCACACACATAGATGCGTCTGTTGCCCAGGAATTCCAGCAGACGGATGTAGTTGTGACAGTCGACCTGCAGGGGGAGACAAACACCCAGAAATAAAGACAAGCCAAAAAGTTCACTGTATGCGATTTATGTATCCACTTATTGCATTATATATTAGATCATCAGGTGACATTTAACATATGCGAAAGAGAGGGTTCACTTTCATTTACCATAAAAACAATCATCTTGCTACGTATCAGAGTCGGTGTCACACATTTGATAAAAGTACATATTTAGTTTTAGAACCAAAAACAAGTCTGTTTTGACCCTGATTGGTCCAACAAAGCAACACAAATAAGTGGTCCTGAAACAACCACACTGAGCTTTAGGAGAAAGGTTGGGGTGGATTCTGGGAACAGCTGGAGTATCAATGATTCTGATTGGAAATTGGAGACCCCCACTGCTGGGACAGACACATGAGACCCCCACTGCTACCAGCAGAGATCATCCATACTAACTCACACAAACACAAGCATGCAAACTGCAACTTAAGACCACTCATGTTCATGCATGAATAACTCACACTCAGCACACTTATGTGCTCCTTCGTCTGCCTCATAAACACACAATAGTGATGATGCATTGAGCTTTCCTCTCTAAAGCCATGACGCAGGCAATGTTTTCAGTCAGTGTGTGTGTGCGTGCGTGTGTGTGTGTGTATGTCTTTGCGTGCCATCCTCAATGAGCTCCAGGCCTGAGTCACCTTCGCCCCAGGGACCTGATCCTCTCTGATGCCCAGATCATGTCACCCAAATCAGCCCCCACCACCACCACACACCACCAGCCCTCACAGCGGTACAGCTCCACGTGAGATGGACAGAGAGCCAAAGAGAGAGAGAGAGAGAGAGAGAGAGAGAGAGAGAGAGAGAGAGAGAGAGAGAGAGAGAGAGAGAGGAGGGGGGGGAGAGGGGGGGAGAGCTCAGCCTGGTAACAATGGGATCAGCTTGGGATTAGCTATTTCATTGGTCCAAATTAACCTCATTCATTTTAATAAGCTTCATTCACGATCTGGCATGGGGTAAATCGAATGGCTCTTTTCTGTTCAATTCTACTCTATTTTACTCTACTCTGTGTGAGTGTGCTGGAGATAATAATTAACATTACACTTCCTTATGTTAACAGCTTCTGTGATTTTAGAACTCGCTGTGGAAATTAAATGTCCTACCACCAAAACAATGAAAAGCTTTCACGCTGACTGACGCCTGCGAACCAAAGGCAATTTTGCAATCATTACGGAGAATTACAATTCTCTACTTCCATTCTGCACTTTACTCATTTCCTCTCTGATGCAAACTTAATCCTCCATGCATGACTTTTTCTGTTTTCCATCAAGAGGGTTGCTTCCCCACCGAAGTTCCATATTAGCATATCAAGTGATATTACCATAAAACAACCTGAGTAAATCTGTAGTTTCATATCAACAATGAATCAAATAAAAAGGTGCTGCTCTACATAGCCTTTTAGTGTCCTTCAGCTCATTGTTTTGGTTTTTCAGACCCACAGCTTTCCTGTTTTGGTTCACTGTCAGCAGATAGCTGTTTTCAGCAGTGATAAACCAACTGTACGCTATCTGCCAAGCACCACATGGCAGACAGTGTGAAACTAGCTTGTGAACATAGTGGAGCATTTAGTCGCTTAAAAGAATCATATGTTCCTCAGGAGTTTGAGGAAACAAAATTAGGTAAAAGGAGAGAAAATATGGGTCTCATGTATTTGTCATAAGGCAGCAGCTTTTGTTAGCATGTTAGCGCCAAAATCTTCAGAAGACAATTAAATGTCAAATGTTGTGTTCCCTTTAATGATGTCACTCAGTGGCTGAATTGCATTGTGGGTAATAAAGCTGCCAGGTTATGAAACAGGTCATATCTCTGGTTCTGCTGTATCTACTTTGATCATTTGTTTTCAAACCCTCCATAATGAGCCCGACAGTGTTATGGGAGTGCGATGCCTGACCGGTTGACTGCTTTTCACAATCAGTCACTGACTTTACCCACAATGCAACAGCTGGGGAAATTTTTCAGATTACATGCAGCTCCCTCTGGAGCCACAGAAGGCTTTAAACTTCTCTATTTACTTATAAAGTTGTACTCCCATAGACCTGTAAACACACTTTAATGTGTTAAATTGGTGGTTACACTTCAAGTGTTGAAAGGCAGCACAAAGCTGTGTGTATTCAGGTAAACAACTCTTCAGTTGGCACTTAATCATAATCACTGATGAGTCCACGGTTGGCGACATGTGAATTAAATTGAGAACATTTAATATTAGATTTCTCCTGCAGGATGGGATTTTGTGACCTACCTTACGAGTCTCAGAAAAGGCTATACATTTATGATGTGTCATTCTGTCAATGCACACACTCTCTCAACTTCAACTTCAAGGTAGCTTCTTGTTATGTCTATGGTCTTGCCTCTATAATCTTAATCCACTTCTCTCTTAATTTGACAAGTTACAATCAGCTACAATTCTTCCTGTTCCTGTTTCTGTCCTTCTCTCCCACTCCTTAATCCTCTTGACTAACATGTAATCTTGTAATCAATGTTTTCTCAGAAAAAAAGCCCAACCCTTCTCTTTCCTGCCTTTATCTTAGTGTTACACCTCTTTGTCTCATCACAGTAGAAATCAGATTGCTGTGCTGATGAAAATTGTTTAAAATGAGTCAAAACTAATCGCACTTTCTGTTAATACATGCAGACCTCCCAGTAGCTTTGTTTATCTTTTGATTTGACCTCATTTCGCCGGACTAACGGCATTTTTGAGGCATTTTTGAGCATTATCTGCTCATTAGAGTCATTTCAGTTAGGATGCTGAAGCTGGGAGTGGCTCAGTTAACTGTCACAACCGATGAGTCATTACGACATTACTCAATTAACACAGTTCCAGTGTGCAGTTAGTTTACTGTAAGCAGTTTGGTGGATGTCCTATTGTAGCTTAGAGCATAATGAGATGTACAGCCTGAGTGTACGGTACGCTCTATTTAATCACTTTCCACAGACAATCACCGGAAATCTGTGACTTCACATACACCCTCTCTTACTCTTACTCTCTGTCTGACTCACACACACACACACACACACACACACACACACACACACACACACACACACACACACACACACACACACGCACTCACAGACACCCCTGATGAGGTTTTGGCACAAATCCCAGAACTTCCCATCCGATGCCTAACAGCGCCGGGTTGTGACACACACAAAAATACATGTCCATACTGCAACACAAAATATGGGCCCCATCACACATTTCAAATGTCTGAGGCAAATTGAATCCAATATATCAGCTTTCATTTGAATCTTTATCGTTCCACAATTTTGGTAAAAAACTGTGTAACGAATTTAATATTCAATAACTAAATCTCACAATGTATAATCAGGCATCATCGAGTCAAACAGCCTGTTCCTGCACGAGCACAATTTTAGTGGTTGGCTTGATAGAAGACACAGCTACTGTAAATACTGTGCGTCACTGTTAATCCCTTCACATACAGGCACCTTTCCTAGAGTTAAATTAAGTATTGCAGAATTAGACAAAGGAAGACGGTACACACACACATACGCACACACACACACACAAAGCTCTCACCTCTGTTTTTCCCTTTGCCACACAAGACCTCCTCTTCTCCTCCGGCACATCCCAAACAATCTGGAACGAGAGAAAAAGAGACAATAGGGTAAGTCACTTGCTCACCAGCAGCTGCATACTCATTAGACTTACCACAGCACTCGCCTCAAGTTCACCACAATCACATTTCAGACACTGCAATCAGAAAATGTTGACTCCTTTCTTTTTTCTTTCTTTCTTTTAATCAGTCACACAACCTTCCTACCTTCTGCGGCGCTTGGTTCAGTTTGTTGGTGTCCACGGCCAGTATGGCGTCCCTGGCACCCAGGAACAGCATGCCTGATGAGGGGTCCAGCAGGAAGGTGCTGAAGTTGCCCACGCCTCTGAACTCTGCTGGGCCGAGAATCTTTTGGTCTGCGGAGCAAAGAGAAGAGAGAGAGGAGGTGAGATTTTCAACATCCGAGGGAAGACGTGCTGCTGTCGGTCATCCAAAATTGATTTTAAAGGATGCGCTCGTGAGGTTTACGGGAAACTGCGTGCTGCAAATCCCAAAGATAAATATGTTCAGTGGCTCATTCGCGTGTGTAAATTTGAGAATAAGTGGTTGACAGGATGAGATAAAGCAGACGCCATATTGAATATATTCTCAGAAAGAGAGATGAAGAGATAAAGAGAGAAGAGGGATGGGAATAGGAGGGAGATAGATGATAGTGACCCTGGTTTCACCCTGCCCTCTCACACAATCACAGCCACAGATTAACTCTCTTTAATCCCTCTCAGTCTCCATCACCCTTTCTCACTCTCTTCTTCACAGTCACATCAACTCCACCCTGTTGCTCTCTATATCCCTCCATCATCCTCCTGGTTTCCTGTCCAGTTCCCTATGTTTTAATGTTCCCTGCATATATTAATTCAGATTTAAACCCACTGCTGAGGAAAGAAACAATAGACTAAATTATGCATAATCATGATATATAATAAATAATGCATTTGTCTTTTACATGTGCGTAGTCTCTGCTATATTTGTCTCTTTAATCTCAAAACTATCATCTGAATCAAATCCCAAAGCTTTCAAAAAGCGTTCCAGCTCTTGTTTGTTCACTCAGTCTCTCCCTCCTACTCTGTCATCATCAAATACAGGACAAAGCATATGAGTGTGTGTATGTGTGTGTTCATATCCCAGCTGCTGGGAGGAAAGAGCACAGCTGTGTACTGAACATCTATGTTTGTGTGTACACAGGGAAACCCTGCATGCGCGTCAAGGATTCCTACAACGCTGACATTTGCTGACCTTCGTGCTAAAGGACAGAAATGTTTAGAAGATTCATAGTGACACTCTCATTTCCAAAGGTGGAATAAATGGTCGGTTTCCGAGTCGGACCACATGACTGAACAAACAAACAGACTACAAAGAGCGGAACCCATTGTGGTGCAGATTAACTCATCAGGGGGATAGATTAAAGACTGACGCTAATGAATAAAGCCTGTGATCTTAATTTAACCTCAAACAAACCATCAAGAGCTAAAGATGATATTACATATTACTCATTACACATTACTCAGTGTGTTGGCACAATTAATAAAGCTTGACTAATGACAATAACAAAGTCTATGCCCATGTTTGTGCAAACAGAAATAGATACTGTGTTAGTCAGTACACAGTGATCTACAAACACTGACATGTTAATCCAACAAAGTTGGTTAACAACAAACAGCTTATTGGGATTCATATAAATACCATATTGGCTCTTTATAACTCATTATAAAGTACTTATTCAAGCTTTATTCTACACAATTATGTTCTACAACTACTAGTCCCCTAATTACTACTTGCTGGTAGCAAGTTAGAAAACTGTTTTATTAATTATGAACTTGTGTTTTGCTCCGATTTTGGATGTTGTTATATCGTGATATGGCATAAATTGTGTCTTTTCCTGGTTTTAAAGGCTGTATTACAATAAAGTGATGTCATTTTCTGAACTTACCCGACTGTTCCACTTGTTTCAGAACTTGTCTTTACCTCAGTCATTATATCCACTTTACTGCTGATTATTTATTAAAAATCTCATTGTGTTAATATTTTGTCAAAGTACCAGCAGTCATTCCTACAATGCTGTTGCAATATGGATATCGAAGTAGGGTCTGTTTGTTCAACATATTGTTTGTCGCCCAGTCCTTACACCTATGAACTGCTTTTGAGAAGATTTCAAAATATCAAGGTATATATCATGTATCGCGAAGTCATGATATCAAATTTAGGCCATACCATCCGGGCCTACACATGACTGGTAAGGAAAGACAAACTTCTGACAGCTTAAGTCAACCAGACCAATATGAGCTCACTGCAGTTGAGTTGTTTCAACTTTTATCTCTTAAGTAGTCTTATCATCCTCGATAAACACCCAGCCTCAAACACTCACACACAAACACATTGTCCTCTACTTAATGTCCTCGCTTCAGATAGAATAGTGAGCCCATAAATGGTTGATAGGAGGAGAACAAACAGCATTCCTCTCAGTAATGGGCTTTTATAACTCACATGTTATTATGGGAAATCAGAGAAGAGGAATAAGAAAGGAGGGAACAAAAGCACTCCTCCTGCACACACCCTGTATTATTCTGCAGGCAGAGGTGAGGCAGAGGAGCAAATTCAAAAGCAAAACAGAAAGGAGCTGAAGTCTGATCATCACTTATTTATTCAGCTTTATCAAGATAATTCATAAAAGCAAGATGGTTGACTAATAACTACTATTAGAAATGAAATGAAATGACATGAAAGAGAATATACTTTGAGGAAAATCCTTTGAGGAATCAATTTGGCAGCTGTCGACCAAAAGATTTAAACTGGCCGCATCATCCTCTGCTCCTGTTATGGTGAATGGGACTCAGAGTGCCATGTCAGGGTAGTCTGATTAATGGCATTCTGCGTTGACATGGTTTTCCACTTAGAGCCTGTCTGTGTTGTGAAAAGAAGAGAGAAAAAAAACAAAAAAAGAAGCTCCCGACAAACTGACATCTGGCCGTAACTGAATCACAGACATTTTCTCCATCCAGACCCCCTCATCCATCCAGTCAGTCTGGGTCTGTTTCCCGTAACATTTCGAATGAATGTCATTTCTCATTCACTAAGAAGCCATCTGTTCAGCTAAAAGCCTCCAGGCAGTCAAATAGTGAGCCGCTCTCTGATTTGCCCACGTGGGGAATGCACTTCCTGAAAATCAGCCAATGCGAGAGATGAGGGAGATCGCAGTCTGTCGAAGCAGATGCATTCGACAGACAGAACACACACACACACACTTTTATGTTTAAGTGTTCCCCATGTGCAATAAAGCTGCTGATTTGATGTGTATATCTGTGAAGTTTCCCCGTGTTGCCCTTGATTAAAAGTTTCCTTCACTTCTACGCCCCAAGCTAATAAAATAAACACATCGCTCCTCGATCTGTCAGTCAAAGCCGACTTGGACTTAAAGCTGAAGGAGATGAAAAGTGAGGCAACAACAACATTGGAGACCTCGCAGTCCCATTCTCTCTCCTTCAGCGTCTTCCTCCTTTCATACTCGTGTCCCTTCTGTCGCTCCTCTTCGTCGGCTCTGTCATCCATCCATCCTTTCATCACCCTGCAGCCTCACATCGCCGAAAGACAACGCTTCTTCAAACTCACTTTACAGCCTGTGTCCTTCTGCTGGTGCGATACACACACACACACGCAGCAGAGTAGACATGAGTGTTAGTGACACAGGCCAAAGGCAAGGTCTGGAAAGATGTCCTTGTACGCTGGTCCATGCCGGCTGTGACTGCACATACACATATATGCACACAAACGGGGCCACCACCTGCTGTGCAACCTAATGTAGAGAGATGACTCCTAGAGCTACACCATCTGCCCTTACCACACACATACACACACACACACACCTCTAACCCTGCACATCCAGGCACACGCTAAAAAAGAAAAGGCCTCAGAAATGACATATGACATACAGTTTCTCGTTTTCCATCTCTTGTTTCTCTTTTATCCTCATGATGACATGCGTAGCTGTTTGTTGGAAGCACTTTATGAATAAATCTGATTTGGCATGTGTCGCAGGGGAAGAGAGGATGCTCTGCAGGTTGGGTAAATGCCTCCTCTTTGACAGCGGGGGCCTGCAGCTCACCATGTATCAAATATCACCTCCTGCCCGGGTGTCTTTGTGGCCTGCTCATAGCGTGCCCATTCATGTGTGATGTGTGGACGCAGATGTGCATGTGTGGTGGTAACATTATCAAATCGATACAAAGGACATCAGGACAGATTTTTGTGAAAATATATCTACATATATTTCATTTCAAATATATAAAAGTAAATATGATGGTTCCTCTGTACACTGAATTAACATAGACTGAAGGCTTGAATGGGACTCATGCCTACTGTAAGTATGTTCTACTAAATTAACAAATAAAGTCATCAGCACTCACAAGTAAGTATATAATAATATAAGACTATAAGTCAATTAACACATTCAGCAGACAAAGAAGCAACATTGGCATTCATTTGGGGTTGTGCTGCTGTCCACTGAGTGAATTCAAGTCTAATATTCTCTCTTTTTAGCTCTGTTTCGCTCTCCACTAACTCCTGAGGGAAACATCTGGCTCATTAGCTACTGAATGCCCCACCATATTTGCTAGCAAGCCGCTAACTTTGTCCGTCTACTGTTGGACGATAGTACACAAAGCTGTTTCACAGTTTATAAGCACTGTTTAACAACAAAACAGCTGCTTGCTGTGGCTGAAAAAAAGTTTCGTGTGAGCAGTGAGACTGAGCCAAAAACAAAAACAAAAAGCTGAAGGATGCTAAAACGCCACAAACCTGAGGGGAACTGCAGTCTGTGATAATGATCTTTAGTCTCATTAATCACTGAGAATGACGCTTTTAAACACTTTAAAATATTGATAAATGCATCTTTAAGTATGAATCTGAAGGCAGCCAGGTGTTGCTGTGTTAAAGAACAGCCATCCCACATTCTGTAATCCCTGGATAAATAAAAATCAAAAATAAAGCAGAGGTTATTAAAGTGCTTTATAAATGCTGTGACACAACGGGGGTGTAAGTGGGATGATATACAAAATACAGGATTTACCAATAACTGAGGAACTTCGCATTAAAAATGGTTCGGATGATGTGTCTGAAAAACCTGGTGACCTTACATGCTGATAAAAAAAAATAAAAAAAATCACACCCAGGATATATTTTAAAAAGCGACTGGTGTGGGTATAAATGAATAAGTAGTCCTAAAATACAAAATCCTCTCCCCTGCCATGAATCATTCATTCATTATACATTAAACATGACTGAGAGGCAGCCAGGGAGAGAGACCAACAGAGTGTGTGTGTACGTACGTGTGTGTGTGTGTGTGTGTGTGTGTGTGTGTGTGTGTGTGTGTGGCGTGTCCATTAAGGGTTTAATAAACTGGCTTTTGCTCTGGGGGACCAACCCTTGTCTCTGGCTGCGGGGCATTGTGGGATTGGCTGAACCAGGAAGTGATAAATTATACACCTCCCTCCTTCATATGTCAATCAAAACTGACGGGATGGAGAGAAGAGATGCAGAGAGGCATACACATGCATGCTCCTGCCCCCACAGTCTCTTGACACACACACACACACACACACACACACACACACACACACACACACACACACACACACACACACACACACACACACACACACACACACACACACACACACACACACACACACACACACACACACACACACTCTCAGCCCCTACGGTGAGACAGGACACAGCTGCATGATCAACACAGTCCCACACTCTGCGGTAACACACATTTATAGCACCATCATCCACTCAGCTCAATGCCATTTTCCAGCTGCGGTTTCCTCTGAATTGTTCCGCAGCAGTCAGACAGATGTACTCCACAGGTTAAAAGAAGACAACAGCTTTTGGCAGATTGTCCCATTAGACAGCAAAACCCATTAGCAGGCTCCCCTAACACTTCAGCATGCATTATGATGAGTGAGAGCAGACGTGCAGCATCATCCTAAGTGAGACAACCATCCTGTCATTTACACACAGGTATAAAGCCTGACTGTGGTTTTTAAAATAGAACATACATTTAAAAAGATCTTGCCAACATTGTTTAGTTTTTCAGCTGAACAAGTACATTGCCTTATTTTCAGCTGTACAGTCTCCCATCTTCTGATACTTTGTGTATCAAATTTCACATTAAAGGTCCTCTATCATGTTCATACTTTTATTTTAGGTGTATACCAGAAAATCCTTACCTGCTTTCATGTTATTTTTCTCATACTATCCATTGTTGATGCACCTCTGTCCACCCTTTGTCTGAACACTCTGTTTTAATGCCTGTCTCTTTAAGGCCCCCCTCCTGAAAAGCCCACTCTGCCCTGATTGGTCAGCTCTCACAGGCCTGAACAGGAACCGCCCACCGTGCTGAAGTTACATAGCACAGAAACAAGTGATAGGGGGGTGGATTGACTGATTGCTTGATTGCATCTTAGGCATGTGTAGCAAACACTTTTGAGAATGTGCACAGCCAATTAACTTAAAATAAAACACATTATTATAATGTTTAAAAGAGGAAAGTGACTTCCACTGAATGTTTTGTCTGCTGCACAGACAGTTTAACATAAGCAGGAGCTTGATTTACAACAAGAAAACTATCATGTCTGTTCCAGCATCCAGACAATGAAAACGGTCACTGAGATTTTGTGCATGTCTGTGTGTCTTATGTTAGGTTAACCCCTTCTTGTTGTTCTAAGTGGCTCATTGTCTTTACTTTGATTGATGACAGAAGTCAGCTATTCAGGCATATCCTGTGTGAAGTGCTGTTTCTACAGTGTGTTAAAGCACGAGAGGAGGGAGGCTGAGTGTTCAGCGGAGGGTTTCTCAGAATGTGAATTGAAAACACTACAACACACAGATAAATATCTTGGCCTGCATCTGTTGTTTAGACGAGATATCTTCCCCCTAGACTTCCTGCTCTTCTCTGACCTCCGTTTGACAAAAAAAATCTTTCATTTGTGCGCTTGTGTGTGTGACAGAGATCAAGAGAGAGTGAGTGAAAAGAGAAAGACAAGCCTCCTCTTGTAGCGGTCACAGTCAATTTTCAACCCCTTTTCAGTCGATAAAGGGACTTACAAAGGCCTCAAAGCATCAAAGCTGTGCGCTCCTTAGATCTCCTGAGAGTAATCGTTTAGTAATCATTTAGCTCCTGTTAGCATCGGGCAATGCAGCTGAATGCTACAAAGGCTGAAACACGACATCTGTGGGGCATTTTGGAAAAGTTCATTTCGCTGAAGTGTGTGCAGCTGTCATTTGGTTCCTTACGTTGTAATCATGTTGGAGTGAGCAGCATCAAGGGAGACGGTCTTTCTTTGAGATTGTACACACATTTCTGAGCAATAATCTCTCAATAGGAGCAACATTAGACCACAGGATGAGAGACGAGATGCACCAATGTCGTAGCTGAATTATAAACTACATACTGCAGTGTAATAAAGCCGATATTTGAACACACCTACCATAAACAACATAAACACCACTCTTAACTCACAGCTGAGAACACATGAATATTATAGAGTCTTAAAGTAAGGTCCTTCTAACAGCTTATTTTGCCTTAGAGGTTCGATTTATTAGAGCCACAGTAAAGGATTGCCTGTGTGCTAGCGTGTCTGCAAATTTCATCAAGTCAAATGTAAAACCTTTTATGGCCACTTTAATAAAATACAAAACCAATTTTGCCCATGAAATGAATGTCTAAATGAAAAAAACAGTTTGTCCTATCAGAGTAAAGCGTGAAAGTGTGTGCGTGACCGAGTTGATTTCTCACAAGAAAAACAGACAAGTGAGAGAACACACAATTGTTCGCAGCATTAACAGTGAGTCAAGACGGACTCAAGAGCTGTGTTTAACAACACAGATGGTGTCTTTTCATTTAAGCAAGTCGATTGCAAACATTTTAACGTCACGTTGCACAATTCCCGCCTATATTCACGTTAGAACTGCTAACTGTAAGCTGAAAACATGATAGAACCGACTGGAGATGCGTTAGCAGTGCTAGCTCAGGCGTGTGTGAGCTGACCAATCTGAGCAGACATGGTATTCTTTAATAACTTCACAACTAACTAACTAACACGACTAACTTTAATAAATACTTTATAAAACATAAAGCCTCATAGACCCTTTATAAAAAAAAGTACCTCATTAGACAGTGGTACCCACTTTGTAATACACATCTGGCCTCCTCCCTCCTCTCCACTCAGAGGTGAAGACATCAAAAACACCAAATGACCCTGACACACCGCTGGCCTCTCCTTTGAGGTTCTGCTTCACTGGGAGCAACACACACACACACACACACACACACACACACACACACACACACACACACACACACACACACACACACACACACACACACACACACACACACACACACACACACACACACACACACAACTGTCCTGAGGGAAGTGGAGGATTACCAAGTATAGAGAAGAGAGGGAGGAAGAGAGGAAGAAGAGCAGAACGTGAATGATACAAGGACACTAGGAGAGGAGGACATAAAGGTTGTAGGGAGGAAGAAGAGGAGGCGGCTGGTTGCACACTTCCATCACTGAATGCTCTACTCCTCTTCTTCTGTGTCTTTTTATTATTCCCTGTTTCCTCCCGGGGTGTGTGTTTATATTTGGATGAACTCTGATGAAAAAAATACTGATACTGAAAAAGGAATTCCTCTGTGTGAATCCACATAGACATACATTCAATTCCCTTAACCCCCCCCTTCTCCCAGTTTCCAACCTCCCACAACCTCTTCCACTTCCCTAATTTCCCTCCCACCTCTCTCTCCCTCTCTCTCTCTGGCTCTGGGTGATAAGCAGTAGCACTACTAATCAGGCTTGCCCTAAATTCGCCCATGCCCTGCAGGATTAGCATGTGCATGTGCGAGAGTGGGAGCGGTGCGTGTGTGTGTGTGTGTGTGTGTTGGTTCAGAAGCCGGTGCCTGCAGCATTGATCGGCCCTCACACACTTCATGTGTGCACATAGAGCCCAGTGTGTATGTGAGGGAGAGTTTCAGTATGAATGAGTCATTGAGTCAACACAGTCCTGTTATTTTTATCTTACTGTAAGTAAAACTGTACCGCTGGATATAATAAAGCCATCTTGTTGTATAATATAAATATCTCATCATGTCATCCTACGAAGTGATGAATATTTTAATATAAAGGAATATGAGGCCTTTTGAAAAGTTATTGTGTGTACTCAAAGAGAGGAGGGAAGAGGCAGGAGAAAGATACATAAAATATAAATATTTGTATATAAAGTTATTCAGTATATACTTCTGTATTGACTTCTGGGGGCTAGTGCATTCTCCAAATAAACAATGCAATTCAACTGTCGACTTTAGGGTCATGATTTGATTACATTTTCAATATAAACCTTTATTTTTTCAATATCGTGCCATTGTTTTGCAGCTTTTGTGTGTTGTTTTTGTTTTTCTTTGGACGTACTGTTCCCATAATCTGCTTTTGATTACAATAATTAAAATAAAATGCTTATTTAGATTGAATTTTGATCTAGAATTACCTGTTGGTGTAAAAAAAAAAAAAAAAGTCTGGTATAAACGTTGGTGTAAACATACTCCAGTTTTACTGGAATCAAGAAAATGTGTTTTCAACAAGACAAAACTGGCAGTGAATCTGGCTGGAAACCTTGTAACTGTATAATCCAGTAACATCTTTCACACAAAGGGACACAGTGCTCACCTGCCCGGCTGTGTTTAGGTTCTGGCCGGTGGATTCAGACTAAACAGTGAGACAATCTGTGTCTCTTTAAAGCCAAACGGAGCCAGAGCAGCCATAACATCTGTCACACTAGTGCAGTTGTTCTCTTCCCTTTCCTTTGGTAAAAATGGAGGTACGTGTGCTTTTATTATATTTCACACTTCTACTGCACTGCATTTCAGAGCGGTGGATTGTATGTTCTACTCCACTACATTTGTCACATGTCACAGTCGTCAGACGTTCCAGCAAAGAGATATTACCTCTGAACTTGGCCGATGTTTTCATTTAAATGACTACTCGAGCCCTTCGTTAAGAACAAGTAGACTAAATTACCCAACTGTGTCTAATGTTTACTTTTGTTACTTTTGATTATTTTTACTTAAGTAGGATTTTGAATGCAGGGCTTCCCTCCAACAGCGTGTTTTTACATTTGTCATGGGGTTTCTGTAGATAGTTATATCTTCTGGTATGTTGCTGTCAGCGTCTCCTTCCTGCTCACCTGTGTTTCCCTCCAGTGCTCCTGTGCTCCTCCACAGCCTGCTTTCCCCCCACACACCTGTCTCACATCAGCCTCGTTAGCAATGCCCTGTTCCCACCGTCTCTCCGCCTCCACCTCAAACCCCTCGTTAGTTTGGTTTGTATTTAAGTCTGTCTTTTTCTATTTTCTCTTTGTTGAGTCATCTTTTCTCATCTTGTTTTCATCCTGTGTCTTTTCCCCGGTCCTCTTGTGCTCCCTGTGTTCTGGATTTGCTCCCCATAGCTTTATGGTTTATAATCCATTTCTGTTTTACTGTTCAGTTTTCTCGATTCTCTCTGTTGGCAGCTTTTTTTGCTAATCACATTTTGGATTTTGGATTATCGGAATGTGGTTAGCGGCTTTCATTAAGGCTCAGTTTTTGTTGTTTTCGCTGCCTCCGTGTCTTCATTTGGATCCTTTTTTTGTAAACCTGATGTTATATAGGTACTTTTACTTCCATCACTGCAAAACACCACTGAAAGAAGGCTATAAAACTATTACCTATTTGCGAAAAGAGGATTTAAGTTACCTGCCATTTAACACTGGCACAAATTAGTCATTTTAATAGAGAAGATGAAACTTACATCTTCATTTTCATAAACTGAGCTTGTCAGAGGGAAGTGCTATGGTTTCTTTTCCACCTACAACTCTTTGCATCAGTTGCCGAAAATCTATTTCTGTGTGTTCCCTGTGCTCTGGTGATGACAGTGAGTCCCAAGTGGTTCGTAAGAATATAATTCAGCTGGGTGACGAGAGTTTAAACACCCCATTGTCAGCAGCATCCACTGTGCTGAAGTGCAAGAGACTGTTAGACTGTTTCGCTCCCAGCTCTAGGGCTGCTATTCTGTAGCTGACCTTTGACCTCCCCGAGGAGGGATAAACAGAAAAGAGAATTTCTCTGCAGGGATCAGTCAGGTAGGTAGTGTTCTAAGCACTGAAGGCTTAAAAAGAGGTGCACAACTATCAACGTCAAACTCCCCCCGGAGAATTTACAGCAGGAGGGAAAGATGTTATCCTTTCTGATTGAATGACCACACAGCTTGTGTAATGTGCTCACTTGTGTAATATTGTTGCCATGGTTGTTTTCTCTCGGGTACGGTGTAAACAACAGGAGACTGAGCGCAGAAGGGAAAGAAACTGAGTTAAAGGGGCAGAAACAGCGTGAGAGAGAGGTTATCTGGGCAAAAACCAAATGGCGTGAGATGAAGCCACTTGTGCCAGCACCGCAGGGACATTTACCGATGTTTTTCACCCGATGTGTTTGGCGGGTAAATTGTGGGTTTCCGTTTGCGCTCACTATTTAGATTCAGGCCAGAACACGCTGTGGCACATGCACACATTGATATGGACTGGTTTGTTGCAGCAGCCTATGCAACAGCTCTCATTTTTTCTCCTGCAGTTCTTTTCGCCTTAAAACTTAACTACATGTCTGCACACACAACCACAGAGACCCCACACATTTCTCATTAAAGCAGCAGAAACCACACGGTTCTAGCTAACATCTGCATGTGGTGAGACACACACACAGACACACAAAGGACTGATACCACATGCCAGTGCTGAAGCAACAGCTGGTCAGTGTCACATCCATGTCACTGATGACCTCTGGGGTCACATGCCAAAGGTCGGAGTTTGCACGCTGTTCGAGAAGATCTGAAGGATGCACACACACCAACACACACACACAATTCAGTCTGCTTTGAACTACTTTTGCACATTTTTTTAACTTACTTAATTGATTAGTTGATCAAAAGAAAAGAAGAATTGTGATAATATATCAATTGTTTCAGTCATTTTTCAAGGAGAAATGTCAAACATTTCCTGCTTCCATCATTTATGATAGTAAATGAAGAGTCTTTGGGTTTTGGACCGTTGGCTGGACAGAGGATGCACACTGAAGATGTCAACCCACAGAGCCCTTGTGAAATGTAAAAGGACAATAGTTTAGGGGTCAAACATTTAGTGAATTTCCACAGTGAGCGATCAATAAAGTTTTATCTTATATTTACTGATTAATCTTGAAGATAATAATTGTTAATTGCAATCCTAATCTAAACTGGGAAAAGTCTGTTTTGCACCTTTTGAAGAAACAGGAATGCAAACATCAGATCGAGTCTGCAGAGGGCTTTGATTTTGTTGGTATCTGATATCTTTAATTTTCAACACTGATGAATTCAAAAAGAAAAATGTGTTGCATCATTCTCAAGAGGCTCGTCGGTACTGATGCTGATCTCCTTTTCATTCAAAACCACACTGAGTCATGTTTGTATTTCTACATAAAACCAAAGGAAGTAAATAAAGGTCTTTCGCAGAAACTGCACCACACAACAGTCACAAAACCCACAGAGATGCAGTAGGTGACAAGGCATTGTTGTTTTGATGACATGGTGGAAGGGTTTTTCACTGACACGGTAAGTCAAATAATGACTAAGATGGGTAGTGAGTGAGTGAGTGTGTGTCGCAAAATAAAAAATCCCATGACTGACCTTATGTGTGGACAAAGTTTTAATAATTAACAAAGCCAATTTCCTGTCCACTGCTGATAAAAGCATTGTTGATACACCTACTGTACACAGCTGTCCACCACAAAGGCTTCCTGTGTGCTTGTACTCCCTTCTCCTCACCCCCACACACACGCACACACACATCATCCTCACATCTTCACTTCCTGTCCTGTGTATGGACATATTTTAAAGCAGAGGAGTGGATGGATACTCAGGGAACGGGTTTTAGCACTGAGCTAGCAGCTTGTCCATTAGTGGACCAGATAGTAATAGAGGCTAATAGGGAAGGGAGACTGAGCTGATCAATAATAGATAGGTCAATTAGCAGCTTGCTGGCCGAGGAGAGGAGAGGAGAGGAGAGGAGAGGAGAGGAGAGGAGAGGAGAGGAGAGGAGAGGAGAGGAGAGGAGAGGAGAGGAGAGGAGAGGAGAGGAGAGGAGAGGAGAGGAGAGGAGACTTCTGTGCCCACCCACCCATCAACCATCTCCATTTCTGTCCTCCTCATGATGTCATCGTCCATCCCCTGAGGCACCAATCAGAGGCTAAAGGTCAAGCCTTTCATAGTGATTTGATTGTGTCTCACACAGAAGAAGAAGTGGACACAAGAGGGGAATGAGAGGCATGTGGGAAGAGTTGTTTCAACATCAACACTAATGGCCAAACCTAATGATGAGTGTGTGACAGATGAGCCTACACACAATATATAGAAAGAGGAATGGAAAGACAGTTTAAATGCAGAGGCACAAACAGACATTAACAGAAACCATATAGGTCTACCGCCCATCTGGTAATGAAATATCTTCCATCCACACAGCCAGCTGGAGAGGCCACCACAGACGACCACAGAAACACACACTCACATACCAGGTGACCCCACATCCTAGATACCACAGCCTAACCCCCTCATCACACTGCTAAACACTCGCATGAACGTCTGCTTCCACGGACCACATTTGTTTCCATCCTTTCCATCACGTTTCCTATAAACCCAGCTGTACTACCACACAAGAATGTCGATAAACCCTGGCCAAAACTGGATATATCTGACACTGGCCGGTCGATATATGAATATCTACTGGCTACATCATTGGTTTGTTCACATCTAGCGAATCTGCTAGTCAATGAGGTAATGGGAATGGAGAACTTTAAATACCACCATCTCTACAAATCCCCTGTAAAGCAGGTTGTGGAAAGCTACAATATCCAGACATGGCAGCAACAGCATGGTCAACGAAATGGTCAGTTATGGAAAAAATAATATGGTCAAGGTTAGGGGAAAAGGGCAGTTTTAGTAATTAAAAAAACAGTTATTTGCGGGACTATGATGGTACAAAACTCATTGAAAGTCAGATTGAAGCACAGCTGTTAGCAGCTGAGCTGTTTGCCCTATGTACTGGCAATTCAAACAAATGTGAGAAAAGCTGAACACCATGGTCAACAACCTTCCTGTCAAGGGTTAGTATGGAAAATCAATGTATGGAAACACATTGATTGGGAAATGATCTACTTTGTTGTGAGTAAGTTCATCTGCATATGAACAGACCGATACTGTTCTCCACACTGCATACTGCTCGCGCTACTTCCTGCGATGATCCTTAAGGTTAGCATTGGACGTAAGTCATGAGGCGAAGACTCATACAATATGGACGGTCTGAGCAGTAAAACTCCCAACAAACCTCTCTTTAAGAGCTGATTTATGTGTTGAGAACGACACATCTCCATGTTCCCTCCAAAACACCCTTTGTGTTCATGATGTCTGGGGCTGGGTCTATTCTGGACGACGGAACAAAGTGGCCAGTGTGTTGAACTCAGTCTGGCCACTGACAGAGACCAGAGATCAAAGCAGCCAACATTTAACCACTGGCCATTGACTAACCCTGAGGCTGTGTGTGTGTGTGTGAGGGCAGCCATGTGTGAGCCAAAATACTTACAGCCTTCACTGCTGCCATCTGAACAAGTGCCCAAGTGAGTGTTCAACTTTGAATTAAACTCTAATTTAACAACCCTCAAAAGTCTATTAGCACTCTGTAATAAAGGTAAATCTTTCTCTTTCCTCCTCGGTCCCTGGACTCGCTCCAGGTACAGTAACTGATGCTTCTCACAGGTCCGGGAGGCTCTGCTGGAACTCTGTGTCCCATATGTCTCATCCTGAGTGGGGAGAGATGCTCTCAGCGCCTCACCCCGGTTCTCCGTTCCTCTCCTCTCAGTTTCACCGTATAGAATAATGGACACTTTGTTAATGTCGCTAAATGCTCTCTGTGTCCATCTCTGTGTCTCACATTACAAAAATAACTGCCTCTTCCTGCACTGTACAGTCCAAGCTACAAGCTGTCAGGGCCAGAATCATACAAACACACATCTCACCATGCGGCTGTCAGCGTATTTATACTGGAGGTTCAGCTCGAGTAGTTCTCACCAGACACTGACACAAACATGACACCCTCTTTGACCTGTGACCCCTCTCTCCACGCGGTCGGAGCCTTTCACACACTTTCAGCGCCGCGGCAACTGATAACACTCTGGAAATCAGCGCAATTGTGTGTGAGAGTGTGTGTGTGTGTGACCTTGCAGCTGCACGGACACCAGCCTCGCCAACCAACACGATGAAAACATGGAGAGTTTCCAAAACAGAAACAAAGAGAATGAGATGCCTCCTCGTAGGAATACAAAATTCCGGCGCTTCCTCTCCTCTTTCACTCTCTTTCCTCCTCTCATTGGTTGCTATCCTTCTTTCCTCCCATGCCCGTCTGCTTCATCAAGGTCAGCTGGATCATAGTGTGTTGTGATGCTCCTTCAAATTGCATTTTTTGGCAGTTCACTACCTTAAACTCTCTCTGAGAGCGTGTATGCGTGTATGCGCAGTTTTAGAAGCTATTTAGCATAGCAGCAAATCAAACAAGAGGAACTCCACAGGGGGAGGAAGAGAGAGGGAGAGGGAAAGAGAGGAGGAGGCATTTGGGAATGTGAATAAATAAAAGGTGCTGTAGGGAGGGAGAGGGAGAGGAAGAGCGACAGGCAGGAAATGGAGGAGATGGAGAGATGACGGAAAAGTTCAGGTAGTGAAGAGCAAACACAAAAAAGCCATCTGCACCTCCAACTGTAGAAGTCTTCAGTTGGAGCCGTGCATGTAGCCGCCTGAAATGTAAGCTTGGAGCTTACATTTCTTACGTATTGTACATTACATTCGTGCGTGTGAATCACTTATGTGCTGCAACATTCATTATCATAATAAGAACCAGCTGATTAATTATTTAGACAATGCACATTGTGATTTCCCACAATGGGCAGGCGCAAAAGACGTGAACGCCTTGACAGTTGATAGTACGCAGAAGCTAATGAGTTTTTTGTTTTGGCATGATGGGAAAAAAAGTCAAAGTTGAGTTATTACAATGTGCACCAACAGGTTACTTTCAATCATGGTCTGACATACAGGAGATGAGATGAGACACAACAGTCGTGTAAACTGTGACGTCAGCAGTTGTACAATATGTGCATATCTGCTACAGATTACTGGGCTGTTGTGACTACAGGTGTCTAGCCGGCTCTGATTATCTTACAGTGAATCTAACAATGACATCTATGAGAAATACTCTGGGCACCGATTGATATTTTTTTTGATGAGGCATAATCATGACGTTATGGGAGGTAAAACCTCTCTTGCAGTTTTGTATGTACAGTGTACATAAAATGAATTACAAATTGGATTTCTCAGATTCGGCATGTTCATATTGATCAAGACGAAAACCTGTTTGAAACCAATCAACACTTATTCGATTTTCTTGCTTTGACGGCGGCCCTCTCTCTCATTGCAATAAGACATGAACTCACTGACCTGAGAGGGTGAGAGAGAGAGAGGCAGAGAGAGAGAGAGGCAGAGAGAGGCAGAGACATGGAAAGTGCAAGGTGGACAGATAAAACCTTGTAGAGAAACTGGGGCCATTTTCTGAGCCCTCCTTTAAAGGGAGGGCTGCGGCGGTGTCTGAGGTGATATATGGCAGTAAGGGTCGATGGGTTAAGTGCTCTGTTCTTGTGAAATGGGTGCCGAGGTCCTCTGTGTGTCGGCAGAGCTGATAGCTTTATCTGTCCTGCGGGCAACTCTCAGGATCAAGAGCCCAAACGGAAAGAGCAGATGGAGCATCGTGCGGTTCTGGTTCTGCCATCAGTCTTTTTAAGTCTTATTCATCGCGGCACGTTGACTGAAAACACACTCAAGTCCAGGATGAGGATTCATATGGGGATATAATTACCAATAATCAATGACCGCCAGCCTGATGATGCAAATGCTCAACAGCTTGTCTAGCTCGGATGAAGAATGTGTTGTTGGATGAAAACGTGGCATTTCCAAAATGTCAGCCTTCCAGGAAACACAACATTTAATTTGGCGGGACATCCGTTCTTTGCTGAAATTAAATTTTTGGTGGATTTTAATGAGAACAAAGGTTACTGAACGTCGACCCCGTGATGTAATCCCTCGGCTAAAGTGAAAACATAAATTAAAAACTGATGAGCCGGGAGGCCTTTTGGAGATTTAAGATATCCGAGAGAGAGAGAGAGAGAGAAAGAAAAACAAAACAAAAATACTTTAATGTCTGAGCGGAAAAACATTTATTTCATGAGAATTTGTGTGTGTCTGTGTGTGTGCGTGGAGGCTAAGTTCTGAATCTCTGACCCCGTGTCATTGTCTGCCTTGGGTGCTGTTGTTGAGCTGAATGACCTAGGAGCCACACCTCTTACACACACACAGTCACGCATGAATAAAACATTTGGGTGTGTGTATGTGTATGTGATTATGTGTCACAAACAATAGATCACTGCAGAGTCACAAGGGATGACCGCCCTCATAAGTGTCTGTCCCATACAGAAGGCTTTATTTATTCATTATGTGCCACGCTCAAAGGCTCCTGCATCAGCATTGTGACATGACCGAAGTCAGAGTGATATTCATGCGGATAAAAATGGATGATTTGGTTTTCATCAAGTTTGAGCTGAAATAATTAAGAAACTAATCGATTAGTTGATCAACAGGAATAAAATCAACTACTTTGATAGTTGAATCGTCATTTAGGTCACTTTATTAGAAAAACAAAAACATTTAGTGAAGCCTCTTAAATATGAATATAGAAACAAAATGTTTTTTTTTTAAAGATAGATACTGATTACAGATACAGGGGTTTTCAAACTGCGAGGCACACCTGATGTGTGGAGGCTTCAGGTGAAGGCCACAGGTGCATGCTGATGTTCTTAAAACGAACAGAAGTTGGTTATTGCTTTTTGGCTGACTTGGCCGCTCACCAGCAAGGTCAGCAGCTGGAGCTGCAGCAGCAGCTGTGACAAACAACTCATGGAGGCAATTGAGGAACTTGGCGCCCACATGCTACAATTAGCAATAAACATCCATTAATCCTGAAGATGCTCATTATAACTCCAGAACTGGTCTGAAAGTCACCACATTTTTCAGTTTCCGTCTGTAACAGACTCCAGTGACATCTGTATATATATCGATGAATTAATTGCAAAGAGGTCCTAGTAACAGCTCATCTAATATACTTTCAATGGTGCAAATTTGCCAAAATGTAAAGAAATACAAGCAAAAAACAAAAAAAAAACTCAAAATGTAACTCACTGAATCCGTGAAAACTTCCTGTTGTAGCTTGTTTTGGAGGAAACGTAGTTCAAAAACATGAAATACTATCCATAGAAGTAAGACAATAAGTAAGTTGAGTGTAGGAGTTTGTGTGGTTGTGGGGAAGTTGGCATAGCGTATAAATGATTGATTCCCCAGAACATAGACAAACGACTTTCCTTGACTTGCATATGAGACACGCCCCCTTCCACAGCCATCAATCAAAACAGTGATTAGTACCAGTTTCTAAAAATCAACCCGAATACTGACTTATTTCATTACTAGCACAAATTACAAAAGACAACAACACACAAGTCAGTCCAAGTCTGTGTGCACATGAGCACAGTCCTTATCAGGTGTCATGCTGTCATAAGTCACGAATCTGTGTATGAGTGTATCAGAAATTGTTTACATGAAGGCGTGCATGAAAATGATCTTTATCATTAGATATCATGCTGGCACAAATCAACCATCGCTCAGCGTGCGACAGTAATGAGTGTCTTTGTTACCTTCTAAAGAAAGTCATCTTAGACGGGTGAGAACACAACTTACTCTTACATAACACACACACACATGCACACACCCACGTTTTACAATCATGAAAGCTTGTGGGCCTTGTGATACCTCATACCTAAAACACACACACACACACGCACAGGGACAGTTCACGCTAAATAAATGATGTGTGTTATTTCCACATGGCTGAAGCTCCTGTGCTGATTCACCGCACTGTCACACACAGCAGAAACATATGGGTGTTTGTGCTGTGTTTCTGCAGGCACACACACGCACGCACACACGCACACACACAGACACACACACACACTTTCTGCATCTACACACCATTAAGTTCCACTGAAACATTAAACATGAAGCATGTTGTTCTGAACTCAAGCGCCTGACGTTAAAGGCAGTTTGAGCATTTCAACACAGAGGGGGAGTAAGGGAGTAAAGGGGTGAGGCAGAAGTCGTGGCAGATTGTTTATGTGAAACATTTAAAGTGATGCAGGATGAGGGTTGAGACAAAGTTCAGCCAGCGAGGAGTCACTGCTCTGCAGCTCTCAAGCCTGGTAGACTGATTCAGTAGTTATGAATAGCTGTAGGCCTCCGTTGGTCAATGTTTTCTTGTTCATTAACTCAGAAACAAGAGCCATTCTGAGGAAATGTTGTCACACCAGTTCCTGACACTCACAGATAAGAGGAAACAAACTGTGGATTGGGTTACATGGAATGTTTGTGTGCTGTAAGTATTAGGTTTAGTTCCCGATTTGCACATCCCTGCAGGGGGAAACAGCCTCCAACATGGAGGATCTTCGATGTGCAGTGTTTGGCAACGCAAAGAGAATTGTGAGCTGCACCCTCGTCAGTTTCCTGCTCGAAACACTTGTCACTCATTTTGATTGGATGTCAACCTGAAATTGCCTCCAGCCTGAAACAGGAAACCAGGATCCCTGAAGCCACCTCAGGTGGTGAAGTGGAACGGGACTATACGTCTACTTTACATTTCACAACACAAGGCGCTCTCTCAGCGTGCGAAAACACTTGTATAATGTAATCTGAGTCTCTGGAGGAGCCTTGTCAAATCATGATGACATCATCAAGGTCATTTCCTCAGCTTGGGCAGAGGAAACTCAACAATATATATAACAAAGTTCTAGTCATTTTTAGGCATTTCAATGCGATAATGTTACGTATTGTGTCTTTAAAGAGATGTTTTTGCTTGCATTATGGGACTTGTAGTTTTAGTAGCTTGATCCATAGCATTGACTAAAAGTCAGGATATCTCAAGCTCTGTTGCTTTGATTTCAGCCCTTATGTTAAATTTAAATCATGTGAATCATTCAACCTGTTTGAGGAATACGTTTACAACGATGTCATCATGTAGTCCTTCTGCTGAGTTCGATTATGTTTCATTTTCATAGTCACAATTTTGAGTCTTAAATTATGTCCCTCCATTTTTCTTCCAGCTGGGTTTCTGTCTGCCTGGAGATAAGCTTCCATTTATTTGTTGTCTTTTTATTGTTAAGAGGATTTCTTCAACCATTATTAGGAGAGCTTGGAGAGCTGAAACAATGAATCAAATGTATTGATTAGTCCACTGACAGCAAAGTAATTGAAATCGTAGTTAAGTATCGTCTAAGTCAGTTTTTCAAGCAAAACTTCCAAAGATTCTCTGGTTCCAGCTTCTCCAATTTGAGGATTTGATATTTGTCTTTGTTTTACATGACTGTAACTTGAATATCATTGGGGTTTGGCCTGGTTTTCTGACTTAAACTCTAGCTATGTGTGTATTTCACTAAACAATGAACTGAAACTTAAAGTCATATATGTCCAAAATGCAAAGATCAAGCGATAAAGCCCAGTATTTCCATGAATCAATAAATGGACATTATCTCCTGCACCCTCTCTCTCCCTCATGCCATGATTCATGCCTGACCAGAAATCAATATTCTCCACTCCCACATGTGGGATGCAGAGAGTGAGGGGTTCTTCGTTTACTGCCTGTGCACTCTATGTGCGCCATTTCCAGTCTTGGATAAATGTTTGTAAGCTCAAGACAGGGATCCGACAGTGAGAGCTGGAAAATACCATCAACAACTGAGCTGTTTGTCTCTAACGCCCTTTAGGACACGCCTGCTTTCACCTTCTCTGCTATGACAGACACACACACAAACACACACACACACACATACATTAGACTAAATAAATCCTATTTGCCTGCGGGGAGAAGATAATGTAGGTTTGGCATTTAGAATATATCGGTTGTTGAGAGGAAGTGAGGAAGATGCAGCACACATGATACACACACACATACACAATGATGTGTTAGATGGATGGTGGGTCTCACCCCTGGAGCAGTCATGTATCCCTCTAGACTGCATTACCCATAAGCTATTTGCCTCCCCCACACTCACACCCTGTATACAGCCTGATAACTATATGTTCATATCTTCCTCTGCATACTTGGCTCTTTGATGACATGAGCCATTTCATAATATTCGGTATTAAAGAGCGTTTCCACCCAAATGCACTTCACTTACTTAGCCTCTGCTGCTCTGAGAGTATCTCTCTGAATGAAAACTAGTTTCATTTGCTAATTAATTCCACTCTTCTTCCCTGGTGCTAAGCTACCATCAGTCAAACTCTACACTTGCTACAGATTTTTCTTGCACTACATGCCTGCGATTAAAGCAAACTCTGGAGGACGTGACTGCCGTACTGATAACATGTTGTGGAAATATTATCCTGAATTTACGAAGACGACGTGCAAATATAGCGAAACTATCCAGGGAATAAGGGAAATCTGAAATAAAAACCCGTCCCTAATAATAAGGCCTGTCTCTGTCTACAATGAAAGCCCTGTGAGAATTCATGGTGTTAGGCAGGTTACATCAATTTCAGTCAGGAAGGAATACATATTAGGGCTGCATAATGAGATTTCTTTGATGCTGAACTTCTTGAATGCATTAATAAGCAACCCCAAAATAAGTTTTCCGCGATGAAATCTAATCCAAATTTTATTTTTCGAGATCATTGCTGTTCATGTGTGAAACCAAACATAAATAAATTGCATGAGCTAAAACGTTTTAACAACTTGAGATTATTAGCCATTTTGAGGTTATCGGTGTCCTTCTTCTTCTTCTTTTTTTTAAGTAAAAAGTCAATAGAAATCTCTTATGATACCCAAGACACAAACTCCAGTTGCTCACATGATAGTCATGGGCAAGATCCATCCATCCACCATGACTTGTTGTGGCTGTAATCGTCTAATCTTTTATACTATCTATCAATCACCTGATTTTCTAAAGGCTTTCCGTCAGAAAAAACTTCTCATATAACCACCCAAAAAGTTTTACAAGGCAGACTATCACTTCCCATTCACATAGATATGTGTGGACAAATACACAAATTATTGCAAAACATCATGTAGTCAGTGCGCTCGCTGAGTCAATCACGGAGCTCGCTGAAGCCTGCACTGCTATGCCCTGCAAAACCACGCCCACCCGTGGGTGTTTTTTGGCAGTAAAATCATGATTTAAGAGGAAATTCCTCAGTAAAACTCAGTAAGAATACGACAAAGAATTCAATGCCAATTTTTGGTATTTGACAGACTCATCAAATGCAAAAAATATCAGGTATATCCCCTTTAAAAGATACAACTGTGATCACTGTAGGTGCTAAGTAAGGTCACTCATGTCAATATTAGATGTGCATATGAGTAGCTGACCAAACCCAATGTGGACACTAAAATACAGGCTTTGTAACGCCGTGTTAATACCCATTTGATTAAATGCTTAAGGACTAACACTATGACCGATATTGGCCACAAATGTTGGGAACAATAGTGATGATTTATCATGCACATTTCTGCTCACTGTATATTCATCATGCAGCTGTAGCTGCACAGTAAGAAGCTCACTTACAGTGGATACACAGTAGAAGTTGCTTACTGTGCACAGCAGCACAGTTTATTTCCATGAGATTCGATTAATGTTAATATAATCCTGACACATACAGATTGAGGTTAGTAGCAACACACACACACACACACACACACACACACATACACACATAAACACTTGAACACAGTATGTCAAGTCGTTAATCATGTCAGAGGGGTTGCTTCAATCCATTTATCTATTCCCTCCTCTCTCTCTCTTAAACACACACACACACACACACACACACACACACACACACACACACACACACACACACACACACACACACACACACACACACACACACACACAGTGACAAATTGCTGACATGGGTAGAATATTCCTCTGTCTGGAGATGAGATACCCATTCCCCTCGAGTCCAGTCCCCTAACCTGATTCCATATATCTCCCTCTCTTTTCCTAAATCTCTCGGGCTACACACACACACACACACACACACACACTGTTTGTAAATGTGTCTGTGTGTGCGCCTGCGTGCATCTTCGTGTGCTGAGGTCTTAAGGTCATTTCCCACGATGCCCTGCACCTCCAGGCTCCTCTGCGACGTCATCGTCACTCCGGGCGACAAGGGGAAATAAGAAGGCGGGGCTTTCCTTCCTGACCCCATCTCCAATACAATGGAGACACACACACACACACACACACACACACACACACTGTTTTGGGCAGTGCAGGAAAACCTCCTGCATGGGTTTATGCAAAATCTGTGTGTATGTAAATGTGTGTTTGTCCTTGATGTTGTTATGAACTCCACTCTGCTGTTCATGTGTTCAAGGAGAGTCATTCGGGGGTTTAATTTTGGATTAGTACCATGCAACGGGAAGTAGAACTAAATCTGAAGGTACAGGTAGGTGAGAAAGCAGATGTTTGCGGTTTTTGTTCAGCTTATTATCAACTATAGTTCTTGTGAAAGTCTGACTGACAGGGGAAGTGAAACACAGCGAAGAGCGCCTTAGTGCCAAACATGGAAGCACAAAAATTGGCACAGGTTATGAAATTCACAACCTTTTAAAAACAACCATCACCAACAAATTCTGTGGAAATAACCAGTGCACTTCCTGTTAAGGAATCTTGTCCGGTTAAGAGGAGGACAAAAGAATTTGTTGAGCTTCAGTGGTGTTCGATTTCACAGCAGTGTTCTGTTTTTTTTAAAAAGGACGTTGATTAAATTTCAGGGTAACATTGGCCGAAAGTTGTTGTGTCTCCTGCTGCAAGACGATGCTGACCACTACAGTTCATAAGGTCCTCCTCGGATGGAAAGGACACAAAATCTGGTAATAAAAGGGGAAAAGAGAGGACAGAGCACACGAGACGGCACAAATGAGCTGCTGCTGGAAGAGCGAGGGCAGGAAAAAAAAGTATAAGATGCTAAAATGGGTCCCCAAATATCGTTAATATACCTGGGCGGCTCACCCAAGTAAACTATATGTGTGGGAAACACTGCACACACACACACACAGAAGATTTAACAAGGAAACACACTCTCATTCTCACATACTGTACATCTGCCTTCAGGCTGTTATGTAGAACCCATATCCCCAGGTACTATCCGCCCCCTCATTCTTTCCTGCCAATCCCCCACACCTGCAGGACCTGCTCTACAACTGACTCATGTATGTGTTTGAACGTGTGTCTGTGTGTTGTGAAATACTAAAATTAGGTCAGCTCGGAGGGGTCAGTCATCAGCCACAGCCTGCCAGCTTGTTGCGGTGCCCAGAAACAAGATAAGGAAGCAGACTGAAGCAGAGAGGCAGACAGTTAATGGCTGCTGTGATACAGCCGGACTGCAGTGGAAGGTAACTGCATTAGCGTGAGTCTTTTCCTGGAATGCAACTTTTTACAGTGGCAACATCCTCCATGTGTTTCCTCCTAACGGCCTGCTGGTTGACACACATTCTGCACTTTGATTTGACCTCCTTTTTGAATGCTTGGAGATCAGCAAGAGAGTTTGATCGAGTGAGTTATTTTCCATGAATTAGATCAATGTATTGATGTGCTTGTTTGCTCTCTACTTGCATCGATGGTTGGAGAGAGACTGTGCCAGATACTGCCCCTCACTGCCTTCCTTTTTTGTTGTTTTTGTTAGGAAAACACAATATTCTGACCTGCAAATTGTATTTAATCATTACTTGAACAAAAACATGCCGGTGATGAGGTTTTGCTACCCTGAGTAGTGCCTGAAGTGTGCTTCCAGGTTTGTACACCCACAACAACACCCAAACATCTGTGATGGTGTCCCAGTTTGATATTACATTACAAATGAATACATTATATGCTGTAATCTTCGCTGTATGCCATTTTTAGCTGTTAATATCAGGTTTGGGACGATAATGGATATCATCAAATATAGCAATATCTTTCAGAATATCGAACGTCTTTTACGGCATCATCAGGCTTTTATTTTGAAAAGAAAATGCATGTCGAGCTGTCATGGCCGCAGAGGCAATGTGCATTGATATTTGACTGGGAATGAGACTGAGCTGGCGGAGCTTACTACAGCTTAATTTGCCTGAAGTAGCGCCATGCACCCAGCGTTTTAACATACAGACATGGAGGACTTAGTTTCTGAGAAGAACGCTAGCTAAAAATGTAAACGTTTTGTGTTCCTGGAGTTTTTGTACCAACATTCATAACTAGTTTTACACTTGAGTAGCTCAGCCATTTCATTTTGCAATGCCTTGTTTGCACACTAACTGTTTTGCACATACTTTCCAGTGTAAACACGCTTCAGACTGTCAGAGCTCATTGGGGCTGCACACAGCCTTAGAAGAGGACTGCAGACCCAGCTCAGGGCAGGAAAAACTATGGCAACCTTAAAGAAAGGCATCATTTAATCAACTTCTCTAGTAACAGACAAGGCACTCCCTGCTGCTGTCTGCACTGTAACAACAGAAGACAGCCAGATGAGCATATCAGCATTCTCCACTCCACTCAGCATCTCTGATTTGGTTTATGGCAGCCAGAGTAAGAGGGCACAGTTAAAGAGATTTTTGTGAGTTAAGTGAACTATGAAAGTACAAATGTAGGATGTTGAAAAATGAGGGGTCAGAACACATCAGCTAAATATTCAAACTAACAAATAAAGACTGCGGTTAAATTATTTCAACATCAATGCAAGAATATAGCTATTTCTTTAGTATAAAGCAGCATATTGCTTCTTCAGCTGCTCTGACCAGCATGTTGCTCCGCTAATTAACTTGTTTTGCATGCAGTCACTATGATACCAAAGATCACTCTGTTCCTCCCTCTGATTGGCCCACTGTGTGTACTGCTTTGCTGGCACACAGAAGTGTGAGTCAGCACTGTGCAGCATCACAACACAGGAGATTTACGCTCCCTTCAGCTTCCTCTCTGCAGCTAAACTAGAAGCCATAACTCCGCATGAGGGAAAGGAACTCGCTAAACTGCAGCGGGGGGGAAGGAAAAAAAAGAAAAGAAAAGTAAGAAGCTGCAGCGAGGACTTTATAAAGTATTGAAAGGATGAGTCTCATTACATCCTCCCTTCGCCTGAGGAGACCCTGCCTGCGCTGGGACAAAAACTCTCGCGGAGCTGCTGTGTCATTACGTAATCAGCACTAAAGATCAGTCATTCGTGTGTGAGGACAGTGTGTGATGGGGTCAGGAGCAGAAAGAAACACACAAAACGTGCACTTCACAATAAATAGAAAGGACGTGAGATAAGTGCATGTCTCAGACACTCACACACACAGAGCAGTGTACTGTAATGATATTGACATGGACAGCACCAGCTTCCCCTGCACATCTAATTGGTGTTGACTTTCCAAACAAAGACAGCTGATCTCTGCTGTCAAACTCAATGAAAATGAACTCATGTTTTTTCTTCCTGTCACCTCCATCTCCCTCTGAGGAAAAAAGGTAGTTTCTTAAAGTTTAATCACTATCTCTCCTCCTCCCCTCCCTACAGTGTGACTTTCCCCTCAGCCACCTCTCTCAGCCAGTGTCGGCTCCATCCATTGTGTAAGCCAGCAGGGGTGGTCGCTCTCATCTAATAAGCCCCTGTCACACAGATTAATGCCCGCTGATGATAAATCCCCCCTCCCGGAACGGGTCGAACCAACTGTCTGCTTGATTAAACCCAAAGGGAGAGACAGAGCAGGTCACACAGCAAGAGAACGAGGGAGGGAGAGACAGATAGGGAAGGGGAGAAAAAACTCTTTTCATCTCTGCTCCTCTCAGGCTGCCATCGGTCTACAGGACGTGACAGCTCGTCTTGACTTCCTGCCCCTGTGTCTCATCTTTCTCCTCTCTTCCCATCTACTTTCATTTTCACCCAATGATGAGAAAATGTCCTCTCAGCTTCTCTCGCTCCTTCTCTCTCTTCCTAATTTCTCCTCCCTTTCTGACCCTGCCATCCACGGACATGGTCTATTCCTTCTCTCATTTTCTTCCTTTGAATCTCCCATTCTTACTTCCTCTTTCTCTCATTTTCCTCCTTCCTCCATCTCATTCACTCCTCTCATCCTGGAAACACCTCACCTTATACTTTTCGTGGCACCATCATCTCGTCATACCAAAAGTCATGCCAACGATATTGTTGCAATAATGGTGATGAAAATGTATTTGGTCAAAAATATTGTAATAGTAGATTTTGTCGCCCATTTATGAAAAGCTTTTGAGGAGATTTCAAAATATCGAGATATCAAGGTTCTTGCTGATTAATTTGTCATTGTGCATTATACACAGGGTTGCATAATGAAACAAATGTTGGTTCTTTGCCTGAAAATATCATGATATTCTCATAAGGCCGTATTGCCCAGCCTTATTTGGCTGACATATATATGCCGATTGATATATGTGTGATGAGCTAAAATCATCTAATAATATGAGCCATGCTGATGTATCAGTCAGACTCCAGTGAAGACTGTTAATAAGATTTTAAAAAAAAAGAAAAAAAGATCAGCTTCTGCTCAGCACTAAGAGGGAAACAACTATTTTAATCTTCTGTACCCCCTGCCTTCATAATCACTAAAAGGTCACAAATCCTCTTGTTCGCTGCAGTGGCTATAAAATCCCTGTTCACCACCCAAACAATCATCTGGCAGGTTGGACTTGTTTTCATGTGTTTGTGTGGAACACACTTACATAACACACAAACACACACACACACACAAACACACAGATGATCATATACTCATGCACGGTCAAATGATGCGTGACCCAAAACAAAACCAGGGGAATTTCAATAGCCCTGCACCACCCTGTCTGGGACGATGCTTTACAAAACGCACGCTTGCATACACATGGTTGCACCTGCATGTGGGGACACACCTGGAGGGAGGAGCTTCAGGAAGACACTGGACAGAAATAAGACAAAGGGACAGGGCTAACTTACAAGTGAAAAAAAACAAGATGGAGGGATCTTAAAAATAAAAAGAGAAAGATTTAGGCTGTTCATTTCTTCTGTTTGCCATTGTGTGGAGTTGTCCTTGTATGTGTGGTGTGTATATACATGCTCTGTGTGTGTATGTGAGCAAGATTAATGACCCTGAGCTCATTCCTGGCAGATACTACGATCTGAGTGTGTGTGTGTGTGTGTGTGTGTGCGCGCCCATGTGCGTGTGCGTGTCGTCGACCTAACAAGTGAAGCTTTGTCCGTGAAATGGCTTTCAGCTGCACCTCATCCGGCTAATCAGGAAGAACTGTAATATAGGCTTATATCATCATTTTACAGTATCTCACACCTTGTGACTCATGTTCACACCATCTATAAACTATATTATATCATAAGCTCGGTTTCAGTTCCAGTTAATTCTGCCTAAAATAAAATAACATCTGTGTAGCCGGGGATGACAGCTTCCTCTCTGGTCTACCAAGTTATTTTCATAACATTAGCGGTGCATGCTATTTGACATCTTTATCAGTGCTCGATAGCTGCGCGGGCAATATAAGAGCAGTGACTGCTTCACAATGGTTGGGTTGGCCTGCTGACAAGCCATCAGCTAACACACACACACACACACACACACACACACACACACACACACCCAAACAAACACAACCATGCAGATAAGCATGGGCACAAAAACAGTGAAAAGCAAACACATGAACACGCAATATAATGTGTGTGTGGAGTATAAAACATCACACCTCATGCATGAACACAAACACACCTCATAAAGGTCAAAGTGAAGCTGGCTTATGGCTCATTTGCGTATCCTTCATAAGGACTCTTCATACATGCTCATCATATAGCACGTATGGCTCTTGTGAAGGCACACACACCAACACACACTTGAGCACACAAGTCAAGCTTGTCTAAAGAGATCCAGTAAAATAACAGACGGTAAAAGGTTAGGAGTGAATAATTGACTAGTCCATTAGCTCCCTCTCTTTCTGGCCTTCATTCCCTGTCTGTCCTAACCACACATGTCAGTCTACATTACGTTTTACCTGTAGTTTGCAGCCTCTGACAGCAGAAACTATAATACTGACATTGTAATTTTATGTCATGTGCATGTTGATTGATAAACTAACATATTCAATGTGGATGCTGTCTGTACAAAGTCTGTCTTCAGGTCCTGAAATCAACAGTAAAATTAGACCTGTGCATCACTTTTCAACTTTTTCACTGCTCGGATCTGCTGCACTACAAGTATAAATTAAGTATTTATCTGAAACAGCAATGAAGCAGAAGGACATAAGACCAAAATTGCCCAAAAGCAGAAGCGATTTTGGAGCCACCAAGCCCTTAGCCTTATACAAGATTCAAGATTCATTTTTAGTCATTATACATGCAGGGTTGTACAACGAAATGTTGGTGTTCATCCCTTGATGCTACTCAGGAGATTAAATTATATAAATGAATGAATAAATAAAAAGTCATAAAAAAAATATATTGGATGAACTGAGGTGTGCACAGCGTGAGTAAAGAAGCTGCTCTGTAGTCTGGTGGTACGGCAGTGGATACTTATGCATGTTTTGGCAGATGGCAGCAGGGTGAAGAGACTGTGGTTGGGGTGGACACTGTCTTTCAGTATCCTTTGGGCTCTGTGACGACACAGCACCTCACCAATATCACTTTTTTTTTGCAGTGTTGGGTGTTATGTCAGCAGCCAGTATCATTGCTTCATTAGCCATAAAATCAGATTCTAGCTTGAAGACCAACCTACACTGGAGACTTTTACAGCCAAAAAATGTACTTGGCGACAATGGCGACACGCAAACTCACCGCCCATTCACGATGCAAAGCAGAAAGGCCGACCAAAGTAAACTAATGATGTTCAACATGACATGGAGTACGGATAATACAGACACAGGACCAGTAAACAAGACGATACAGTCAGGAGCCAAGACTAACTTTCTAAAGGTCAACTTTGGTTTACCTTAACATGACTTTAAAGTTAAAAAGACACATTGTGCTCTCTGCCCCTGTACAGGACTAAAAACAGCTTACACTGTCTCACTGTTCACCCCATCAGTGTGTAACATACATAAGCTGAGCTGCTAATTTCACAATCCCATTCTTGGTTGACCTTCAGTTGCCAGGCTAGCCTTGTCCCTCTAACCTTTTCCACTATAAATGATGTTGTAAATGACATTTATAGAGGTCATTAATGGAACTGCGCTGTTAAAACTAAATGAGTAGCACTTTGTATGCCCCGCTCTTCACCTTCAGCTGTCACCGCCACCACTGACAGCGCGTTCATATGTGTGCATTCTGTGAGTGTGTTGTGTCAAAGAAATGATTCACATGCAGGCTTGGAGGCAGCTGACAGTGCATTGAACTTGATACTACAAACAGACACATATGCAGGTATGCACACACTGGAATGTACGCTATGAATGCAACCAAAGGATGGGAAAAAAAAAAAGTAGGCATGCTAGAAAACACACATGCAAATGGTTCACAGGGTGCTGCTGTATGGTGCTGACAGGAAGACTGGAAGATTTTCACAAGCAAACTAATTGTTGATTTGACTAGATTGCAAAATATATAGTTTTTACACGATAGGTGCACTCCTAACCACCTTTTAATTGCAAATTTTTCATTCGGGCATGTTTTATGATAATTGTGCCATCTACTGCTTGTTGTGATAAACATATGAAACATATGAAAATGTAAGAGAAGAATCTTCACTGAAAACTAAATAAACTGACCTTAAAGGACAACACAATTTCATAGTGTTTTACTTTGTTTATATGTGGCGGACCCTGCCACCTTTCTAGCTTCAAACAGTGTTCTGGGGACCTTACTTAGCTCTAAGAACAGCTTGTTTATTCAGTTATGGAGAAATTAAATATTTCTGAGTTTGTATTATTGCCTCAAAAATATTCTGAATTTGAACTTCTCCAAAATGACATACTGCCCCTTTAAGTCAGTCTACCTGTTCAACAGTGGACTTGTGTGTTAAGTACAGGGATGTTTGCAGTTCAAAATCCTGTTATACAGCACAGAGCAGTCCACGGAGTAGCTCATTATTGTATTTTGTGGAGATATTTGCCCAGGTAGCTACACAACAGCTCCCTCGGCTCCATGAATAAGCCATTAAAACTGTTAATCATTCATCAACTCTGAAAACTTGAGGCGATTAAAACAAACACATGAGCAAATCTACCAGGCTAACACCTCTGTCTACGGCTGACATGTGTGTAACTAGGTCACCTGACTAACAGCGATTTCCTATTTTCGCACATACACACACACTCTTCCTCTGCTCGTAAACACAGCAGATCCTGCCAGCAAAAAGCATGAGCATGTGTGTGTGTGTGTGTGTGCTCTCATAGGAATAGGACACACATGGACACACTCAGACAATCATAAGCAGAACATTAACACTCTGACATTGGTTCTTAAAGTAGCCACCTACCCAAGTGCATGATTTCAACAAAGTGCACATACAAACACACGCACAAGACTTATACAAACTCATTATCAAAGTAATTCACATTAGGTCCCAAACTACAGGCTTATTCCCTCTGGCTTTTTAAGCCCACACACACACACACACACACACACACACACACAGTTTGACCTGACCCATATGTTTGGGTCGGATAAGTCCGCATCACCTCTTAGTGTCTGTAATGCATTAAGTCCTTTCTTTCAATTCTCTACTAGTGCAATAGCCATGCATGCACAACCACCCACACACACACCCACACACACACACACACACACACACACAATCCCATTAACAGATTGCCGTCCATTCAATACCTGTTAGTTCAGTGGCTGAAGAACATTGAACAACTTTTTAAATGGATGCGGGCATTTGTTCAACTCTGCATCAAGCTAAAGTTAGATAATTAGACTGTACAGGCAGACTGAGGAAGTATTGCAACAGTGATGTCATGGAAACAGGTTATTTCTGTAAAAAAGCAAACAGGAAGCATTACGCGCAGTTTGTGTGCAGTACACATGGGCAGCATATCAAGCGTGTCGCTTTGATATTTTTATCATGTGCAGACAAGAAGCAGGTTACACGTCATATACTGTTATCTACAACCTATTTGGCGATTGTTTTTTCAATTAGTTGATCATCATTTAGTTTACAAAAAGGTGAAAAACGACCCATAAAATATTCCAGAGCTCAAAGGGACGTCTTAAAATTGTAATAACCAAGAGTTCTCAACCGAAACGTGCAATTTAATGCAATATTAAACTGAGAAAGCAGGACTTGTTCACATATTATAATCTGAAATGTACACTTGGTATTATACTTTTATAAGTGGCTTAAAGGATTAATTGATTATCAAAATTGTTGACAATTCATTTTTTGTGATAGACGAGCCAATTAAGAGCACTTACACAGCAAAATACTTGCCAGTAAAACAGTAAATTAATCAGCAATCTGTTTAATTCTTGATTTAATTCACAGAGATTTTAGCATGTACGTGGTGATTGCACGCACTAAAGTTTAGTAATGTTATTTATTGAGGAGGGAAATCTGAAGGAAACCTCTGATAGCTTTTACCAAACTGTTGCTAGCCTGTGAAAACTCTCTAAACATCAACATTTTATTCATGTTTCAAAAAAGCCCATTTGGCAATATTTTGGGTTCACACAAGCTACAGCAGTAGGAAATGTTCAGTTTGCATTCACAGTAAATGAATACAGTGCTCTTCAGATAGTGAGGAGATTTGTGGTTTTCATTTTACCCTTCACTCTCTAACACAAGTTGGTGTAGGTGCTTCATACAGGATGAAATTGCGGTAAAAGTGCTTGAATTTGTGCAAGCAATGTCCACATGCATGCGTTCTGTGTGTCTGTACCGGCATACCCACACTCTTTGTGCTTCTGTAACATACCAGTCAGCATGATATTAATCTAATCTGGACTGCTGGGATCTCATTCCGTCCCATGTGGACGAGGGGGGCCGTTATATAAAAGCACTTAAGCTGATGAGATCGTTTATAAGACGCTGGACAACGTGATGTCATGGTGCCATCTGACTGGACGCTGTGGAATAATGTCACAGCGGAAACTTAGAACTTTAAATCATAATTGGATCAGTTTCCTGCAGTTTGATGATGCAATTATTTCATATCGACTCTGACTTCAGAGGTCAGATACTGTCTGAAAACTTAGGTTGAATGTCTTTTGTCTATAGATACAGCACCGTGGCATGTATTACACTTATTTACATTCATTCCATTCAAACAAAGACTCGGTTATTGTGTTCTTACTTTGATGTCACCGTCTCTGTCTCTGTAGTGCTTTGTAATGTCGACATGCTCTCTAGATCAGTGAGATGATGCTTTTAGGAGGTTTTTCCTGCCTCAGCCATGTTACACACACACATGCACACACACACTGAACCACTCATGTTAGGCAGCCTGTCTTCCATTGTAATGTCGAGCTAAAAGATGAAAGTATGGTGGCTGTCTGGCTCTAAAGACCCTCTCTCTCTCTTCCTGTATTCCCCCTGGACGCACACACACTCACACACATGCACAAAATACACATACAGGCTCAGCAGACACCTCAATTATGATAATGTGTATCAGCATTAATGTATCCTTACAGCACGGCTGGCTTTCAACGATGTTGTGTGTGTGTGTGTGTGTGTGGGTGGGTGTGTGTGTCCCAGACAGCAGGAGAGGAGGGGCAGCTACTGTATCTCATTTGACGCAGGTTACACCCTCCAGGAAAGCAAAATTCTGAGGCCTTCAGCATTTCTACCTTCTTCCGCACGCACACGGCGATAAACACTTTTACACACAAAGACTAACGCACGCCGTTAAAATGAAAGTTTCTCAAGACTGCGACAAAGAAAAATAAGGACAAACAGAGATAAGAAAATTCAGGGAAATGCGGAGAGAGGGATCAAGTCAGACAAAGAAAGAGACAAAATAAGAGAAAGACACGGAAAGCTCGCGCCGGATTCCTCGTGCTTTATTTCCAAAAGCGTACAGGCCTCGGGGGAGATGAACCCACTGTGTGTTTTTCTGTCTGCGTGAATCTGAGCATCAGCCAGTTTGAGCAGCCCAGATGGCCTCGAATTTGAGCAGAAGAAACTCAGATTATACAGTCCAAACAATGTAAAACATTCGGAATACATCGTAATTCACAGGCAAAGAACAAGCAGCAGTGCAATAGGGCCACACTAAGTCAGAAGTCAAATTATTCAGAAAACATGTGAGCAAAAAGTGCAACTTTATCAACCTACACACCTGCTTGATTAACGAGTTTAAACTCATTCGTTCACACCGTGTCCCCCAGTGTCTACAACTTATAGACAGGAAGTAGTGCAGCAGAAGAAGAACACAAGGATCCATTTTTTCAGTCAGTTCTCCAAAACTCCTTCTGAAAAGGTGTCTCCCCTCTCTCATCCCCTCTGCAGCTCTTGCAACATAACCCCGCTTTTTCTTCCTCAAACCCCCCCCCCCCCACCCCACCCCCCCCACCTCCTACCTTCCTCCTCCTCCTCGCCCAGACTCCATCCCTCCCTGTAATTACCACCTCAGACTCCAATTAAAAGAAACCACAATAAAGAGAGCAGAGGACGGAGACCGAGGGGCGGTAAGGGAAAGACAGAGGGGACGGTGGAGGGAGAGAGACAGAGGGGGGAAATTTAATGAGACGTTTGTCCACACACACACACACACACACACAAACACACACACACACACACACACACACACACACACACACGCGCACACACACACACTCATATACATAAAGACATACACTCCAAAGCTGGCAGCATATCCAGGAACAATATTTAAAAATAAAGTCAAGCTTTTCTTAACAGGCTAAAGATAAGAGAAAGGTATAAAATAGAGCAGGAAGTGAGTGCATGTGTGTGTGTGCGTGCATTCGTGCGTGTGTGAGTATGAGGGACTGCTGACAGTTTTTCCTTTGTGTTTTGCCCCAGCCTGTTTCCTGACATTAAGGTTCCCAGTGTTACTCTGATTTCCTTAACGGTGCACACACACACACACACACACAAATTGAAAAAAGACAGACACAGAAGGTCAATATGCAGACAGTGGACGATAATAAAACAAGAGAGAAATAGTGGAGATCAACAAGTCACAGAGACAACACGGAGATAAAAAAACCAACAACAACACAGTCAATATTTGTGTGTATGCTGACATGTGCATGGAAGCATACAAACACACACACCAACATACACAATATATTACCAATGAAACTCTCTCTGCAGCAGCGGAAGACACAAACAATCAATAAACACAAAGTAGGAACAGCAGGGTAGCCCTTACTGTCAAGTTGTCTTTGTGTGAGTGTGTGTATGTGTGTGTATATGTGTGTAAGGAAGAAATGGGCCTCATGGTTGTGTGCCAACCGAGACTGCCAAAAAACACAGACACACACACATACAGAGAGAGAGGGGAGTGCCGAGAGGTGGTTTGATTTACTAGGCTGCCAAAGAGAGAACGGGCACAATATACAGAGAGGAAATAGATATCTTGGTTCATTATACACACAGACACACACACACACACACACACACACACACACACACACACACACACACACGAATACACACAGCAGCCTCAGACAGCCTTATCAGTTTATCCGTTTTATTTAGAAGATCTATTACTCAGCCTTTCTTTGAAGATTACTATTGTGTGTGTGTGTGTGTGTGTGTGTGTGTGTGTGTGTGTGTGTGTGTGTTTTGCAGACGGGAGTCACTGCGCTGACTTTATGACCAGGTGTGTGTTACCTTGATCATAGCAGGAGTGGTAACTTGCTCTGCATGAAACACCAAACACCCTGTGGTGTGTGTGTGTATGAACACACACTCACTGTCGCAGCTTCATTGAACTGTAAATTCATCTGTAAATAGCATCTCTGGTGCGTTTCTTTTTTCTCTGAAAACCGGTTGGACTGGCATCAGTCATGTTTACATCTCTAAGCTGGCTCAACCTGAAGGTTCAGTTCAGAGGGAAGGTGAAATTTCAGAGTGTCCGAGTGTGTAGTAATTATCTGTCTTTACTCTGTTATCACCAGGCTAATAACAACTATAAAGATAAAGGGGGTGGAAGGAGAAATGTATATTAAATATCATGGCCGGACTTAGAAGCTCCTATCTGCTCAAATGAGCTGTCAATCAAACGGCCGTCATCTCAGGATCTTCGATGTGGAGGGCGAACGGTGTCTGCTGTGAAATGAGCATCTTTTTTTGCCATTTTGTCACCATTTAATCATGGAAGACTGTGTTTATGACGAAATATGTTACTGAAATGGATCTCCTGGACATTTGGGAATAAGAGAAGTTAAGAATCGTGCAAGAATCTAAGCTTTCTGATTTAGATTTATGGCATGACTGTACAGTTGAATTGAGGCCTTTGCTTATTTGCTTAGCTGTGCTTGTAAAGTTTGGCGAACTAACTGGGTGCTGACTTTTAACAGGTTACACATATTTATTTAGTAATATGGAACATTTGGGCAAAAAAAATTAAATAAAGATAGTCTCAAACCTAGATTTTGACACAAGAATCCTCTTGAAGACGCGGTTAGTAAAGCAGAACCCACCTTCATCACGTCAGTTGATATTGTGGTTTAACGGTGGATGTTCCCAAACAAGAACACACAAAGCCGGGAGCTTTGGGGGGTCTCAGGAGATCCCCACGGGTAATTGTCCGTTCTGCCCAATGAAAAACAATCTCACACATCTAAATGTGAGGTAAGCTCGGTTCATACCTGACACCAACACAAAACAGTTGGATGTTTCATACATGATCAGGCCTGATCCTGCTTTAATTATACTCTATTCTTCCGATGGTGGGCTACACAAACTCACAGGAGTGGAGGTAACGTCTATTTTGCGACCGCTGCCTTTTAATCGGCATGTTTGCAAACTGGAGACGGCTTTGCGTGTTGTTTGTTGTTGCTGAAAGACAGCAGATTACTCAGCCTTTCTTCAACTTCCTTCATGTTGTATTCGCCATCAACAATCTCCACATTAAAGCATTAAAGGCTTGTAAGAGGAAAAGAAGCCCACACAGGCAGCCCACGTTGACCAATCACAGTTCTCGCTGTCTCCATTCACATCGTTGTAAACTTTCCTCGGTGAGATACAAAGCAGAAATATCGCTGCTTGGTATTTCCAAGACTTCTCCTCTGCACTCTACCTCAGCAGTCTGCACACAGTGGCCTCTACAGCATCCGACTGTCACTGAGAGTCAAAAATGCCAACAGGCACAAATCTGGAATAAGCTGACTGCTCGCTACTGCCAGCGCCGAGCTTGGGTGAGGAGTTTCACTACAAAAGGAGGAGTCCGGCTCTGAAACGACCCCTTTTGACACCAACACTCATGACATGGACGTACTGTTCGTGGAGCTCTATATTTGATTGCGGCTGCTGGAGATCAATGACCTGAAGCAAGTGTGGAGGGATGAAGTGGTGGGCTTGTTTGAGTGTGTGCGTCTGGGAGCAAAGAGCCGGAGGAAGTATAATATTCTGCTCACGAGAGGAGTGAAGGGAAAAGAGAGCTGTGTGTTTTCTTCCTTCCCCTCCACAGTCCTGCCTTTGCTTTAAAGCTGACAGGGATCCTGTATAAGAAGCAACACACACATTCTAAACATTACCTTTAAGTGTAGACACATCACTTCACAGTCTCAACACCTTCCGAAATGTATCAGTTATTAGTTAAAAGGTGTAGTTATGGGGAAACAGACGTAAAGAGAGGTGAACAGATGGAGCGTGTCTTCACATTCCAGTCCTGCCATTAATGGACACACTGACTGACCTGGCGACACGCACACAGCAGACAGACACACAGACAGGTTGACAGGCCAGTCGATTGATGACATTTGTTGATCCCAGACTTCCAATCAGTCTGGGTAAACAGCCAGCAGCTCTCTGAGGATCGTCTCATTGTGATGAGAGAGAGAGAGACCTTGAGAAAGCCACCAGGTTAAGTGGATGCTGTCAGTACCTCGACGTGAACAAGGTGACCCTGTGTGACCTCTGACCTCGTCTTAAACCGGTGACGCCCATCAGCTCCTGTCTGTCTGGTTGGTTTTGTTCCTGGCCTTTCTTCTGTCTCATTTCATCAATAACTATTAGTTTCTCCTCTCTCCCCCGAAGCTTATCAGATCTGTTTTCATTCCTCTTATTTTTTCTTTTCCTTTAAATCTCACACGTTCCTGCTTCTCGCCCCGTTCTTTTCATTATGTCCCAACAAGTTCAACGAGCATTCAATCTTCTCCTTTACTTCACCTTGAGTTGCCGCATAATAAAATCAATACTGATTGACATGATTGACGATGGGGCCCAGACAACAGTCAGCAATTTTGAAAGGAATGACCTCTCAGACAGGAAATAGTTCTCAAACTTATTCCAGATTTCATCAAAAAAAAGTTAAGTTTTTTAATTCAAAATGCCTCTGGGGTTGTCCAGGTTTGATTAAAATACTAAAAAGGCTTCACTTTAACTCAAAATTAAATAGGACAGGGCGTAGGAAAAAATATAACTCTTCAGCTTAAGTGTACCCTCTACGTCTAAATGCTGAAAACTGTTCTCTATGCATTATAATCGTTTCAACTCGCGCTCTATCAGATGGGATTTTCACACAACAGAGGGCTGCAGGGGAAGGAGATGAGGGCAGAAAGCAGGACTGAATCCCAATGAGTTGATGATATATGCCTGTGCCGTGCACTGCGATCATTTCTTCCAAAGCCCTCCGTAGGTAATACACACTGAATGCTTGACACACACTCACAAGCACTTTCTACTAAAACCTTGTGAAGACTCCAGGAACATTATATATATATATTTCACATCCTGACGCAGCACATTTCACGGGACTTTTATGAACGGGGGAGTGAGAACAAGGCAGGAAGGAGGAAAGAATGAATGAAGCGTGAAGGAGAATTCCACGAACCCTCCTACAACATCATCCTACCACGTCGTTGACCTTCAAGGGTCTTGTGATTAAAGCGCTCACAGCGGTCACACTGGGAGGGTGGGGATACCCGAGCAAGAGATGCAGAATTAGGACCGAGCCACCAAGAATCCCAATCATGAAGTCCTCCTGGGAATGCGACAAAGGGAATCTGCTTGCGTCGACTCTGTGTGTGTGTGTGAGTGTGTGTGTGGCCTTTGACATCTGACTCGGTTTGACCTTTACTCTGACCAGCTCCAGTCACAGGAGTGCCTGTGTGGGCCGAGCGTTCACAAACAACGTGGGAGAGTGCACGGACAACTATGTACGTGTACAGCGGTAATGTAATTCTCAGAATCACAGAGAGTGCATTATGAGGGGAAAGCGTATGAGAAGCTAATGAACTTCTGCTGACGAATGTGAGGAGCGAGAGAGTATTTTCTGTAGGCCAGCTGAGAATTTACTCCTCTCGTCCTTCTTTCATTCACTTCCTCTGCCTCATGTTTAACTCATTTTTGCTAAACACGTTACCGCCAAAACACTTTTTTAGTAAGTCAAACTAAAAAAGAAAAAGTTTATTTAACATAAAATCCAACCTGCTAACACCGGCCTGTTGCCTTGTTCTTGTTCTTGTCTGGCTTTAGCTTAGTTTGAGGTTTAGCTTTAGCAATAGTCTAAGTCTCGGATGTCAGCCGGGTTAGTTAGTTCTATGAAGTATTTTGTTTAAAGACATGAACCGTTACCTTTATGCATGCAGTCTGTGTGTTACACAGCTAGCACGCTACCACCGTTAGCTAAATATGCTGTCAAACTAATGGCTAATTTGTTCATGCTAACTTCCTGTTAGCTATGTGAAAACCAGGCATAAAACCAAATAAGCAGCAAGAGAAAAGAAATGCTGAGCTCTGAGTCAGGGACTGGCCAGAGAAGCTATGGTGGAAACTTTTTAGACCACTTGAGGTATTTATGACCGAGCCAAATAGATAGATAAGAAGACAGGTTTTAAATTGCTGCTATGCACTTTGGCTACGACCAGCAAAGAGCGAGGGCTTATCAGACAGAACTGGAAGAAGTGCAATTAGCATTTTTTGATGCATGTCTCCATCCCCATCGTACCACTCAACACCGCCAGGCCCCATCAAGCACCCTTAGAAGAATGAGAAGAATGAGGGCTAGAGTGGCAAAGAGACAGGGAGAGAGGATGGGCTACAGGGATGAGAAAGAGGGGAGACTGTTCTCTTGTCTTTAGAAAACCACTTCGTATTCCCTGGTGGGAGACGACAATGCAGCCTCAACCCAAACACATAATCTACTGTAGTCCATATGTATCCTCACAGGCAAAGTCCTGTGGAGACAGTTTGGTGGTTACACTCTTTCTGGCCGAATCCCAAGGCATTTCTGTGATATGAAAATATGCAGTGATGAGAATTTTGCACATCATGAGTCTGATCCCTCCAAACAATGGATATCTTTGACCAGATTTCCTGACAACAGCGTGAAATCCCCATATCAATTCAATCCCCAGCATTGTGTGTCACATGCATCGTGTGAAAACGGTCGGTTTCAGGAGCATGACTGCGTAAAACTTGAAATAAACACAGAACATAAGTCGCCTTCTTACACAGGATAATGAGAACTGTTAGCATATAATCACTGTAGTAGTACTAAATGATCAAACGAGAGTGATTCATCCAGTAACATCATGAAACTTTTCTACATGAAACAAACAATGCGGCTATTGTTTAGACCATCATCTGCTGACGAAATCGATCATACGATGAGATGCTTCAGGCTGGAGGAGATCCTCAACACTTCATGTGATGTCTTTGTTCTTCTCTGAATTTAGACTCCCTAAAGCCCATTTCTGTTCCACCTCGAGACGAACGGCAGAACCAGCAGACGAGCAACCAAGCAAAATTCAACTGAACCCGTAGCTTTCAGTTAAGCTTGACGGGCAAAAAAAAGGTTGGCAGCGCTTGCACTTTTCACTCATCGTTTATCAAGGTTGGTTGCTTCCTTGCCTCCCTACCAGTGTGAAGCAACCGTTTTACCTGGCAAGTAAAATTCTCGAGAAGCACAGACCAGACCAGACCAGACCACAGAGCCTCCAGCCCCACCCACCACACAAATCAAGGCGCTAACTGTGTTTTCCAGCCTGCTTTGATTAGTCTTTGTTATAAGGGACTCCCATCCATCCACCCACACACACACACATAGTTCACCGCAAGCCAAGTGAAAATGTTGGCACAAAAACAGAAAACTACAATAGAGTAATAACTCTTCTATCACTGGAAGCTACTGGAGTGAGAAGTGTTTGAATAGAGATTCTGTTAAGCTCCTGTTGACTAGAAACAAAGAAAAAGTACAGTTTTGGTGAGCAGTGAGGCAAACTGATCTGCCAGCCAAGCAGGTGGTACAGTAGGTGGACACTGGGTGGCCTTACTGGCGACATAATGCTTATATACCTGCATAGTTTCTAACTAACCAACCTAATCAAATCAGACATAGCTCCTCTCTCCCTCACAGTAAATGGACTCTGGTGCATGCAGTGGGTGCACCGCTGGGAGCCAGGCCCTCCCCTGTGTGCCGACACCCTAATGAGTTTCATGTGAGGAGCATTAGAGGGGCTGCTGGACCAGTGAAACTGACTGGAGCTGGCAGAGGAGCACTCTCTGATCCAGTCACAAATTTGAATCACACTGCCCATTTAATCATTATTTCCATTGCTACGGACATGTCAGAGCTATTTTAGGATTTCTTTATTAGGAAAAAGACTCCTGCACACTTGCAATTAAGTTTATTGACAACAACGTTTCGGTACTTAGACCTTCAGCAGGTTATCTTTGGATTTCTAGATAGAAATGTGTACTTTATGAAGATGTTTTTCCAGGCTAAATTGATTGAAAAAAACACGATTGCGATGAACTAAATAGGCTTGTTTGTGATTTCTTTAAATGGGAATCCCACACTCGGATGGTAACTTCATTACGGAGCGGGTGATTTCAGCCGGGAAGTTTTACGACTTTCCCCCAAACACTTAACCAGAGAGTTGGAACGATTCAACATCAGCCTAATTAGCCGCCCTACCATTTAATAATACATCGTATGAGCACAACAGATGCAGACGTGCCATAGCAGCAGTGAGGCGGTGAGAAGCAACAACTTTGTGATGCAAAACAGATGGATGATATGGACCAAAATAACTTCAGAAAGTAAAGGTGTCTTCAGTAAAACTAGTGTGATACCAGTCATTCTTAACTTCGTATGAGGATGTTGGCAGGGTAAGTCGTGTCAGCACTTTAACCTCAGAGTTCAGCTGAGGCTGGAGGTACCCCTGTTGAGCAAGATCAGCCTGTTGGTGTCACGAGCCGTAGAGACGGGGTATGACCAAACTCATCAGGATTCATCCCCTGGTGACCACACATGTCACCACATTACATGTCTGTATTAGCTGAAGGCGGTGTACATGAGCTTCAACACTCTGAGCAGGGCGTCACTCTGATATCTTACTGTACATGCAGGCCAAGCTTAACACACACAGACAAAGACACACACACGTCACCGGACCAGTCGCTCATAACAACTACACTGTCTTACATAAGTGTTGCTCTTCAGTTATCATAACACACATGCAAACACTGTAGCATGTGTGCAAGCACACGGACACACGCCCGGGTCAGGGTGGCAACTATCTTTAACTCTGCTTGAATGAAATGTTGCTCCGACTTTTAAAAGGACGAGTTCACCCACAGCAAAACAGCGTGAGGGCATTCTCCGCCAAGGGTTAGGTTGTTATTTTACATTTTTAAAACAAGTCCCCATCTACTTCAGATGTCTAAGAGAATGCTGCAATGCTGGTTTGCTGTCAAGATCCAGAAATGTTTGGTTGACTAATAAACATCACCCTACTTTCCATCGACAAGGGGTGTGAGTAGATACTGAGTGAATTTTCAGTTTTGGGTGAACTGTTCCTTTAATCAAGATAGGAGTCTTGCATGTTTGCACTTAGCAGGTGCCCTTTAATATAGAAAGACAAGACGCCGCAACAGATACAAAATATCATTGCATTGATGGCTCCCTCTCTGTCTCTCATTGCTGTGTGCTGGCACTCGCTCCGGCTGTATTTGTCGTGGGGCCAGCGTGCCACAGGCCACAGTTGCGTAATGACACACAGAGACCGGGAGCTAAATTACAGACACCGCATTCATTCAGCAAATGAGCCCGAATCAACAGCAAGCAGCGACTGTCGGTCTGGAGTAGGAATTTAGATGTAGGTCATCACAGATTGGAAAGCACAAAAGGGTTAAAGCACACTTAGATGTGCTGCTAGACTGAGGCCATGGAGCAAAGCCCATTAAAGCAGTCAGGTGACTGGGAGTGCAGGCTGATGGTCAATGGAGGCACAGTGACGCATGCAACCTCTAAATCTTTTGCTCCTCGCTGCATCTGGGTGTAAACACCATCACATGAGGGGGGGGAAAGGGCCAAGAGCAAATAATTGGGTACAGAAGAGTGAAAGGGGAATGAAGAAAAACACAGACAGAGTTACATGAGAGATAGTGAATGCATTCATAACATGGACAAGTGAAGAGATACAGACACGCTCACACACAATGCAATCTCCAAAGGGTCACGAAATAGCTCTGTATGACTGTTGCTCCATAAGCTTCTTATTATTTTGCTGTGAAAGTCTCCTCTCTGATTCTGTTTTCCATTTTAGCTGTCAGTCAGTCTTCAGAAAACAGGAAGGCTGGCCAGCCTGTGCTGCTGACCCCGACGGTCACGGCACAAAGGGGGAGCTTGTTAGAGAGCTGGACTCGTCTTCCATTCACTCTTAAAGCCATCCCGATCTGTGTCTGGTTCTCTTCCACCGGTCGGTCGTTGAATATGTTTGTGAATGTGCTGCACACAACAACCGCTTTTCAAGAAAACTAACAGGTCCTGTTGGAGATCCCCACAGTCTGAACCTTTTTATTTCACTCTGCTGAAGTGTCCCTGAGCAAGATGCTGAATCACCTCTGCCTCCTCTAAAAAAAAAGACAAACTCCCCACATGCATCAATCCCCTCAGCCGGGTGAAGCGCATTTGACTGGACTGTCCCTTTAAGTTTGAGAGCTGCTACGTGTCTGGATGAAGCAGCAGCAGCCGGAGGTCTCTGCCCAGTCTGTGTGCACTTGTTGTTGGCGTTGAGCAGAACAAGTCTGGCACCTGCTTGCTTCGCCAGCATCACCATTTATCAAGCCACAATAAAAGGCGCAGGGCAGCACTTTGGCACCGCAGCCCGTGCGTAAAACAGCAGCGCGGAGCAGAGGCTGACGGCGCGGACGCACATGCAGCTTTAACTTTGGGTTTAAATGGTGTTTTGCGCCAAATTCTGCCAAATCTGATCACACATCTTTTCGGGGTACTCTGTGCATGTGGTGAAATGATATGGCGCAACGCTGCAAGCTGCAAAGTTGGAGATGTCGCTCCAGGCTCATGCGTGTTATTGTTTTGATAGCTGTCATCATCGTCATCAGCCAGGATGCTGTGGATGATGAAGCCACCTGAACCACCTTTTTATTTCCAAACCCTATTTAAAACACATCAAGTGAATAAGGTGCCCCCAGTAAAGGGCTAATCCGCCCTTTAAATATCACTTCTGTTTCAATCAACACCATACTGCCCTCGTGAGTTTTTATTTTCCTGCGCACTCACCTCCCAGTCCGCCCAGGGTCGCTGCCCAGGTGGCTCCGCGGAGCAGGCACAACAGCGGGAGCAGGATCAACATCGCTCCGCCCGGACTCATCACGACTCGGCTCCTGCCCAGGTCCCGGAGGGAGGTTGGAGGTCCGTCCGATCTGATTTCAAACACCAAAGTCCCGGACTCGTGCTTTCAGCTGCGATGCATCCTGATCCTAATCCGGGCTGCGCAGGGTTCTCTGAGTTCAAAAAGGCGCAGGGCTCGGTCCAAAAAAAAAACACAAAACGATAAATAAGTTCTAAATGAAATAAACGCTTCCTTTAATATCTGACTCTGTTATTCTGCTACAGGTTACCGCTTTCCCCCGGAGCTAGAATCTGCACAAAGCGCACAGAAGCGCATGCATCCGCTCAGCGTAAAGTGAGGCTTGTATTATCCACAGAGGACGGCGACATGCTGAGAACCAGAGGACGGGATGTTGTAGTAATATCTGTGCTGCACCCAGCCACAAACAGCGCGTCAAAGTAATCCAAAGTACCGTGCTCTCCTGCGGGGATAATGTCCGGTGTCCTGGGTTACAGCAGGCTGGAGCCTCGCTCTCTGTGCCCCGGTGTCGCCGAGCCTGTCCCGCTGCTGCTGCTACAACAACGAGAACAACAACAAAAAAACCTCCGCTCGTCTTCAGTTTTAAATCATCTGAGTGAATTAAAGTGAGAAAATCACGGGAGAGGAAATCCCGAGCGCGCGCTGTGTCGCTCGAGCGCTGGCACGGGAGCACTACAGTGACCGGCTCGAGGAGGCGCTGATATGAAGCTCGAGCGCGGCTGACTGGAGGAGAAGCAGACCGCCTCGCGGGGCCCCGCCCTCCGGAAAAAGGCAGCGCGAGGGTAACAGGTAAGAGGATGACGTCAAGGCGGACAGGTGCAGATATTTTGCCTCAGAAAACCCTGAATTACATCAAACTTCACGGGAAGTGACGCTGGTTCCGGTCGTTCAGGACTGAGGATGAATTGTCATTACAACAGCCCTAAAACCTGGGGGTCGTGACCTTTTCTACTTAAAGGGGCATTATGTAGTTTTGGAGAAGAAATTCAAAGTCAGAATTTTAATATTTACAATATTAATGAGGTAATTATACAAACAGAAGTATTTATTTTTTCCATAACTGAATAAACAAGCTGTCCTCAGAGGAAAATAAGGTCCCAGAACACTGTTTGAAGCTAGAAAGGTGGCAGGGTCCGCCACATATAAACAAAGTAAAACAGTATGAAACTGTGTTGTCCTTTAAGGTGGCTGATATCGCATCACATTTTCTAAGCTCCAGTACCAGGACGGCTGAAATATATAGAATGAGCTGCCTGATTTATCTCCTTAAAGGGGAATGCGGGTGTTTTGAAACCCTGAGCCCTGTAGCTACATGTTTGGGTAGGTGTGTAAATGACTCAAACAAAAGTTTTGGGATCGGTCCTGTAGGTCGGCGTCATTCCAACGCTAAGATCAGCCACCGAATCATATCAAATGCTTCACACACAGTTTCCCCAGACTAAACTGAACGCCCCATCCTGTGACTATCCTGTAATACTGAAGCCACTGAAGGGGTGGTGGGTTTTAAAGTCCTAGATTATGAATCAGAAGCACAGATGCCAAGGTTTTAAAAGCACGATCCAATTGTCATCCATTCAAAATATCAATTTAAAGACCACACATTTGACCTGGAGTGTCCCCTCTGCTCCTGTGGTCTGCTTTCCTTAATCCACCTGTCAGTCATCTGACATCATGGGGGGGCGGAGCGTCTAAAGTAAAGATGATTAAACAGTGGGTGTGAGGTCATGGTCGGCAGGCCTTAACCACACTAATAATCCACAGAGAGGTTATTTTCTGCCATGTGCTGTTAATTCTTTCCTTTATTCTTCAGGGCTTCAAACATACAAATCAATATGTTTTTCGGTGGTGCTGACACACAGTTATTTGAAAAACAACAAACTGCAGCCTCCTGAGTCGAGAAATTGCACAAGCCTGTGTTGTAATTTTAATAATAATAGTGGAGCAGTCATAACCGCAACACTGAAAGCCCTCTCCTTCCTGCCCCCTCTCCCTCTTCTCTTTCTCCGAGGAGGAGAGCAGGGACGGCTGGCGGACCGGCCGATTTCACGGGGCGGGGGTGCAGACATGTACCCCGACTCCCGAACAAAAGGGAGGGGTCACAGAGGAGTCTGGATTAAAGGATTTGGTGGACGAGGAGGGGGGAAGAGGAGGAGGAGGAGGACAGGGGTCAGAGGTCAGGGAGCGTCGATAAAGAAAAGCCAAACGGAGCAAAGAAGCGAGCGGCGCCGTCTCTAATCAAGCCTGATTAAGCTCACACTGTGCACGTCTCATCTTTACGCGGACGATGACTTTTGAATGAGTAAACGTCACTCGGCATCACAATGAATGTCTTCATCAGTGTCGGCTGTAGTGGCCGTTGGGGATGAGGGCACTTTGGAAACCCCCCCCGGTGCCTCCACCCATGACTTTTGGGTGGCTCGTGTATTCATCATTGTCAGCGTGAGGGTCCCGATTCGCGTCTGGGTCACTTACTGTTCAGACTGACTGCGGTGCATCTGGGATAAAGCAAATAAGGAGGCGGCTGACACTTTGATTGGTGAACATCTGTTAAACTCAACTGCTGCCCCCTTCTGGACAGGTGAAGCAGGTGCTTAAAAAGATACAACAGTGAACAGGGATCCCTGTGAGCAGACACAAAGACGAGGCGAGATGCAGCACGGGCACACTCAGATTGATTGAAGCCTTCAAACCAGTCCACACACACACACACACACACACACACACAAACACACACACACACACACACACAAATTGACGCATTTACATAAATGTGGCACACAGATTGGCATGAATTAACCAGAAGCACCAACCAGAGAGGAGTGTGGCCTTAAAGGGATTGCCACGGCTGCTTATCTGTCCCCTCACATTAATATTCAGACCCTGATGTAAGGAGGCTGCAATCCGTGACCCTGCACTCCTACGATTAATGTGTCAATGTGTGTGTGTGTGTGTGTGTGTGTCTGCACATTGTCACAAGTCTGTAAATGTGCTTGTACAGTATGTGTGTTCATGTCTGCAAGCATGTGTGCGCATATTTTACATTCTTTTTACAAAGACAAGACACTGGGTGGGGCCAAAGGTTTTATATGTGTATTTGTGCATGTGTGTCTGCATGTGTGTGTGTGTGTGTGTGTGTGTGTGTGTGTGTGTGTGTGTGTGTGACTAATGGTTGGGGAACACTGGTTGAGCTGGAGGGCTCGTTGTGGGTGGAGAGGATGACAGAAAAAGAAAAATAAGACAGAGGAAAGAGATGGAGGGAGACAGACGAGCCACCAACCTCCAGCAAATGTGATTATATGGCTGGGGTACAGCGATCAGCTGCTGCTGGGGGCCACAGACCACACATGTGACATTGACCTTGGACACGGAGGCCGTGACTTTGTTCAAAAAGGTGAAAACACTGCTCGTTGTGAATTAAATCTATCAAACGAGTGACTGATCTATGTGCCGGAGAAGTGATGCATGCAGTCATGGATTTTAATTCTGTTCTCCCACTTAATCAGTAAGAGCCCGTGTGAGTGTGTGTGTGAGGGAGAGGGGAGGGGTCACAAAAGGCAGGGGACTTCTGCCCTGAGGAGCAGAGGGGCCACATGCACACACACACACACACACACACACACACACACACACACACACAAACACACACAACGACTTCATTTAGCTAACAGCTTTCATTTCCCTAATTAAACCCAAGACATAGTGCACCCTGATTTTCTGTCCCCCTATCTCTCCCTCCCTGCACCCTCCAACCTCTCTCGCCCCCACATCCCTGTGTCCCATCACACTCACCACCTCTCCTGCAGCATCTGCGCACACACTTTCCACTCCTTCACTCCCCTCTATCTAAATCTATCAATCCAGCCGTCAATCTGAAGGCGCCACGTAGAAATCACGGAGCAGAAATCCTGAGCATGTCACCCAGAACGTCTGACTCAAACAGATTACAAGGCGAACATGCAGGTCAATCCCCACCCTGTGTGATATTCACTTCTTGGTGTTTGTATCGCAGCTGGCTGGTTGCCAACTGATTTACCCCCCGCCCCTCACCTCTGCTGAGGAGGAAATGGAACAAACGGCCCAAAACCTTTTCCCTTAATCCCCCCAACAATGGATTCTGCTGTTTTATTGAGGGCGGAGATGGAAGGGATTCAGGTATTGGGTCTAAACTGCTGTACTAAGCCCGGGTCGGCTTTGAGATTTGGATCAACGCTCAAGTTAAAGCATTTGATTAACTTCATTCCACCAAAATGAGCCGTGAATGTTTGGGTTTTTTGTCCAGGTTATCAAAGATACACAACAAAATATGAACCTACCACTAGAAGGTTAATAAAGTGAATTTGTCACATAAATGAACTCCACTAGTCCTGCTTAGAAAAAGGATTTATAATACAGTACGATCATTTCTCAAAGGAGCTGTAGCTCAGTGGTAGAGCGCATGAGGTCCTGGGTTCAATCCCCGGCATCTCCACCTCTTATCTTCAGAGGAACTCTCATGCTAGCACTCCTGTGGGTCATTAAATACTACACCAGATATGATGTTCAACACAGTGAAGGCTTTCACCAAAAAAAAGAGTAGCAGCCTTGCACTGCCTCAAAGGTGAATTAATAAGAAATATGTGGGAGGAAGTGCTCCTCACTTCATAATGTTTTTGGCTCTGACAGCCTTCAATAGATTTTGTCCTCCAACTGATGTTTCCATGGCATGTCTTCCACGTTTCGTAGTAAGTCACTGTGGCAAATACAGAACTCTCACCCAGAACACAGGGGTCTGTGTGCTGTTCAGAGCATGTTGTTATTATCGTTACGCTACGTTCACTAATTATATTCCTTTTTTCAGTTTTCTGTCGCAGTTTAGTTAGATTTAGGCAACAAAAACACTTAGGTTTGGAAAAGACGGTTTGGGGTTAAATAGACCGTTTCACAATGTTAACCACGTGTTAGAGACAACTTCCTCCATGTGCATGCGTTTCTGGTCTTTTTCCTGAGTTAGAAAGCTATGACATCGCAATAACGTGATTGGTCAGTTGCAATGACAGTCCTGGACTGACATTATTCATGATGTTCTAGTAATAGCACCACCAATATCAGATCGTGCTGTAAAGCAGTACGAAGCTTACAGATTAGTTAGGTGCAGGCACAAACACAACTTGGTTAGGTTTAGGGGAAAATGATGGTTTCGTTACTTCTCAAAGGTTTGTGGAGCTTTGTTGTCATGGATACGATAATAAACAAGTTGGAGTCACTGTGGTCATTCTTAAAAAAACAACAAAGTTAATAAATTCCAGTTGGGAAATCACCAGGTGTCTCCCGTGTTATTTCATCCTGTTGTGATTAACTTGTGTTAGCAGTTCCTCAAAGAATTTCTCATGTCAGACATTATAACCTGGCAGCACGTGCTGTGTCAACAGAAGGATGTGGAGTTTCACAATGTGGAAGATAAGCAATTTAATAAAGTGAATTTGTCATATTTCATTACATTGTTGCTTTGAATAATTTGGGATGATTCATTAATCCTCGTCAGAAAGATAAATACGTTGTGACCACCTCCCTCAGATGTCAGATGTCTGATAATACAGGTGTCATCTACACAAAGGGGATGTAGCTCAGTGGTAGAGCGCATGCTTCGCATGTATGAGGTCCTGGGTTCAATCCCCAGCATCTCCACTTCTTATCTACAGAGGAGCTCTCATCATCCCAAGGTTTGTGCCTATTATGAGTCATTAAATAATACACCAGATATTCATCATCATATCATGTTCAGCCCACAAAAGGCTTTGACCAAAAAAATCTGTTGCTGAATGAATGAATGAAAAAGAAGTGGGAGGAGGTGATCCTCTTGCAAAGACTACACCAATGCTTTTGGCTCTAACAGCCTTCCTCTAACTGATGTTTTCACTCAGCACACACACAGCTCTCTGTGGCTGTTTGATTAAGTCTAGGCAATCATTTTTTTTGTTATTATCGACCCTTTCACAACCATCAGATTGTGCTAAAAAGCAATATGAAACACAGGTTGGTTTGGTTAGGATCAGGTACAAAAGCGACTTGGTTAGTTTTAGGGGAAAATAATGGTTTCGGTTAAAATAACTACTTTGTTAATGTTTGGAAAACTTTGTTTTCATGGTTGAAATACAAAAATAAGAACACGTACCACTTTCATGTCTGTGCACTAGCTCATCCAGCCATCTCAGACTTCAGTTTACGTACCGTGACATGATCACTGTCATTGCGTCAAGTCTGTAGGGCTCGTAGAAGCCTCTGATAGACAGGCTTAAAGACTACAATAATACAATGCATTTTGACTTCTTCTAATAAGTAACATTTTAATAAAGTAGTTGTTTTAGACAGTTCTTTCTGTTGGACATACTACAATGTCACATCCATATTGCAATGAACTGTAGGTGATTAAATCAGTGAAGTAGAGTGAAGTCTGCACCCCAAGCAGGACTCTCTGGACATCTGCAGAGAGGTCGCTTGAGGGCCCTGACTGAATGAATTGTGGGTTTTGACAGCCCTTAGCACTCACAGACTCCCCGTGTACAATAAGCAATTGAATAAAGTGAATAGTAATAGTGATATTAGTAATTAGCAAGTTCATTAATCCTACTCACAAAAGTGTAGACATATTGAGCACCTCCTCAGATCTTTTGCCAGAAGATGGAGTGTATTTCAGTGTTAGAGTGCATGCTTTGCATGTATGAAGTCCTTGGATCAATCCCCAGCTTCTCTACTTTTTATCTTCTTATGTTCTCTCTCACCTCCAGGATTGGTTCACCTTTGGGCCACTAAACACTGCACCATTATGCAATGTTCAAGGTAGTGCAGCCCTTCACCAAAGAATCAGTTGTATGCTTGCTCTGCCTTCAAGATGAATAAATAAAAAATGACTGAAAGAAGGAGCTCCTCATACAAAAAAAAAAAAAAAATACAATGTTGAATCCACTATTTTGGGGGCTGTAGTACAACAAGCTTTGTTTTCAGCCACTCCAACTGATATTTTCATTCGCCATGTACACAATGGTATCATGTATGTGTTCATAATATAGAGTGTTTCACTGTTAATGCTGTGGTTAGAGAGTTAGGTTTAGGTTTATATACTGCATATGCGTAATCAATAAATTGACATGATCACCATCCCTCTGTCTTTGAATGAGGGCTGAAGTATTATACAGTGGAGTGACTGGCAGAGGGGATGTAGCTCAGTGGTAGAGCGCGTGCTTTGCATGTATGAGGTCCTGGGTTCAATCCCCAGCATCTCCACTTCTTATCCACAGAGGACGTCTAATACATTCAATGTTAACTGACAGTCTTTGTGCCTATTAACACGACATCATACACAATGTGAAACAGTGTGTGACCACAGTGCTCTTACATGTGAAGCAGGAATCTTCTCAGTGTTGCTGATGCCCTCCCTTAGGTCATACCATCTTACACCACTGTTCAAGGGTGCTTCGGGTAAAAGCATTCACCAAAGTAACAGCCATGCAACGTCTTCAAGGTAAATCAATTCAGAAAAACAACTAAACAGACAAATCCACATTTTTTCTGGAATGGCCTTCATTGGGCTTTGATGGCCTCCAACTTGATTTTTCCATTCAATAGATAAACTGAACATAATTATATGAAACATGACAGTTTTCCCTCATCATGTCCATGTCCATGTTCTTCAATCTCCCTTCTCAGGTACTTTCCTTGAGCAAACAGAGCACAGGGGGGCAAGATGAAATTAAAAAAATTAAAATTAAAAATTAAAATTAAAAATTAAAAATTAAAAAGAAAAACAAATGTCAAAAAAACCTTCATATCTGCCCGCTAGTGTCTTTAAATCCTGGGGTTACAATGCTCCCAGCATTCCCAAATTGCATTAATCTGTCAACCTGTTCTTTCCCCCTTTCCAACGTGACATGAACACAACATGGCCGATGCTTCCAAGAAACACAGATCCATGTTGAGAGGCCCCTCCTGCTCCAGCTGCACCTGCTGAGGTGTTGCAACACGATGCTTGGCGGAGAAATCAAAGTTGATTCTTATCATCACATACAGCACGTTGTCCGAGCTCTCAGAGCTAATAAAAGTGTTTTAATGTGTCGAACATAAGCGCATGTTTACAGGCACTTCTTTCATGCAGCACTTGGGGGAGAACTGTGTGCTATCCATCGCTGTGATGTGAATTAAAGATGTTCAAACAATGCTAACCAATTAATTATTTACATGTCAAACACACATACACAAGCACAATCTAGATAGCAAACACATACACACAAGCGCACGGTCTCACATATAGACACACCATACCCTATTAAACAGCCCTGTCTAATTAAAGGGATAATTTCCGCTATAATTAGCCTCTACGTCCGTGGAGTTGCCATTCTTCATTGTGAGCTGAAATAAAATCATTAGCCTCGTCCCTCAAAGAGCAACCAAGAAGTGCTTCGTAAGACACATGCTGCTTTTCAATAATGGCTGCCTACTTCAGTTCAATACAGCTAATCATCTAATGCAGTGATTCCCAACCAGTGGTTCATGTTACCCCAGGTGGTAATTCAGCAGGCGCCAGGGGGTAGCCTACGTAGAAAAGCTATGGGATAGCTCAAGTACATTTATATAATTAAATTACAGATTGGTTTGAAAAAAGATATTTCTACATAATGAGTTGGAGATGACACAGTTAGCTAAAAGTAATGGGTAAACAGTTGAAATGGGCTTACAAAGCTAAAAGTAATGGATATTTGGCTAGCTAAATGTCACAGATAAACAGTTGAACTAGATAGCTAAAGGTAATAGATATTTGGTTAACTAAAAGTTATGGGTAAACAGTTGAAATACATAGCTAAAAGTATTGCGTGCATGGTTAAATGGTTGGAATGTGGCCTAAAAAACATCAGAACGAGTGCTAACATTACTCATTTGAATGCAAACTTAACTAGACCAACTTTAAAGACTGAACGTTGAATTGTATGAAAACAACATTGCAACATCCTCTTCTATATCTTGAGTAAAACTAAGAATCATTGTATTTTGTTAGCTTAGAATGAGTCTCTTAGCTCTACAGAGGGAGCCGTGTTGCATTGCCATGTTTCTACAGTAGCCCAGAACGAACAACCAAACTGACTCTTGAGAGGGCCTTAGGCATTTTTCACATTCTAGCAGCTACGTAGGGGAGTACAGTGAAGGGTGTTCAGTTGTTTGCTACCTCACCACGAGTTGCTACTAAATCCTACACTCTGGACTTTTAAAATCAGTTCAAATAAGCACATTCGGAGTATGATGGGTACTCCTGTCAAGATCTGCACTAGGTGGTGGTTGAATTCAGCTGACAGAGCTCTGGGACTCTCTGACAAAAAGGCTTTTCTAATGCATGCTGATGTGCTGAGTTCATCTGGTCATATGTCTCCCCTTGTTACGTGTGCGCACATTACTTTTGATCGAGGAAGTATTTCCAGATAAATCATTAATTTTGAGGATGAGAGACTTGCAGCACACAGAAACCCACATCAGTACACTCACATCCATCCTGCTTTGATTATGATAAAAGCAAAGTGTTCGATACAATTACCCAGTATCAGTCTCCTTATGGCGAAGAAAGGTAAAATGTAATTACCCAGTGTTGTTCTAACCTAATTCCTTATGTGGCATTCTGGTAGATTGATTCCACAGCAGATGGTGATATCAATTATTGAGCCTGGGAAGAAGACGCTGCCCTCAATCAGATTAAGTAGATTATGCCAACATCAACTCCCTTATGAACCAGTCTGAGTGTCTTAGATCAACATACACCATCAAGATGCACACCCCCCCAACATCCCCTCCCCATTTACAGTGTCAGTCTTGTTCTCTCTTGTGGGATCTATCTATCTATCTATCTATCTATCTATCTATCTATCAAGATGTTCTTTCCACTGGTCCTCACTCGAAAACATCCTCTGCTCGTATTTGTTTGTGTTAATGTATGCATTTCTCAAATCTGACCTAAATACGCTCCACGTCGAGCTCTCTGAACACTAGTACATACCATGATGGAGTCGTCGACTGCCAACGTACTCAGTGTTCCACCCATCCCAATGCAAATGTCCCCTTAATCCTGTTAACCCACTCTTACTGCGTGGAGAAGCAGAGAGAGCCCGGGGCAAGTACGACATGGTACCCCTCCACCCGGCTGAGATCTAACTGAAGGAACAAGTGCTCGGTACAAAGTGGAGCTCCTCGGCTCACTATGACATTAATACATGACTAGTGTTAAAAAAAAGAAATGTCTGTGATCCGCAGCGTTTCAATCTGAAAAACAGGATTGTGAATGTGGGGGTGCAGAGGAAGAGGAAGCAATTTTACACAGCAGCTTACACTAATGTTTAAGTTGAGGTTTACAGCTGCTTACATAGTGGATCATCTAATCCACAGGTGCTTTGTGTGCGGTCGAAGAACAGGTGAAGTGAGTTTGATTTCAGTGTTGCTTTATTGACTCCATCAATAAAACGATACAAGATACAAAGTCCACAAGGAAACGTTCTTTTTGTTTCATGTTATCTCTTATCGTACTTGCATCAGCGGAAACACAACACCGTCAGACACACAACGTTTGAAATTCATAGCACTTTTATTTATAGTAAAATGTGACGTATTGTAATAACTTGGTGTTGTACTTATTTACATGTTCAGGGCTGATTAGCAAACATTTACCTGCTAATACTCATTTGGTGGCCAATCATTGTCCAAACGAGCAGCCGTCCAATGGATTCTGGTAGCGGCGTGTTGCATTTGGTGAGACGGGGCATCAGGTTGGCCCCTATCCATTTGGATAAAGTTGAGGTCAAGGCTGCTTTATGCAAATCACCAGCATCCAGCGCAACTTGACACCTCTGGAAACTCCCCAAAAACTATAAAAACTAACGTTTATCCAAAATGAAGACAGATTCAGCAACTGCATGGCTCATATCTTTATCTAAAATGTTTCCAGAAACACATTTCGGTGAACCATTTCCATAATACAAGAGAAGACTTTCTGAACGAGCTGCCATGTTGGTCCTATTTAAAATCTGGGAGATCAGAAAACGCTAATATGGGTTTTTAGAATACGATGACTTCCTAAAACTATTTAAATTGTTGTTCAGAAAATGAGTAGAAAGACTATTTCTATTCTACTCTTCATATCGTACTTATACTTTTACTCTTTCTATCTACTATTTCTAAAACTAAATCTTAAAAACAAAATTTTACAATCATAATCACTACCTAGTGTGTGTGTGTGTGTGTGTGTGTGTGTGTGTGTGTGTGTGTGTGTGTGTGTGTGTGTGTGAGGTGGCAGGTGACGAGCTGTTTACTTGCAGATTGTAGCATGTGAGGCGATTGAGGTCGTTGTTCCTTAATGATAAGATCTGACCTCTGAAGGGATGAGACAGGTCTGCTGTGTGCTAAGCTGCTCTTGACAACATGTTTTGACCCTCATCCGGCAGAAAAAAAAGGGGTCTTAGAAATTGAACGGGGGCGATGTGGGTGGATGCACTGGGCATCACTAGTGACAGTAAGATAGTCTACATTTTGTTAAGTTTGAATAAATCTACATTTCAGGGAGGAATGACATTTGAGCTGTGCCACTATGCTAGATTTCATGGTAGATTTTTTGTTTTATTGCAGAAAAATGCTTGTTAGCACAGTTCCCAGTGCTGGGAGATAAACTGCTGTGGGTGGCTGATAGCAGAGAGATTTAAACCCTTTGCTGCACACACCCCAGCTTCTGACTCTGGCTGGGGTTGCCTCTGTTCGCTTTATCACTGTGCTGCAATGTGGGCCTGAGCAGATGTGGAATATTCCCATTTCAGAGGCAAAGAGTTGCTTTGGTGAAAATGTTCAAGGTCTTTCAGTGTGAAAGCATTTATTGTTTGAGGGAGAAGAAAGCTTTGGCTGCACTGGAGTCAGAGCTGTTAAACTGTTCAGCGCCTGATACCAAGACCAGTTGTAGTCATATTCTACCCAGAACCGAAAACTTTGTATTCAGACCCTATTTAAAAAAAAGAGTCATCATCAAGATACATCGGAGTTTCAAGGCATGTAGCGCTATGCGTTAAAGTTTTTGGTTAAATGCCTGAAATAGGATTGGTTGCTTACGTGTCTTAAAAACGGCCGTTGCTAACAAGTGGCTACAGAAGTTGTCACGAACATTAAACGTCAACACGGAGACTCATCTACTCACTAGTCCGTCTTTACGGGCCGACTTTAGTCACAAACTATACTAACTCTGACTTTACAACTTGTAGATTCATCAGTTTACACAACACATGTGTAGTAATAGTGTAGTGTAGACACTTAGTGGTTGTCTGTTTGTAGCCTAACATTAGCTTTTTACTTCTATGATTTACACTTCAAAAATCATGTAAGTGGAATTCATCTGTGAAGATTATCCGGCTGAACAAAATGTGTAAGTGTCATAAACTTAAGCTGTAGTAGAGGGAACCAGGCTGATGCTAACTTCCAGGTTAGCCTACGAAAATTCGTCATCCCTGCAGCACTCCATTAGCTTCAGCCATAGCTGCTTTGTGTTTGATGCTCATTAGCAAAAGTTAGCATGCTAACATGCTAAACAAAATTGGTTTTACATGGTTAAAATTATACCTGCTTGGCATCAGCATGTTAGCATCGTCATTTCAAACATGCTAGCGTGCTGGCATTAGCATTTAGCTCAAAGCACCGCTGTGCTTAAGTACAGGCACACATGCTGCTAGCATGGCTGTAGAGTCTTAGCTTCGTTTACGTTGGCAACTTAAATTCTTAAATTGAGCGTCACTTAATGTTTTTGGAGCTGACTGGACTTTTGTGTGTTAAATGCATCTGTATCAATGCAGACACTTTACATTATGTAGTTTCAATATGCTCAAACCTTAATTACAGTCAGTTTTAACTCAGCAGCACAGTGAGAAGAAAGACGACTGCATTTTAAGCTGTGAAAAACACATGGCAGCCACACTGCATAAGATCACATTGGAATAATTACACAGCAGCAGTGCTGAAAGGATAAGAGGTCATGATTATATGCGAGGAACTGATTATTTCATTCAGCTGATTCAGTGGTTGATTACACAGATTATGCTGAACTATAAATCACTGATTAAATGATTCACTGTGCACGTGTGGCTGTCTGCAGTTATAATTACAATCCTCAGTCTGACATGTTGAAGACCATACGTTACAATACTGTCCACTACTGTACATATTATTTATACCCACAGTCATTTTGTGTGGACAGAAATTGTTTTTGTTTTGTTTATTACAAACATGAATATCATCAAGTGACTAACACAGGGTTTAAGTACACTAGAGACAGAATACATACAGTGTAAGTCGGCTAAATGATTTGCATTAAACACAGACACCAACGAGCCAGAAACTTAAAGGTGCCTTGTAGAGTTTTTGACCACTAGAGACACTATGGAGCAATGTTTTACAGACAATGTGTTTTGGTAAGCGACTAACAATAAACATGATCTTTTTGTTTGTTTACATAAAAACTCCACACTGCACCTTTAATTTATCAGTCTCTGAAAAGCCCAAATGAGGAGTATGAGGATCTGGTTTTCAATCCCACAGCACCTCCAATTTGTATCTCTCCTGGTCTGCTGTGAAGAACTAATCCGTCCAAATTGGAAAATATTGTCATGACTGAAATATTGGGTTGCTCAATAAGATACACGCTGTGTGAATCCGTGGTGGCCTTGAGCTTCTTCCTCACAGAATAAATTTGAAAGAGCCAAACAAATTGATTTCTGCTGCTCGGAAAGTGCTTGTCTCCGATATCACGGCCCTGTTTCATTTGTTACGGGTTGGTTATGAAACAACAGTTTAATCTCGGTGATGAAGCGCAGGAGTCCTGGGTTCAATGCGCAGCATCTGCGCTCTCTGTCCACAATGGAGACTAACTCTATTATCAGTTTGTCCATGCCCTCCTTTGGGCCACACAATATAACAAGATACACAATAGTCAAGGGTGTGTTACATAAAAACATTCACAAAAATCCTTGAACTTGAAATGAAAAAGACAATATAAAATCCACACAAACTCAGGGTTAGTTGACCCCAGTTGTCCTCCAACTTTAATTGTTCTTGTTCATCATATACACTGTAGAGTGATGGATGTGTGTATAGTATGAAAAGTGCTTTTATGTAATTATTTTGTTATTATTGTATTTTGTTGGTTATATCACCTGTTTGTTTCTTTATGATTCCCCCTCTCCTCTTTCGTCTCTGCGAGCCCTTTCCTTGAGCAAACAGAGAAGAGAGAGGCGATGATGAAATGAAGGAGGGTTGAGACTGGAGAAAGAGGTAGGAGGAGAGGGCGAGGAGTGGGGGTGGAATAAGGCATACTGAGGAGAGGGTAAATTGGTCCTTGCCTGGTGAAAAGGGAAAATGCTTGGATGGGGGGGGAGAAAAAAAAGGCAATGTTAGACAGACAACACACTAACATCATGTCTATTAATAAAAGATATGGTTCAACAATCAGCACATGAATATGGATTCATCATTTCATCAGGAGGGAGAGCAGGTTTGTGGAGTGGAGAAAGGAGGGATGATTCCAGCTGGGCGTCTGCTCACATGACAACGGCTCCTTCATTTTAAGCTTTTTGCGAGCGGGGACAGAAAGAAGAAATTCAAAGGTAATTAAAAAGGGAGAGGAGGAGTGACAGGAGGACAGGAGGGAGGAGGACGAGAGTGGCGTTTGTGCCTCCCAAACATCTGCTGACTGATTAGCAGGAGAGGAGAGAAGAGGAAAAGGACCCAAAGTTTGTCTGGGAGCTTAAAATAGATGTGGCGAAGTGAGTAGAGCGAATAAATCATGTGTTGTTAATACTGCACAAGATTAGGGAGTATATTAGTGAAATGTAAGTCCCTTTTGAGAAAAAAAGGTTCATCCCTCATGAGGAGAGGGATTCAGAGCCCATGTCTCACTCTGGCTCTCCTCCTGCTTTATGAGAGCCAGAGAGAAATCTGGTGTGTGTCCTTTCTGATGGCAGAAGCTGCCACTTAGGGTGCCATCTGCACATCAGGAGCAATTTTGGGGTTCAGTATCTTGCTCAAGGATACTTCGACATGTGGCTCGGTTCCGCCCAGGGGAGCCGGGATTTGAGCCAGCGACTTTCTGATCGCTGGTTGCCTGCTCTACCCACTGAGCTATAGCCGCCCCACTGTAAAATGTAACTGTGTAAATTGAACCCCTTTACGTGCACAGTGCGCGTGCGAGGTCATGGATGTACTGTACATAAATTACATTACACAAACCAGCGGCTGTACCTCATCAGAAAAACAACCATATAGGACGTCTGTGCAAGCAGCTTATTACGACCCAAATTTACATTTCTCGTTTGGCCGTACCAACAGGAGCAAAGAAGGAAGTAAAGTGAAGTAATCAGTAAAGTAATCCTGTATGAAACCAAAAAGTAAACGGTGAGTTATTTAAATCCAAACCATGATGTTTTCCTACACCTAACCAAGTAGTTTTCCTCATTGAACACAAACAAACTGCGAGGGTACGATGAAGGTCCAGTTCAACTGTTGCTGCGACCAGCACAGTATATTGAACAGTACCAATATCTCCAGTTAGTGCTCTCTAGTAACTTACTGCCTCCACAAATGAGCTTCTGAATCTTCAATAGAAGCACTCCACAAATCTGTCTGCTGTGTCTCAGTGATCACAAAACAGTTAATTTTCTTGGTTTCAGCGCTGCCTGCTCTTTGCTGAATTGCTCAGATGCCGTCAGCTCTGCAGAGTGCACTCGAGTGTGTGATGCCGTCACTGTATTCTGGAAGCAAACAGAGACGAAAGCTTGACAGCAACTTCCAGTGGCCGCTGATGTTTGTAATACGATGGCCCCTGCTGCATTGTGATGACAGTTTATCTCTCACGAGGACAAGACCGGAGAGAGTTTTTTTTTCAACAATGTCAGAAAAAATTCTGTTGTTTTTCTTCTGAGTGTATGAAGAGGTAGTTTCTCTGGGGTAAATTTAACCTGACAGACATGGTCCCTGGTGTTACCCTTTGGGCAAAAACCAGTGAATACCGATCTGCTCAGAAAGAGGGGGGGGGGGGGGGATGTCAGGAAATATTACATCAGTTTAGCCAGTCATTCACTCCCTTTGTCTCAATCACTTGCACATCTTGTACTAAACTTTTCTTAAGGCAAAACTGATGAGAAAACAATCAGGAATGGAGTTATGTAGCTTTTATTATCATTTTTTGGCAGAGTGTTGTGTGTGAAGGAAGCTGGTGTCCTGACTGCTCCAGAGCACAACATAGTATCACGGCAGTTTCTTGGAAACTGTTTGTTTTATCCCAAGCAAGACTATCTTTCGTGCCTGCACCACGGTCCTTTGACTGAATGAAACGCCACATGTACTGCCGCGGGGTCGCAGGGCGGATGGCGGGGCGTACTAAACCGGGACTGTCACACCAGAATTCAGGGTTTTGCATCCAGTCCGTGGTTAGCTTTAGGCAACAAAAGCACTTTGGTTAAGGTCAGGGAAAGATCAGCTGGTGAAACAGTCACAACACAGGAATCCTATAGATAAAATGTCATCACAGTTTTATGAACTGCCATGATACTAGGCTGCGTAGCAATCCCAAGCTCCATAATCTTGCTTGATGAACACCTTCCACTGCCTCTAACACCATATAACTTTTTAAATGACTTTTCATGCTCAGATAACTTCTTGATCTTGTTTCATTCCTCTCAGTCAGTCCATCTATACTTACTCTCCTGCAGTTATTAAAGCATACCATACGATCAGAGCTGATTCACTCTGGATAGTCTGGGTACAATGATCCATCGATCCAGATAGACATATCGATTTAGAGATTAACGATCCCATGTCATCCATATCATCATCTTTAGGATACGCCTTTATTCTAAAGAGATGTGTTTTTTGAGCATTAAAGCATGTAAACCTATTGTAGTAGTAACCCAAAAGACCTTACCTGGCCTGATAATTTCCACCCTGTCCAACTCGGCCCCTGGTTTGGGTCTCTGTTCCTCAGATCCGTTCTTCCAAAATAAGGTGGCAAAAGCACATCTCAAGCAGGGTCAAGGCACACACAAAAACAAGTCGTTATTTTTTCAGGATGTTCGTGGCGTAGCAATATTTATCCGAGATAAAAGCAGGTTTTTACTTGTCACAAAGCCTCAAAATCCCTCTCTAACATCCTGCACCTGCAGCACAGATTTAATGAGTGAAGTTAAATGGGTCAAGGCTAATTGTTCTTACCTGGCACAAACTCATTAAGAAGAGAGAAAAGAAAGTAACCCTGGTGTTTTGATACATAAGATCTTTTATTCATGATACGGGTCACACGCGGTCGCTGCTACTTCTTTATCCCTCCAACTACGTGTGAAGTGGCGACTGATTTGCTCCTGGGCTCAATCATTCAGCCTCCTTTTCATCTGTACGCTCTCCTCGTCCTCGTTCCTTCCTCCATCGCTCCTCCAAACACGGAGTCCCTCCCAAGCTTCTCCTTTGAGCTCCATCAGCTCCCTGAAGACAGACGGGAAGATGGGGGAGCAGGCTTTGGGGGATGGGGGCGATGGTGGTGCTGATGGGGGATGGAGGAGAGGGTGTGAAGAATAGTGTTCCCAGAATGTCAACACCCACTCATGTGCACAACGACTTATATACATGAACACACACACACACAAGCTCTATAACCACCTTACCCACTGGCACACACTCACCAGCAGTCACACACGTCTGCTGACAGTCTTTCCACCCAAAACCCCTGCGGAGGCCCCTCTGTGGTTTAATTGGTGTAATTATATTTGCATAAGGCTGTCCTGTTTCAGCTTACACACACACACACACACACACACACACACACACACACACACACACACACACACACACACACACACACCTGACAAGTTTTAATAGGCAGGATAATTGATTTTGATTCTCTCACTTGTGCCCTGAAGGCTCTATCTGCACTTTCTGCAGAGGATCAGCACTCCATACGTTTACTTAGACAAATAGGAGCACATTTGCGACTAACTCAGCTGTTAATTATGGACTTTAAAAGGTTATTAATGGACTTGATGGGAGCGTTTGAGGTCAATATTGTATTGATGATTGAGAGAGGCAACACGCTGTGTCCCAAAACCTGCAACACAGACGCTGAAAGTGAAAAACTGAAAGTGAAAAAGCTGCTGATGAAAAAGAGTAAAAATAATGAGAGCACTAATTGAAGTGGAAATCAACTTGACATTTTCCCAAGTGTAACTTTCCCCCTAATTATTACTAGGTTACAACTTAATATGAGACTGAACACATGTCGGCTCCTTGTTCAGAATGAGCATCAACAAGGGCAACATAATTACCAGCCCTGCAATACAACCAAAGATGCTGATTAGAGTAGAAACGAGGCTTTTAGTTGTTTTCTTTACAGCTACAGTAATTGGAAGAAGCCTTGAGGTGGCTCATCAAAGGAAGGATTTATTCTATGGATAATGTTATATCATACAGTATATTTATATTTTATGTTAAACCAGTGCCTTTGTATTACTTAAATTAGCATATGGTTGCTTTATCTAATTTTAAGCACATAGCAAAATAACAACACCTTCTCAATTTCAACTCGTCAAAGTCGGCAGCTTGGCCAGTGCCCTCAAACTGTGATGCTCTACCGACCCTTCTAGCGTCAGGTTTGCATGTGAATGGTTCCAAGGTCATGTTAGCACTAATGTGTTATATTCAACATCTGGTCAGACTTTTAAAATAAACGAAGAGTTTGTATAGTATGACAGATAATGACATTTGCAATGTTCTTAACATTGTCAAACAGTCGCGGTTTTGTTAGGTTTAGGCAAAATAAACTACTTGCTAAGGGTTAGGCAAAGTAAAGTACTTGGTTAGGGTTACGCAAAAAAAAACTACTTGGTGCACTCAAATCCCTGTCTCTACAGGGAAAAACCCGTTGAATGACCCGGCCCCTGACTCACACTTTGCCGCTCTATATACTAATGCACTGACTTAAAGAAGTGACACTGGGGTAAGTAGAGTGTCAAACTGTGAAGCGTCGGCCACTGACACAGCTGCAGTATTTGACACGTCGTGAGTGAGAATAGACTGAAGATAACGCAATACATGTAAGCATACAGTGTAGTTAAAAGGATCTTATCTCAATATGATCTTATTCACTCCAAAGCCAACCTTCTGACATTTTTTGCGCCTTCATTAAAATGCTTTATTTAAAATGAAAGTTGTGTATGACTGAAACGCCAGCATGTGTTTGAGGGTGTCTTATGGTGCACACAAGGTTCCACCACTCTGCTGTAGGTGTTGGAAAGACAAATGCACAGGAGGAATGTTGTCAGCAGTCAAAGTTTCTACCAGTGATGAATGGAAAAGACTCATCATTTGAATATTACAAATCAAATATCAAAACTCAAGACAATTTACCACCATGCTGTTTGTGACACCCACTGTCAGTATGATGATCATCTTTTATCAGTTTAGTTGTCTGTGAGCACGTCAGTAAAAGTGTTCCCTCTCATATTGTTTCATTTCAACAGAAAAAAAAGTCTGAAAAAAATAAACGTGTGTCACATGAATGCTTTTCTTCTTCTCTCCTTACTTGATAAATCATCTTGTGATGCCCATCTTGAAAGTGCTAGATGGGTCCCCCTCCCCAGGTTGGTAAGGAGACATAGATAGTATTTAGAAAGAGCTTTTTCAGCTTTTAGAAAACATTCAGAGCCAATTACAATGATTCCTCTATCAGCAGAGTTCCCAAAAGCAAAAGTCAAAAGTTATGTGATACTAAGAACAATATTGGTCTTGAAAGATCTTCTTTAAGGCGTCTGAGTATGTATGTATGAATATGTAAAGAAGAGTAAAGAGATGACAAGGTGAATTAAAACCCATGGTGTTGTGAGTACATGATGTCTGTATATTATTCTCTTTTATCCATATTTTGTCTGTTTTCCACTAGGACGTCTCATTTATAATAGAGAGATAAGAAATGAACACAGAAAATCCACAAAAGGACAAAATGAGTTGGAGAAACTGGAAATGATGATAAAAAATGGAGGAGGAAATCAAATGCTTGAGAGCTTCAACGGAACTTCTCCTTTGGTTTCATTTTAATAATAGATGGAGGTCTAAATGGGTAAAACTGTATTTGTATTCCAAATTACACAAGAAAAAGCTAAATTTTACTTTGCTGTCGTGTTTTTCTTTCTCCTTCCTGACCTGTTGATCATCTTGCGACCCCTTAGATTTTTATGACCCTCAACCTGGGTGATGGAGCTAACAGCAAGCTAACGGTTCATATAAGGGCAACATTGTGGGTTCAACTCTCACTGGCCCTTTTTACACAGTACCTCTGCAACAAATGCCAGTTTTGTGGGGGGTATGTGTAACAACAGCATCATTGTCTTGTGACATATAACATTCACATCAACAGCTGTTTCTAAACAATAATGGCATAACACGGCAATAACAATCATTTACTGTCCCTGACATACGTCCTGTGCTCGAAGGGTAAGGAGCTCCGGGAAATCTTGTGGGTTGCACACACAACACGTCTTCAATAAGTGACATCTATCCCAGCCACCACGATAATATGTTGGCATTTGATGCTTCTGCGAACTATGGATACGTTCAGATTAGTCTGTGTCATACCTATTGTATTAACATTTCTACAATACGGATTATACACATTCAGATTACATGCATATGAGCTGACTTTCATATGACATGTCAGGAGGTGGGGGAGATGGTTGTGGTGTGACAGCTGGGCAAAAGCCATAGACCGCTGTCTAAGATAGCACTGACGTGATCTTTGCCTAACCATAACTAGTAATAAGTAACTGTTATATTATTAATTTCTTCAACAGTAACAAGTAGTGTAAGGGAGTACAATTTCAAAAGCAGCACTATTATTACAGTTACTATATTAAGTAATGCAGCGTTACTGCTTTACCAGAACGCAATTTGTTTTTGTGCTAGCTAGGCCGTCTTACGTTGACGTGGACGTGCCCAGGTTAGGGCAGGTCATGTCAGCTACTAGCCAAAAAGCTGGTTAGAAAAACTCTGGTGCTGGAAATGAGGTGTCTACTGCCAGCGAAGCAGAATGCATTCCAGCTGAACAGCAGAAACTGGATTTCAGAGCAGGACACAGTTGTGGAGAGTGTAAGTGATATCATGGAGGAGAGGTTTTTTTTTAAAGGCGATTGACTCTTTAATGGGCCTGAGTCTTTTATTTTCACCAGTGTGAAAGGGGTATGAAAGAGGCTACAGACTCCTGCTAGTATTATTCCCTCTCTCTCACACACATATGACTGCCTACACTACGTACTGTACACACGGCTGGTGTATTACTTTACGTATGAGTAATATGGAGCCAGCGATACAGAAGCAGGAAAGATCCCATTTCTGTAAATTAGATGCAGTAAAACACCGTAAAGATTTTCTGGAAAAAAAAAACAACAGATTTTTTTCAGACAAATTGCCTTCAGAATTACCTCTTGAACAATACAAAACACATCTGAAATGGTCTTAGCAAAAATATAATGCCATGCAATCTTCTGCACCTCCAAGTGATTTTAAAATGATCTCTAATTCAGAGACACCACCGCTGGCCAGGCTGCTGTGACAGCTGCAGTTTTACATAATTCACTGTTGCATTTTTTAGGCTTTTCTTTTCTATATTCACAGAAAGCTTTTCCCTTTTTTTTTTTTTTTGCTTTGTTAACCACATCTCCCTTCCCCCTCCCTCTCTCTCTCTCTTTCATTTATGAACTCACCTCACCTACGCTATCCATCCCTCCCCCCTCTCCTCCTCCTCCACCTCCTCATTTTCCACACACACCAAACCCCTCGCCTAAAAATGAAATCTGATTTTCCTTCTCTCTCTCTCTCTCTCTCTCTCTCCCTCTCACTCTCCTTCTCTCGCTTTCTCTCTCACTCTCTCTGTGGATGAGGGTCTCTGGGTCTTTTGTTCATCCACCCGCTCATGTGGCCTCCTCCGGTTGCCACGGCAACCGGGTGTATACATACTGTTGCTCCAGGAGTAGAGATCGAGATTGGAAAAGAGAGATGCAGGGATGCGGAGAGAGGTTGAGTGGGATGAGATGGAGTCAAAAATAGGGGAGAAAGAGAGAGAAAGCAAAAAAAAGGACAAAGAAAGGGAGAAATATGGAGTGATTTAGAAAAAGAAAGGAGGAAATGGAGGAAAAAGGAAAGGGAGGACAAAAGGATATAGAATTGACTGGATGTAGGAATGAGGACGATGCATTTTTCACATCCTCAGAATGAAATTACCCTTTAATACCAACCCACAAAACAAATGCATACATAGTGCTCAGCATGTCTTCATTTCCTATCTATTTGTTTGGCAGAAGATAATTGATTTTTTTTTTTTTTTTAGATGCTCAGCAAAGTTTCAATCTAATCTTCTGTCCTGGAACTCATCTAGCGTGTTTCATATCATCGGCTGATTTAGTACAAGAGTTTAAAGCCTACTGTGCCACAGTCGCGCACTGCAAAATGCTCCAGATAAGAATGTCAGCAAAATAATTCAAATGTAAAATGTACTGCAATGAAACAAGCCAGTGACATTTTTCTTCCTTACTCATTACAATTTATATTTTACATTGTTTAATTACACCATACCACATCATTCTATAAATCATTTGAGCTTAAAACGGAAGGGAGACAATAAAATACATTTCCTGTGTTTTTATTGTCTAATTGTCAGAAAACTCAAAAAGAGGACAAGATGGACCGGGTGGGAAAAACTAAAACTGACGCTGAATGAGGGAGGACAGAATCAAAGATAAGAAAAAAAAAAATCAGAGACAATAAATATCAGCATCTACATCCGGGCAGCATCTTCCTCCACCCAGTTGTCTGTGTTTGCTGTATTAGACGCCCTGTAGGAATCCAAACCCTGCAGACAAGCAGCCATCTGCCATCTTGGCTCCTGTCCAGTGCTGCTCTGTGGAGCCAAGATGGCGCCCAGTCACACACATTCAAAAGAATTACGTTCAAATAAGACATATTTTTGAACATAACACATGCAGACAGCAAAAGGCCAAGATATGGGTATATTATTTGCTATACTGGCTTATGTGGTGAGAAAAATAAACTAGTCTGTGCATTTTGAAACCAGCTTGTTAAAAGTTATGTAAGCGCAAGTGCAAACATCACCAGCTCATATCACACCAGATATAGAGACAAAATTGTCTATTTTTTTATCATGTTAAATATTTGTTGTGGTGCCTCCACAAGTAAAAGCAGAGCCAGACAAAAAATGCAGGCTATCACTTTTTAATTACCTTCCCACTCAACCACTAGTAAACACAGTCTGGCTGATATGACATGGCAAAATATCAAGAAAGTGAAAATGAATCTTAGTTAACGGGGAGCCTCAAAATAACATACAGTTGAGGAAAACTCATCTTTCAATTGAACAACATTAAAAGTTGTAGTGATATCATGAATTCTAGGCTACATGCTTGACCTTCTCTCTGTCAGGCAAACAACCAAGCAAACTTGATTTTCATAGCTGTATGCGGATGTATTGCTAATATGAGACGGCTTCAATTGCAGCCAACGTCTTATCTCGATGACAAACGAGGACACGAATGCATGGCTGGTGACCTGCTTACATGGAGACTGATTGGCTTAGCAGAGAGCCCATGAAGGAATGATGAACAGAGGCAGCAAGGAGAGACAGAGGAGCTACAGCATCATAGCGATTACCCATGCCAAATGCACATACATGCACACACACATAGTCCCGTGGAAGGATCATGACACGACTCTCTGATCTCAACTAATGCTGATCCAGACTCATTGGCATCAATCCAGTCTCACACACACACACACACACACACACTCTACTGGCAGTTCTCCATTATGAAAATCGCTAGTCCCTCTCATGCATATACATACCCACATGCTCAGAGGCCAGCAGAATAACGTAACATAAAAAAAAACCTCAAATTGAAACAGTATAGAGGTTCATTCTGTTATCCACAAATATTAACATTTCCATGCCTCCTAAAAAGCTTGCCCAAAACCAAGCTTAAGCTAAATTTTTAAAGGATCCTACCTCCCCCCTTCTGTCCTCCCTCCAGAGCCACTCCTCTGAACCATATCACGGTGCACTGCCTGACTACACCGACACTGACCGCCCCATAGCTCTTGCTGGCCAGCTTAGAGATATGTGTTAAAGGCTAGTTTGCAACATTCCACAAGATCTCTTAGATTTTTTTAGACTAATGAATACATAACAACATAAACAACTCTGTTAAATGCCCCAATCATATAAACACAAGCAAAATAGCTGTTATGAACGTACTTCAGTCTGTAGCTGAATGAGTTAGTGGCTGAACAACAGCCTGTCACTGTCGCTGAAAAAAAAGAGGTGACAATCACTTGGAGAGGAGTAGAAATGCTTTTAAAAGCAGGTGGTTGAATGTTAGGAGTGTTGCTAAGTAGTTGCACTGGTGTTACTGGTGGTTGCGATGTTGGTGCCCAGTGCTCCCTTCATTTAATAATTAATTTCTCTGTTTGAGTCAATATCATTTATAATGAATAGATGTGTGCTTCGGTCTCTCTCTGTCAGTCTACTGTGCACCTCTCTGTAGTAGCTTGTGTTTATTAGAGGATTCACTCTGAGTTCAAGTTTGGTCAACTTTGACATGAATATTTGCGCTGTTGACCAACACCGAGTTGCCTCGACAGTGCTGACCTTTGAGGGGGACGTGAACTCAAAGAATCCAAAACTGAGGAAGCTGTTGTATTGGGAGCATATCTAATGTTCCACAGTTTCTTTGTTTCCCAGAGCAATATTTTGTTAGCACACGTTAACCTTTCTCTTTCAGTCAAATAACCCGAACTCTAGTTCATAGGAGCATAGAACAAAGGGCCCTGAGAACAAAAGCCTTGGGAACATAGGAGCCTGGGAACATATGACTTTGGGAACATATGACGCTGATAACATAGGCCTTGGGAACAGAGGACCCTGATAGCATAGGACCCTAGGAACATAAAGCCCTGAGAACATAGGACCCTGGGATCAAGCGCACCCTAGTTTGCCAAGATATGTAAAGTAATAAAAAGTTAACAAAAAGTAACAAGAGGAAAACACCTATTTACTTATTCAGCAGAACATCGACCCAAGTTTGTCAAAAACGTCTCCCCTCTGAGCCACATTATGTACATTTGATTTGATAATAAGATGCTATTAATCCTCCTTGTTTCGATCTGGAGTTGTCACTGATTATATAATGTAAATTTATCTTTCAGCCCATCTCTCTCTTTACCAGGTCAAAGGGATTATATGTGCCCCATGTTCAGTGTCTATATAATTACAGATTACATGTGATTACACAACACACACACACACACGTGTGTATCTGCTTAATCCTGAAATGATTCCTCTGACATGTGGTGAAAGTCAGCATATTTCAGTTGTTTGTCTTATGACTGACACTGATACAGATTAATACAGAGCACTTAATCACCTTAATAATTGGTGTGCATTTAATAATGAGCATATGAGTGTGTGAGTGTGTAGTCTCACTAATTCCTCATTCAATGCAAAATCAACAATATGATAAGCGAGGTCGCTCCCAGGTCAAATGCCGCATATCTATGGTGCATCTGTTTGTGTAGCGATGCATGCATCAATAAGCATAGCTATCTTATATGAGGATTATACATTATTGCACATGATGAGAATATGTGTGTTAATATATGTCCAGGTCTCAGCTGGTGTCACATGGGCAAATGCTGAGAGGGCAGTATCGCTCAGAGGGGATTGTCACATATAATAAAGATGCTGTTAATAACAAACCGTGGAGTGAGGGGTCTATAATCTGCAGGATTAGTGCCTGTGGATTGAGACTGAGATTAAATCCGACACCAAGCAGGGTCTCCTCCTGCAGAAAGACAGATTAATATGTGTGTGTGTGTGAGGTCCTGTGATTTTATTAATGACATCTTTCGAGTCCTAACCAAAAAAACATTGTCTGCTCAAAAGAAGAAAAAAAACATCTTAGTATCATCAGTAGTTTGACCCAAAGCAAATACAAGGAAGAAGACATTATTTCACTTGTATGATGCAAACCTTACAGACTTTTTGAGACGGGTCCAACTGCACGCCGAAGCCTCAAAGACAGTCCAACTCAAAAGGAATACCCATGAGCAACATCGCGCAAAAGCACATCCACCAGTGTGTTGTGCAAGAGAGAGAAAAGCCTTTTCCATATTTCCAAAATCTAATAGGAAAGCCCCTCTGCACTCAAAAAACACACAGAAACACACTCACATACACACACAATATTACTATAATCAAATCTTGCAGCAAAAAAATCAGCAAACTTCACACTTGTGGTTTTGTTCACACAAAAACATTAAAAACTACATGTTTTCTTTTTTTTTTCAAAGTTTTTTCAAAGTAATTCTACCCTACTTTCTCTTAGTTTCCAAATTCCTCCATCCTCCCCGGCCCCACACATTTACGCTCAAACACACACAGTACCCCTATTCCTATTCTCCAGTTTTGACCTTTAAATACACTGTCAGGTTTTTTTTTTATATCTTTGTTAAGACACAAACAAAACCTGAAATTGCCTCTGGGCTCCTGTTCACAGTCACACAATCAATGCTTTCTGACATTTATAGAGGAGGGGACGAGGGGGGAAAGAGTGTGCGCGTGCATGTGAGCGTGCGCCCAATTTACTGTGTGTTGAAACCACCCACGAGATAGACAGGTGAGGTCAGTTTTGTTCTAACCAGCACCTGCTTGCATTTATTCAAAGTACTCATTTGAAAGCAGCCTACACGGTGAGACTGTAAATGTAATTCAACCTTCACTTTCCTATTTTGTACCACCCGTCTGGACTAACAGGGCAATTTCTGGGACGCCAAGAATCATTGTCAGTCTAATATCTAATAAAAAATAAGGTTGAAATTGACTGTTAAGAAGGCTGCCTCTGTTTTCCTTGAAGAGTGTCCTACATTTAAATCTTTTTACTTTAAAAAGGTGCACTATGTAGTTTAGGGGAAGACATTTTAATGAGAAGAGGAAGATCTTCATTGACTGATTTTTTTTATGTCTGAACAAACTAAATAAACAAACTGACCTTAAAAGGACAAAACACACGTTTTATACTGTTTTACTTTGTTTATATGTGGCGGACCCTGCCACCTTTCTAGCTTCAAACAGTGTTCTGGGGACCTTATTTTCCTCTGAGAACAGCTCATTTATTCAGTTATGGAAAAAATAAATATTTCTGAATTTGTGTTATTACCTCAATAATAATGTATATCAAAGAGGCACTGTGTAGCTTTGGAGAAGAAATTTAAACTCAGAATTGTAATATTTATTTAAAAAGGCCCTGTTGTATATGTGTAGTTACCTACTGTGACCCTGGTGTATTAGAACATATTGTGAAGCTGAAAAGCCACCTGATTACACACAATAAAAGCACTGTCTGTCCACAGCCAAATCAATGCACATCTGATGTAGCTATCCCAGCTAATGGAAGGCAAAGTAGCTCAAAGCGTGGACAGTGTGCATACAGTACCATTGAATCAATATCAGCCACTTAGGGCTGAGAAATACTTCAAAATAATAATAATTAAACAAAAAAAAACATTCAAGAGGCTACAACTGTGCTGTCAAGCTGATAGAAACAAACAGAAATGTTTTAGCATTTGGCCTATTGGAAAATTGAATAGGCCTTCTGAATAGTCAATATAGTGTAAAGCAGTGCAGACGCAACACTGTCAATATCAACAATGGGCTGCTCTGCACTTAGACAAGAGAGCACAAATTGACAACTAAAGGCAATTTCATGGTGCCCTGTGGTTAAAGTGAATCTGACCATGCGTGTCCCAGTATAAGTAGTTGAAAGCGTGCACTGTTTTGTCAAAACACACACACACTTTTCCTCTATTTTCTCCTCTTAATTTGAGTGTACCCTAACAACCTGTTGCCCCATTTCCTTGTGACTAATTATATATGAGCATGATTGAATGTCGGCAGCATTGGAAATGCCACTTCAATCAGCAATCAACAACATCATCATCCCTGTCATAGTGGGTCCACAAGGGCGGTTTGTCAACCGTGACGGTGACGGCTGCCCAAACTGTCAGACCAATGAAGGAGATGGTGAGGATGAAGACGCCCTCCAGATGTGACTATTTGTATCTCACGCATCTGTCAATTCTGACACTGACATACGAGGTAAAAGAGGTGCAGTTAGGATAATAAGTAAGACAAAAATGTCTGATTATTTATGGATTTCCAAAGAAATAATGAACAGTTCCATCTATTTCTCTAAAGTTAAGGGAGATTCAATGATGTGTTGGTTTACACAAACACAAAAGGTCTGAAAAGAAGACCAGCTTCCAGAAAATGACGGAATGGGTGTCGTTTTTCTTTAACAACAGCACAAAACAGTCCGTTCTTCTTGCAAACAGTCCTCTACGTGCCTCAGGCTGTCCTCTGAGTCTTTGTAGGCTGACCACTTAAAGGTTAGGATTTGCTCCGGGGTTGAGTTCACCAATTAGGTGGAGGTCAAAGCATAAGGTCCATCTGAACCAGTTTATATTGTGTTTTCCCCTTCTTCACATTGCATTGCTTGGTCCTATTCTCATTAACTAAGTGATAATAAAATATCAACCTTTGGAACAACTATCAGTATTAAGAGTGGTCCTGTTTTTCAAGTATTTAAAAAGGCGTTGCTTGTACTCATTTACAGTAATGTAATGAAAAAATTAGTATGAAATTAACTTAGTCTGAACTGAGGGTAAATGGCTTCGTACCATCATTTAGAAACTAAAACAGCCAAATATAGTGCAGACTCATTCACGCACAGGCCCCCCACACACAAATCTTCTCAATCATAGTTGCTCTGGGTGAAATCATTTACATGAATATGCACACATTCAAAAGAAAATAAAGGTCAGTGCACTTTATGACAATGGAGGATACTATAACAAGGGGGTTAGGACAGCGGGCAGGTCTGATATATCCAATAAAATATAGTACCAGAATGAGGGTTGGGTGATTTCTGCCGAATTGGCATATGACGATGTCTACGGTGAAACATCGTGATGGACGATGACATCATCCCGTTACCACCGACATACATCCCTGTACCAGGTTTAAAAGCGTCCTCGTCTTCGCACCACCTGTCCGTATGCACAAACAATGTTGGCCTACTAGCCAAGGAAGCTGAGCTAAGGACACTGTATAAAAAAAAGGCGCGACAGAGAAACAGCGGCCCGCTGGAAAAGAAACACTGCTGCCACAAATTCAACCAAGTGTCTTGGGTTCGCCTAACTGTTTTAATACGAAAATTATAAACGGGACATAGAGACGTAATGTAAGTGCACTGAGCAGCAACATACTTCTTTTATTTCCTCTCCCCACATATCACAAACAACAACAACCCTTGACCTACGGCAACTCTGAAGGGACACGCCTCTTAATTGTGCTCTCTGGTGGGGAGCCTTTTAAATCACGGTGTTACGATGGTCAGGGATTAGTAGTCCATGGCTGTCAGCCATTGGCGATGGACGATGGCATCGTCAAACTGTTTGTTGGAAACATTCAGCAGTGCTTATACAGCCACAATCCTGGATCAACTTTCCCCCATTGTACTTGTCATAGTTGTGAACATTCATAATGTACATTCATTTTTCATTTGACCTTTAAATAAAGTGGCAGCTAATCTGGAAAAACTGCATATTTACAACCCTTATTATTGTTCTCATTGCACAGTGAGACCTATTTTTACTGATCTCACCACTTTCCAAGATTTCAGAAATCACTTGGGTGAGTACAGTATTACCAGTACCGATAGAATCCATGGCTGAAATGGGTTAGCTGAAATATTATTATTTTATCTTTTTACATCTGACCTACTGTGAACATTTATCTCACATGACTCACTCTGCTTTTTCCACTCAGATAGAAGAAGAAGAAGCTGTGCCTACTGTTGGTGATATTCCCATGAGATTCCCAATCCCGGATGAATTCCCACATTCCCTCATATGTGACCAAGGGGACTGGCTTTGTTTCTTCTTCCTCTACTGTTTTTTTGAGGTTGAGGTTATTAGAGGTGGTTTCATTTTCATTTAGCAACCTCTACTTCGACCTATACCACCAACTCCTGTAAAAACACTTTTCTGTGACATTTCAATTTGCTTCAAATTTGCTTGACAATGAGATGGAGACACAGTTGCTGTCTTGAAAAAATGAATTTGGATACTTGTTGGACCTGTGTTTGTTGTCCAGTCAAGTGGAGGAAAAGTTGAGGAGTGTCTGAGTGAGAGGGAAAACTGTCTAAAATGACTGTACTCTCTTCCAAGACTACGATGAGAGAAGAAAAAAAAAGAAAAAGAAAGAAAGATTAGAATAGCCGGCTTGCAGTTGCTGTTTCCTGAGCTATGGAGTTGAATAATGGGCAGAACATTTTGATTATTATGATGTCATAGTGCATTTAACCCATTCTGGATATAAAATGTCATAGCTTCATCATTTTATTCTTTGTATAAAATTGTATCGTAATTATCGTATGAATTCTTGAGTCATGGCCGAAAATGTGTTTTGTAAGATCAGAGTGACCTTGACCTCTGACCTTTGGCCACCAAATTCTGATCAGTTCATCCTGGAGTCCAACTGAACATTTGTACCAAATTTGAAGAAATTCCCTCAAGAGATAGCTCTCTCTTCACGTTCACAAGAATGGGAACGAAGGACAACCCCAACAACATAATTCCTCCGGCCTTGGCTGTCGCAGATGCAGAGGCATAAAAAAGAGAAAATTGCTGGCTTTGTGAGGCGAATATTGTGCTGTCAGGAACTAAACTACACATTTTGTTAAATGGAGGGATGATGGCCCTTAGACTAAACTATATGAACAGCAGTCTTTGGTCTCAGCTTGCATTACTCAAGATTTAATCTGTTTACAACATGAAACACCACCTAATACTGTTAAGAATGTACAAGGCTATGTTATGGCTCAAACTGTATCCAAACAACATCAAACACATAACAATTGGCTTCAAGGTTTAAGGGAATTTGACACAAAGAAGCATATTGCGCCAAATGCCATCTGTCTAGTCGGGAACAGAATCACCAAAACACAGTGACACCCCAAAGCCAGTCAACCGAGAGACACTGATGCCTTAAAGCCACGATGTCTCATAACAATGGGATCAAAACAGCATTAATACCCATGTTGAAAAACAACACTCAAACCCTTCTATCCCGCTCTGAAATCCTCTTCCTCGATTCACCCCAAAAAACACTTCTGAAATAATCAGCTTATGAGATAAGAATGAGGCTTTTTGTTGAAGTTCACTATTAAAGACTGTAGCGATTCTTGTTCCTTTCAAGAAAATGACTACACTATTAACCATTTTAAGGTGGAAGAGTAAGAAATTTAATGTAGATGTCAGCGTTTCTATATGAGCTCCATTGTCGTCTACTAAGTATTCTAACTTGATCTTCTAAGAAAGGCCTCATCGCTTTTGCATGAATCAGCCAGAACTTATTCATACTGACAATAGCCTCTACAGTTCATTTATTCAGACTCTGGTGTTGTAATCCATCTGAGCCTATTACCTTTTGTCTGGACCTTGAATAGTATCACACGAATCTGTATCACAGTCCCAATTGTATCTGTCGTTGGCTCAGATTGGATCAATGGGGTTGATTTAATTCACAGCCAGGGCAGTCAATACCTGTAACTAATGCTAATTTAGATGTAAATGATGCCGTCCAAGTAAAACTTGCACAGTCAAGGTCATTCAAGGACAAAAGGTTGTTTATATAAAAGCAGGGAAATGGTGAACCAACAGGAAGATGTACTTCAGATGTTGAATAGGGTTGTGTAGGCTCTACCCAACGCTGACCTTGAAATAAAAACAAACTGAAAATAATAATCTACCCTGTATTCTATTCTGCAAGACATTAGCTGTTGAAATGAGAATCATGTTTTTGTTTCGCTGTGCTTCTACACTGCGTGGCGATCACATTTAAAAAATACCATTTGAATTGATTCGTGTTTTTCTTACTTTTTCTTTCTCAAGAGAATCTGATACAAAACGAGCACCTCATTTGCACATTCACCATTTTTTTCTCTCCATTCTCTCTTGCTGGAACCATTTTCTGAGCTTATAACCGTATATGCAGCACTGAGGATCTTGTACAGTACACTGTACACTAACATATGGTGATCCATGTCTTCTTAAAGGAAGACACAAAACATTATTCTGGTTTGTGTTGACATAAAATCGGACACAGCTGTGTTTAAGGTAAGGCAACATGCTCACAATGATAGTGTTAATATGCTCATGCTCAGTATAATGTTACCATCTTAGTCAGCACGCTAACATAAGCTAATAAGTATGAAAAACTAAGCAAAGTTGAGACTGATGGAAATGTTGTTGTTTTGCAAATATTTAATGATAAACCAAAGTAATTTGGACCTGATGATAGCACTATAGAAAAGTTATGGGATCACAGTCATCACAAATCATCTTGTGGGATTCACATTTCATAGCAACCATACAACAGTTGTTGACATATTTTTGTCTGGACCAAAATGGTGGAATGTTCCGAGTGCCTCAGACGGCTGCCATTTTCCCTCTAACATCAAGCTCAGAAGGCGGCCATTTTCCTATAGCATCAAGCTCAGACAGCGGCCATTTTCCTCTAACATCAAGCTCAGACGGCGGCCTTTTTCCTCTAACATCAAGCGCACAAGCAATGCAAAATAATGCTGTAATGTTGTTTTTTCATCTACCCCATTCGAATAGGGTTAACATTACAGAGGAGGTGGGAAATAAGATATTCACTGTGATTCTCTGTAATTATATTCACTATTCCAGACAGTATCTTAACCATTGCAAAATTTGGTGTGTAAGAGACTTCAGCAGGACAAGCCAAAATTATCTACCTTACAATATCCCATCTGATGGTTCCCAAATAGGCCTTTTTCATATAAAAGGCAACAACCCTACTGAGTGATAAAGTAGCAGGACAGGCAGCTCTTCCTGCAGATATCCACTTTAAAATACAAGGATGACACTCCAGACTGGACTTCAATTACAGGACGACCAGCAAGTTTGACAGAACAGGAGAGTACTGTGAGTGTTATTTCTCCAGTAGGGATTTTTTTTAAAAACTACCTGCATGTGCACTCTAGTCCATTTTACTATCATTGACGAGCACAGGTAATGTTAAAATCACCCCACCTCCCCTGGAGAAATGATCTCAGTCTGAATGGAGCGTTGGAGGGACTCTGGTGCATAATAATCAGCCAATTTACTCAGTTTCACTATTTTTTACTTCACTTAATGCAACCAAAGGCATTCTCTGAGCTCAAAATTGCATGCATGTTTCAGGAGAAGTTCATTAAAATTAAAAGACATTGATCAGTGTATTCTTGCAACAGGAAACAGACAAAAACAACTTTCATGCAGGAGAAAATAAGTGAAACACACATCAGAACACGTCCATGTATTTTTTAACTGTGAGCCCATAAATATAAGGCATATTGGTCCAATGCAATACGATTGGGATCTCTGTTGTGATTCCTTGTAAGCTTTAGACATCTGAGAAACAATCCACCAGCCACAGTCATTAAAATACAAAATTATTCTCACTGCTACACCAGCCGGTCACCTACAACCCCACTTATCCACACAGTGACTGCCCGGCCGAGGCATTAGGAGGATTGATGCTGGTACCACTGGGACCTCTGTGGTCACTTTAATGGATTGGCTGGTGAGACAATAGCTCACACCATATCGTATTTGAAATAAGCTAATACATTCTGTTTGACGACAGCGGCGACGGCTAATTCTGACCTGAGGTAACTGATTGTGTGTGTGTGTGAGCAAATCCTCCAGCCACCAGCAGTGCAACCTCCTTTGACCTTAAAACACGAGTTTAATCCCCAAGGAGAAGCCCCAAGTGTCCCGATACAGCCTCCAACACACACACATGCATACACACAGTCGGCTGATCATGAGGCACACTCCCTACGGCGTGGGAACAAACCCTCTTGACAGCAGACGGCGGAGTGCTAAGGATGTTGTGTGTGTGTTACTTAAAGTGTGTTTGTGCATTTGTGTCTCTTCGTTGCTCGCGCAGTCACATTCTGCGTTTGATTGCAAATCACCATCTCTGCTTGCTTGTGTGTGTGTGTGTGTGTGTGTGTGTGTGTGTGTGTGTGTGTGTGTGTGTGTGTGTGTGTGTGTGTGTGTGTGTGTGTGTGTGTGTGTGTGTGTGTGTGTTCAAAGGGGAGCTCAGAGGACAACCGTTAACAATGATATCACTTCAGCCTCTATGAATCTCTCTCTACCTCCCACAGGGCGAGGAGTGGTGGGAGTGAGGAGAAGAAAACAGGAGTGTCAGGAATGAAAGGGAAGTGTGTTTGCGCCTGGTGGGTGATGAGTGTGTGAGGTAGAGAAAGGGAGGGATGAAGGAATAAAAGATGACAAGAAAGACGCGCTGCGGTTGGCATGGTGCAAGCATGTAGATCAAGGTTGGAAAGGACAGAAGAAAGACGTTATTAAAAGGACACAGATCAGACGAGACTTCCTGTGATCCAAGTTCACTGTGAACATCTCAGTGTTTTCTCTCTTCGTTACTGGCTGTCTTTTTTTCCCTCTCTTGCTTTCTTTGAGACTGTCTTGAGACTTCTAATAGAAGTGTGAAATATGACCGTTATGTCTCAGAGCCTAATTGAAACGAGTGTAACACTGTTTTAGTGCCGCAAATGACCGCCATACAGCTATGGAGGACTGAAGCTGCCAAAATAAAAAATAAATTTAAAAAAAAGGTATTGAAAATAAATGTAGGCCTTAATTGATTTATAAAATGTAAAATATATTGATATTTCCACTTTAATTTGCCTCTGTATTTATTTACCTTTGTTTTAATTCAACTATTTATTTACTTACTCCTGTAATTTTCTATTTTATTTATTGATTCATCAAATTTTTAAATGTATTTATTTACTTGTTTATTTCTTGGGTTCCATATTTGGATGATGGATGGAAATAATTAATTACATATTGATTGATATATTGAGCCATTTATTTATTTTTGATTTTAGCATTTTCAGTCCTCCGTACCTGTCCGCATTGTTTTCTTGTGAAGAGAAAAGACATTTCAAAGAAAACCTATGCTATTCTTTTAAACACAATCTTTAGGGAACTTCAAAGCTGCACTTACCAATATTCTTATATGATTAATAGATTTGTATGTAAAGGGATCACTGAGACTAATGCAGTCCCCCTCAGCTCTACCAAGCAGTTTATCCTTTTTCAGCTCATTGTTTTGGTTTCACGGCCCACTACTTCACCGTTTTGGTTGGCAGATAAAAGCTACACAAGGTACAGGGATGTAGAAGGGCTTTAAAATTCACAAGGGGATTATGTGTATTCGTTGTTCATTTATTAAATTCATAGAGGTAGTGAGTTCGAGCGCAGGTGGCTCCCAGGGTGGTGCAGGTGGAGACTCACGGTTACGCAGATGGCTGGCTCAGGCAGTCAGGGTTGTGTGGGGTGGCAGAGGTGCAGGAGGCTGGAAGGCGAGTGGTGGAGTTGGTCCACAGGAATGGCCCGGTCACACTGGAAGAGCAGAGAGGCTGGATTTAGGTGCTGGCGAGTGAACATAAAGAAAGCTTCTAAATACAAATACTCTAGAGACACTGAGAGCAGAGCAGGTGCTGATTACATCCAATGCGCTGCAGGTGTGTGGACCAGCCAGCAGAAAAGCCACGCCCAGCCCCAAGCGCCTCTGAAACACAGAGTACAGAAAAACGTCACAAAACAGGCCACGACAAGGTCAAATCACAACATATAAATTATATACATATTTGTATGTTTGTGTATATGTATACTACATATCGATTCATTTATTTATGTTTTCATAAGTAATGATTAAATAAGGAAGCTTATGCTGAATTATTAGATAAAGATTAATGGATTTTAATCCTTTTCGTACATGTAATTAGAATTGCCTGTTTTCATATGCACTGCTCTTTTGTTGGTTTGTTTATTTATGGACTTGAAATACAGATTTCAATCGCTCAAAGATCTACTCCATATGGTTGTGTGCTGACATTTAGAGGATAACCTGAGCCAAACACTTCCAGATGCTTTTTGGTATTTGTAGTCCCTTATCCTAACTCTATTCTGCTGATAGGTTTTTTGCAGAACTAGGAGTCTTTCCTGAATTAGCAAAGCTCCAACAACTAAGTGGTCATGAGCAGGCCATACAGCCCTGACAGTGCAGATGTGTAAATGTAGACATGTGAATGTAAAGTCCTTGGTCATCCTGTCCTTTCTTCCCTTTTCCTCTCATCTTTGTCATTAGGATAACAGCACACGAAGCTCCCTAGGAAGTGGAAAAATTAATTTCTTTGGACAGACCACACTGATTCCCCACTCTCTCATTGCTACATTTTCCTTCTTTTTCTTCTCCCACTTCCTCTCCCCCTCCACCTTTTCTCTCTCTCCCTTTCTTACCCACGGTCTTTCATGTACAGATCAGAGAAGCCTGCCACTTATCACAGGAGTCTAGAGAGGCTTTCCTATAAAAGCTGCCGTTACATGCCTGATTTAACAGGGCACACGCACAAAGACCTCTCTCTCTCTCTCTCTCTCTCTCTCTCTCTCTCTCTCTCTCTCTATGACTTTCTCCATCAGGATAACCCTCTCTCTTCCTTTTTTCAAACACACTTTTTTGCACACAGAAGTAGTGTCACTCACTCATGGACTCTCACACACACACACACACATCGGCCTGCCTCTGCTCTTGTTCTTTCACAATGGGATTAGTGGTGTGATTCCTCCACTCCTTTTAAGTGGGCACACAACCAATCCACTTACGATAGACTCCAGTGAATACTGAAAAGAGTGAAGAGGAGGGGAGGAGAGAGGAAGAGATGAGGGGGAAAATAGGGAGGGAAGGAGAAAGGAAGATGAAAGGACATGTGGGCAGGAGAAGAAGGGAGTGAGGAGAGATGAAAAGAGGAGATGGATGTTTGTTTGGGGAAAATATAGTCTGAGGAAATAAATCTTGTTTGTGTATTTTAAAAATGCATAAACACTTTTGAGATGACAAAACGTAATGCCACAGGGAAAAGAAATGATGGACAGATGGAGGAAAGAAAGAATAAAAGAGAATCGGTGGCAGACTTATCGCCAGAGGTGAGGCAATCACTGCATAACTCTAACAAGCACACACGCACACACACACTTGAGTGGACCTGTTGCCAGGGTGACAAGAGGCAGCAGAGGCCCCGCCCTCCCCCACCGCGTTTCACACAGTGATGTCATCGGTTGCCGTCGGCGCCGGGCGGGCCCTTGGCCAATAGGACAAAGGCACCGGAGGGCGCAGCCTGTCCTTCTCTGTGTTTTTTCTTTTCTTTTTACTCTCTCTCTTTCTCTTTTTCTTTCATCAGGTGCTCGCTCGCCCGCCCTCTCGTTTTCGGCCCCGCTTTCTATTTGACTTATTCAACTCAGCCAGCAGGCGACTGCAGAAGTTGAGGCTTTAGGTCTTTCACTGCTGGTGAAGAATGAAGCTGATTAGACGGGCTGGGAGAATATTTCACAGCAGGAGAGGCCACAGTGATTGTTGAAATCCAGTAAAGAGGAGGTCACAGATACAAGTTTGTCCGTTACAGTGCTGCTGCTCATCAGAGCATTATTCATTTTTCAAAGCAGCTCTTTAAGCCTGCAATGGTCATTGTGCAGAAAACTGAGCCAAAGCATTGAAGAAATGTAAATGTTGACCTGATGATGACCCGAGATGAAAAGTCAGGGGATCACCAGACTCACCAAAGTCATTAACATCTGGGGACCATGACTGTCTGAACAAAACATATTCACAATCCATGAAATTGAAAAAGTTATTGAGATATTTCAGTCCGGACCAAAGTGGTCCACCAACTGACTGAACATCCATTACTGCTGAACCTCGATCCACGCTGCGAGCACTCAAAGGGAAGCTGGTATGTTAGCTCATCATTGATAGTTCCAGGGATTCAGTGACAATAATCAGTGAAGAGTTGAAGCTTTGGAGGGGAGCTACACATGATCACGGTCATTATTTGCCAGAGATTTGGGCGCGAGTCTGTGAGTCCTAGTCCCACTTAAGTAGCCACACACAGAGACTTGAGACTTGACTTGGACTCGTAGTCAAAAGACTTAAGACTCAACAAAGTCTGACGCTAGCAAATGGCTCCTATCTATGAGCTATCACAGCTAACGTTAGCAAACATCAACAACAATAGCTAATGTCAGAGTTGTTATGGATCCCACTCATGTTCTCTCGGCCTCTCCCGGTCTTCTGCTGCCCCTGTCGGGATCACCCTGAAGTTGGCTATGTAGATTTTTATCCATCCACCTTCATTTTAAAGCAATATATTACATTACAATATTACTGTCTGCATAGAGTAATATATTACTTATTACACTACTTTTTAGTTACTTTCAACAAAATACCCATATACCCTTTATAGAACAATTAAATAGCCTATATCTTTTTAAATAAACGAATGGCCTTGGACACAGGGATGAGCAGGCAGGCAAAGGATCAAAGTCTGATATATTATGAGATAGGAATAAATATTTTTAATTGTAAGCTTAGTCATATGAAAAACAATAGACCAATACCTTCTGTAATGTAGTCTATAACTACATGACGAGAAAAAAATCTCTTTTTCTATGCCTTTTTATTTTAGTCCACAGAACAAGGAATGCATGGGCATGTGTGATTCAAGAATGTAAATTGAGGCTTCATCATTAGGCCTACGAAATACTGCTCATTTCAGTCACGCAGAGACTGAACAAAGAACTTATAGGCTCGGCTATATCAAACACACACAGCCTATACTAATGTGGTCATGCGCAGTGTGGATGGGTTCTTAAAAAAACAACAATAAACGCCTCACTTCAGTCAGTAACACAGATTGTCGTATTATATTACTGAAATATTATTAGTAACGTGTTATATTACTCCGTTACCGCTAAAGAAATATATGACCCATTACAAAAGTAACTGTTGATTTCTTTTAATCAGTGGATGCATGAACTAGTATTTAGAACTAGTAACTACGTATTATTATGGCACAATTTGCAAGTGAAAACCCTGGAAAATGTTCACCTATGTTTGCGTCGACAGGTAAGCCAAAACATGATCTTTTCCTAACCCTAACTGAGTGTTTTTTGCGCCTTAACCTAAGCAGACTTTAGTGAACAACATACTTTTTTACATTGAACCTAAAGAAATATAAAGTTGCAGCGTGAAAAAACATTTTAACAAATCTGTGGTTTGGCTTACAGAAAGGAGGTGCATTGCCAACATTTATTCGAGCGACTGGGTTGAATGCAGTGCAGACTCTTCCAAATAGCTTGTGCTTAAACTGCATACACAAGTAATCATAATGTAACATTTACTGAACAAAATGAATAAAGACTTGATGTTTAGTCTAGAAATGAGTGACAGAAAAGAGAAAGACTGTTCTCGCCTTAAAGAGCTTGTGGTTAAAATGACCTAAACTCCAAGATTAAGGTTAACTAAGTCAGATGCTCATCTGAAAATGCTGAATTGACTTTAATCTTGACCTTTAGGGACAATTTATCTGGTACAGCTGCCATGTCAGAGCGAATACTTAATTTTCTTCATGCAGCTCTGATTAAGCACCCTAACAGGGCAAGAAAAATGCTGCATTACATTTCAGACAATGCTCTCTTTGACTTCTAAACTCACAGACAGTCAGTCAAGAATTATTTTCTTGTGACCACCGAGAGCGTTTTGTTTTTTGTTTTTTTTTTCCCTCCGCGCTCCTCTGGACTCAAGCGTTACTCGCTCTCTGCTGTCAGAGTCTGAAAACCTCCCTTGTCAGGACACATTTCCCTCCAACATGCTGATCTTGCTCAAAGAAATAAATAAAATACTTTTTTTTGCATCTACTGTACTAAACGTGGCTGGGTGACTTTTATTGTCCGTAGCACTTTAATAGCCATAGTGCTTTTTATTTTGATGCACACAAATGAGAGGAAAAGCTGATTAGAATAGAAATGAGCATGTATGGAAGCCTCATTACCTAAAGAGCCTCTTCCATTTTCTGTCATCTTAAGAGGTTTATTCCAGTGTGTGTATGTGCTCCCACTCCTCTATTATCCTGTTTTTTTTCAAATATGTTTTTGTACTAGGCTTAACCATGTTTTACTTTCAGTCTTATGACAATCTGTACCCACTTTATACCACCTGACTTTGTTTTATGTGCGTTCCTGCCTCCGTAATCTCATTTTATTGTAACGAGTCTCTCCTCTGTGCCGTTATCTTGTGGTTCTGCCAAGCTTTTTACAGAGGGGAGAACTACATCCAAAGTGTTTTGGTGCCTTTTTGTCCCAAAGCTGGAGCCTACAAGGACTCTTCACACCAGATAAGAACATCCACTGTGTGTGTGTGTGTGTGAAGCAGGTCAGTGAATGGAGTCACCGAGGCGAGACAGATTGCTAATTATTGCATTGGATGTTGGCTGCATGTGGAGAGAGGATGAGATAATAGGAGGAGCGGAGAGGGCTGTCAAAGGCTTGTACATGGCACACACTCACTCAAAACACACACTTTCAAAACTGTTCTCATCCTCAAGGGGCACATGCAATATGTAGCTCTGTGTGTGTTTGTGGTGCTGAAAGTTAAAGGGGCACTATGTACTTTTGGAGAAGAAACTCAAGCCCAGAATTGTAATACTTACAATATTAATGAGGTAACAATACAAACGCAGAAATATTTATTTTTTCCATAACTGAATAAACAAGCTGTTCTCAGAGGAAAATAAGGTCCCAGAACACTGTTTGTAATATAATATAAACAAAGTAAAACAGTATGAAATTGTGTTGTCCTTCAGTGATGATCTTTCTCTTCTGATTAAAATTTCTTCTCCAAAACTACATTATTCACCCTAATATCCAGCTCAAAGACAAACAGATGGGATTTGACAAACCGCTCTGACCTCTTACAAAGTGTCCCTGTCGAAAGTGGTTGAGTGTTAAGTACCTTCAACTATGGGACTTTTTTGAAAATTTACAGTCTATAGTTGTGTAACAGGACATACAGATTGTTGTTGACCCCCTTTGACAGCCCCTAGTAACACTTTCCTCGTTGCTAAGCAGAGACAGGAAGCAGGTATGGCCCGGAGGAGACCCCCACAGGACCTTCTTCCTGTTTGGAAGTGAACAAAAGGTGGAGTGAAGTTGAGTTAATTCTCACAACTTGCTTCGATGATAGCAGTCCGAGCCATAACAGTGAGGGTGGGAAATCTCAAATATGACAGCAAGGTCAACCTGAACGTACATCCTGTTAAATAGCATATTTTGTCTTGCTAGTATTGTTTGCAGCCTTGAGGTGTTGCTGAAAAGATAACAAGTACTTGATGATATGGTTTAAAATTAGGACACGGTGTCATTTCACATAGGTCTCCATGTTTTGGAGATGTGTAACCGTTTCAAGTTTCATGCAACTGTGACAGGCATGTAGGTATGAAAGATACAAAAAGCTAGTAGCACATATTAGCTACTCCACTCCAAATGCATAGGCTGAAGAAATAGCAAATACTGAAGAGGAAACAAGTTAAGGTCTTTTTTGTGTTTTCAGCTCTGGTCCATGTAGTAAAGTCACAGTCTGACACAGAGGACTTTAAAGGATTAATATGATATTTTGAAAATCATACAGTCATGGCGTCCTGAACAGAAAATAGTCCTCCTGTGTGTCTGAGCTTCTCTGTTCTTTGTTTTCCTCACATCTGTTTCAACATGACGGCCTGCTGGGAAACGTACATATTATTTCTGAATCATACGCTAAAATAGGATTCTGTAAACATTTTAAGCAAGAAATGGGTTATACAGTAACAGAACATTCATCCATACTGAATCAACACTGCGAAGTTTGACCTGATGAAGCATGATCTGAGATACATGAGCCTCCATTCCAAAGCACAGCACAAAATGGCTGCCGACTTATCATAATCAAAGAGTACACTCACTTATGCTTCTGAAAACATTTTGAATGCGAAACAGGTCATACTGTAACATAATCTTATATATACAATATTCATATTTGATGAGTGTGTGTTCAGATGCCGCTTTCCTTTTTTTTTCAACTTATTGAGCGAATGACGCTCCCATTTGTTTTAGTTTGAGACGCTGGAATATGCTGTGGCAGTGAATGTCGTATATTTCATGTTTAAAGAGAGACTATGTAACTTTAAACAGAAAGAAAAAATGCATTTGTGTTCTTGCAAATAAAAAGTCTTTTACACACTTAGGGGTTCTCCTCTACGGCATTACTTGGTCCAGGATGGCCAGTAGCTTGTTGTGGCTAATGTTGACTAATGTTAGCAAACCTGGGCACTATATAGTACATTTCACTGGCTTTATGTCTCATGTCTACTGGGCTACTTTACTCTCTGTTTTAGCACAAGTTGTTTGCTAAAATATTCATGAAAACATATTTTACCCATTTATTTATTTATCAAATTAAAAAGGTTGAATGAGGAAAGGGTATGTTATTTAAACAGCATGGAAACCATCCTGAAAAGGATAGAATGGTTTTTACTTGGTGTTTGTGGCTTAAAAAGTGAATAAAACATTGCACATGGTGAAGAAAGGCAGCATTTCTCAGAGCTTGAAATCAGCAGTAATCACAGACACACGCTGGTTGAAATTATCCATTTAACCTCATGTTCTCTGTGATCTGGAGGAAAGTGAAACCAACATGATTATGGAATTTATTCCATAATCACCTCTTTAGTAGATGGATCTATACGGTGAGCGTACCGCAATCAAGACATGAATATTTGAGATGTAACATTTGCCGGAAATTGTGGATGTGCTTCAAATCCACAAGCCCTTGAACACTGATGATGCTTTGCTGATCAAATGGATCAGAATTATGTATATAGGATCACATTCCTGATTGGAACTTTTTATTGAAATTATGCAGCAGATTATATTTTGAGTTCTCTATTTTCAGACTTTATCAGGTAATGGCTGGTGAGATGCTCGACTGTGTAAGTAAGATTTGTAAACAGATTCAAATTATGTCCAAAAAAGGGGTACAAGCTCCCAATGTATTTGCTTCCAGCCATACCAGGAAATGACATCACATGAAATGAGGTTGATCAATGGATAGACAAGAAACAGGAGAGAAACAAGAAAACAGGAGAGACCTTAGTCTTACTGGTTTTCAAGACCACAGAGGACGTTATTATGTTGATAACTAAACTGTCATCAAACACCAGAATAGCTTATATGAGGTGCACAGAACCCACTCGCTTCAGGTGTCACTGAGTGACCTCACAGCATTCTCTTTTTCTCTCTCTTTATTAAAATTTTTCAAATGCATCCAAAAAAGGTTTAGACTAGAGTTGGCAACACTGGCTATCACTGGTGCCTCACAGCCAGGTTCTGGTCCAGGCCAGACACACAGCAAAAGTTGACTGACAGTGTTTACATGATGTCGATCTTTTAATCTGAAGACACCGACAGTATTATCATCACCATCTTGTTGATGCGGTTTACATTGCCCCTGATGTGAATTCAAAAAATGCACCACCTGTTTATGTCTATATGTATGGATAACTGTATATATGTTCTATGTTTGTGTAGCACATAACCCTATTTGGTATAATGACAAATAAATCACATTGAATTTTTAACCTTGATAAAGTGAGATTTTGAAAGCTTTTTAAAATGTGGCATAGACTCAAGGATGATCAGGAGGTTCTTGAACTGAATGCTGACGTGTGCAGGAAGCCAATGTAAGTGGGTCAAAATGAAGGTAACAAAGCTCATCTTACAAGTAGTGCTAACCAAGCTTCTGGGTCATATCAGGCGTAGACCATTAACATTACACATTTAACATTTTTGTAAACAGGAATTTTGGAAGAAAAAACAATCTCTGTCCAGACGAGCGGTGTTTCAAAATCGTCTTCGTTCATACAACACACCTGAAAACACATATTCCATGGCCATTCACATGAGGTACATTCTGGCAGAACAGATGTTGTTTCATGAAGTTGAGGAGAACACAGGGTTCATTGAAGGGTGATTAGAGCTAACTGTCTCCATTTGACTGTAATCAAAGGCTGCAGACATGAAAACAACATCATATGACGGGATAGTGTTGGACTGCTGAGCCAATATCTTCTGAACCACATCAGGAGGAACAGAGCTCACTGCAGATAGCATGACTCATTGGGAAAGAGGGGAGAGGAAAAAAACAGCAACATGAAGAGAGGAAAGAAACAAATATTGAGGAAGGTCTACCTGTTTTTACAAAGGTGAAATTGACACAAACAAAATAAAACGGATCTGTGGTTTGCAGAAAAGTGATAATTTCAGCCTCTTTCATATTTCCAGATTTACATCCCAGTCTACTACACCTTTTCAGTGAAAGTCCATAGCAACCTGCGTAGCAACAACTGAAAATGTTGCATTTTAAACGGGCACCATACAGTTTTTGAAGAACAAATTCAAACTCAGAATATTCACAATATTAATGAGGTAATAATACAAACTCAGAAATATTTATTTTTTTTCCATAAAGTGAATAAACAAGCTGTTCTCAGAGGAAAATAAGATCCCCAGAACACTGTTTAAAGCTAGAAAGGTGGCAGGGTCCGCCACATATAAACAAATTAAAACAGTATGAAATTGTGTTGTCCTTTAAGGTCAGTTTATTTATTCAGTCATCAGAACAAAGAGACTTTGTTTATTTAGTTTGTTTAAGCATAAAGAAAATCAGCTGATGAAGATCCTTCTCTTCTGATTAAAATTTCTTACCCAAAACTACATAGTGCACCTTAAACAATTTTCAGGCGAAACCTGGACAAATCTTCGTCATAACTAACAAACTAAAGATTATACACATTCTCTGAACAGAGATAATGAAAATAAAACATACATTTCTTGCTATGAATATTATCAAAACATTTTATAATGCAGAAACTTCTATTTTACTTCTAAAATATTGCATTTTCCACTGATAATTAAAGAAATGTCCACCATGTTGTTTTGTTTCACAGACTGAAACTTGACAGTTACATGACATGGACGCAGAAAAATAGAAAAGAATCGGTTGAGAATAATGTTAGTATCTCACAATTTGAAAGCCATTATTGTGAAACTACTACATCTTGCGCTGTGGATCAATGTAGCTATTGTACATTTTAATATGAGACTGGGTTGCTATGGATCATTCATGCAACATTTTACCTGATTCTCATTTATTACTACTTGAAGGATCATTTATGCTACTGTTCACCGACATGTTTTCAAAGCTATTTTTATGCAGTTTTCGCTCTCCAAACATCTTTAAATGTACATAATTACATGCCCCTAAATCCCCCTAGCATGCTCAGGTTGTGGACCTTTGCACCTTTCTAAAACCCTACGTACAGCCCTGCATGTTTTTTCAAATAGAAATTGACCCACTGCTGAAGTAAACAATCACTGAAAAGAAACAAGATGAAACATTTCCACATGATGTTCACAAGTTTTGAGACAAATTTGATTTCAGCTTGTGGCCTCAGTTTAACAAATGGGGAAGTCAGTGAAACAAAATACTACCTTATCAGCTCACATGGATAGCTAGTGATAACTGCTGGTCACTGGATGAAAGTTTCATTTTAACATTACACACATTACAGAGGTTTGTGATCAAGGACGCAGCCTTTTGAATGCATGCACATGCTGCTTCTCTTACAGCACTCGAGATTACTGTAGGTAACAAAGCAAATAAGGGAGACATTTCAGACTGAGTCTAATGAAGGTCTCATGTAGCCGGATGATGATTATTGAAAAATGATATGATTGCACCCACCCACCCACACACGCACATATAGAAACACACACACACACACACACATATAGAAACACACACACACACACACAATGATTTCCGTAGTCTGATAATTTAGACAAAGTGGCCCATTAGTTCTCGATTAATGACTGGAACAACTACATGTCCAATCAAGCAATTTGGTCCCTTATTCATTTTTTGGTTTCTATGGCAACAGACCTATTGAGCCTCTCAACGCTTGATTAACAGTGAAGAGTGTGCACCATAATGTACTCCATTATGACAGATGAACTCCAGATGAACGGGCTAACATATTAATAAAGACAATAAAACACAATAGATTCAGTCCTCTGTGTCTTTTTTTCCCTGTCACAGTTTAATTCAAATCAGTTCTCAGTCTGTAATAAGGTTTTTTTGGTATCCTGTTTGACACATTTGTAAATTACATCCTTAGAGAAGCCAAGCTGTTTTTCACAGCCTGCTAGCTGGGAAATTGTGACGGAAGATGGAATACTGAGGCATGTAAGCACTTTATAGGTGTCTGATGACTCAAGTAACTTGAGAGTTAGAGAGAAAATCTAGGGTCACTTGTTGCTTCTACTACTGGAGATAACATGGAAAAAAGAAATCTAAATGACAGTGTTGAAATGCAACCATGGCAAGCTGGCCTCACAAGATTTGATATTGGTCAAATACTAATAAAGTAAACATGTTGTGTCTCATTTTAAATATTTACCTAAGACCACAATCTACCCTCACCTTAACCTCGTCCTGTGAGTGCCTAAATATGAGCATTAAAACACATTAAAAGTGCAATATGTAAGAATCTGCTACCTGTCAAATTTATACTCAAACCAAACAGGGGGCGGAATATCACCAGAGTGACCACTAACTGCTGCTAACTGTGGCCACCGTAAACTAGTTAACTCAGTTAGTCGTGCAGCTAGTGGTCCGGATCGGGAGCTCAGAGCACCAGAGAAGTGTTGGTGTTTATGCCGACACTTCAGGTTGGTGGCCTGGTCCAAATCGTTACTCTTTGACTACCTCAGAATGAGACTTATTAATCAATCAGTTACCTCGACCAAGGAGGTTATGTTTTCACTTATGTCCATTTGTTGGTTGGTTTGTCAGCAGGATTTCACAAAAATTACAAAACGGATTTCCATGAAACTAAGAAGGAGGATTGGTCTCGGCCCAGAATAGACCCTATTAACTTTTAGTGCAGCTCCTGATAAAGGGACGGATCCAGGAATTTTTTTTCACTTTCCGTTAAGAAATTGTGAGATTGCCCTTTTTTTTTTTGTTGTTGTTTGTTTGTTTGTTTGTTTTACTTTTTTGTTAATTTCTCAGGGAATAATGCATTGATCTTGATGAAAAAAACAGGCATATTAAGTTGGCTGTTATCTATTAGTGAGAACAGTTTGGCCCCTTGTCCAATTCATACTCAAAACAAACTGAGGGCAGAATATCACCAAAGTAACCACTAGTTTCTGCTAACTGTAGCTGTTGGTAGCTACTTACCTCATTTAGCCATGCAGCTAGTCATCTTTGAGATGAGCTTGGAGCACCAGGGGAGTGTTGGTGCGTACACCACTAGCATGGGAGCTTTGGACTAGAATGGGCTCGGGCTAGCTGGTTAGCATGCTTACTTCTGTAGATATCTCCTTAACATCCTATTTCTTCACATCCTAACTTTTGTGCATTTTTGAATGTTTTCAACTGAATTTCTTATATACTGCACCTTTGAATATGTTTTATTAGATATTAGATTAAGCTTGATTGAATTGAAGAGGACTGTTGGGCCTTGGTGGAGAGATGAGCTCTAATGAGTGTCATTCTGGTTGCACCTTTAAAAATAATTCAGATGCCATGTCCCTGAGGAAGTATTTGCTGTAGAAAGTTAATGCCATATAGAATACATTAGTATTATTAGTATAATTACTACCTGTCTCTATTTTCAATGTGAACTTCGTCAGACTTATAATCAGGATAGAACATTAGTGTTTCTGTAATTGCACTGATGTTGGATCAGGGAATAAACAAACTAGATGAATAGGACATACTAATGAATGTCTAGAAGTGGGGGAAATACTATCAAAATACAAAAAAATTATCCTACAAACAAACTAAGAAATGAGTGCAGTCTGCAGAATTTAAAGAGGCTAAATCAGTCCTTATCTCTCCACACTCTCCCTCCGTCTTTCCATCCTTGCAGGGTTATTAAAACTGGCCAATTCGCATCAGTACCAAAGAGACTAAGGCATTCAGCTCTATCTATTTTGAGATGGCTAAGCGCCTAGCCTAGTTTTTCTTTGTGGATTGAGCGGTTTTTAGCCCCAAGCAATTAGGCAAACTCACTAGCCCTGTCAGCGAATGCATTGAACACAATCCTGCATTGAGAAATTAACCAGTGGGCAGATTTTCTACCATCCTGTCTCCATTCAACACATCTTTCTCCTCTTCTTTTTACTTCCCTTTTCCTCTTTTGATGAAATGACAGACCAAGTGATTAACTGCTGAAATCTGCCTGTTGGCCTCCTCGCACACACACACACACACACACACACACACACACACACACACACACACACACACACGTTGACACACACAAAAACTCAAATTCATCATTCATGTTTCATGTGAAAGGCGCTGAATTGTGCTGTTTGGAGGACCAATTTCCATGACAACAGGTCTGAGGATTAGGGTGAAAAACTGTCATTCCAGAGCAATTGTCAGAGCACCTTGATTCAGGAGAGCGCTTAAGAACAAGGGGAAGGAGCAGAGGATGAGGGTTGAAATGGAGGAATTTGGGTCCGTTGGAAGGATCAAGGGAGAAATGGAGGAATGGATAATGATCCTGCTGAAGATCACTTTACCCCCACATCCTAACTCAGTGTAAGTCGCTATGGATAAGAGGTTAACAACCAAAATGTAAATATAAAGCAGTACAATATGAAGAGATCAGAGGGAAAGATGAGAAGAATCAGTGAAAAGAGAGAAGAGGTGGCAGTGCAAAATGAAGAAAGTGGAGGAAGTAGCTAATTACAAAACAGGCCAACAGTCTTTCACTCTTGAAGGTGGTTAAAGGTGCCAAAAACTTGCACTGCTGATGCTTACTCATGCCTTTGGGATTTTGTTTTTTTTGTTTTTGTACATTTATGGTTTCTGGCTCTTCAGGTATTTTGTTTTATTTCAACATTATTTCAGTTTGTGTGGATTTTGTCTTATTTTAAAGCCCATCGTAATAAACCTTAAAGTACAGTACATTTTTTTTAATTTAAAAATACACTAAAATTATCATCAGTGTGAAAAAACAACAGTACTGACATTATGTCAAAAACATTATGTACTGTGTTATAGAGATATATACTGAAGTTAGCATGCTAACCAGCTAGCCTTGGCCCGACATGTCTCTTAATACCCCTTTATATATAAGAGGCAAGTCTCAGCTGGGAGACATATGCCAGTTTAAGCTACTATGCTTCACAAGCTCTCTTGGCTTTTAGTAAAATTAAATGAACAAAATAGAGTCACAAAAAGTCAAGAAACTGTTTACAAAAGGGTGAGGACCCAAATGCAGACACAGAGTCAAAGTCCTGATCAGAACTATTGTAAATCACCTCCATACTGTATCCCCTGTCTTCAAACTGGCATCTGTTGGTCTTGGAGGCTGTGTTCAGTCAATGTCCAGCCGTGTTGACTCCTCTTGTGATCCAAGGTCCCAATCCAGGCAAACTCTAGCGCAACTCGCTCCAAGGCTAACTGAGCCATGAGATAATAAGCTAGCAGGATTGGCCGACGATTGGCTTCCACACGAGCTGCACTGTCACAAAATCTGAAACTCTGATTGAATATTTTGCTTTTCTTCAGCAGATGTATGTGAGAAGTCTGTGAAACTGTGCACACACATCATTCTGCACAGTGATGCTCAGACATAAAAGTGAAGTAGCAGCAAGACACATTTTTGAGTGGAGAACATTAAAGGTTACTTTGACGAGATCATCAGTAGCATAATTTAATAATTTAACGATTGAGCAATGGTTTAAATTTGAACATGTATCTGACTTAATCATACGGCAGTAATACCACTTTAGTTGTCCCTAAAAGAGATTGAGGCAGGTAGGTGGAAGAAGGAAGGGAAACATGGCACTCAAAACATAACAAATTCTTAGCAACAGAAGTAATTTTAGGGCTGCTACATAACGCTGGAGGGGACTGGAGGCAGGTTAAAGGAACACCTTGACATTTTAAATTCTACTTTCCTTTGCTTCACCTAATCTTTGTATGACAGAAGGATCCCCTCCCACAAATTTCTCATCCACTTTTCAAAGCGCTGCCAGAAAGCAAAATCGTCCTGTGTGAGCATGATGCATGTGGTGTCTATGGCAGCTTGTCAGTCTTTTTCTCTTTTCTCCAAAGTTTATCACAAGCTTTTTATATTTTTGAAACCTCTGCACAAAAAAGCGTTTATGTATTAATTTCATTTTTTCATATTCATGAGACTCTGACAGGTTCTCTTATCCTGATCCATATGCTTTACTGCCGCTCAGAAGTTATTTTCTTTCGTTAGGCACAAATCCTCAACCAGCCCGCAAATCTAACAGACAAGGCGCTTGTCATTCAGCTTGGTTTCTTCTATGATGATCGGCTTGGAACAATGTTTGCACGGGTGGATGCAGCCTCCCTCCAATTAGCTGTTCCTGAGTTCCTTCTGAAGTTAGCAGCCGTTCATGTTCAACTCAAAACATCTGCTGTATTTTTCAATGGATCTAATGAATACACAAGTTTTATTCTGCTGCAAAGCTGTGCTAACTATGTCTTTCTGTAAGTGTAACATCAGGTTAAAATATTATGAGCTGAAGGCATTCGAAAATTCACATCTATCAGCAACACAGACACTCAAGAAAACATTTTGCTCCCATGAGAGGTGCATTGACATTTTACAATAACAAATACCAAGTCATTGCCTTGGAGTCATGAAACCTAAACTGCATGCGGGAGACAGTGTTTCCATTTATGAATGTAAAATGACTGAATACAAGATGCAGAGTTTATGAACTGATCAGGTGCCTTGGCAGTGTTTCACATTAGGTATTATGCAAAAACATACATGAACGTGACATGAATAATGATCAACAGGAGGAGATTTGTGAATATATTTACAAGCCCCCTACAAAATACATACACACATACTCACAAACACACACACACACACACAAAAGTAAGCTGATCATTGTATAGCCCTGAGGAAGACAGTGAGCATATGGAAACGGTGGGAGAGTGGTGACATCGTTACCATGATGTGCTGAGCTCCAGTGTCGTCACCTCATACATACGAGACACACTGTTAAGACCAGACATGTCTGTCTGATCAAATTAAAGGGGCACTATGTAGTTTTTGAGAAGAAATTCAAACTCAGAATTTTCAATATTAACCCTAACTCTTTCCATAACTGAATAAACAAGCTGTTCTCAGAGGAAAATAAGGTCCCCAGAACACTGTTTGAAGCTTGAAAGGTGGCAGGGTCCGCCACATATAAACAAAGTAAAACAGTATGAAATTGTGTTGTCCTTAAAGGTCAGTTTGTTTATTCACTTTATCAGTCATGAAACAAAAATTATTTAAAATAATAAAGTTTGTTTAGGCATAAAAAAATTAGTCAGTGAAGATCTTTCTCTTCTGATTAAAATATCGTCCCTTAAACTACCTAGTGCACCTTTAACATATTCAAATACAACTGACCTTGGATACAAAATGCCATAACTTAAAATGGTCCCACTTTGCCATCACCTTTATGACATAAAGGCTTCATATCACATGTTTTTAAGTTGGAAAAAGTGAATATCTAATGTGGAGCACAGCAACCATTAAGTCATAAAGCTTCAAGCTTCTTTAAAAAAGAGGGAAAAAAAGTAAAACAAACACACAGCCTCAAGGTGATTAGCACATCAGGCCACCACAGCTGACACAATCTATAGTCTGTGCTGCTGATGCCTGCTCCTCCTCTGAATGTGGAATAGAGTCATGAGAACAAAGGGCAACAAAAGAGTGGATTGTTGGAGAGTCACATGACACATCGGCAGATCGGATGAGACCATGTGGTGCTGTGACTGTTACTGTACAGAGCTATACTCTCTATACTGTCCCTCAGCAGAGATAAGCAGGAAGTGCTTATGGCAAGAGGACACAAGGGGGACCAATGTCCATTTTGTCAGTTCAGTCCCATTTCACCACACGCCAACTGTTGGAGCTCTTTCCAACATGTGATCTGAGAAAGAAGTAGACCAATACCTGACTAAACATTAACATCTTCAGGATCAATAGAGAGATGTTGAATCTAGATCTAGTTTATAGCTCTCAGGTTTTAATGCTCAAAGACCTAGACACCTAGATAGCCATTGTTGTAAAATATTAAATAACTTTTGAACTGCTAATCCTATCCATGCTTTAAAAATTCATGTGAAGGTCTCACAGCTTTTCAAGTGGTATCACACATGTGAACATATGCCATCACGTTCTGCAACATTGATTCATCAAGGAAACCTATGTAGTTTCATCTGCTAGATCAGGGTAGGGCAATAATAAATAAATACAGGAGAGTCAGGCAAAAATGTTATAGGTCTTTGAGGGTTAACATTACAATTGCATTAGCTTTTGGTTTGTCTCCAATTAGCATTGTCTTTGCTGATGCAATCCTCTGCATATCCTTTTCATGTAGATATACTATGGGGCTGAATGAGTGGTACAGAGGACTGAAATAATAGCAACATATGCATGGGGTCTTCAAATTGTACCAGGTGTAAGGGATTCAGTAAACAGTATATTCAATAAAAAGGCACCAATCTGGTCACAAAATGGCCATAACACGTCATAGAGATATAATAAAAGTACTTAATGACATCATGACACACACAGGACCTGACCTGATCAGAATTACATCATCCAACTCCTCGAGCATAACCCCTCGAGATGCTGATGTTCAGTCCGAGATGAGTCATCCATGTTCACAAGAACACTCTCTGGGGTTTTTTTTTCCTCCAGAGAACATCACTCCTGTTCATGTGGTACATTAGTGAACACTGACTTATTGATGAGGCTGCAGTCACAAGAACATCAGGAGCTTCTGTTGTTTGGTAGGCAATCTGTTTCTTCTGCTATTTTCTCACACAGCTGATGCAAACCCCTTCACAATGAGCTAAGAAGACAGTGGAAATAGACCTTCTGAGGATGCTGTGGTGATGTGGTGCAGAGCTGGAGGGGAACTTGTGTGTTGCAAAGTATCAGTTACATGTCTAATTAAATTTTGGGCAAATATAAAGGAGTGGCACCGACCTTCAAATCCCCTTCCTTCTCTAAAAAAAACACAAAAAAAAAAAACAGGCGTTTCCTGGCAGCAGTCCAGCCAAACCTCTCCATCCATCATCTCATTAGAGGAGAAAGTGTCCCCTTTCAATAGCAAATTAGAGTGATTCATATGGAATGGGTAATTACATTTAGCACTACTTGAATGATATCAGTTACATGCTGAATAAGCCAAGCAGAGGGCTGCAGAATTAATTGCTCTAGAAGTCTGTTGAAAGAAAGAAAGAAAGAAAGAAAGAAAGAAAGAAAGAAAGAAAGAAAGAAAGAAAGAAAGAAAGAAAGAAAGAAAGAAGGCAGTGCTCTGATTGCTAAAGTGCACTTTGTCTATGAGACATGGAGGGATGTGACAAAACAATGGCATTCAATGCCTCGGGAATAAAACGGCGCTGAAAACATGCATTAATTAATTTTTTGCCTCTTGAGGGCATAGTCATTTGATTCCTGAAATTCAGTTAATTAAAGCATCTTTAAAGGTGCAATCTGTAAAAATTGGCAAACTGTCGAATTCATACACAAAACATACAGGGGGAAGCAAATAACCAGACTAACCAATAAGTGCGGCTAACTGTTGCTACCATTAGCTAGTTAACTCCGTTAGCCCTGCAGCTAACAGTCCAGACTGGCAGCTTGGGTACCAGGGGAGTGTTGGTGTTAACATAGCTAGAACAGGAGCTTTGAACCGGGATGGGCCGGGGCTAGGTGCTTAGCATGCTTTGTTTTCATCAAAAATTCTGGAGCGAACTTTCTGACCTGCAATGTCTGTACTCTCTGCCCTCACTACTTCACCTAGTTATGCTGTCATTACTCCTCATTCAGGTATGTAAATCTGTAGGAAATGTGCTCTTGTATAGACATGGATCACCACTTGGTTTCACTCAGAGAGACATTAATGACTTCTGACGACTTAGCTATAGGAATCATGAGCTCTAGATCAGGAAAGAAATGGATCTTCCTGTTTACTGGGGATCATCCGATCTGATTTGCATCAATCAATTCCACTTTGAAATCAAGCAAAGCAACAGATCATTCTTTTTGACATGAAGACTGTCATCTGATGCTGATGCTCTCTCTGTTAAGGAACATATACTCTGTGCCACAGAAAGCACAACTCCCATTAGACCATTAAGTCATAAACGGTCTGCAGTGCACCCGTCCTTTCACTGTAAAGCACCCCCATTTAGGTAATTGACCATTATATACATCCACCCTTTTAGCTACTTCTGCCCTGTTGTGCTCTCTAGTAGCACTAAATACAAGAACCACAGTAAACAGGTTTGGCTTTGTGCTCTGACATACAAAGCCGTGCTTCACGTGTGCACACACTCGGCCAGAAAGCATTCCAACGCAGTCATTTTCCCACCCAGATTAGCACAAACACTCAGAGTATTAATGCCTACCATCTGTAAGCCCAAAACACACACACCAACATCCGAATGCAACAATTCCCATAATACTCACCACCACACTACAGCCCAGACAACAGGATTGGCTTGAAAAGAGCCTCACGTGGATAAAAGAACAATGTGGTATGTCCTTATTTGTACTTCAGAGCCGCAGCAGATTAAAATGGCGTCTCCTTTAATTGAACGTTTTCATTTTTCATAGAAGTTCAAACTAAAACTCCGTCTGCCCTGAGGGTTCGCTGGTGCTATCAGGTATAAAGCTCGGAATATACACGAGAGGAAATTTTAATTTCAAGAAAATAATTTGCAGCAAAGGCAGCCTCTGATTAAACAGCTGCCTGTAGCGATGATATATCACCATCATTTGTGATCTCAAATAATCTCAAACAAGAATTTCAAATCAAGCGTTCCAGTGCAACTTAGACAATTAAGTTATTTGCATTTTCTCCTGAGGGTAAAAACCTTCAGGTGGTGCAGGTAAATCCCCTGTTTGGCATGTTTACACGTGTGTTTCCTAACTCACAAGTGGTGACACACGGCACCCTGCTGTGCGCTTCCAGCAGATGTCTTCATATTATCAGTCATCAGAGCTGCTGTAGCTGCTCACTTCCCCTTCCTTTTTTTTTCACCCTTAAGGTATAAAATCTAGTTTCAGCATAACAAAAATAAATACTCTCTGAGCCTGAGACCAAGCAAGCAAACACCTAAAGTACTTCACTGGAGCTCAGACCTCTTGCGCAAGGACGGATGCGTGAGAGGTGTGCTGTGGTAATACTGTAGACGAGCAATAACAAGCAATTTACACAATCTGTGTTTGGTTCTGAACCAGCCTGTTACATAAACCTCAACATTGTACAGTCTAGCTAACATGCTGAGACAAGCCTTTTGTTTTTACACTGAATTCCTGCACAGACATAATGGTCACAGTCAACATGTAATAAGCAGGAAGTGGGTATTTTTCTCTAAAAATGTATCACATGAATCTCGTTAAAGAGCTAGCTGGCATTTTGGAAAACACTTATTTCCTCTCTTGGAAATAACTGGCATTTATCAGTACAACTTTGCAGTTTGTACTGATAAAAAACAAAATGTTAAACTATTTAAGACGTATTGTTTGCAAGCTTGAGGCGTATGTTCGGGATGTAGCAAATGGGCTAAATAATGATGTGTGTAAAACAAAAACGGATGTAGCGAGTAGCACAAAAAAAATAATGAGATTGTACGCAGCTCCGCCGTCAGCTCACTAAGAAACTCAGGTTGAGAAACAGAGTATCTGCCACCATCTGACCCTCTCCAGCTCAAACTGCTCGGATGCAAACTACAGAGGGGATTTTCTAATTTCATGCTCCTCTTCCCATTTTAGGGAATTAAACTCAAATTTCTCAAGGCAGCAAACAACTTAACACAAGCGACTTAACATTAATTTAACCTCAATCGCACAGTGAGCAAAAACTGAACCCAGATGTAAAAGTCAAAACGGTGCTCCAACCACGCTGGACTGAAAAAAGCAACTAGTGTGCCGAATAAGTACTAAAACTACTGGGCAAACTTTCCCTCAATCCCCTCCGAGTAAATCAAAAAGGCATAGCGGATTAGAGCACTGTCGCAAAGCTCCTATTGACCTAGAAGTATGTGTGTTCCTCGCAACTAAATTAAGAAGCACTTGTGTATTTTATTACGTGTGTCTGTGTGTAAGAGCGATTAAGCACCAATCATATCAGTGCACCTAATCCCTTTACATGGGCCTTCATATTTGAGAGTGAAAGCTCGACATCCATCTCAGTGGAAGATCCTCATGGTAACATCTATGCATTCAAGTGTTAATGTATGGATGAAGCACAGACGGGCAGGTGAGATGTGAAGGAGGAAGACAGAAAGAAAGAAAGAAAGAAAGAAAGAAAGAAAGAAAGAAAGAAAGAAAGAAAGAAAGCGTGTGTGGACATGAAGAAGACTTTAAGGGAGGAAAGACTGGAGGCAAGATGGAGGACTGCCTTCAAGAATCAGATTCAGGGAAGAAAACTTGCAGCTCAGTCAAATCCTCAGCCACCACCCGACCAGCAACATTAAGCCTTGATCGTCTTTTGGTGACACACACACACACACACACACACACACACACACACACACACACACACACACACACACACACACACACACACACACACACACACACACACACACACACAGGCTATGCTTTGAAATCATAATCTCCACTGGGCACAAATTCATCTGGAAATGATTTTGCCAGGTACATAGCGCTGGCAGAAGTTGGTAAACCTCATCTTATCTCCCATAAGCAGATGTGTGCGTTCCAAAATACTTCATATCAATCTCATACGGCCCGACACAGTAACATGTTGTGTGTGTACGCGCGCGTGTGTGTGAGCTTGGGAGTCACAGTCAAAAAACCTATGTGACTACGCATCAGTCAGCTCCCATTTCCCAACCCAGCATCCACCAAAGCCTCTTACACAGACCACAGCACATTATAAAACCCCTTCATACACAGACACACACACAGACAACACACACACACTCATCAAAAATCACATATCGTATTTCTTTTATCTTGATTGTGCCCTCATGGCCTGGAAGGTCTGTCTCTCTCTCTCTCTCACACACACACACACACATACGCACACCAATACACGGACCAAGCACTCGAGCAGACGGACCATCAGGAACACATTTCCATATCAGTCGCTCACTCTGTCCCTGGGTTCCTGCACTTGGGCCCTCATTTCTCTTTTTTCTCTATTCAACTACAAATAATGAATAGAAATAAACACATGGAAGGAGGGCAGGACAAGATGCAAAAGTTTTTCAAATAAACTTGTTGATTTTTTGTTTTCTAACATCAAGAGAGTTGATGTTGTTTGTTTTTCGGTGCTTCTTGGTCTCTTTAAAGATATAGCAGATGCTCAAGATGTCCTTGTGTATACAGTACTCATAATTAGTTAAGTATATTGGAATATTTATGTGTTTCACTTTATTCATTATTTATTTTATTCATTTTATTCATTGACATATCTGAATTTTTATTTTGTGAATATTTTTGGTCCCCAAAAATAATGCGACACATTTCATTTGACTTTTATTGCATATGCCTGCACGTATATATACGCACCCGTATTACTTCAATTATTATTGAATTATTTAGTGTTGACTCAACTCTCAACATTAGATGAGACAGGAAGGAGTTTCATAGTGTGTTTAACAAAAGTCTTTTTGAGGGATGGAGTGACTCATCTTGCCAATAAACAATCTTTGGCATTACGCTTGAGTGATGGTCCTCGCGCCACTGAGCGGACAAGGCGGAGGCAGCAGACAGGCTGCGCGTGACCACTAACTGAACGTTACAGGTAGTTAGCCTGCTGTTAGCACTAGCTGGCGTTAGGAAGGAAACAGTGAGGTTTGCTTTGTCCGTAGCTTGTCAAAACTTTCTTTTTAGATACTTTCAAGAATATTCCCTTTCACTAGCGTTATTTTTATACACCACTAGCTAAAGTTATTCCAGCAGAAGCTAACTGAGGAGGAGGGGGTAAGCTAAGGTAAGCTACTAGCTAACAGATAGCTACAATGTAACTCCGGTTAGCTAAAGTCAGCTGAAAATGAAAATAACAGCTAATTCAACTGATTTTATCTTATCTGACTGCATGTATGTATACATGTAGGTTACGTAAGTTAGTATTTAGCTTTTGAAAGCCATAGAGGTAGTGTTACGTTAGCTAATAGCTAATATTTCTTGCCACACAGTCTCTTGTCAGAAGAATCCAACCACAGCTTTTGCTGCTTGTTTTAAAACCTTTTTTAAAACTTTAATCTTACAATTTTTGTAACAATTTATGCACACTTTTAACTTTAACTGAACTTGACTCTGATGCTGGTGGATAAACCTAGCATTCACACAGGTACAGGTGCCTGAACTGTAAGGGAGATTTAGAAAATGTACGTAGTTTACAGGTACTGCTTTGGTGTATGATGTATTTATGCCAGGGAAGAAATCCAGCAGATTATGTTTCAGGATAATTATCCAGCAGATTATGTTTAAGGATAATTGTGGGCATCAGCAGGCCAGTATGACTGTGTGTGTATGTGTGTTTAAACATTGACTGGTGTGGTAAACAGAAGTTAAATTGTTTTGCTGTTGGACTGAAACTGATGGATTTTGTTTATGTTTACACAGAGAGAGGTCTGAGAGATGATGCGAGATCAAAGGTGGTGATGGGGGGTGACGGGGAAAGATGTATGATCTGGGTGGTGAGGAGGACAGAATTATGCTTAGAAGAGGCGAACTGAGTCAGAGACAGATGAGAAGGGCAGAAGATCAAACGGCACACTCACTTTCACACAATATGCCCTTTATTGCCGGTAAAATAGGCCTTCTCTGTGAAGATCAGAACAGAGCAGGGTTTCAGGACAGTGGATTTAAGTGCTCGGATGATAAAGAGCGCTCAGAGCTCAGCTTTCGATCGGAGGGGATTAGTTCTGTCGATGGCTTCTGCTCTGATAAGAGTAGTCCAAGCCTTCAGGTGTTTTCCATGGGGCGTGTTGTTATTTCTGCTTGTATTTCAAGTTTAAATCTTGTCTGGTATGGTTCTGTTGGTGCCTCAGTGTCTTAGTTTGATTGTGGGCATCGGCAGGCTAGTATGACTGTGTGTGTATGTGTGTTTAAACATTGAGACAGACAAGTGATGTAAGGCAGGCCCGTTGGCAGATTTATGGCAACATGATGACAGGAAGCAGAAATATTCCATTCACCGTTAAATTAATTCACCACTCAAATACGAAGGGGAATTTGTAAACAAAATTGTCCTCTGTAAGTCCTCTGCAATGCAGTACCCAAACCTTGGACTCAGAGCTAGAATATTTAGCTAAATATACACAAATGGTTGAGGTATTGGGTAGAGATCAAAGGTATTGATATATATGCTGTATTCAGGTCTACTGCTATGATAATGTCCGCTATGAAAAAGCCCCCAAAACCTGTATCATTGTCTTGTGTAGGCTAATCTGGCATCTTGTTTCGTGTTTCAGCTTTTTCCTCACACTCAGTGGTCCTTTCTGTTCTCGCCCACTGAGGTGTGGAAATGAAATGACTAATTGTACTGATATGTGACAGAATAGAGGGTCATTGGTTTTGCTAAATGAGGGGTTTCCCTCCAGTAATGATGATGTGAGTGATCAGACACAAAAAGACTGAGAATGACAGGGTTTCAGATGGTGTGATTGACTCTGTGAAGCGTGACGGGTTTTCCCCTCTCTATCTCTCTGGCCACATCCTCCATGAGGGACTCTTGCTGTTTTACACTGACACAGACAGGCCCTTTCCATCTGATGATGCTTGTGTAGCTGTTAAAAGGAAAAAAGCGATGCAATTTTCCCCTGATACACATTGATGAGGTAAAGGGTTTTACTTCATCACTCATTGTGGTGTAAACTTCTGTAAGCTTATCCTTCCTTTAAACATTTTAACTCCAGAACTGTTCTGCTTCTGGCAGTTCAGCCTTTTGCCAGTTTATGGTTATTTGCCATCCAAATGATGTCACACATGGACATGGACAAGTTGCAGTCAGCGTGTGTGTGTTAAAGAGGCACTTAGCTAAGACTCTGCACTTTTTTTTAACACCGTTTTGTCTCATTCACGTCAAATTTTGTGAATCTGACAGATAAATGCATAACTCCTGCCTTTTGCCTTTTAGGGGTACTTTGTATTCTTCAGTTACTTCAGTACAGATATTGATGTATCGTTAGATGATTGTCTTGCAATGTATAGATTATCGCAGAATCGCTGTCATGATGCTATCTTTAACATGGCTAACGTGGTGAATCATGTCATCAGTTACTCTATGATTTCCACCCCTATCGAAAACTTGTGTCTAATAAAAAGCCTTGAGGTCTAGCTCAGATGTGAATATTAACTAGTGCTGGAACAATTACTCTGTTCATCAGTTGACAAAAAAACAATTACCAACATTTCTGATCGTTAAATAATTGTTTGAGGCATTTCCAAGCAAAAAATACCAAACATCTGCTGGTTCCAGTCTCTCAGATGTGAGGGCTTGCTGTTTTTTTCTTTTATATCATTAGAAATTAAGTAGCTTTGGATTTTGAACTGTTGATCAGATAAAACAATATGGAGATGTCACTTTGGTTGCTAGTTGCAGGCGCCATATTAACATTGAAACAATACTATTAGTAACTACAGTGCTTTGCATATGCTCCATTTTATCCGTCTTGTTTTACTTTGTGCTGCTGTAATGACCCATTTTTCCACAAGAATCATCAGAGTTTCTGTGATAGTCTAATCATTGCATCATGACTGCATGAGGCTCTTTTTAAGTGGACTTTTGACAGCCCTACTGCAAGTTGGCTGTCAAAAGTTAGCTGCAATGTCATTAATAGATCAGAGGGCTGTAAGTAATGATAAACAAGTTAACAGTCTTTATTCATTCACCAGAAAGCGAGGACACTCTGTGCACAATAAACTCTTACAACGTTTGTCCACTTCAGGGAGAATTTGTTCCTCAGGAAACTATGTTGTCTACTTTACATATGCCTTACAGCAGAGTTCCACTTTCTGGCCTCCAAATTGATTCTCATTTTTCAGCCATTTTCACATTAGGCTCCTCAGAAGTCAGGGAAAGACACTGAGTTATGCGATAACCGGGCCATTTATAACCTAGATTCTTACATAATATTCCATGTTTATCAAAGCCTCTTTATTCATGTTCTATTTACAGTGGTGCTCAACGCTTGTGTTTATGAATACAGCTTAAGTTCTTTAATGTTGTTCACTCCATGAGCTGATTACTGTTACAGGGCAATGGTTTGTTATCATGTCTATATTTTTTTGCTAATTTTGGTAATTACTGGTTTTCCTCCTCTTGGCTTTCACTTTTGATAGATGTGCACATGAGAACATTTATTTGGGATTACATTTTTCCTTAAAAACATTTGTTATGCTTTTCTCTAATTTCTTTGTCATTGAACACTTGTATTTTGTGTGTGCTGTTTTCAGATGTCCGTGGACAACAGAAAGAGGCCAGCAGGTTCCTCCAACTCTGGGAACTTGGTTTACTGGTCCTCCTCATTTCCGCGGCAACCAGCAAGGGTCCTGATCGTGGAGGCACTGCCACCCTGGTGGTCAGAGACTTGTGCGGTGTTCTGTGATGCTCTGGATAACTTCCTGTCCCTGGCCTGTAGTCTGGATGGACCCTGTAGGATCCCACTACTCAGCCTGTATGCCATCAGCAGGCAGCAGGAATGTCTACTGCCATTTGTGGTAAGAAAGATGAAGGAGAAGTAGTTTGAAGATCCGTTATTGGTTTGTCATGTTCTTCCTCTCACCCTGCTTCACTTTATTGTTTTCTATCATCCCAGAGATCTCTCACTAGTATTCCTTTTTCTTCTCTGTCCATCTCGATTTTCAGCAGGTTCGTGCTAACCTGGCCAGGCTGCGTTCCTGCGTCGAGGAGCTGAGGTCTATTCCAGGTGAAGGTTGTATCAGAGGAGCAGCCAGAGTAGGTGAGCTGCTGCGACAGGCGGTGCTGGACAGTCTGCAACAGTATAAACAGTACATCAGACATACCTGTACAGGAAACCAGGCCGGCAATAACACATCTGTGGAGGTGAGCATAGATAGACCCTTAATATGCACAACCAGCACAACAAGAAATTGAATCAAAATGTGTGGACCTCACTGCTCTTACAGACTTTGTGAGTGCTGATGGCTGTCCAAACCCATAATTCATCAGGTACCCACGGGGCTCTCTTTAGATCTCCAGCAAGTCTGCTTATGGGTGCATATTACGGGAACACACAAGACTTCAAGTCCACGTGGGCTCAATTCCCAAGTCGAGAGGGTGGACACTTGGATTCAGCCATGGTCTGATCACTTAATGTTACAGACTTTACTTAAGTATCACGTCTGTACTAGTGGCTTTCAAAAGTGGAGATGCTGGGGATTGAACCCAGGACCTCATACATGCAAAGCATGCGCTCTACCACTGAGCTACATCCCCATGAAACTTACACACCTCTAGCTCTATGACAGAGTTGGGTGGGTGCCCACAATAGACCAGCTCATTTTGAGAACTTGATTTACATGTGAAAACAACACGTTGGCACTAGTGTTTTATAAAGATCTCTATCCATATGGTAACATCTAAACAATGAAAAAATGGTCAAGTCTTTCAATTCAATTCCAGTTGGAAAAACAACAAAATTGAGCATCATCTGCTAAGATCTGGGAAGATGTAGATACACCCGGTTACTCTGCTGAGTCTCAGCTCGTTGCACCTCTTTTCTGGCCTCTCCTGCTCTGTGGTCATCTTTGCTGTCTTTTAATTCAGCTGCATCCACAATTTAGATGTTTTCAATGTAGTCCACTGAAGAAGGGTTGAATGATTACTATGATTTGAACAGAGCCCCTAAATACTACCTGGAAAATAATAACATCATCTGACCTCCATTTTGAAGACCACATGAAGAGAAAATTGGGAGCCAACTTAGATTAGTATTGTTAGAGTACTCGTCGATTTATGTTATTGTGACAAAGCCTTACATTTATTCATGATGCACTGCTTTAACAATTATCATTGTCATTGTACATGTGAAGCGGTTGTAGCACAGTACCATAAGAAATGGAGATGCTGGGGATTGAACCCAGGACCTCATACATGCGAAGCATGCGCTCTACCACTGAGCTACATCCCCGTGTCTGATTGTATATATAAGTCATTTCCCCAAAATATGTGTCTGTTTCTGTCCCTACAGATCCAATATGAAGGAGCATATCGTCAGCTGCTGACTAGCTGGGACTGAATAGACCCCTTTGATGTTCAAACTTTGTACTTCATGTAGGGAAGAGGCTCCACTTATATTTGATAAATGAGCTCTCTTCATGTCCAATTTAGTGTATTTAGCAGCTGCAAAAACATATTGAATTGGGATTCTAATTAGCATTTTTAACATCTTAAAAAATCTTTGTTAACAGTTCCTCTTAGTGGCTGAGAACTCTTGACATCTTATATCAGAGACAGTCCGCTTAAAACCAGCTTGTGTACATTTGAAATGCTGCAAATGGGCTCTATTCATCTGCTGATGAGCCACCTGTAAAGCATCAGCTCTCAGTACCTTCCTGCTAGAATATCCAATCAGCTATCACATTCAAATGGCAAACCCCTCAAGTACAGAAACCATTTCTGAGCTACATTTACATTTGTTCAGTGTTGGGTAAAATTGTTTCAAGGCTAGTCCTGGTCTAAGTTGTTTCAACTTGCTGATTTACATCACTTCATTGTGGTTCTAGTGGATGTAGTTGTTGACATCGATTTAAGACCATAGCTTTGACATTTAATAGAACTATTAATGCCTATTTATGTTATGTAATTCAAAGCCAGCTCGGGGCTAATTATTAGTACATGTTCCAGCTTCAAAACTTCGGACACAAATACAGCTTTTGTGTGGGGGAACAGGAATATTAGCTGACATTACTGAAATGGTCTCATTTGTTAGATTTAAACGCAGACCATTTGGGGAGCCAACTGAGAAATGAGCCAGTCACTGTCCTTCTTGTTAAATTTGAACATCATGTCCTCCGGGTACAAGGCTCGGAGTTGTTGATGAGGATTTCTCAAATCCAACCAGCTTTATTAAGAAGCTCTGGGCAGATGATTACACTAAGAGTCACTGTTTCCGACAGCAGCAGATATGAATAGCACTATTACGTGGCCGAGGGACACTAAGCAGTGTGTGTGTTGCTGTTCCACTAATACAATACGCGTTTTCATTCATATAGGTTTCTAGCATTGATGATGTGCTTCAGGCCTCTACATATGGCCAAACAGCAGGAAGCAGAGAGCAGACCCCATTAATAAACCCATTATAGTCTTCATTTACTGCTACTGTTAATGTGATTCAGTAGGGTGTTCAACATCAGTCTAACATTAGTTTATCTGTGTTCACCCTATTACACATGCAACTGCAACAGAAAACTAATTTAATCTCTGTCCATCATCACATAGTGATCACTTAAGAAGTTGTATTTTGCGTAAATCTTCTGCAGAAATCTTCATTACAAAATAATGGATAAGTAAAAAATACATTTTACAGTGCATTAACAGTGGTTTTGTTCTCATGGGATGCAATAACGTGTGAGATAATGATAGCTCAGTTACAGGAAACATTAAAATTACACATCATAAGGCAAGAGGTTAGTCAAAGCTGCATTTTTTTCTCAGGAAACATAGTGTTCATAGTATGTGTAAGTGTAGAGTTGTGTCATTACAACATAAGGCATGCCACTTTTCTGTTAGGGTGGGAACTTGCTTCACTGGGACAGGGACAGTCGTTCTGACATCATGTGTTTAATTTAGTTACAGTAATTTACGGCATTTCATGTCCCCAAACTACAAGAGAAACACAACAGTCACCCGCAAAGAATGCTTTGCTGTGGTGTTGTTGTGGCCTGTTCTTTTGAAGATATGACAACTTTAAACAGAACTTGATCTTTTGTAATGCCCGCAATTCAGAAGTGATCTTTTGGGAAAGAGTTGTGGGCTGGAACATCTATGTGACTTAAAGGGATATTTCAAATGTTCAAACGTTTTGTGCAGTTTAATGTAACTACTCTACCGACTGTGTCCAAATTTCAAATGAAATTTTGTGTGCACTTTTCAATGCATTTTGTATGTTTTAACAGAACAGAGTTGCGCAACCACTTATGAAGCGTTATAGCTTGTTTTAAGTGTTATAACAGCCCCAATGACAAGGGACGAGCGAGATGAGACACGATTTAACGTTGGATTTTATAAGTTGTTTAACCATTCAACAAGCACCATATTTTACACATACTGACACCTTTACATGTGCCTATTGGGTCCAGCAGTTTGGCTTTAATGGTTGAGTTAAGAGGTGCTCTTTCTCTTCTTTTAACTGATTCTATCTATTTCTTTTGAGGGATGTCACTGTAAAATATTTCTTACTTGAGCCCTTTTATCTTCCAGATCTAATGAGGCGTTTTTCTTTATATTCACAGGTTACTGTGGTGACCAGCCAGCCGGGGCGTGGTGTTGTTCGCCAGTTGGAGATGGGGCTCAAAGATGCTGACCTGGTGTCACTGAAGCGGCTCCTGGTGGTACAGATTTATAGTGCAGCAGAATGGAGCCAAGACAACCCATCACCTGAGGCAACGCACGCTGAGACTGAAGGTAGGAAACCTTCAGACACAAAAACACACTGGATCACACAGTAGCACATGTACTGTTCATGCGAGGTTGGTAAAAACAAACACACTCACACTGCTTTTATATACTGCAGTGCATGTGGCTGTGACTAAGCAAACACTAGCATTAACAAAACTACTTTAAGGAGGTCTGCTATCTATTTCCTCCCCCTCACTTTGCACATGCTCTTCCCCTGTGCTTTCTTAATCATCTTCAGTTCAGTTGTGCAGTGTTGACCCATTTATCACGCTGCATTTTTTGCCACATATCCACAGTCAACACATTCTAGACACATGTCACAATTTCCACAACTTGGCTACAATCCAAACATTTACCAGTCCTTGCAGAGAGACTAATTTCATAATGACATGTCATTCTTTGTAATTACATGAAGGTTCAAGTGGTGTGGTCTGAGTAAGTAGAGAGTGCAGTGAGGATTGGATATAAATGAACGGGAGAAAAAGAGGAGACAGAGAAGGAAAACATACAGGGAGGAGGGAGGAGAGACAAAATGAGAGCAAGTGTAAGTCTTTCCTGTAAAAATATTTATGCACCGTTTGAAATATTTATTCCGTGATTTTAAACCACTAAGTGTATCAGTTGAGTAACTGACTGCAACTTAGTTTTCTCAGAAGTGCATGAGATGTTGGAAACATGTTACTAATGATGTTGAGAGTTTGAGCTCACCTGACACAGTTATGTCAGTTATGCAATCCTGCCAGGGTTGTAGCTTGGCCCCCTTTCTGTTATTTTTACATAATATTAAGGTGAAATATTATGGATTTGTCCCAGTTCTCCTTAATTAAACCTTTCCCTTGTTCCCCCTGGAGCCAGTCTTGGTTTGCATTGGCCTTTCAATAACAGAGCTACCTGGGTGTTGTAAAATAAATCCCAGACTTTGTAGTGTTAAACTGAGGTAGATGTCTAGTTTCTTTGTTGTCAGCCAAACTAAATATATAGAATATAGGTTAAGAATGACCACATCGGTGTGGAAGACGTGTTTGTGTTGTTTAAAAGCTGATGACTTCCAGTTTAATGTTGCTTTACCATCCTTTTGTGTCTCACCCTGGGGCCCCTCAAGGAAAGTCTTAGGGGCCACCAGATCATTCCAGGAGTTCCAAGAAAGAAAAGAAGATCTCCAATTTGTGAAATAGTGGACGTTTAAAATTGTTTCAAATGAAACCATCCTCAAATAAAAAAATAACTTTAGTTTCAAAGGTGCAGGAGGCAATTCTGCAGAAAGAAAGTATGTTTTGGAGTCTCGTTCCCAGGTGGTCAAACACTGAAACTAGATTAACCCAGAGTGTCAATGATTGGTTGTCAGTTTTTCGGCTTGAACACCAACAACCAATCGTACACCAACCTAAAGTTTCAATATTTAGGTGGGTGGGAACAAGCCTCAACAAACAAATACCTTTTTCCAGAATTGCCGACTGCATCTTTAACTGCTGTAATGATAGGTTACAAGCAGACTTTGCATCATTTAAGGGGTTGCAAGCCTAAAGGGTAGGCTATTGGCTAGATGTTTTGGGGATCCTTTAATGCAAAGAGCAGTGCAGGAAATTTATTTGGTTGTAAATGCAGTCACAATGAGAAGAAATTGTGATGAGCATATCATGTGTGTATGTTTATTTAGTCCAACAGTAAAAAAGTATAGAAGAAAATCTACAGGAATCATGAGCTACATGTCCCTGCTGCACCTCCTCTGGTGCAAATTCCTCTTTTGTATTCACTGATTAATAATAGTGATGCTTATTCCTGTCACTCTCCAGTGTCAAATGATAAAGCAGTACCATTGAAAAAAGTAATATTTGGAATGGAGCCTTGGAGACATGGTTATGTAGTTACCACAGTTTGATGACAGTGAGGCCGGAAAAGTTTTAGCTGCTGTTATGCCACTGGGACGAGATCACTTGTCCGCAGTGTCTCCAAGTGTTTACAGCAACGAGAAACATAATTGTCACTTGAACTCTCTGATACATCGGCCTACACCCTCTTAATTATGTCAACACCAGTGGTGCTGCTAGACCGCTGATGTTCCACATAAAGCTGTTTCATTAGAACTGGTTCATTCCACAGTGGAGAAAACATGAAAACATCTTCGTACACAGTGTTATTGATGGCACAAACTATGTTATTGATAGGTGTTTTTCTGCCTTTTGTGTAACAGAATTGTCAGTTTGAATATGCATCTTCTTTAGTTTTCTACTTTTTCTCATAAACACAAAATGTTTTGACTCAAAAACTTGACATAATACAAAATACTCATAGTAGTTGACTTTTTTTAATCTTCCCTTTTCATTGTTTGCTGCAACCAATTGGCCACATTAATACACACAGTGTAACCTGTTGAAGTTGCTTGTCTTTAAAAAGTCACAGAACAACCAGACCTTAAGATAACTCCTTAAAAATATGAGACCACACAGTCTTTTTGCTTGAAAACAAGCGTACTTTTTATGATATTTCAGACTCTGCAATTGCTCACAGTTAAACCACAAACATTTTGGATGAAGTTCTGTAAGAATCGGCCAACAGAGAAAAGGGAATGGGGTCAGTACTGCATCCAAGAGCTACGTTGACCTCAGAGATCATCTGGCTAGAAACTGAAGCTGGCTTAAATCAAAGATAAGAAGTTTAACTGTCTAGCCAGTATGATTTCAGACTTACTGAATACCAGTATTGGTCCTGAAATTGTGTTTGAATGTCACACACTTAATGAAAGTTTGACCGGGTGTTTTTATTGTATTAAACAAAGATTTCAGATACCTGCTGTTTAAGGTGTAACCCACAGACCTGCTCAGAAATGACGGTATACAGGGATATACTTCTGTTTGACTTTGAATTTCCATTTGTTAGTCAAATTTTTATTTCCTTTATCATTTATCAAGTTTATTATCATGTACACAACCCTGAGGGAGTTTGTAGCAGAACTTTGTTGATCAGCAGTGGGATGTAATGGCTCATTGACCCATTGTTTCAATTCGTAAAGCAATTTATGTTTTGAAAAGGGAAGTGTGTCTAATATACCAAGCCTAATACGCTAAAATTTAGCAAGCAGTGTTTATGTAGGGAATACTCCGGGATCTGGGTGCGTTGTGGAATCTTAATCATGTCCGTGTGTTTAAGATGCTGGGTGGGAATACTCTGTGAGAGCGAGAGATTGAAGGAAATATGTCTCACTTAACCCCAGACTATTTATTTTAGCTGTGTTCGTGTGTGTGTGTGTATGTGTGTGTGGGTGTGTGTGTGTGTGTGTGTGTCCGTGCATGTGTGTCAGTCAGTCCATGGAGTGCAGTATATTATAAGTAGTGGGTGGAGTATCCATTTTTGTACCAAAGGGAGACTTGGAGCAAAAGCCATGACTAAGGTTTTCAATCTCTTTTTGTCTCTCATCTTTGCCACTCACTTATCTAATGGCAAGAAAGAGGGTCACAACTCTTTTCTAGAATAAAGAATGGTTGTTACATAACTGTATGTGTGTGTGTGTGTGTGTGTGTGTGTGTGTGTGTAAGGCAAGTAAAATAGGAACAAATGTGCACACAGTACAGTGCAGCAACTTGATAGAAACATCAGTAAGAGGACAGTTATGCAGATGCCTCATTTTTCAAAAAGCTGACAGTTGTTTTGCTCAAACTGCTTGTGTGCGTGTGTGTGAGTGAGATGCAGCATATTTTATAATGACCGGCAGCACTGCTGTGAGGTCTCATAAGTGTATCTTTGTAAGAACCAATGTGAGTTTTACACCCTGATATTGAGGACATTATTGTAATTGGTTCCGCAAAGTGCTTTTTAACAGTCAGACTTGGTTTTATGGTGAACGATAGAAGGTTAAGGTCAGAATGGGGTTGAGGTTAAGAGTGTAGTTTTGATGATTAAGGTTAGGTGTGAGGTAGTGCTTTGGGTCAATGAGGGATCTCCCAAGTATAAAAGCACTAACGTGTCTAAGTGTTTAAAGGCCAACGCCTTGATAAGCATCCTGTTTTTGTTGAAACTCAACCAGTGTATCCTTGAATCCCCTGCCTGTTGTATAATTGTACAGTCGAGCACCAGGGAGCAGATAGAGAAATGGGTCACAGAGCGAGAGGAGCAGAGTGAGACAGAGACAGAGGTGATTATTGCACCGGTGGTTTGGGGTTTGCTTCCTCACAGTTGAACAGCCAAGCTGTTGACTGAAACAGATTCAACAAGTTGTCCCACACAGGATGCAGCAGTACCTTAGGGACAGTCAGCAACAAATAACTACTCACTTCAGTTGTTTAGATTCATAGGAGGAAAAATGTAAATGCATTGTTTTTCTTAAGATATAAAGTTGTGTTGAAATGACACAATTAATTATGTAAGTAATGCAACTCTCTGTTGCAGATGTTTGACAGTTTGATGTATAATGCTTAAACATTGATATGATTTTCGTAAGCTTCATTAACCATATTAAATATTAACAAATAACTGAAATGGTGCTACTACATATATTCAAACATGAACTTTTACCATTTCTCAAGAGTAGCATCATTCTTAGGGCAGGCAAACCTTTGTACACCGAGTGTGCATTTAAAGACAAAAGTGCCCAAAAAATATCATTTTAAAAAAGACTGCAAAGTTTCCCAGTATGATTATTTTCACGGTCTCGATATTTAGATTTACATTTTCTGGAAAAAGCAGTAGTTGTAACAGTTTTTTACTCTAAGGTAACATAAACGTAAGTGTGCTTTTTTTATGGGGCATTCTCCAAGGATGTGGCTCCTGCTAGTAGACAGAGCAGAATAGTCTTTCTGCCATGATAACATTGGGGTCAGAGTTTGGTAAAAGTAGAGGAAATGATGCAGCTCAGCATCTTAAAAATGGGGATGCTTGGGTGATCCGTCAAAACAAGATTGCTACTGACTCTGTGTGTGTGTGTGTGTGTGTGTGTGTGTGTGTGTGTGTGTGTGTGTGTGTGTGTGTGTGTGTGTGTGTGTGTGTGTGTGTTGGGGGGGCACATATTTTTTTGAGGGTTGACACCCTGTATTTAGTGTCTGTTGAACCCTCAGCATGTTCTGTTGATGCAATTATTTAAATGTAGTCAAGTCACAGCTGTTGGCTTTACAGCCATCACTTCGAAGAATGCTCAGATCTCAATGACAAGAAGAGACGAAAGTAGAGGTGATGGAGTGGATGCAGAAGAGAGAGGGGCGAAGGGAACAATGCTTGTCTTTTCGCAGACAAAATCATTGTGTTGGAGCAGAGGGATAGAGAGTAAGATAAAGTCAGAGACAAGCTGATAAAGGGTTAATTACAAAATAAATAGTAGATCAAAGTGATAGAGGAGAAGATGAGACAGGGACTGTGACAGATAGGTGTTGATAACAGTGTCAGTAGGTAGGCAGATGTCCTCTGGACCAGTGCGAGATTGAGGCCAAGTCAATGGGTTTACATTACCTGAGGCTGCCTGTAGTGCTGGCATTAACCCAAATATGTGTTTAGCTGCCAGACGTTATGTTTTTGTGTGTGTGTGTGGGTGTGTCTATGTGTGTGTCCTTACCAGTCAGTGAAATATTGCCCCATCTGTGCTGTAACTTTGCTCTGGGAGAGCCTGTCTCCAAACTGCCAAAAAGTTGCCAACAAAACAAGTCTTCAACCAATCACATTTGGAAATATGTAAAGTTGCGAAGAGGATACATGGGTAGAGGTGACACTGAAACTGAACTTGTATTTGATAATTATTCAGTGCAATTCTGTGGTTTTTTAGTGAGAGATTTAGGAACTAGACTGCAGACTGGAGCCTTTGCTAACGGTGACAATCAGGGATTAACATCTCTAATGTTGATGGGCCCAATTCAGGACAGGTTTGATGTGTTTTTAGTGCTGGATTCAGACTTCACTATTTCCATTTCCAATACTACCCCAATCCGACAGACATCAGGTGCTGGGAATGGAAACGGACATTTATTATGACATTCTTTTCACTCCTTGCAATGACAGGGCAGTCACGATTTTAAAATAAATTATCAAAATCAAAAGCAGGATCTGCAATTCTTTGGTAGTTTTTTCTCTCTACTCCCACCTACTTGCGTGCACCCCAAGTGGAAAAAAAAACAAAGGCGATCGACTGACTGGTACTGGAGGTAATTCTGAGAGCGTCCTTCATTTGTTAGGGAAGAGGGTTAACTCATGGGGGAAGAACTGAAATGAAGTGAACATTGCAAGAGATACTTTATTGATTTGTTTGAGAAGATAGTTTTCTCTTGACGGATTTGAGAAACCAAACATTTTTATTTTTTGTTTATTGTTGAAACCGAGAAGGGTGGCATTTTTTGAACTTCAAATTTTTTATTTTTTGTGAATAATATTTGAACCTGCCTAATTCTAACCTGCAAAAACACACCAGGAGGAAACCCCCATCCTTTAAAAAAATTATATGAAAATGTAAATGGTAGTTGACAGGGCTTAAAAAACAATCATCTATTGATCTTTACAAATGTAGATGCAATAGTCTAACAATGGCTTAGCTGTCAGTGCTGAAAAAAAAATGTTCAAATCTAATTGTGACCTTAAAATCAAAAGTCAAATCCAATTGGGGTTTGGAGAATTGCGGTATCCCCAATCAGGGTGCATGTGAGAGTGTTTTTACGTTTCATGACATGTTCCAGTCATTGACCAATAGGAACACAGAGCACTCTTGCACAACTGTAAACATGGCAACACAAAAGAGCAATGTTGTTGTGGGTGCTGCAAGGTGGATCATTGTATGATCCACCTTGCTTGATGACATCACACACATCGTGGCAAGCCATGATTGGTCAAGGACCAACGTTTAGTCTGTCATTTCTCCAAGAATTAATAACTCTTTATCGCCTATTCTGATACAGTGACTATCGTAACAGACAAAAATATTATGCAGTCTGAATCCAGCATAATAGAGTCCACTTCTCCCTGCAAGAATGGGTTAAGAAAAACTCCCTACTATCAGTGTGAATGGAGATGCTGGGGATTGAACCCAGGCGCTCTACCACTGAGCTACATCCCCATTCTTTCCTTCAAACAATTTCATCGTATTTTATTAATGAAAACTAATAAATGCACAAGTCCCTGATACATCTAAATCTAACCAGTTAACCAGTTAGCTTTTGTTGCTTTTTGACTTAACCCATGTTACTCATAAAATTCAAAGGATGATGTTCAAGTATAGAGCAGACAACAGGATGATTGAATTTGGTCCACCATTTATTCTGCACGCCAAAGGAAGTTCCTGCCAGACGTAGCAGTTTAATGCTTTACTCCCTCCAGACTAGAGAAATACAAACACTTGTCCAGCTTGCCAAGTCTGTCTGACAGCTCCTGCTTTGTGTGTGTGTAAGTGTGTTTTTGATGTGAATACATCAGGAAGACATGGAGCATATATCTCTGTCTCCACAAGTCATTATTTAAAGTCTTTGGCACTTGATGTCAATTTCTAAACATGCATAACACCCCAGTGGGTACAATTGTACAATACAAGTTCAATATGTACACACAGTTATGTAAACACACACCAGACAAAACTTATATTTACTCTCGAGGCAGAATCACAAGTTCGAGAAAGAAGCATCTGCTTTGGGAGTAAGATGTGTTATTTTTGCAAAGTCATTGCTATTGCGCTAGAGGACACCCACTGTGACAGGCAGCCAAGCAGATACAGAGACACACCCATGCTCCCGTCTGGAGCAGTTGCAGAGATAGATTACTACAGTTTGACTGTCTCCCATGAACAGCTGGACCTTTCTCCCCTGAGCTGCATCTCTCTCTCTCTCTCTCTCTGTCTCTGTCTCTCAAACAAAACAAGACAAGAAAAAAAGTTAGATGGATGAGAATTTGTTCTTTCATTTTTTCAGAAATTCCCCTGAAGGCTTTCTCACTCTTTCTTTTGTTAAACGTCTTTTGGTGAAATGTGACAAATATTTTGTTTACCTGCTTCCCATGTCCTGCTACCCTTTAATATATTTCAACCAATCATCCAATATTCAGATTAGAAGGCTTTTACAGAAGCAAGAAGACTTACAGTCTTAGCTCGCATCGTAAAAATCTAATTGCAAATGTCGTCTTAAGGAGTGCCATCACGCAAAGTTGGAGTGATTTGTGTGTTTGCCTGAAGTATCATATCCAGCAGTGCCTTGATTTGAACAAGATGCTTAAATGTTGTCTTCGTACATGTCAAAAGCCTTTGTCCTCATCGTAGCACATTTTTAACTAGATAGATTTCAGGACGTGGAGAACTTTTGAGCTGTATCACCTGAAATGCTGTGTTTCTCCATTATTTGGCTATAAGTGGAGATGCTGGGGATTGAACCCAGGACCTCATACATGCAAAGCATGCGCTCTACCACTGAGCTACATCCCCTATACATGTCAGATCAAATATCAAGATTTCTGAATTTAAGTATTAAAGATGTCAGTGTGAGAGTTTGGGCCTGGCGGCAACTTTATTATTATTATTTTAATGAATTAAAATACTCATTGTTTGTGTAGCTCAAGTTTGGATTTGCCATCGTACACAGTATTTAGCTGTCTCCAACATGCCAGGTCCTGTTTAATATAAAATGTAAAGGCAAGGTAGAATAGATCCAGCTGAAGAAAAGGAGCTGTGCTTGGCATCTCTGAACACCATGTCTGAATTTGAGAGTTAAGCTTTTTAGAATGATAGAGGAGGCATGGATGGCACTTAGTGACTCATGTAATTGCAACAAAAAGTAGTAGGTTTTACCTTATGTACATAGTTTTTTTTTTATAATGATAACCAATATAAAAGTCCATTTTAGATGCTACTGTAATTAGAAAGGAAGAGAGAGCCTGATGTGTTACCTTGAAAAACATTTAAAGGTTGTGTCTTCCCAGGCATACATCACCAGCAGGGATAGATACTATAAAATATACTGTATGTTAAGGTTTGTTTATGTTAATCATAATCATATGTGATTAGTTTAATTTCTTTTGCTGTGTGTGGCATTTTTGTTTCTTTTGTAATCCTGTGCAGACAGTGGAGGCTGGATTTTAATTAACACAACCTGATATCCAAAGAGGTTATTGAGGAATATCGCAATCTTTGTGTAGGACATGGGCTTGTCCAGTCACACAATGACTTCTTTACAGTATTTCAGGACTGCACTGTGTCGCCCCTGAAGCAGAAACAGCAGCTGATGCTGCCTGAATATCGACTTGTTGAAGCAGATCTCTGATTCTATAAATGCTGCGAATATCAGTGAATCACAGTAGGAGTTTGAATATGAATGATTTCACTGCTTAGAAGTAGTTCCAGCATCAAAAATAGACATTTCCACTGAGACACTTCTCTCTGAAAAAATCATCTCCATACCTGACAAACAGTACTGTATGTAGTTTACTTGACTACCGTGTTTTTTATATCTGAAGTATCTTTATATCATACTGAGCCACCGTAGACTCAATAAACATCTAATGCTTCAAGTCACATTGATTTTGAACTCTTGTAATGGAAAGTGACACCACTGAAAATGTCATCATTTAGTATGTTATTAATGATAGTGGTCTCAGGCAATGATTCAGAAAAGTCTATCCACTGCTGATGTTACACTCACCAAACCTGAGTGGACTAGGTAATTTGCTAACTGGGCTTAGATTTCCATTAGCACTGGAAATAGACTTCCATTCTATGAATGTTAAAATTGAGAGCAACATGCGTACACTTAAATAAATTGGGTCAGCGCCTGTTTATATAAAACACTGCCCTCTCATGGATGGCTGCCTTCAGGCAAACTTACTATTTTTGTAACTTTTCCTGCAGCTGTGTTTCACTGCACTTAGTCAATTTCAAGCACCACTGAGCTACATCCCCATACTAGTGTGTTTTATGAATCAAATTATTATTTCTTCATCTAAGAAATGCAAACTATAACCCCTATTATGAATACAAATGGAGATGCTGGGGATTGAACCCAGGACCTCATACATGCAAAGCATGCGCTCTACCACTGAGCTACATCCCCTACACACTGCTCATGATATACAAGTTTAAAGTTGCAGGCCGCGGATTTTCCTCTCTTCTGAAATACTGGTTCTTTAAGTTGTTTCCAAAATCTTTAATAATTTATTCTGATTCAGAGGGGATTCAGGGGAAATTAAGTTTAGTGGCTCTTCAAAATGTATACCCCATTCTGATTATGTAGCCTTTGTGCATCCTGATCTCTGCACAATATTTCAAAAACTGCAAGCTGTAAAAAGAGCGAATGGTGAGTAACACCTATAGGTTGACACCTATCTGTGGTCACAGAGCTAGTGGTGAACTGCTGCATCTGGTGGACTAATTGTTACCTCAATCACTGCTGTTCTCTTTACTTTCCCCCGGCAATTTGCTCAATATTGTACACCATTTTCTTCAATAAAAAGTTATTGAAATAAAAATTAAAGCTACACAAAGCAAGAAAGCTGAGCTAATTTGGCGGCTAACATGACAATAAGTTCAGACAGTTAATTCAGAAGTCATATTTGTACAAATCAACTCCTTGCTTACTGCAGACCATTGCTGGTGGAACTTATTCCAGCAGTTGATGAAGCAAAACAGCTCTCAAAGGTCAGCAGTGTCGAGATAGCTTGCTATTGGTCAGCAGCGGGAATTCCAAAATGTTATATTATTATTATATAGTCTTTATGAATCCTCAGCTTACAAAATGTAGAAAGTGCATTTAGCTTCTGTCAAAATGACCAGGACTGGAAGTAATAGTATTACAAGAGCAAATGTTAAGCAATAAACAGGCTATCTGGTGCATTGAGTTAGTTACATACTCTGCTGCACACCTGCCTTGGAACGTCTGAAACTGTCAAAAGCCTTTTTCAGAAGGTCGATTATTTTGAGTGGTTTTGTCCAACTAAAAACAGCCACATACACTTCCTACAACGACACCTGCCTGTGTTTGCTCAGCCACACCAATCACCTCTGTTGGCAGCACCACTTGGCAGAGGTGGCTGGCTTTCAGAGAAGAGAGAGGAGGGGTGGGGGTAAAACATGGTTCAAGTTCTGAACAACAACAGATATGTGTTGACATAGAACTTTCCCTCACCCTCCACATCACATTTTTTAAGTTGGAGTTTACCACTCACCAGGGGACGTGGCTGCCTGTGTGTTACCTGTAAAAGCAATATTTTATTTTCTGCCGTCTGCTCATTAATCTCTTGTAGCAATAACTTCTGTCTTTGTTCCCCGTCTCACCACTGACTGTGTTCTCACCTTCAAAAGTAGCTGCTCTAAACTAGTATGTACAACTTATACAACACATCATAAGTAATGTACATGTATGTCATCGGTATATGTGACTGTGCAAACATTTTGTGTGCCATTACTGTATGTATACTCTTTCGTTGGTATTTTACATAATATTTAAATCTGTAGGCAAATGTGTGTGATTGTGCATGTGTGTATTTTTAACCCCTTTCTCTTTTTAATTTGCCTCATAATAAGGTGCAGTATTATGAAAATCCATATGACGCATGCTTCTCAAAATTCACTGTAAATCCTTTTCAAACGGCTGCCAAAATCTGATTCCTCATCATCATATTCTGACAAATATTCATTCAAACAGTTATAGTCTTTTTCACATCCCTTCCCAGCTTTGTCAAAGCGTTTATTTCATTCAAATACCTAGTTTGCAAATGCTGCTCAAAGTGACAATATAGTCATTCCATCCACACATATTCTGTCCCAAAATCCAGGTTTCAGTTGTCGTTATCCTATTCAAATACCTTCCACACAGTTTGCCTTGTGGAGGTTGTGTATTATCCCGTCATTGATCTAGCCTTCAGCCTTCCACCCATCTGCTTCACATCAATAACCTCCTTTATTGCTTCTCCAGTTCAGCTCTGAGCTCTGAGGTAAACATTATTCCTCATACACACGCATACCAACACAAACAAACCCAGGCTCCTCAGACAGTGTACTCCTCGTAGAGGTTCACTGCTCTGTGATAGTCAGCATGTTGGCACTGAACCACAATGTGAACCATATCTTACCATGCATCAGAAGAGCAAATTATCATCTTCCTCAGAAAAATACATGATAAAGAAGTTTGAGCATAAAAGATGGAGATGCTGGGGATTGATCCCAGGACCTCATACATGCAAAGCATGCGCTCTACCACTGAGCTACATCCCCTCTTTCAATGGCTTTATATTGCAAGTTTATTCTGGCAGATGGCCGTCTCACCTCTGTGATAAGGAGCTGAAAGGCTGAAATAGAATATCTTTGAATTGTGAAAACTACATTACAGCATTATACAAATGTCCTTCCAAAATGTTTTACATTTCATCCCAATTTCTAATAATTGAAAAAAATAAGTAAAAAGACAATTTTTATCATTAACATGTGGCTTCCAAAGTTACCAGGACTGTAAAAGTAATGTGAATATGTTCAGAACATGTGACTCCCGCCTGTGTGTAATTAATTTAATTAAATTCAACTACAACTAATTCAACAACTAATTCATACACTTAAAATGTTACCATTGTAGCCAAAATGTCTTTAAAGATGGTTGTTAATTATGTGTTTGATTGGTGATGTAACTTTTTCACTAAAATTAAAACGATTGTTCCTGAAATCACATGAAAAAAGAGCTTATCTCGAGTGCTATTCTGTGTTTTGCCTGAGACATTTCAGCTAAAGGTAGAAGCCATCTAAAAGCAGACTCATAGCTTGGACAAATAGCTCTTTCAAACTGACACCCCATCAGCGATTCTTGGATCAGTCTCTCAATAGAAAAGGATTATAGCCCATTATATCTCCCCTAATCCTCTCCCTCTGCTTGCAATCTCTCTCTCTCCTCCTTTTCTTCTCCTTCCCAGTCTCTCCTCTCTAACTGTCCACAGTGCTATCTTCAGTGTTTTCCCCTGCAAATTTTTCTTTTCTCTCCCCGTCTGTCGGTCCAGTTTGTGCGAGAGATAAGAAGCTTTTACAAGGGACAGATGACAGTTGATGTGGTTAAGACTCAAAGAATAAAAAGCGTGTTTGTGTCTGTGTGTGTATGTGTGTGTGTGTGTGTGTGTGTGTGTGTGTGTGTGTGTGTAGGTGAGAGAGAGCATGTGTGTTTATGTTTATGTAATTGAGCCTGCATGTGTGTTTGTGTCCTTGCTTATTTATTTATTTGCGATTTTAGACTCTTGTGCATGTGTTTGAGTACAAACATATCTGTAAATCAGCGGATATCTCTATTCGCACCATTTCACTCTTTGTGTGTGTGTTCGGGGGGGGGGGGCCTTAACAATGTAATCTTCCTGTGTAATTTTTGTTTTTCTTTTAATCATACTTTGTTTCACAGGATCTGTCTTGCTCCATCAAAGCGTAACCGAGAGATGAGAGGACTTTTTCCTCTTTCCTTCTGTTCTCTCTTCAGATACTTAATTACTTTCTCCTCCTCCTCCACCTCCCCTTTCCTCTTCTCCGATGTCTCTTTTTAGGAGGAGCAAGAAAAGAAATTCTCTAGCATGTTATTGTCTCCAACTGTCTCTCCTTCCTCGTACATTGCAGATCTTCTATGCAGCATCCCATTTCCTCTCGGCTTTTATCTTGTTCTCACTTTATCTCTCTTGTATTACCATAAAAGTATGATGTATTAACCTAGATTTATTGTGCTCATTGCCTTCACCACTTGTGATTTATGTCAGGGTTGGTTTGCTTAGATTTAAAGCCCATTCAATAAAAAGCTACTTACATTATCTCATCCATCTAACCAAATCTTGGTTACATTTACTTTAGGCATAAAATGAAGTCATTTTTAACAGCCTAAAACAAGCTCTGTTGAGTTGGATCAGCAGTTAATGTTACAAAAGTGCATGCAGGAAGCATGATGAAACAATACGTACAGTGATGGGAGCCTGTTTCCTGTCAGACTATGCACTCTACGTCAGGTCACAATTGATACGTATATTTTGCCAAGATTGTGGGTGTTTTGTGTTGTGTAATCATATTAACTGTTACACTGCCTGCAGTGCTGTGCTTTTTATATCTTTGCGACTGCCACCTTGAATACGTAATGCTCCTTTTGTTTAGAAGTGTTTTCCTTCTCCTTATTTGCCTCCTTCGGAACACTTAAGCCATTTCCACACCCCACACAGTTGCACTTGGATCAGCATACATCCCACAAATCCATTTTGAGTCGCAAGAATAATGACTCTGAAAATGTATGTCCCTCGAGAGGAGGATTATAATCCACTGGCCCACAGCCAAGAATTATAGCAACGGTAAGCCAAGTCGTCATCCTGAATGCTCACAATGAGCCATATTTCTTGTATTACGTTACAATAATAATGTGAAACTTCATTGATCCCCAGAGTGACTTCTCCCCAAGCAGAGTTAAGACCTACAGAGCAGAAGCCCTGAAGCTTTTGCAAAGATGCTCTGGCAGAGTGAATGCTTGTGGGTGTATTAACTGTGGTCATCTGGACAGTGAAGGACAGTTCCCCTGAAACATGTCCCCAATGAGACCAAATCCTTAATCCGCTCAGCGGAAAAAGCAAGACATAATGTGTTAATGGCTGAGCTTTAGAGATGCTGGTATGCAGATTTTGCTACTCAGACCAAGCCAGACTAGCCGTTTCCCCAGTATTTATGCTCAGCTAGGCCAAGCTGCAGCATGGCAGATATGAGGCTGGTATTGATTTCCTCATCTAACTCTGTGGCAGATCGAGAAGCAAATTTGTCTGTCTAGTCTGACAATAGTCAGGCGCCCCTGTGAACATTGCAACAGGTTTTGTTGGATATAATCTCTTGCTCGTGCTGGCTTTTTAAAAGGACCCTTCCTGATACACTTTCAGTGTAAGGGATTCACAGTCTTCCCTCTGTGTTTAATATTCAGCCATCAGAGTTGGACAAATCAAGAGGTTCATCCGATAGTCTTTTTTGTATGAATGAGAACTGTGTGGTGGAAACTCAACAATGTCTAGTTTAATTTCATTGTAGTGATTTAAAGAAATTCCAATATTTAGATTTGTCATGATAAATGATCTAGTATGTTACCCTGAGAGTAATTAGAGGATATAATGTATGGTATTTGTGACTCAGAACATCAATCTTTTGCAGTCAACTCCTGTGGGATGTTAATAAACACCATTCCTACATTTTTGTGTAATTGGTTCTGTGTAAAAACTACTTTCCATCTGCCAGACTTTTCCTTCTTAGCTACTATTACCACCACACACCTGCAGTCATTCAACCCAGGGTTGCCCCCTCCCTCAGTCTCTTTCTCTCTGTCTCTTTCATTCAGTTAATTTTCCATCACAGTCAGCTAGTTCACTTTAATGTGTGCTGGGTGAAAGTTCAGAGAGGTGCTCTAGAGGAAACCCCACCCAGACCTGCTGACATGCTCACACACACCCAACTGCAGCTACTGCACAATGTTTGCACAGACAGGAAGCACAGTAAACATATAATTTGGCCATAAATTCAATAGCAAGAATGCAACAGAGAAAAAAGACAAAATGTTTTTTTTTCTTTTTACGCCATTGCTTTATTCATTTACATGTAAATATGGTTTAACATGAATGATAATGAAGATGCATGGATTTCAGGAGTGCTTGTTTTTCATCTTTCCGCACACACACACACGGTGCCAAGGTCAGGCTGTTCACACCTCTGTGTGACGTTAGCAGAGCAGCAGGTGGTCGTACAGATGGAGACTGGCATCACTCTTCACACCAGGATATGGAACCTATTAGTCCCACACCGAGAGGTGGCTGGTTGCTCCGCATCATGCACACACACAATTTTGTTGATATAATCCCTCCTAAAATCTAGTTTGTCTGTCAGCATATCTTCATATAAATCTTTCGATCTTTTCTTTTTTACTGTTAAACCATTTCAGCCCAATTTTTAAAAAGATTACGACAAAACAAATATGACAAAAACCACAAATCTACAGTGCAGGCTGACAAAAAAGTTTGTAACTGAAAACTTGGACAGAACAAGTTGATGCTTTAATGTAATCGGGTCGGGTTTTCTTGTGGTTGCAGTTTGCAGGTACATATTTGCAGAGAGATGTTTCAGTTATCCCTCTGTGGCTCTTTCTTTCTTTGTGGTTCAGAACAACAGATGGTTGGATGAAGGAAGCGCAAGAAAGTGAGCAGAGAAAGAAGTATAGGGAAAATAAGGGAAGGGCTCGTCAGAGTGGTTCACAGTTATTAAACACCCACAGAGTGATGTTGCACTTTCTTTTCTCCACTCTCCACTCTCTGACTACCTGCATCTGTCTTGCCACTATCTTGTTCTGTCAATCATATCCCTCTGCTGTCTTCATCGCCTTGCTCTACACTGAGAAAGGATTGGAGGTTGAAAAATGTATGAAACCCCTTTCAGACAGGCACTCCTTTACATTAATCCCATGGCAATTTAACATGTCGGTCTCATGTGTGAATAAACATTGGAGTAATTTACGTTACATTAAATTCATGACAACAAAAACAAGATTTTCGTATCTTTTTCAACATGGCACAAGTCTGAATTGCATGTTGTCACATTAACGTTCTATAAGGTTAAACCTGCAAAGTCATATCCTGTAAGAACTGGGCTTACAAAGTGATACAGAGATCAATGAGTTTGCAAACCATTTCGGCATCTAAACTTAGTATAGCATCTTAGCATGCTAACATTTGCTAATGGAAATTAACCTGACACACCAGATGTTTTGTTACAAGGAACCATCTGGAGAGGTGCTGGAAACTGTTTGGAAAAGGGCAGGCAAGAAAATACTTAGCAGGTGATTGGACGAACCATCTGTCTGTCCACCTTTGATCACGGGCTAACTTAAACCAATCAGATCAACAGTAGGAGAGCATTACCAGACTCTTACCGAAGCTGGTCATTGGAGTAAAAACATATTTTTCACTGAGAAAAGCATGTGGCATGACGCTGTAACAGGCTCTATGCTGAGGTCCTGAGGTGCTACCATTGTTGTTTTCAAATGTCGCTTTTATCGCTGGTCTACTCTCATAGCTGCGGTCTCTAGCTGCCAGTAGGTCCTATAAGGGTGCTACTGTGTGTTCAGCCAAAAGCACATAGGTCTAAGCCAGGCAAGATGAATTTTTAACATCACATGATCAAGTGATTTCGCAATAAGTGCATTCAGTTATGCTGTTACAACCCAAAAATGTTGTATCATGCAAGTACCTTAACTTCAGCAAATGCTTTATATGCTGAATCACACCACTGGTGTTCCAAATGAGCTAAAATTGTCATTTCTTTGATTTAATGCAGAAGAAATGTACCTGCTATGATTGTCTTATCATCACAAATTAAACTCTGAATTTCTAATTTCTGTTTCATTTCCCTAAGGTTAGTTTATGTATTAGCAAGCACCAAAATTAGTCTACACTCCTGAATGGGGTATCTATGAAACATCAGTTAATCTTCCATGCAGCCTGTGCCTTCCAAATATCACTCTCAATCATCTGCTGTAATGACACACTTTGTCATCCTCCTCTCACCCTTTTTCTCCTCAATTTACTGTCTTATAATTCCTCCCCCTATTTTCATCCAATTTCCTCCTTGATTCTTTCTTTCCTCTTTAAGTAGCTGCTCATCGTGCCTGTCTCTGTCTCTCTTCCTGTCCTCGCTATCTTCTCTATCTCAGCATATACAGATAGACTCTGTGTGTCTCTCTAATCTTGGCTTTCAAGCCACTTAAAGAAAATAAGGCCATTTTTTTCCCTTCTCCTTTGAGAGGTTTGTTATTTGCTATCACCTCTCCAATCTCTGGACCCTGCTCTCATCTTCTCTCTGCAACCTCTTTCATGGGTCTTTTTCATCCTTGTCTTCTTTCTTTGTCTGAATTCACATGGCACTTTTTGGTTTGAAGATATTTTATGACACTGAACATCTCTTGAACACTTACTAAAGTACATGGGAGTCACTATGGGAGTGAGCTTTTGTTGTTTCCTGGAAAGTGGACATTTTGGAGCTATAATTGTTTTAATCAATACAACCAGGATAAATTATGGTCCTCAAAAAAGTATACAACTTAAAAAATGTAGACTTCTATAATTTCTCTTCAGCCTTCTTGTTTTCCTGTCCTTCTTTCAAACACTCCCCTCTCTTATGTGTCTTCATACTGTCTGCAGGGCTCCACTCATACTCCGTCCTCTTGTCTTTTTCAAGTGCCTCAAAGAAGTCGTCAAGCTGCCATCTTCTCTGAGTCTGTGTCCTTCTCTGCTGTCTAACCCTCTTCTAATTCCAGATTCCTTTTGAAACCAGACAGTTGATCTCTTGCCATCACTTTACTTTTCTCTCTCTGCTGATCAGGCTCACTAAAACATCATTTATTTATGTTAACATGGTTGCAACTCATCTTCCCCAGGATTCAAGGTTTGTATAATTTGTTTTTTTTGCCTGCGAGATATGTTAGCTAACCTCGCAGTCGCCACCGATTTGACACCAATTAATCTGAGGGTAACTGGGGTTTCATCTGACTGGCCAGAGGGTGTGAATGCGTGGCGCATGTATCCAGGAATCTGAAATCTGACCAAAATGGTCATTTCACAGTGAGGAAATCACAGTTTATCTGTCAGCACTTACTTGTTTGATATACGTTTGGTGACAGGACAGATCTGTGGTAGCCTACAGGAAAAGTCTTATCAGAAGCACAATTAAAAGCAGGAAATGGAAAGATTAATTTATTTTCTTCTGTCCAAGCATATTTTCATTTTGCATCCACTTACACTTATCAAAACAGTAGGGATTTGGTAATATACCCAATGAGTCCCCTCTTTTTGGCCTTCTCTTTAGTAGTTGTCACTATTTCTCTTATTTTTCTCTCTTCTCTTGTTCTTGATAACTGTGCTGCTGTTGCCCCCTCGTCATCTTGTCCTTTTCAAGTGTCCATCTGCTTTAATTGTCTCCATGAGCGCTTGGCTTCATCAGAAGTGACCGCAAGGCAATTAGGTCACAGAGCCGCTGGTGTGTCGAGTGCATGTGTTTCAGCCCAGATGATCAATGTCCTATTTGTCACAGTCTCAAACTACATCAATGAGCTATTCATCATTAATGCCCACACAGACACATGCTGACAGAGTGTGACAAGGCAAGGACAGAGCGTGTGCTGTCAGTGTCACTCTATAAGTAAAATATGGATGTCAGAGGAAAATTCCAGAGACAGACGTTCATCAATGTCTCCTTCATGTTTACGTACACTTTGTGAAATTTGTGTCAGGAGATGCATTAGGTTGATATTACAGTTTTGCCTCACACATTGGTGTCAAGGTAGAACATTTTATTTAGATTACATCATAAAGCTACGTGGTGAGTTGAAAGTGGTTTTCTAACAGGATGATACCTTTCAAGATAAATTATAAGTTGAAAAGGGATTATGGACAACTTTTATTTTACTGTTATTATTTAACTAAAATCTTAAAGGATGATCCTGGTTTATTTTAACAGGGGTGGTATTTTTGTATCAGACGTTAGTTGCTGAGATTCGGGAGTTAACAATAACGCTAACTTATTTTTACTGATACAAGTGTAGTGCCCGTTCAAACACACCTTTCAAAAGGGTGCAGAGACCTCAAATTTGATCAAATAATAATGTGAATAACTCATGAATTTAAAAAAAAAAATTTAAAATAGGACAAAGAAATTCCAACTATTGATGTTTAATGCAGCGCACTTCAGATTTATTCTCCATTACCATTATGTTTCTGGAATTAGACAATGTGATCGTAGAAGCTTTCATGAAGATTTCCACCATTACAGAGCGCAGTGTCCATTATCGGGTAAAGCTGATCCGCATCTAAATGAATAAGTGACAGGGTTGTAGAGCAGGGCTCTGCTTCCTCTTGTTGTACTGCATTAGCTCACTGATTCACTTATTTCCCCACAAAAGCTAATGTTACATTGGTCGATGGCCATGAGGATGATGCACATTTCCTAATGCACAGAGTAAAAGAAACTATTACTGGGCGTGGGCCAGGGTGGGACAGAGAGAGTTGAGGGTCAGGAAGAGAAATGGCACAGTGACCTTCAATTAGAAGAAGAGACTGAGAGGCAAAACAACAGCAACCGAAAGCAGTACATGTAGTTGTCTTTCCAGAGTGGTACATGTATTATTATGTAACCCTATTTACCAAAGCAAAGTAAAAAATAATCGTAGAGACAGAAACCAACAGTTTCACACTGATGCACTGATGTATTTGGGGTTTGAAAAGATGTAGGGGGGTTTGTCATTGTGGGGCTGTCCCTTTTTAAAAAAATCTATGTTTTAATTTAAACATAATTTTGGTTCCAGAATGATCATTACAGATCACATATATTTCTCTCACAGTCAAATTTCAAATTCAAAGTGACAGCCCTACGCCACTGGCAAAATAACCCAACCCTCTCTTAAAAAGCTCATCAGTCATTCATCAAAACCGATCTCTCCGGGGAAATTAAAACAAAACTGAAGACATTGCTTTTTTATGTAATCCACTTGTTTTTTAAGGTTATGTGTGTGTGTGTGTGTGTGTGTGTGTGTGTGTGTGTGTGTGTGTGTGTGTGTGTGTGTGTGTGTGTGTGTGTGTGAGAAAGTGAATCACAAATATGTTTGCCCTTTGCAAATGTTCTCCACCAAGCAACAATGCTAGAGGCACACAGCAGCTTTAAGGTGTCAACCAAAGCAAAAAAATATATAAATGGTTGTTGTGTCTCAGGTTTGCATGGAAATCACTCAACATGTCGAATCAAAATGAGTCATATGGGCAGGAGAAAAACTCTCCAATCATTACAGAAAAGAGAGATGCTACGGTAAGCAGGGCGAGGCGTTGGCAGCCACCCATTAAAGGATGTGTTTTTCCAGATGAGTCAGCAACAGAAACTGAGTTCCTGCAGTTAAAATACAAACTGTCTTAACTGTTAGAACAGATGCGGTGACCTTGTGGTTAAAGAGCATATAACTGAAAAGACACAGGTTCTCCCCAATAGATACAGCTCATCAGAGTCTAGCGCAAATAGATGTTTATGTGTTGTAAAGCAATAATTTAATTAAAAGAGCAGAATAAGTTATAAACCTTAAAAATGTACAGTAATATGGAGAAGGTTATACACATCCAGCAGACACAGAGCAACATTAGCATGTTGTGAGTTGTGTTTTTGATCACCTGATGAATTGCGGTCCAATATTCACTCAGCCTTCAGCTTGGTTTTGGTCTCCACCAACTCCTGAGAAAAATAGGTGGCTAAATTAGCATGTATAATATATAATAATATAATATATAGTATAATATCTCTATTTTTTTCTGTGAGCCATTTGGTGCTGGGCAGGTGGTCTACAGTGAAAAATAGCTGCTTGCTACATCTGGAAATGACTTTAATGAGAGCACAAAGAGTGAACCAAATCAGTACAACCAAAAACAATGAGCTGAAAGACAGTAAAACGCTCTGTTGAGCTGAGGGGAACTACACTTGGGTGATGATTCTCCACATTTATCACAAAGAAACCTTTCACATAAAACAGTCATTTGACAAATTGTTATTATAAAAGTATTGTAGAAGTGAATATGATGTAATGTTAGATGACAGTTTTACATTTTTAAGCTTTAATATTCAGCCACACGTCGCAACACCACTGTTGCTCATGTCCCCCTCATGTGGTTGCTTGTTTGTGCACTAGCTTACGTTGCTAACTCAAGCTTATGTTGCTAAAGTTAGCTAACAAACTTTAATGTTGGAAACGCTAGCTGGCTAACATTAGGGCAGTACAGAATACTGTCCGCTGTTACGACCCCCTCCAAGTGAGGTCTAACACACGACAAAACAAGCAAGTTGTAGTTTAAAAGAAAAAAGTTTATTAATTAATAACAATCAAACAAAACAAACAAACTGATGGGCAGGCCAAATAAACAAAAGAAGAGCAGCCTCCCAGACCAACGCACCGGGTCCATCAGAGCTGGGGGCTAACCCTCTACCCTAACACAACAGAACAACTAAACCTAATTGAAATGAAGCCAAGAAAACTGGACGACCGCACCCATCAGATAAACTTAAATCAAAAACGTAATACCTCAGCCTCCCAGTTGACTGACTGCACCTCTTGTCTGGTGGACTGAAGTAAGAGCAAGAGAGAAAGAGCCTAGTGCCCTACCCCTTCTTATTGGCCATCCCTAATCAGCTAAACCACCATCACCTGGAAAGGCAGGAGGCCAAGCATCAGCCACAGCGACACATCTTGGCCAGCAGAGGGGGAGCATGTAACACTGCATACTGTAGAACTACCAAGACTGTTGATCACTGATGAAACACAGATACCATGTGATACCAGCGGCATTATACTATTGGCTCATAAACCTTGTTAGAAGCTGGAACCAACTGTCAGAATCTTACACAGAGATAAACAAAACAATCATTTTGGACCCAACAAACATTTAAAATGATTGATTCACAATCATAATAATGCTTTTGAGGAAGTGAGATACTTTTATTCTGCACCTTTCTATAAGCTCTGTAGATGTATGATTTTTTAAAAATATTTGTCTACATAAAAATGTTATCAATAAAATAAAATAAAACCTTAGACTGTATACAGGGGTTGCTAACAAATAGTTAAACTCTCTCTGAAACTGAAGTATTATTAAAATCACACTCTTTGAAATGTATGGTATTACAGTGTTCACACAGAATGTGCTTTCTAATGATAGACTTTAATTGAAGGTTAAATAAAGTTTTTTTTTTCAGTTTTTCATTCAGCATCTGAAGTGTTTATTCAGTGGTTTGTAGTGTATAGTGGCAGTACCTCTACAGTTGTTGACCATCAGCAGGCTTGTGCTTCTAAATTTACAACACACTAACACCCTACACACACACACACACACACAAGCGCACACTTAATGAGATTCGACAGCCACCCTGTATCCTAACCTCAGCATGTGTGTCAGACTTTATCTTCTCACATACACACACACACACACACACACACACACACACACACACACACACAAACACAAACACAAACACACACACACAAACACACACACCGGACATGCTAATGAGATGCAGGTGCACAATTAGCCTTGTAGGTCAGAGGGACAGGTCACGGTCTGCCTACAGACCAAGAGGACGAGGGACAGTTAAAGCAGAGGTATGGAGACAGTGTTGGAAGAGAGATGGATGATTACACATGATTAATTCTTTTAATCTTCCATACCTACAACAAACACACTTCATGAACTCAGCAGAGATTGAGAAGCAGAGGCATTTGTAGGAGGATTTTGCAGTGTAAACACATTCTTCATGAGGTCAGATAAGCCTGCTGAGGAGACACAGACAGCATCGCTTCACTCCAAGTCTTTGTTGTCTCACTGCTGAACACACACGTCGAGGTTAACTGCTCTCACCTAATATCCTCAGTCAGTAATGTATTGCTTTGTAGAAACCACTGTGACACACATACACACACGAAGAAGATGGACTGTCTTGACTTATTTATGCTGCTGTGAGGAGAACTGCACCTCATTTTCCCTCCTTATCTCCCCCTCTCTCACACACACACACACACAAACATACACAGTTGCACACTTCATGGTCTAATTACAAGCGTTTCCAACGGTGTGGTCCATCATCCCTCACCCACCATACCCATCCATCTCTCCCCTATCTTATCTCTCTCTGTCCTCTCTCCCCCCTTCCTGCTGCTCTTGCTCTTTGTGTAATTTATACTGTCTTCCCTTCTTGTCTTCTTGCATATTTCTCTCTCTCGCTCTCTCTCTTCTTCTCTCTCTCAGTCTGTTTCCTCCTCTTTCCATTCCCACTCCCCAGACAGACATTATCTGAGGGAATGGCAATTGATTTTCTGCAACCCGTTTTCCTCCATCTCTGTACATCTCTCACGGTTTTTCCCTTATCTCTGCATTACCGTTCCCATAAAGTTGAGCATCCTTTCTCTCTCTCCCCTATTCTCCTCCTCTAAATATACATCTTCATACGTCTTCATAAGTGTCTCTAACCTCAGCTTTTACTTTTCTGTCTCTCTCTTTCTACCCTTTACTCATTTTCTCTGTAGCCTCTCTGTCTTCACTTAGCTGGTACACAGCAGGATGCAGGGTTTTTTAACAGCTCATCCCGAGTATCACAGAACTCCCACCAGGTCTTTAATCCATATTAAAGCAGGAGCAATGTGGCATGCGTCACAATTTTAAGCTTGACTTTAAAGTGTGACTTTTTGACACATAGAAGGAGAACTTGTAAACCAAAAGTGTCATTAGTACACACTTTGTTAGCTTCTCTGTCTCTCTCCTCCTCAGCAGGGATCTGACTGCAAAATGTTCATCAGCAGAAAACTCGGCAAACACAATTTTCCCCTTCAGATAACGTACTTATTTCTAGATAAAGCACTTTTGGAAACTTTGGCCAAGAACCAAAAGTAGCTTCTGTACTGTAGCTGCCTCTGACAGATGAAAGAAGCAATGACATATCTTATTCAAGGAATTTCTCATTTTCTCCCTAAAAGTTCCTGGCAGAGAAAGTTTAAAAATGTTGTCTACTCTTCACCCATCTTATCTGCTCTTTCTTATCCCCCCTTTCTGTGAACCTGTCCTCCATCTGTACCCTCCAGTGCCTCCTGATCCACTGCTCTCCCTTTAGTCCCATTAGTTATCTCGTGATGGGTCATTAACTATTAAACACCAGATAGAGGGAATAGGAGAATAAGGGCATTCGTTAAGGTTTGTGTCTAGTTTGCGATAATAAATGGACATTGGGGGATGACAACAGAGAGAGTAGAGGGTGGGGCAGGTCCACGGGGTCTCTTTCTCTTCTCTGTAATGATAAGTGGAAGCAAAGAGAGGAGAGCAGTGCAGCTGCTTTATGGCCTCTGGGATGAGGCGTCACTCTAAGTACAGAAAATGAGAGACAAGAGACAAAGATTTGCATGAGTGTCTCTAAAATAACTAGACAGCCCGCTTTTTCTCTGTGTCGTCTGTCTTCTTTTTTAAAAAAATAAATAAATAATAGTCAGTTAATGTCCAAAGCTTCAGCTCTACTTCTTTCAGTGCCAGGCCTTCTCATCCAGTAAAGCTTAAGAAGGTTTAATCCAGAGAAACTGAAGTCTTCAGAGGATAGAGTCAGTGTCTGAGGCGAAACTGTGAATTGAATTTATTGAATTTTGCTTCCATCTAGTGGTCATAGATTAAAATTGTTGATTTTCCCCAGGAGCATACTAATGCAATTGATATCTGTGTAAAACGTGGTTTGGAAAAGGACATGGTTGGCCATACCAAAATAAGTGTCAGGTCTCTGTCAGCAGGGTCGACCATTAATCCAGATCCTTATTTAATCTAATTTCAAACTCTTGATCTCTATGCAAGACCTGGGGAATCAACTGAGGGAGACTTTCAGTGATGCCGAGCATGAACAAAGACATCAAACAAACAAGCAAAATCAACCAGTTAAAATAAAAATATAAACATAAAAATCCACAAACTTTATTAGGTAAAACTGTTACAGGCATGTTGCATGACATGATTACATGAGAGTTGATGTAACAGCCCTCTTCATACAGAAGGGAAAGCCGGATCAATCTTTTGTTGTAGATTCCTGAATTGGCATGTAAAAGTAAATGTGTCATTGAGCTGAGATACTTAAATTCTGTAACCCTTTCAGCATTTGATGTGTTGACAGTAGATTCCTCTCTGTGTCCATCTTCAGATTGTCTGATGTTGGGAACGGAGGTCGACCTGCAGCGGGTGGAAAACAATGTGTTTGCCATGGAGACGGTGTTGAAGGCGTGGCTTCAGGAGCAGGGAGGAGACAGGGAGCACCTTCACCTCCTGCTGCCAAGCCCCCTAGACAGTCTTATTCCAGGTAGAGGTACTGCACACAAACATACCTGCATATCTCCTCTTGTTGATTAGCAACATGGATGTGATGTGACATCTTCAAAATAAACACGTGTGTTAATAAACACATGTACTGTAAAAACAAGGTCTACACGCATCCAGAACGCATTGTAATCTGAATGTAACTGAATCCACAGGTGACTTGGATTGCCATGATGACATGTTACAGTAATACCGGATGTCTTGTCACACTTTCTTGATGACCTTTCTCCCCCGTGTAGTGTGTGTGAAGTGTGACATGCAGGAGCGTCTGATAAGCCCCGCCCTCATCCCCTTGAACCCCAACCTGGGCGTGAAGACCGAGAGCGTCTGGGACTTCTTGCCTGTCACTAAGGGATCAACCAATCAGAGCCAACTGCCACAGAGACTGAAAGCAATCAAGTAAGAGATGTGGCAGCAAGGAGAGCCTCCTTACAATGTATTGAAAAGTCAGTTTCTATTGCTTTCATCTCAGATCTGATCTGAGATCTCTTGTTTTTGAGCTTTAGTAAAAGGAATAACAAAATAATTGTGCAGAAATTGCATGTTTTAATATCCCTTTTTCACTCAACCATTTTTAAAGCCTAATACTGCTAAAGAAGACATGTTGCAAAGTGAGTGACATGAATGAAAAAAAAGACAATAATGTTGATACTTTGCACCTTTTACATGTGCTTGTAAGTAACATGAAACTGAAATCATACCATAACGATGATCAGTTGGCATTATTCTTGTTGAAGAAGACAAGATGCACATTTTTAGTTTAAACCTTAAAGAGATTGTCTAGATATGATGTCTGCCATCACCATCTGTCAGTCATATTCATGCTTCCTTATCTCTTAGATTGTCTGAGATGAAGAGTGCGTGTGTGTGTATGATTATGTGCAGATGCTCCATCAGCCATGTGTTGTGTGTATTCAGTAAAACCCTGCCTGTCCATGAATGGCTCTATTCTGATAGCTGGGAGCAGTGGAATATTTCTTAGATGATACTCTCCCATCACATCAGAGTCTGCTTTGTTCGTTCTCGTTGCTCGAGTCATCGGCTCTGATGCTGGAAAACACTGAGAACTTGCTCCATGCCTGAAAGCGCCAGTTGAGAATTTCCCCCTAACATGTTTGTGAGGAACATTTTTTTATTCTCATATAGTAGTAACTCATGGGGCATGGTCACAGAGGGATGCACAAGGAGAGGACAGGGATTCAACACAAGATGAGCAGGCTAACACTGGCTACAAGGACAAAAAAATGAAACAAAAGCTTTAAATGTTTTATTATTCACTAACGTAACATCCAACTGACACAATTAATATCGTATAATATTTAACTAACAGTGTCCTTAGCTTGTTATATATTTACATACAGGACAAGCAAACTATGGCAAAAGCAATTTAAAGTTATTCTGAGGGCACACTCATTTAAAATAGCTCAGTAATCGTAAGTGTATATATGTTTTCAGTATTTTCACAATGAAACAATGAAAGCTTTCTAAAACACATTAATACAAATCATTTTATTTGTTCCTTTCACTTTCCTTTTTTAGATCACGCATCAACAAAAAAAAACTTTGAGAGCCTTTATAGCTCACCTGAGGAGCGTAGGTCCAATGTACAGAGGCTGATGCCTCAGCAGCGGCCTGGGTTCAATTCCAATCTGTGGCCCTTCCCCTCATGTCATCACCTCTCTCTTACTATTTCCTGTCATACTTTAAATTATCCAAATAGAGGCTCATAGCCAAAAAATCAGTACTGAAGTCTGTGTTGACAAAAACCATTCCATCGTCATCCCACCCAACCTTCACAAGACAAAAAGGAGCCTGAAATAAACCATACTGTGAATAATAATATTAATGCTGGCTACTCTGAACCAAAATACAGTATGTGTCAAGGGGATCTAAAATTCTTTCCAAAACGTTGGAAATTCATGTAAGGAAGAATGGACAGTAATTTAAGAAATACCTCACTGATAAAGAAGGCAGATATATAGTACATCAAGTCAAAACTCGAGGGTTAAAAGGCATGCCGTGTATGACATGAAAATAAGCAATTTTCCTAATGCTCAGTTTAATCATTTGGATCCATTTTTATGTTAATCCTGATTACTGTAATTGGAATTTACATACGCTGCTATAATTCATTAGGCTATTCAAAAGCTGACAGGCACTTTGGCACTCTTATGTTTAATTTTGTCTCTGTATTTACTCTTATCTATATGCAACTATGTGTTGAAGTGTTGCTGTAGTTTTGACCAGGCCTGTCTTGAGAATGTGAGAAAGGTCTCAATGAGATCACCTGTACAAAAGACAAATTAAATGAAATAAGATTATACATGATCACCTCAGTGTTTCAAAACATTGTGATTGTAATCGACTCTGTTACAGTCTAAAAGCCATGTGACATTTTTGTCCGGCTTAACCAAGAGCATTAAGTCAAACAAATGACACAAAGATATGTCTGATAAATCCAATAGCAAATAGCAACATACTGGAGTGCTTGTGCTTACTTGTCAAGTCTTAAGCTTTTACCTCTTTAATACATATTATATTGTCGTCATGTGTTTTTAAGTCTTTGTGAAAACATTTTCACATGTCTTTATAAATACTGGCAGGAGAATTTCCACAATTCATGTATCACTGGTTGATCAGCTGGAGACAGCTGGGTCATGCCGGTGTAAATAGCTCTGCCATTCTTTCAAAGTCATTCTTTAAAAAAAAAAAAACATTCACACAGTCCCTAATTTGCATCAGTTTTACATTTCCAGGAGCTGCAGTAGGATGTAATGTGTGCCTGTAAGTGAGAGTGTGTGTGTGTGTGTGTGTGTGTGTGTGCGTGCGTGCGTGCGTGCGTGTGTGTGTGTGTTTTGCATATCGGTCAGTCGGAAAAGTTATTGTGCTCTGTTTGTGTGTGTGCTTTACATACTGATGAGTCATGATTTACAGCAGTGACATTTAAATGGAGCTGGAGGACGGTCACAGGGATGATGTCATGGTCTGTGTCTCTGCTCCTGATGATTTGTTGTGTTTGCATACAGACAGTGTTCCACTGAAAACTGTTTCAGGAGCTCAGAGGAGATAGACGACAGCTGGTTAGACGTGAAAATGGTTTACAGTACAGTTCCAGTGGTCACAGAATGTTTGTTTTTGATTGGAGACAGTATCTGTGGAAGAAAAAGACATATATCATGGACATGTTTGTCCTTCATTTTGGGTTTGCATGCTAACCACGTTTGTGTGTGTGCTGCAGGACTCTGCGTGCAGACGGAGTGTGTGAGAGTGTGTTGTACGGCCTGCCGCTGGTGATCCACCCCACCACCTGCTGGCAGCTGGACTGGGATGAAATGGAGACCAACCACAACCTGTTCCACGCTCTCTGCCACACACTCAGGGTGTGTTAATGTGTTTACTGTTTATAATTTTAGATCAGACATTTTATCTTTCACCATGAGAAAACTGGCAAGTTTTGGAGTTCTCTGATAATTCTGTGGGTTGCTGGGTTTTAAATCTACCAATCTATCTGTGTTTGCATTATGCAAACCAGATACCTTTTAACAAAATAAATAGAACTGTTTAATAGTGTGCCACCATGCTGCCATATGCCATATAGTGGACATTTACCTCACATGACTGCTCAGCTGTTTCCACACTGAGATAAGAAAATGAAGCTGTTTCTGTTCTCAGCATCTTCCCAGATTCCGTCTTCCTCTTTGTTTTTCTCTTGTAGATGACCAAGGTGACCAGTTTTGTTACTGCTTCTTCTTCTTTGAGGTTTATTGGTGGTTGGCAAACAACCGGTTTTGTTTCCAGTTTGCAGCCTCTACTTCTTCTACTGTATTCTGTTGCAGTCATATGTGACATGCCAACTTCTGATGAAACTGAGCTTTGCAAAGCCCAGTTTCTTTGCACCTAATGCACTATTTCTTTCTTTTTTTCTTTTTTCCAACATTTCTAGAGTTCACTTTAAACTCGCTTGACAATTAAATGAACACATCACTACTCCCAAGTTGCCTCTGTGCAACACAAATGAATAACCTGTTTCTTTTTTTTCTCTCTTTCAGAGTCGTGACCTATTCCTGCTGATGCAGGTGGAGCCTGCACAGAGGTCTACAGCTGGAGGCTCAGGTCCATATGTGTGTGGTTGCCGGTATCTGTGAGAAAGAATTTTTTCAGTCCTCATGAGTGCACTCTTATGCTGTGTGTGTATGTGTGTGTGATTGTATACTACACAGGTGTGTGTTCTCACTACATCCTCCAGCCCTCCCCATCCCTCTCTCTCCTTTTGAAGCCTGTGGTCTCCAGAGAGTTGCTGCTGCCCTGCTCACTGCCCATCTCAACTCAGGACCCTGCACCTGATGCCATACAGACCATGCAGGTTAGGTGACATTTGTTTATTGTAGACAAATTGCAGAAGTAGACAGAGGACTCAAAAGGAGAAATACATTTGGTTTTGTTACTGATCCACAAACTGATACCAGGAATTAAACATGGGGCTGTTGAGTATTGAGTTTCTCAGTAAGGCAATCTTCTCTTCCTCTGTAGTAAAAATATCATGTATCTATAAAAAGATGAATCTGAAGAGAATCTGACATGGTGAAAGTGCTTAGAGTTTTTCTCTGAATTAAAATCTGGTCTATGGATAGGATGTAGAGCATTTCATCTGAATTAAAGTTGGAACCAAATACCCAAAAAAAACAATCTCAGCACTCATCTAGAGAGATATACTGTGTATACAAATATTTACAGATAAAGATGTATGCTGTTATAATGACAATTCATGTACAAGTACTCGGTGTATTTTACATTCATGTCACATCCCCACAATGTTATATTATTGTTCATATTTGTTTTATTATTGTTTATTGTTGTATACTTGTGCCATTTCTTTTTTCTTTTTTTCTTTTTGCTTAGAATGGACATTGTGTTTTGATTCCATTTTAGGATTAAATAGTTGTCAATATATTATTGTGTATCATGTGTATTAGGGATTGACTGTGCTTACAATTCAGATTTCTTGATTGTTCAATGTGTTTATTTGCATGTTAATAAAGTGTATACAAATAAAAAACACACAAACACAAACAAAAGTTCACACATCCAAATGATGCTGTTGTTTTCTGTCAATTTCTCTGCCAGGCTTGTCTCACTCAGCTGGATGAGGAGTCTGTGTTCAATCCTCTCAGTCTGAGCAGTAACCTGTACCAGCACCTGAGGAGTAGAGGCCTGCTCTCACAGCCACGATACCCATACAGGTCAGAGGGGTTTAGTGCGATGATGGACTATATTCATTATTAATGTGTAATGGATGTAGAGGTCAATGATGTAAGTAAAGGTGGAAGATCACACTTAATTTACTAATGTTGATTATAATGATTTTATAGAGCATGATGATTAGAATAAAGTCATGTCAGTTTTATTAATGTAGTAAGGACATGATGATGATGATGTCATAAGGACATGATGATGATGATGATGACGATGATGATTGATTCCAGGCTGCAGCCATCAGCTGCCCGCAGAAACCAGTCTCAACCACTAGAGGGCCCTAAAAGCACAGGCAGCAGACAGCCGCGGCAGGTAAACACAGCAGCGTTATGACAGTCTAAAGGTCAGGATGTGCTGCTCATTTAGATGAACTTGATTATGACATGAGTAAAGTTAACAACATGAGTCAAGAGCAATTTGAAAGCACGAAGCAGGAAGGATATTTTTTTATGAAACTCATTAAGGTTGTGTGTTCTTAACTAATCCAACTTCCCCCTCACTTCTCACTACCATATTTACTCAATAGATGGCAGCACTTAGTTTTCCTGGCAATACAGATGTGGTTGATGTATTAGAAGTCACCTGACCTCGATATTTTAACACCTAACACAGCAAAACCTCATCACTGGTTCATTAGGAACAAAGTAAAGGGTTAAATGAATCAGATGCAACTATTAGAAGACCTGTAACACCATAATATAAGACCTGAACCTGCAGTGGTGAAACATTATAACCAGTGGTGGAAAAAGTACTCAGATTCTTTACTTTGTGAAACCGCCAATACCCTGATATAGAAATACTCCACTAGATAGCAAAAATCCTGCGTTAAAAATCCTAGTAATATAAAAGTACTGAGATATTATCAGCTAAATTTACTATAAAAATAAAGTTCTGCAGTCAGATGGCTCTTGATGCAGCAGTATTTTCCTTTTGTAGCTGCTGGAGGTGGAGCTAGTTTTACTTACTCAATCTACAGTTCAGTAGTTTAGTACAGTGAAATCTTCAGGGCGGTTCCCTCCAAAGGGTCACAAAATAAACTTGAGGGTTTGTGAGATGAATAATGGGACAGGAAGGAAGAAAATACTAAGCTGTGATACATACATTTATATTAATTTGTTAGACTATTCTCAAATCTTTGTTTATAGTAAAATATCATACCATATAACTTGAATGGTTATTTAAATGAAACCATGTGAAAAGTTTAAAGGGGAAATGTTTCTTTGGTGGTTTCATAACTACTCCTAGACATCTGACACATGACCATTAACTCTTGTATGATATACTGTATTTACACTAAAACACATTATTCAAAAAGACATGTGACACATGACAAAGAGCCACACACTGGTTTTATATTAGAGGTCACGAGCCAAAAAGTTTTTGGAAACCGGTGGTTAATCTATAAAAATGTTTTGTATTTTATCAGCACATTAAGTGCTTGAGTAAATTTACAGTTACATTATAACTTTGATTATAACACAACCATTGCCATGGCTATATAAGGACACATGTTAAACATCAAAAAATGTGTAGTAATGTGAGTAAAACTTGCCAACCAAAAATGAAAACGTTGATACGTGAAGAGATTAGATTATATAGTTTGTTTTAGACAGAAACTCATAATCCTGTGAATCATTCTTTTGTTTTATTTTTTCATAGTGAGTCAGACCGATGATACTAGCTGATGAAACTGTGGTTTTATATCATAATAGATTCACGTCGAAGGTCTGTTTCATGATACATTGCCAAAATTGTTAATATAAGAAAGGAAGTCTGGTAACATTTAACAAATATCTGCAAATATCTAAACATGTCTCATGACTTTAAGTATAGCTCATAATTGTAATTTTATCAGAGTAGGTTTCATATTTTACAGACAGTGTCTCTCTTTGAACATTTCATCCCTCCGTGTTATTTCATTACATCAGCTGAGGCCGACTGTGAGCCGAGTGTGTAGCTGTTGGCTGCGTGACTCATCAGGGCCGATAAGGCTGCTGACATGCAAATAGTTCACTACAGCAGCAAAACACAGAGAAAATGTCCGCCCGCTCTGCTTCTGTTTTGTTCTGTTCTTTGGCACACACACTCTTTTTATCCACTACCGTGGAACTTAATCTTACTGTAACTCTTAACATAATGTTTGTATTTGTTTTGATAATGTCTTCTACCTCTCTTATCTCGCTTTCGTTCCACCTCCTTCAGAGCCTCCTCCTCTTCCTCTCTTGTATCTAACGCTTTTTTCTGTCTTTTTTTTTTTTTTATCAAATCAGGGTACTAAAAACTGACAGCTCAGACTGTATTATTCAGCCAAAAGTTGCCAGTTTAAGTAGCATTAAATATGTGTTTTCCAAGCTTATCTATACCCTCTATTTGAAGTATAAAGGTCATATGTTGTCTCTTTTCAGCCACAAAACCAGGGTCGCCAACTGGGAACCAACAGCAAGGTCAGGGTCACTGTGGCTCCCTTCCCCTCGTCCTCCTCCCACTCGTCCTCCTCCCTCGGACCTCCTCCTGCTAAGGCCTCTCGCCCAGCTCTGACGCTCCTCAGCAGCAGCGGTGGTGGAAGAAGCCATCAGGCTCCGGCCCCTACTCTGCCGGAGGAAGACGATGATGTTTCCATGGTAATACAGTAAGACCACCGGAGGGTGGGTGGAGGAAAGTGGGCCGAAAGTGCAATACAGTGACACGGAAGTGACAAAGAGAGAGTCAACAAGTTATTTGACACTCACTTTAAAATCCCACCTGAAAATGTCACTTCAAAGAGCTTTACAATGACACACACACATTAAGTCTCCCTTTTAAAGTTTATGGGTAATTAAACAGCTCATAAAGGCTTTAAAAACACACTAATTTGCACGACAACACACACACTACTCTGTGCTACACTCTGGGTGGTTACAGCTTCTTTTGATACCTCAATTCATCTCTATTTATTCTCACCGCACGAACACGATTAGCTAGACCTGAATTTAACAAGCCTATCTATGCGTGCGTGAGCGTGTGAGAAAGGAAAGTTGCGACCCTGCCATCTACAGTTCGCTGAGGCAGCAAAACTTCAAAATCACACACCGTCAAGATGAAAAGAAGGGAAACAGCAGGACAATGGAAGCCTGGAAGAGTCAAAAAATGGAGGGAAGGAAGAGGAAGTTATAAGAAACGACAAAAAAAAGCAAAAGGTGGGTGGTGTGGGAGATCAGAGGGAGATTAAAGGATGTATAAAAAGCCTTGACAGAGTGAGAGACGAGAAACCAGTTATAAAATTCTAATTCAGACATAATAAAGAAGACATACTGCAGCTTTTGTTCTATAGTGACTTATAGACAAACACACACACATGCACATTCCATTTCCATTTTGCCCTTAAGCCCCGGCGTGAACACAGCTTCACTGTTTTAATGAGACAGAGAATAAAGCAGTAGACAGAGGGGCCTCTCTGCTCTCCTTCACCCCCACAGCTTGCTCTCTCTCCGGGGGTTGAAAGGCAGCATGAGAGTCGGGTGGTTGATGGAAGGAGAACAGGGACAAAAGAAAAACTGAAGTGTGTTCTTTATAATAGTGAGTACGACACACCGAAAAGATCTGCTATGAAGAAATGACATCACTGTTTGATTCCTGCACACATCCACGCGCATTTAAGCAATGATTCATGCTCACACGTACGTACTGGTCAGTTACACACGTCCATCGTCACTATTATTAATTTATTCCTCGTCAAGGAGCTTTGTCATCCACACACACACACAGTCACACACAGGCTTAATCAGTCTCCCGCCATTCCACCCCCTTGTTGAACCTTATAACATTATAGGGACGACCCAGTGGCAAATGTCTTCATGACGCTGTGATGTCACAGGACTTCCGCATTCACGAATTACACCCACAACGATCCTTTTGTCCCCAGAGACAATTTGACTACCCGCTGACATTCAACCCACTTCTCTCTCTCTCTCTCTCTCTCTGTACTTTCTCTTCTCGCTCTCTCTCAGCACTTTTTGTTTAATCCTCACGAGCTCAGAGAAGTCGAGTCAACGTGTGTGAATTTCATACATTTGTTCAAATAGCACAACAGCAGCCTCTCTGTCCTCAAAAAGGTCAAAAGGCTGTTGCCAAAGTTCCCCTGTTTGACCCGGACAACATCAGCCACACTCCTCATTAAATGTCATAACTGTAAGCGATAAATGGGGCATGACAGAGAGTCAACGAAAAATTTCCCTATTTCAGCGTTGAATTTAGCAAGTCAGGAGGTACTTCAGGCTTTGGCGGGATTGGGAACCTTCGCAGTTGTTTTTGGCGAGAAAGTTCCTTGTTCATTGTTATTTTTTATTCTACCACACAAACATCCTTATCTCAGTGTTCACTTTCTCATGTTCCTGTTCAGCTTACATGTTGCGACTGGTTTAAATGTATTATCTGAGCTGCAAAGGAAACTGACATGGATCGATGCCATGTGTTCCTGTTAATTGATATTCCAGCAGTCTTTTCAGGCTCTTGTAAGTTCTGCATATTTGTATTTATACAGTGTATATTTATTGACCTCTCAGATTTGTATTTTATGAACTGCTGTTTAATAAACTATCCTAAAATAACTCTTTGGTGGAAGGATTATTGTGATAACTTTCCTGTGAGGTGAAGTAGCCTCAGATGCTTTTGCTCTGAAAAGAGGCCATCTAACCACCTTTAACCTTTTACCACGCACTGTTCCACCCGCAGCATGCTCGCCCTATATAACTCTCACTGCAGGTACTATGATAAGGTACATGAACTACTGTATGTTGCTGTTTATGGAAGGGTGGCATGTTTGTGGCCTCTTGCAGGTTGCATATGTGGTTATTTTATGCCAAATTGAGTATCTGTTGAGCTGATAAATAGTCTAGCCTCGCATTGACATACCCTGCAGCTACCTCACTGTAAAAATGTTCCTTTATACACTGACGAATAATATGTGAAATATGTGTTTTTTGCTGGCAAAAATGGCAGAAATGGTCTTGAGAAAGACCAAGTGTGGTCATCTGGCCATGACCAGCGCCTAGTCTTTGGTGTACCAAACAATGCTGGCTGATTTTAGAACTTACTTATGTCAGCAGTTGTCACTCTCCATGTTGGTTATCTGTGCTTTCTGCGTTTTTAATGCAGTGCGCTTCTTTGCTCACTAGTTCATCTAATTCATACATGTGTTATGTGAACCGTGTTCGACACATCAAAGATAATCACATGGATTCAATGTTGTGAATGTTGCATAAAGATCAAGCCTTTTAGCAGAAAGTGAGTTAAAAAAAGGTGGACTTCTGTCATGTGTTGATACTGAGACTAGACAGTGTGATCATCACTCACCACTGTGCAGGAGACAGTTTGTCTCCTACTTTTTAAGTTTTGATTCAGTGTTTCCTGAGGGTGGAGAGGTGACCTTTCACTGCACCATTTTGTCTCATTTTTCAGACAGTGAATGCATGTCCGTGAGTGTCACCATGGACAGGACATGCTTCTGTTATGGTTCCACTTTGGCTGATAAGTTCTGTATTTTTATACATAGATTTTCTTGGCTTCCTGTTTCTTGAAACTTGTTGCATGTAATGCAGTTTACAGAAGTATTTCTGTATTTTCTGAAAGTTCTGTTTATACTTTTTCCATTCTGATATCAAAAAAACTTTTGTGGTTTGCTTTGCTATAAGTGCACCTATCAGTTTCTATAACTAGGTTAGAATAATATTAGTGCTTTGACTTCCTGCTTTATTCTGAATGTACTGTTTCCTTTGCTGAAATCTGAGAGAAGAGAGAGAAAAGAAAAACCTCTGCCAGACTCTTTATCTGTGTCACAAACTGTCTCTTTCCTGTAATTGTCCTCACTGGATACAACGGCAGCACAGGAATCTAATGTACACGCAGACGAACAGAGCAGAGACACAAAGTCTCAATTTATATACAGGTTACAGGCAGAGAATAATCGTTTTACTCAAAAGCAGAACAGAAAGAGGAAGTGCAGAGTGCCTTGGTAGCCAAATAGCTACAGTGCATGCCATATAACCCCAACTTCACCGGTTCCACTCCAGCGGACAGTCCTTGTTGTATGTTACGCATCCCTCTCTCCCATTTCCTTTCTACCTCTTCACCTCACTCTTAACAATAAAGGCCAAAAATGCCATACAAAAAAAAGAAAGAGGAAGTATATCATTGTGAGGAGGAAGTGAGGAGGTGAAGTCAGGCGAAAGAACCTGAACTAAATCCGACCGACAGAAATATGAAAGGCCTGTACTCCTATGCAGGGCAAGAAAAATCTAGAAATCTGGGACGAAATCACGAAACATAAACAAACAACATTTAAGCACATTCAGCAAAGTGTTGCATAGGAGTCCATGCCCTGAGGCAATGGACCGACAAGCTGAATGAGAACCTCATTTCCTTCAGATTGCACTGAGAGTCGAGAGAGAATGAATGAAACTCTCTGTCAGACACATGTGACTGAATGGGTTTGCCCACGCACTTCTAAAAATAAAAGCTGGTGGTCTGCAGAGTCAAAGACGAGGAAACGGGACAGTTTCAGGTGCGTCTGAAGGGAGCACATCTGAATCCTCGTCAGATGTGCGCAACAGAAAGGTCTCATATTTCATGTACCGCAGTCTGAAAACAGAATGAGGAAACGCTGCTGAGTTTCAGCTCAAAGTTTTTTATATTCAGAAGTGCAGCTGTCAGGTGGGAAATCTTCACAAGATGAAAGACTGTCTGCATGATCTGCACTGAAAATGATGAGCTTCCAGGTCTTAAAGCTTGATAAAATATCAGGATTTTCGATATATGAAGTCAAAAAAGTTTCCTTTCAATCTGCTGCTGTGAAATATATTTTATACATACATTTTTAGTATCGAAGGCTAGACCAACAAAGTTAGCAACTAGCCGGTGTATATAGCAGAGCAGCTAAAGAACCAGTCCCAAAGTGTGTTCACAAACACCTTTAAAAAAAGAAAAGTGAAGTGAATTTTAAAATTGCATCAATCTCACAAATGTCACTGCTGGACCCTGCTGTCTTTATTTGCTTTTAACAACCAATGTACAAGACTGTAAGCTAGCTAGCAACAGACCGACAGGCTGTAGGAGTGTGCCTGTACGCTCTCTGTTTGAGATATTTTCAATTCACTCTGTTACGTAAATTCACAGCAATGCAACATTTTGTATTTCTTCTTTCAAAATTTCTGGAAATGTGTTTCCCAGCATGAAAGCCAGTCCAGCCTCCACAAAATGCACCTGTCAGCGTGAAGCCTGGTTTCAGTACCTCTTGTCGTTGGACTGGTCCTGTTCTCTTTCTGTAAGTCTGACCTGACCTTAAAAAAAAAAGAGAAAGACAGAGCAAGAGACCTTGACAGGAAGGAGACAGTCTCACAATGTTGAGGATAGCCAGAGAAAAGATAAGAAGACAGTCAGCGAAATGCTAATAGTCGAAGATTGTGTGTGTGTGTGTGTGTGTGTGTGTGTGTGTGTGTGTGTGTGTGTGTGTGTGTGTGTGTGTGACGTCTACATGCAGAAATGCAGAGACCTCAAGCCTGCAGATAAAGCTTGTCTGGCCAAAGATAGCGGCATGTGGCTTGAGACTACACATACAAACGTGTGTCCACAAGCAGGTCGAGTTTTGTCTATCATATTAAAGTCCAAATATCCGTCAGCTTTTTGTGTCCTGTTTCAACATTCACCAATAAATCCTCATTTTCTTAACAAAGTGCTTTGGTTCCTTTTGTGTCATGTGTCCTGCAGCAAAACATTAAAGGGCTTCCTACTGACTTGACATTTCTCTAAAGTTGATCTGAAACTATGAAGTGAGGTCTCATATGCTTTCAGATTGAGGCTATCAACCTTGCGCGCACACACACATAATCACAGGAATGCACACAAGGTGAGATGGCAGTTGTGGTGGAACTTATGCAGACATATGGTTGTAGATTTCTCACACACCGCTCGCCTGTAGCTGTGTAGCTATCACACACACACACACACACATTCATGGGTGATCAGGCAGTCAGTCGAGCTGTTCTGCAGATGTGTGAAAGGTCAAAGCAGACGAGGAGAGAAATGTGAAGAAGGAGGGAGAGGAGGTGACAGAAAGCACAGAGGAACTTTTTATGACACAGGAACAAGATCTGAAAGAATTAGAAATTAGAAAGCTGCACTAAATGTGTTTCTACAAAGTTCTAATCAGTCATTATGCTACACCGATGACTGATACAACTACTGTACTGTACTTTTTATTCAAGATAGATGAGAAATGACATTTGTACCACAATGAGTCATGACAGTCTCTTTTGTTTGTGTTGTGTCAGGCTAACATAACTACATAACAACTACAATTTTAGTAATAAAAGTCATTCTGCTAGTAATAAGGAGTACAACTTAGCTTGCTGAAGCAGTTGTCACATTTGATAGAAAGCCTGAATTGCGAACTGTTTGCATTTGAAAAACGTGCACAACACATAAAAGGGATGTGATCTTCATATAAGGACATCTCAGCCTCAGTTTTGACCATCTGATTGTTTCCACTCTCGTTTGTGCCTGTTAAATATGAAGCTGTATCCAGCAGAAGGTTAGTTAGCTTAGCATAAAATATGGCATTCATGACTACTGCATTATAGTAGCCATTGACTGATCCAAAAAAGTAGTCTAATAGTGGATTTATCGCAGGAGTTAACTGATGTTTATCAACACCTAAAGTTATGCTGCCTAAGAAGGCCATCTGAAAAGCTATGATTGACCTACTGTGAACATTATGATGTCACTTGTTACCGCACTGAGCTAAAATCTCGGATGAACAATATGTCTTGCATAGTTTCGACTAGCAGATTTCATTCTCGGGTAGTCAACTGATTAATTATTCTGTGAGACCCCTCGCATAAAGCCTGGACGCAGGGAAACAGCCAGCCATGGTAGGTCCAAAGGTAACAAAATTTGCCTACACGCACCTGTAAAGCTAATTAATAAACGTGTTTTATTGTTTATTCAGTACAAAATGAAACGTGTAAAAGTTGTTGATAATGGATGGGACTGCTTCTTGGCCGGGTGCAGTGACTTCCAGGAGTCCCAGTTTGCAACTTTGCAACCTTACAGTGACGACAAGACTCCAGGCAACAGCCAAGCTAGCTGTTTAGCCCTGATGCTAAGCTTTATGCTAAGCTAAGCTAATAGGCGGCTGGCTGTGGCTTCATATTTAAGGTACAGATTAGAGACTGGTGTTGATATTCTTATCCAACTCTCAGCAAGGGCAACACTAATGTGTATTCCAAAAATGTGAAACTGTTCCTTTAAAACTTGGGCCTGGCATCTTCACGTAACTGAGGCCTGGTTTGAAGTACTGATGCTTTTGTTACTATTGTGGCCAAAAGCTAAAAATGTTAGAAATTTGATTTCATGATCAATCGTTATGTCATTAAAACAATATAATTAGGTCCAGAAATGTGAAAAAAAAAAAATGACACAGCTATCTGTCGATCTGCACGAACCAATCCACAGCTGGCACAGTAACTTGATTTTTACCTCTACATGGTGCACATCTCACCATATTAACTGCAACAAATAATAAGAACAGCTACTGAAAAAGCAGTCAAGTCAAGGTTTCACTTTCACGCTGACAGTAAATATGTAAACAGCTTGTTTTGGATATTCCAATGAGGAAGTGTTAAACCATATTAAAGAACCAAATGTTGAAAGCTTGAAAACAGTACCATGTACTGTGCAGACTGTGTGTGTGTGTGCACCATGAATATTTTTCCAATGAGTTCACCCAGAGTTTAATGAGAAAGACAGAAGTTTGTCATCGCTCTTTCCCTTTCTGTTTTTCTTCCCCCGCTCTGTCTGAAACAACAGAACAGGCGAGGAGGGGAGCAGAGTTAGGAAATTTACCTCAAAATGTCTTCCAGTTACTTTTAGACGACTTTACTCTCCAGAAAAAACTCCAGCAGCAGGTGGGGAAATAAAGAAAAGCAAAAAAAGGGATCAAGAGGGATGACGGGGATAAAGAGCAGCGCAGGATTGACGGGAACAGTTTGTACCTGTTGTGCAAGCCAACCAGACTCAGACAGGTCCATCCAGCCAGCATTCATCATGTCAGCATCTTTTTCGTCTCTTTTCTCCCTCCTTCCTCATCCTCAGCTCAGGATGAACGGCCACATGCTCCTCTTTCTCCGCTGCATTCTTCAACATGTCAATTAGCTGTTTTCGCTCACTTTTCCCCTCTTTTCGTCTTGTATTCCTGCCCTCCTCTCACGGTATCTCTCCGCAGTTAAAATGCGCAGCGTGTCCGACACGAACCAGCCGCCATTAACTGTCACCAGGGCAACCGCACAACAGCATTAATGCAGAGAGGGTGAAAGGAAGGAAGAAAGACAAGAAAGAAAGGACGTCTTTGTTTCTGTTTTTTCGAGGCTCGACTTTAACGGTGTGATTAAGTGGTTGGAAACGGACTGAAACAACAAAAACAGAGCGTGGCAGAGGGAGGGAAGTGGAGGATGAGGTCAGACTGTTTTACTGTCTAGAACACAAACTCTTTGAAACCCCTCAAAACTGTGTCTGATTGGCTCCTGATGGGACAAACATACTGAGGGGGAGGGGTAGTGATGCAGCAATTAGAGGCGTTCTCTTGTTCACAGATCCACTTTGGACGAAGTTTTAACTTTTTGGAGCCGGTTTTATTATTAGATATATTTACAGACAGCACAGCTGTTTCTGACACATACATACACACTTACACATTGCAGGGGATTGATTAGTTTCATATTTAGATTGTCTGTACATAGAAACGTCAAGGATTCAAATAATATTATCTTGTGCAGGATGTCATTTAATGTGACCTCAGGAACCCTTTATGGTCCTTTTATGTCTCTTTCAAAGACCCTAATGGGATGTCCCACTTTTCATGCTTCCTTTAAAACAGTAGCATCAATGTTTTCTCATTCAAAGGAGCCTCAGACGCACTCGCGTCACATATTCGTTTCCTGGACTGAAAATGTTATTACCTCCCTGTTTCGTCGGGATTTAGGATGATAAATAAGGCCAGAAAACCCAAACAGAATAAGATTCTCTCCTTTTGGGCCGAACCCGTCGCTGTCACATTGTCTCATATCGCAGAGAAAACACAAAAGCAGCAGTGCAAAAACATATTTCCCAGTCACTTCATAAGCATTGCAGACATTTTATAAAAGAAGAGCCAAGCCGCTCTCTCAGCTTGTTAAAGTGAAGCCTGGAGGCCGAGCTCCTTTTGGCAAAAATGGTTTCTGTGTGTGTGTGTGTGTGTGTTCAAGTGAAGTGGCTGGTTCCAACCACACTGTGGATTGGTACTCCAATTATGGGTTTGACCATGCATCACTCTGTCTTTCTCAAACACACACACACACACACACAGGGTGGCCCGACAATAGTTGCACTCCATGTTTCATAATGTGGTTTTCTCGTAGTTGTGATCTAATGTGCTCTGAATGAATCGACCGTCTCAAATAATTATCCCAGTCCACAGATGGAAGAAATGTGCGTAGTCCTTACATAAACTTCAAGAAAAAAAAAGCATCGACCAAAAGTTTGTTTTTTGCATTAGACATTTCATTTCAGTCCCTGTAGGAAACGGAGGGATGTCAGATATCTCCCAGGTTGTCATAGATGATATCAGGTGATCTCAGCGGCGCCTGCTGGTGCTGGCTGTACCACGAGTTAGGTTTCTGTTTAGACACTTTGCTGTACAGCTCCCGGCCCTCTCCTCCGACCCAAATATTGTTGTTGTTGTTCACATTACTGCCAGGACCTCCGTGTTTCCCGGGAGGCAGCGGCACCGGCTCCTTCCGAGCAAAAGCGCTCCTGGCCGGTTTGGGGGCGGTGACAGGTTTGGGATACCTCGGCACAGGAGGTTGCGGTGTGCCACGACTCGGGCCCAGCTGTGGAGGAGAGTGTCTGTGGGGCTCGGGCGGCTTTCCGTGGGAGGGCGTGCAGTAATTTCCCTCCGGTCCTGATGGGGTCGCTGCTTCTTCCTGTCTCCTCAGGCTGAGGGGCTCCAAACGGGCCTCATTGTAAATACTCATCCCTGAACCTGCAGACATATTAGCACAACCCTCCGGTTCGTCGTATATGTGCTCCGTAGGAAGAGCAGAAGGTGAGGAAGCCCCTTCAGCTTGACCTCCTGGGGGTCGTCTGTTAATGTTCACCCCTCGTCCTCCCCCTCTTCCTCCCCCTGCAGCCCCGTTTAGATTCATCGCGCTCGTTTTCTGGTTCAGCTCCAGGCTGATCCGATCATACACGTGTGAGTACAGGTCCGACGGCTTCCTGTTATTGCTGCCTGTGTGGTGATGATCCCCTTGGACGACGCCTCCCAAAGCCTCGTCTCCTACTGGTCGGAGGCGCGGGGTGGGCACTGGAGGGGTGGTTGGGTTGCTGGTCTGGTTTTGACCCTTGATGCTGTCCACTGGGTCGGAGTAGAGGCAGTCAGACGGCGTCAGAGGCATGCGGACTGAATCTGCCGGCTCAGAATAAAGACCTGCTTGTTCATCAGCTGAGGAGAGGCCTTTTGCCTGCCCCCTGAGAGGCTTTGGAGGGGTCCCTTCAGCTCCCAAAACCCCCAACATGGCTGGTGGTTCTGGTAAACTCCTCCCTTTGTGTCCCGTTGCTGCTCCTTGCCCCCTCCCTCCTCCTCCATCTCCACCCTCTCTCTTCCCGAGCACACCATCAGCAGAGCCCGGTTTGCTGCCGCCTGAATCGCCGTCCGCCTCCCGACTGCTGCAGCTGCTGCTATCTCCGCTTCCCGCCGCCGCCATGCCACTAGAAATGGCGTTGCGTATGTGCTGCAGTGACGCAGGGCAGTCTGGGTCAAAGTTGATGGGGCAGCTGAGGTGGCGCTCCTCAGCCAGAGCCTTCTGCGACTGGATGGCCTGGTCCACCAGCGTGAAGATCTCGTTGCCTTGCTTGGTCTCAAAGGTGAAGTTGCCGGGGCCGGAGTCGCAGCGCCGGCCCGCCTCGAACGAGAACATCACCTAGAGAGAGAAAGGAAATAAAGACAAGGAAAAATGAATTTATGTGTGTGAAAGTAGTTCACTGTAGCTGCTAAGCTAAAGAATGCTGTTACACTGTTTTGCTGTGAAATGTTTTGTGGAATAAGAAACTTCACCCGACTTCCCTTGGCATGGGTGTGGAGGATAATTACTGAATTTTGGTTAACTTATCCTTTTGATCATTAGTTGCAATTACTGTATGACAAACTACTAAACAACTAAAACTTATTAACTGTGGCAGCCCTATGTGAAAGTAGAAGCTAATTGTGTGTGTGACGCAGTTAAAATACACAGAATTGTCTGAATAAATGCCAAAATGGGAGTGAAATAATGGAAGCCAGTCATAGAAGTCCCTGCACTCTTTTCCAGTCATCACTCATTTAGCATTTTCTTGGCACTAAAACAATGCTTGCTTCCTTTTTCCACTGAATTTTTATTTTTGAGTTTTCTCAGCATATCTATTTCATTACTTCACCGCTTTCCTTAATGTTAAATTCTGTTTTATAAACATAGGCTTTCTATGAGACCTACACATACAGATCATTTAGGTTACTTCCCCTTTTCTTCTTCATCTTCCTCTTACATATGATTAGTGTTGGTTTCACTCTATACACATGCATAAATAAACACAGACAAACCAAACAGACCGTTAAAAGGTCAAAGTCATTTTTAAACCCTAGCCTCAAGCTTTGAAGCATCAATGTGACACAAAAACAACCACAGTCTCTTTAGTTTAATATCTTCAGAGACCAAATGCACACACACTGCTGCTAAAAGTGTCATTTGCACTTCCTAACAACGATCAGTTGTCACAGTGTGGGCTTGAATTGAACACACCAAACTTCCTCTTGCTGTGCTCGTCAGCTGCGTCAGAGATCAATCGCTTTCAATTGCTGAAAAGAAATTTTCTTCACCCACCCGGTCTCGCCCGTATCTCCTCAGCAGCTTGTAGGGCCACACCAGCACCTTCCTCTTGGTCTTTGGGTCCTTCAAGATTAAGATGTCGTTTTCTGCTTTCAGCCAGTAGCTGCCCGTCAGCGCGCAGCGTTCGGACGCCTCGGTACGCTGAACAGTCACCCAAAACTCGTTCACTGTGAGAAGACAGGAAAGGTGTTTTTGCTTAAATTCCCTTAATTCCAGATGATCTTCTGTGCTGTGTTATTCTCTTTAGATCATACGAATAGAGGGCTTTGTGTCTTTACCCTCCTCTCTGGAGTAGTAGATGAGGTTTTCAGACATCTGCAGGTCTTTCTGTCCTCCATTAGAGTCCGCAGCAGTACTGGTGCTGCTACCGCTTCCTCCCTGTGGACACACACACACACTTAGACAGTTAACCAGCTGAGAGAGATGCCAGATTATTTGTTGTACTTTGAAGTGTGCATGGACAAAAAGAGGGGAAACCTAGAAAAACTGGGAGCTTTCCAGTATAACCACTGAAGGTCAGATTAGGCAAGAGTGAGAGAAGGGAAAGAGAAAACGAATAAAGAGTTAGAGAGGCTGACAGTGCAGCAGAGAGCGATGCGGATGAAGTCTTCCTCCTGGAAACTCCCTCTGGCTTCCTCTCTCAAATATGTGTAGTGTTCAGGTTTGTGTATGTGTGTGTGGGTGAGTGCACACAATAGAGACTGTGGCCTGTACAGACACTCCAGGGGCATGTGGGAAATTTTGGAAAATGTTTAGTAGATAGAACAAAAGACAGACACATTCAAAACAGACATTAAAGGAAGCTCGTACCTTAATAACTAACACATCCACCCACGTCTTAGTCACTCTCTGCAGACACTATTTCCAAAAGCTAACAGTAAAAGTGCAAAAATACCTGAAATGCGATATCACACATGGTATCCATCCAGTCCTTGGTGACGGTCTTCTCTGCAGCAAACACGTGCATCTTGTCGTTGGTCTCCACACAGAACGCCGCCATGTTATCTTTGGGACAGCTCTCCGTCAGCGCCGGCAGTATGGAGATGCACTCGGACAAGCGGATGATCTTCTTGTCAAGTTTCCTGGTTTTCTCATTGGACCCGCTTCCCGAGCCTCCGCCGGCCCCGCCCCCTCCGCCCGAGGGTGAGTCGTAGAACTCGAGGCGGGCGATGCCGTTTTGGCTGGCGGGGTACAGGACGAACCAGTTCTTCTTCCATTTCTAATGAGCAGAAAAGGGGGAAAAATTTAAAGCTGCGCTAATCAAAATATTATATCAACTTTATATCAATTTTACAACCCACAGATAAATATCACTGGAGTTTGGAGTTTCCCTTTGGTTTACTGACTGTTTTACTGTTTTTCAGGGATTTTTTTTGGATTCAGGACCTGCAACTTTAACAGTTAAATATGTGAGATTTGAACATTAATCACATATAAAACATTTACCAGTTAAGATATGCTGGAGAAATTGTGTCCTAAACAGAGAATGACCTCTCCTTGCCTGTTTTCAAAATGGCGGCCTAGTAAGAAACTTTCTTCTGTTACAGCTAAACAGTACACTTAAATATGTTCCTTTCCTTACGAACCAGGACACAAAATGGCCTCCTATTCGTCATAATCTTTCTCTTTTTCTTTTCTTAGCTAAACACTACACTCAATTATCTTTTTGAAAACTTACAAGTGAATAACACGTGCATTTGTTTCAGTCTGAGATGTTGGCACTCTAGTGGCAGTGAATGTTGGATATTACCTATTTAATGTTTAGTTCACTCTCATTGCATATTTCAAGTGCATGATCAGTAACGTTTTCCTTTGTAGTTTCTTTTGAGTTTTTCTAGATCCTTTGTTGATTATTTTTGTATGTATCCAGGTCTCTTATTTAAATTACAACAATAAGCAAAGCACATTTTGTTCCATTTAGAGATTATCAAAGTAGCTTTTCATGTGAGCGGGCTATTTCTGAATTAAAAGTGAAAGAAGAAAAAGTGAGGCATGGTTGAAAGGGTAGAACAGGAAAAATGGTAGGTTGGGCAAAACAGAAACAGAAGGTCTGCCTCTTTCTTTTTTGTGACACACATCTGTCCTGTTCACATCTGTCTGGGGAGGGAAGAACAATTAGCATGTGGTCTGTAGACAGCAAAGAGGAAACGCAGAATGCAGAGCTTGCCAGAAATAACCAAAAACTGATGAAGAGAGAAGATGTTTGAACATCTGAAGTCCTCAAAGGATGTGAGTCAAAATAACATTTCTGTTACTTGTACTCTACTGACTGAGACTTAATGTAGGAGGCATGTGGTGATGAATCTAATGCAGTTTGACTCAGACCTGTCGCACACACCACTCTTTCCTCTACTATCAATCTGCAGCAATAGACCACAGTTACAGCATTAGTCACCAGTTGTTTGAAGGAAAGAATAATTTCCCCCAAAAATCAAAGCAAGTTCTGAGCTGCTTTTTTTTTTTACATTTTTGACCCAAATGAGTAAAGGTTTAGCGTGACAACTAAAACTTGGGAGTCAAACAAGGACATGATGTGCACCCAAAAAAAGATCTGGACACAAAATACGAACACTGTTAACACTACAGAGATCTCATTTGCAGTATTTAAAGTATCACATCAAACAATAATATCTGATTTAGATAAATCCAAATTAAACTCAGTTAGTTTAGTTTAGGATGTCGAACACATTCCTGGCCTTATTTTAGGTGTCTGTAATCTTTTTTTTTTTTTTTTGACATAGCCATTATCAATCTTTATTTCTATATCTGTTTAAGTTACAAAGAAAAAGACAGTGTTTAAGTGTCCATCTGCTGTGAGTAACCACATATATTCCTTATGGTTATGTAGAGATATGAAGATAAGAGGAAGGTCATAAAAGTCTAAAAAGCTTCAGTAAATATCCAACAATGTCTCCTACACATGTTATCATTAATTTCCCAGGATTAAATGACTCTGTCTATGTTTTATGCCACTTTAAAGTAATAAAAAAGCTTAACTTAATATAGATTTTTGTTTGTTTGTTTGTTTTTTAAGTAACAGGTTAAAAATATGACCTAGCAACAGGTGCATCACCTTTCCTGACAACAACAGTGAGGAAGCAGCAGCTAACAATGATCTCTTCCTCCTCAGGGAAAAAAAGGGATGTGACCAAACAACACGACATACATACAGCACTGAACAATAAGAGACACAGCGGGTGTGTTAGACTCCAGATGTTCAGGGCTTACAATGGGAAAGATTACACACTACACGCAAGATTATGTGCAGTCATAACACAAACAAGTGTACATGTGATAAAACGACATGAGACAACAGGACATTTGTTTGGGAAGTCCCTATCGTCCCTCGTACCCTCTGGACGTGTGTGTGTGTGTGTGTGTGTTTGGCTACCCCACATCACGCTATGCCTCATCTCAGCCACATTATTCCACAGAATGTATGTGTGTGTTTTCCCCTACATTCACTCTGCGGGGAGGATGCTGAATGACAGTCAGAGAGCCGAGCTTGTGACAGGAAGGTCAGCAGTGTGAAAATCCTTCGACCAGCGGGGAAAATCCAAAATTCCAAATGACACACAGTCCAAAACTACGACTACAAGTCCTCAAATGCTGCATAACGAGGGAGATTCTCTTCGTCACTGGTCGGATAATATTTAACAAAATATCACCCAGTGCATTTGAATACTTATGTGACCTACATGCAGCTCATAGGGCCTGTGTGTCAGGCTGATATCGATATCGATAGTCTGATGGCAACATATCAGCCAATACCACATTTTTATATACAAGAATGAACAAATCATTTTGGAAATTGTTGCTTAAGCAGGATATTTACAATAGAACAATACACATTTTTCACAGCACACATTTATGACTTGTCATTGTAGTCCTCTGTTCTATACAAGTGTCCCAGTAAGACGTGACAGTGTGGCAGTGACTGCATGAACAATACCTGGAGCCTGACACTGAAGCTGCTAGATGGATTTGAGCCATTTTTAATTATAATTTTATTATTTACTTTACTTTTCCGACAACGTCTGATGTGAAAAAGGCTTCAAAATCAACTTTACTACAGTGAATTTATTAAGTTTCAAATTAATTTGAAATTAAATTATATGAATAAAACAACAAACATATTTCAATCTTGAAATGCATGACAATGCTGCCTATAAAAGATATGTATGAAATTTTTATTTGCATATCTGCCAGGATACACTCCAGATACACAAGAGATTATATCAGCATGCCATTATCTGATTTTTGCTGTCACAGCAAACACTGGCTCTGTAGGTGGTAGAAGAAGTATTCAAACGTGTTTCTTCAGGAAATGAAGCCACACCATGACAGAAAAATACCCTTGCACCACTTGATTAACATTAACAATATTGCAACTCGGTAGTCTTTTTGCCACTCAGTGCTTGTAATCATGGTGACTTCCACAAACAGGTGCATAGCCTCTCTTGAGCTATCTAAGTTATCTGGTGAAAATTCCTGTGTTTTTTTTTCTTATCGCAATACAGTATATATCACAGAAAGCCAAATATCGCAATGTCAGTCCTGCAGCCCTAATGAAAAGTAGTGTATGCGGAAAAATGGCCTCTGAGATTAATATACTAAGCACACTGTGCGTACTTTTCTTCTTAGGTTATTTTACAAACACGTCATAAGTGTAAGGTAAAATCTTAATCTGCAGAGTAATTGTAATTGATAAATGCATGTAGTAGAGTAAAAGTAGAATACGTCCCTCCTAACTGTTGTGAAGTCTAAGTTTGAAATTCAATGGAAATACTCAACTGAAGTAAAAGTAGCTCTATAACGCACATGTCTATCATTCACAGTATGAAAATGAGAGACGTGCGTCACTCGAATGGTGTAATTATAGTATTTGCATGATGGGCCCGATAAAACTGTAGCCACATGGCCTACATGCAGCTGCACAATCAAATATTCAACACTCATTGCAATTCATCAGTTGCATGTCAGAAACATGTAACTCCTAGAACTGAAATGACAAGAAATTTAAAGATGAACTTAATGTATTTATAACACACACTTACACACACACAAGGTTGGAGAAGTCAACACGTGCACATGTGCATGCATGCACTCCAACCCGTTACAATTAACTGCCGAAAAAGGACAGGAAATGTGTGGGATTGTTATTACCCAGGATTCTCTCTGCTTCCTTCTTCTGCATCCAGGTGTGTCTCAGTGTATGTACATATGTGTATGTGCGTCTGTTTGTGTTGTTCAATGATTCCCTCGGTGCGCTGAGGAACATCTGTTGCTGTGCAGACACACATAAACACTGTCCAGACAATCGTGATTTTACTGTATACATTAACCCCTGCTGCAATATGGTCCATAGTGTGTGTGTGTGTGTGTGTGTGTGTGTGTGTGTGTGTGTGTGTGTGTGTGTGTGTGTGTGTGTGTGTGTGTGTGTGTGTGTGTGAAACAGCTGCTCCATATAAGGCAACAGACCGTTATCAGCCACTGTTACACTGAGTGGAAATTATGCAAAAAGGATCCTGGCAGAGAGACTTCCTCACTGCTGTCCTGCCTGTTCAACACAGCACTTATTATATTAATAACTAACTATAATACAAGCATGTGCATTGCCTTTACTGCCTCTATGTTAACTGTAACTTTTAAAGATTGGCCTTGTAAAGACAACGTAAACCCTTCCTTTGTACATTTAAAAGAAAAGGTCATTATATTTGTCCTAAACATGTAAATCTTAATAAAGGCGTAAAGAAATGTTGTCCACCTTCAACGCCTTGGATCATGTGTCAATTCAGTACATTAGTCAGTCCATTAAAACAATGATACATGAGCTGACTATGTGAATCAGCATTTTGAAACAGCAGATAAATCCTTGTGCAAAAAGAAGGTTTTTCTGTATTTTTTAACAAAGTTCTCGTGCCGTTTAGGACTTCAGAAAGCTCTTTTTTGTTCTTCCTGTCATTCAACTTTGAAGGTGGCGTAGTGCCAGTTTTTGTTTTTGGTATACGACAAAGACACTTCTAATTCTGTCGCGTCTTCAAAGCTGTCATTGTGTTCATTCGTCTCTGCATTTACATCACATTTTCATTTCGCACACGTTGCCATTGTATTATTCTTAGATAACGTTGCTGCATCTGACAGAAAAGGATTTCATGACCACAGAATTTGAATCTTTACTTGAACTCATTTGGTCACTGAAAATATATTTCACAGATCTGTCTCTCAAAACAAATTATTTACTACAAAAAGTGTGAATTTGAGAATAGAAAGCTCTTTGATTGACTTATGTCACTCAAAATAATACTCGTAAATTTAATTATCACTGTATAATATTATTACATCATCTGTGTGTGTTTGCATGTACGATGGGTACATAAATCCACAACTGTCACTACAGCACAGGATCCTCTCTATTCGTCATGTTGCCATTTAACTGAACTACTCAACCGTGTTCCCACTGGCCACAGACAGACCTCAATGACACATGCAGGAGAAGTGTGTGTGTGTGGTTGTCCGTCTGTTTGTGTGTTTAACAGAGTGAAAGTATGTTTGTGTATCACAGCGTGTCTGTTCTCAGTAATGTGTGTGAAAAGGAGAGAGAAGGAAAACAGAGGAAAGCTGTGCGACTGTGTTTATGTGTCCTGTATGCGTGTGTAATGTGTATTTAAGAGACGGAGATAATGAGGGAGAAGAAGAGTGTGTGTGTGTGTGTTAGAGAGAGAGAGAGGCAGACCACTGCTTTGACCACAGGTCTGCTGCCATAACCTCAGTCTTCTGCTGTGCCTACAAAATAAACCTTCAAACATGTCGAGTTGAGCCGAGTAAAGTAAAAAGTACACAGAAAAGCTTTCAGGTTGTTCTTTTTTGAGTTCCTGAAACTGATCAACCAAAACTGAGCGTACATTTGCATGAAACAGTGTGGTGAGCATATAGTAAATAACAGTAATGAGTCCTGAACTGAAGAATATCAGCTTTGTGTTGCTGCCACACAGTGAGTCAAATAGAAATATGCCACATTTTCATATAGTCAAAGTACTATAGTGCACATGTCGTGTATCAAAAGGCTATTTGTGGAGCAGATATGTATCCAGAGGGATGATGACGTCCGTAAGTAGGTCAAGCTAGGTAACACAAGTCACATTTACTTACAATTGAATGATGTACAGTCCCTAGACAGTAAAAAAGTTATTACATTTTATTTCATTTCTATGCTAATATGATTTAGGTACAAAAATGTGGAGCCTTGAAACTCAACCTGCACGTAGAGCTGCAATTATCTAATAATTCATTAGGGTATGAAATGTTAAATAATTAAAATAAAATCAGACATTTTCCACTGCCAAAGCTGACATAAAGCGTGACGATTTCACAAACCTCCACAGTGCAACTCAGTGGCCAGTTTTCTACTAGGAAGTAACTGTTGTTGTCACGTTGATTTGGTCTATAGCGCTCACCATAAGGCTGACCACATCTAGCACGGAAATGTGCAGCTAAACTTCACCAAAGACAGTAAAGTGATACAGCGAAATGTAAACCCTGTCTGAAAATAATTTCATGTTTTGAAGGGACTCGCATGCCAAAACATTTCTAACAGCGTGGTATAAGAATGAAGCCTCTCTGATGTCCCCAGTAGCTGCTTATACTAGCACATCCAGCTCAAGTCAAGAGGAGTGAAACAGCGAACATCAACAGGTCATCATTTAACTTTTCTTTTATGCCAAAACAGAATCACAACGTGTGCTGTCACTCGTGACAAATTCCTCTTATATCTGCTTTCAACGTATTGGTTTTTTTTTTCTGCTCTATAATATGCCAAAAAAGGGAACCAGTTTTCAATGAGAACAGGAAATGATAAGCAGAATAGGTATTAGAGTTGACAAAATCTAAATGATACTCACCCCTGCTGACCTAAAGGAAAGGGACCAACCGTTTACTGTGATCAAAAAGATTGGTCTGTGTACATATAAAACAGTACGTTATCTGTTCCTCTTATGACATGCTCACGATAAGATGGATTGTTCTCCGTGTCCACTAATAGTCTAACTGTAAAACAGCCTCAGTTTTACATTGTAAAGTAATCTTCATTACTAAACGTTACTAACACCACAGAAATTATACTCATACATTCAGGCCATGACTACACTTTTGTCTGAAGACGTCACTTACTTGTAGAATTAGACTGAAATGACAGTTTATGTAAAAAATATGCAAAGTTACAGTAATTCATACTGACTCACATGAGGAAAAGACAGTAAAATTTGCCTGAAGAGTATTGCAAGTGACACTGAATGAGTGTTAATGTGACTGAAATTAAATGACACAATCGCTGTGAGTAAGGACTCTGAGCATGTTTCTGTACCCACTTAATCATTCCTTTCCACTGAGCATCACCATCTACTCACAAAACTATGCTGTTCTTCCTGAAAATATACCTACTTCAGAGTATATGTGGACAATTACGCACTGGTGTTTCTTTTCTGAGAAAGATGATTAAGTGTCTGAGCTGCTACCTGAAGAGAAGATAATTCATAACCCCGTTAATCCATCAGGCAGTCATTACTTTAGAAGTGACTTGTATAAATCCCGCCTCAGGGTGTGTAATGATATTTTATCCTGACACACCCAGTCTGTTCAAGTGGCAGCTAGCTCCTGACTGAAGCTGTCTTCATCATCTACCATGCTCACCCGTGCAGCTTTAACTGATAGTTCGCAAACAACTGCCAATGTCGACATCAAGCAGAAAGCTATGTGTGAGCCCAGGGTTCAGCAAAACTCCAAACTTCAGGTCCAGGCATCTTTGATCTCAGTAAGTGTGTGGCAGACAAGCAGAAGCATGCACAGATAGCGATTAAATCTGAAATCGTAAATCATGCATACAACTTAGCCACAAGAAGAGATTAAACAGCTTTACAAGTCTGAAAACTGGACTCTTTCATCCAGCACTGGGCCTGTATGTTGTTTTTCACTGTCTCAACGGCAGGTCAGACAGCAGCTTAACATCGGCATCATCACCACAAATATTTGGCATGCTTTACACGTGGGCATTGTTCAAATGTGACTGTGAGTGGCTTAGACAGAGGCATGGCACATGCTTTGGATGGTATGAATACCTTTGTATACAGTGTGTGTCAGGCCTCAGATGTATTGTTTAGTGTCCCGCAGTAGGGTTTGACAGAGGTCTCGGACACTGTTGAAAAAATACTCTCTAGTGAGAGGAGTTCTACTTGAAAACACTTGTGACTCATGTCTTCTGCATCTCTGGAGGAGCTTTTCTAAGTTAGAAAAAACACAAATGCAAGCCTTAACAGCACATGTCAGTGGTCACTAACCATAAGTTTGACCGAGGTGTCATCGTCCAAATTCTTACTCTCTCTGAACAAGAGGGTCCTGTACTGATATGAGATAAAGAATAGCTGCAAAAATTTGGTGGAAGCTGGAGCATAGAATTGTTGATTAAGTTGAGGGTCGAGCCAATGCAGTGAGGACCTGAATGATGGTGAATACATGGGGCTGAACAAAGGCTGAATGAATATGTCACAGATTGATTCGAGAAGACGTTATTTACGGCCTTTTTTAAGCCAAAATCTTCACTGTAGCTGCTAGACTAAAGCGCACCCTGTCTGAAGTTGTGCACAAGCTCTTCTGCGCATCGAGGCTGTGATGCGGCCCATCTACCTCAGTTGTTTAGGAGAATACTGCAACTCTGTTTTGCTGTGAAGCTTCAGAAATGTTTTGCAGACTCCAAAATTTCACCTGACGTTCCATCGGCATGGGGGTGAGTAGGTAGTTAACGACTGAATTTAAGGTAAGCTAAGGTGAACTGTCCAATTTTGGAACATTAAACAAACATGATGGCTGTCATGCTGGCAGGACTACCAACATTTTGTCTGACTGTGGGGCCCAGCGATCGTTAGTCAATCCAAATGATCTTTTTTTTCTAGTTCATTGTCAGTAGAGCTGTATCTTATCTGTATTACAACTCTGGTGGTTTGGGCTCAGTCTGACTTGCATTATTTGCATAAAAGTACCTGAGAAAAATGCAAAAAAAGAAAGAAACAATCTGTGGTCTTGATAATGTTATTTCAATACATTCAAATGTTTTTGTTTTGTTACTTGTCTCCAAATACTGTTAAATAGTATATGGACTGAAGTTACTAAAATCTTCAACACAGTGTAAAAAGTATATGAAACGTAGATGCATCTCGATGGTTTACATTCTAACAGCCTGCTGTATAAACTCTTTAAACAGCAGTCAGAAACAGAAACTTTGGTCAGACTTAGCCGCTGTTCTCTTAAGTCACATTTTCCGACCGTACACGTGGGAACGAGCCTATATGAGTGTGCGTGTGTGTCCACTGACAGCTCTCGCGATTGCATAATTCACCCAACAGAGCTCACACATGTTTCAACACTTTCAGATCAGCTTCCTGTACTATTCTCCTCTACTCTAGTGCCTTCTTCTTCTTCTATTACCCTCAGCTCTACTCTGTAGCGATAACATGTCATTTCTGAGGACGTGGAGATTTTGTTTGTTCGTTTTCTATTTTAAACTGTTTATAAAATTCATTGAAACTGTGTTTTGCGCGTATGAATATCTATTGTGGAGTGGTGATTACAAGACAGGAAACAGAGCCAGAATGTTTTGTTGATCCATGTCATATGACCAGAGAGAGAGACGGGGAGACAAAGACGCTCTTACAAATCTGAAAGAGTAACTGAGTTCTTATCCAGAGGTGCACTGAGACCAAAGGAGAGGTTGCATGGAGGCCAAAGATTGAAACAAACACACAGACACACCCACTTACACACACAAACAGGTGTTATCACTGGCTTTTAACTGCGTCCGGTTCTGGTGTGTGATTTCATATCTACAATGAGTGGTCACAAAGTGTCAGAGGCAACACAGAGGAGGATGGGTGATGGCGTTTGCAAGGGTGCAAACAGCTGTATATGCAGCAAAGATGAAGTGGAAATATGTGTGCCACCTTCATGAAAAAGATCTGTATCTCTATCCGTGCCAATTTTCTATTTCTGTTAATCTCTGCTGTTCTGCTTGCACATCCTTTTTCATTATCATGGCATGCTTTTTAGCAGCTCTAATGAAGTGCGGTGTCACTAGCTCACACACAAACAAACAAAAACTCTCACACATTTGCTTTCTATCTCACACAATTAACTTAAGTCCACTTTCCTGTTTTGTTTTGTTTTTTACATTCAATTCAGTGTTACTACAGTGCACCAGGGGTTTTAACCAGCTCATAAACACATGCACATGAAAACTGGCTCACACATAGATATGCACGGCAGGTTCACTCCAAACCACCACACGAAAACAAGGTCAGATCAGTAAAAAAACTGCTCTCACTTCCTCTCTCTGCATCTACAGAAGACACTGGTCTGTTAATTGCACCAATATATGCTCTGTTTATTAGTCACGACCTAAGATGCTCCTTTCTGGTTTATAACTGGGAGAAGCACAACGTTTATGTCACTTGTGTGCGAATTAAAAAACACTTCCATCTTCTTGAATATCATATTACATAATATACCAACAAACAATACTACTATGGGGATGTGTGGTGCCTTTATCTTTAGCTAAACTGACTCATAAACATGCTACTTTGTTATTCCTGTAAGTTAATGTTCCTGGAGGGAAATAACTTAACTAACATAACTGTTTCATTTCTATGAGGACTTACAGACTGTTTATGACAGACAGCAGAGACCTATAGAGGTTTATATATCTAGTTAGTTTATTATACTCCTATCACAAATCTACACAGACTTCACAAATTTCTGTCAACGCCACAACCGCCCTCGCAAAAATAACTACTACTTTTCTTGGACTTACCTTTCCAAACTTTTGGTGCTGCACATAAAGTTGTCCCTCCTTAACGTGGGTGTCCATGCCCCCAAAACACTCCAGGGACACCCGTCACCTCGAAAGACGAAATTTGACTTGAACTTGACGCAGGAAAAATTAAAAAAAAATCACTTTTTTTAAGGGGTTTTATTTTTCCTATGTCCCCTAACAACTTCCCCCTTCTCTCACTTCCGCCCCCCGGCCGTTCAAACTCATCTATGGTCCCGCTCTCGCACACTTTAAGGCGTCATGGTGGAAGTAAAGAGGTCCGGAGAGTCGCTGGGTGGTCCCGACAAAGTTAAATAATGTCCTAAAGTTGTCGCTGGGTCGCCTATCTGTCGCCTCTCTCACTCCTCCTGTAGGGCTGGACCACTGATAAACCACACTTAATACATAACATGAAGCTTCCGGTTACAGCTTTCACAATAAAAGTCTGATTAACCAACATCTGGATCAGGTGCATGGTGGCTCAGCTCAGCAGTGCTTCACAGGTATTTAGTTATTTTAATTGGTCAGGAAATAATACATGGAAACCTGTTTTTTGTTTACTTCGGGATACATTAACTTTCTTATTGGCCCGAGATCAAAAACTAAGTTGTGTGCGGTTATTAACCTCCCTGTTTTTCCCTTCCTTAGTGCATTAGTTAGTAACTAGTAGGCCTCATTATTTAGTAATAACTTGAAAAAGCAAAATATATTTAAGAATGTGCACCATGTAACTACCACATTGATAATCAAGGCTTTCAAACTAGACTAGACAGGGCCTCAAGTTTGTCTCCTTAAGCCCCCTACCATTTGAATTTATACTTTTTAATAGATAGAGTGCATGATATATGACCAAACATATTTACAATTAAATAAATGACCACAAAAGCCTCACTGTAAACCTGAAACTAAGCCAGTTGCGAGTGTTGCCTTGTAGAAATCCAGCCAGACAGTTGCCCAGGCTGGATTACAAATGGGGTAAAGCAGACTGTAGGCACCCAGGCTCAATTAATGTGATGATATGGCCCATTTTCTGTCCAAGCGAGCCCTAACAATTACAATTACTACTCTCAAAAGAAACCTTGAAAAATGCTGAAAACTGACAGAAATGTGAACTGATTCTTGAAGTAGGTATCAAACCGAGCATGACTGCTTTGTATCATGTGAATGATTATCATGATGATGGTAAATATCTGCGTTAATCATTAAATCTTATTATTTAAAGAAGAGCTCAATAGTGACCTGAGAGAGTTTGGTAAATATTTATTAATGAGTTCACATTGTCGTGTGTGCTATGTGGAAAAAAAGTGAGGATTTTGCTTATTATATGTCTTATTTTGAAATCTGAATTAGCCAATATCCGGTATTGTAGTAAGTCTGCGGTGTTTGACGCAGCTCTCTCTCCGCAGGAGGAGTGAGCAGCGCGTGGTGAGCGCACCGAGCCGCCGCTTCTTCTTCTTCTTCTTCTTCTTCTTCTTCTTCTTCTTCTTCTTCTTCTTCCTCTCCTCCCACCTCCTCACTCTTGTGTAACTTCTCTGTTGGTTACAGCTCTGACACACGTACTTTCGAATACAACTACAACCTATAGGCGTAATGTTAACAACATGTGGTGTTTACTTTGGTCATGAAACTTAATGATAACATAGCAGGTCACTCCAATAACTGAGAAAAATTTGTAAATGTCATAAAGTTAGACCCAGTTTCTATGAACACTACTATTATTAGCACTTAAATACACTTTATCTACAGATACTAGGGTAGCCAAAGAATGGTAGATATGTTTTAAGCAGCCTGTGTTGGCAAAGAGATGCTGGCCTCAACATTAATGTGTTGCAGATGCCTCCTGCTGGCTCACACTGCAGCTTAAAGTTGTCCCTGTTTTCAGCCCATAACCAGATGGTGCTAAATCTCTGACTAACTATGGATTTTTAGACCATGAGTCAAAACACACAATTTTCCAGTGTTCCTCCACCAAACTTAAACACATCCTCTGCCTTACTGTATGTTTTTTTTATATATATATATAAAAACAAATCAAAAATCATCATCATGACATGATGTGAACTGAAGGTCGAGGGTGATTTTTTCCCCTAAACACAGCTGCCACCTACTGGTTATTAATCAGCATTGCAGGTTGGAGTCGAGCTGCTGCTCTCGCGATATTTGCGCACTTTGACTGGACCAAAACAGGAAGTGAGACATGGCATCGATGTTCGGCGGAGTAGAGGGGTAAGAATGAGTTAAATTCACAGCAAAACCTTTCTTCTTTTACTTTTTATGAATTAATATCACTTAAGGGTAGCATCTAGACATTTTTTCGCGGCTGCCATCTTGAAATTTAGCGTACTAGCTTAGTTTCATTCTGATTATAGTCTCCTGACTGGAGGACAAGGGAACTTTTTATGTGTCTCGTGATCACTTCCTATCTGTGTCCTTAGTTGCACCTGTGAGTTTATAGACAACAAATGCATTTTTGTTATTCTCGTAAGGTGTGTGTTTCTGTTTGTCTAGTGGCGGGACTCACTCCAAGGCTGTGTTGGTGGCAGCAGATGGAAAGATCCTGGCAGAGACAGAGGGACCATGCTCCAACCACTGGGTGAGCAGTAGGGGGGGATGGTGGTATTTTGGGTAAGACAGGAGAGATGTAGGAAACAAAGTAAGGATTGTAGGGAGGAAAGATTGGATGAATATTGGGAGTTTGTCATTATTTAAAGTCTTTGTTTGATTTATTTCCCTCTCATAACCAAAGTAAATGTCAGTAAACTATAAAAGCTGAAGGCATAAAGACTTTGTGTGTGCATCTATTTGTGTATACAGTTGGTCGGGGTGGACAAATGTATCGAAGTCATCAACGACATGGTCCAGAGAGCCAAGACGGAGGCAGGGCTGGATCCGAATACGCCATTATGCTCATTGGTCAGTCAAACTTTCAAAGTTTGTCAAATGCCTACACACTTGTTTTGACTTCCTGATGTGTATTTGATGAACAAATAAGTAGAACATTTAAATGTGTGTGTGTGTGCGCAGGGCATGTCTCTGAGTGGAGGGGAGCAGAAGGACGCCATTGACAAACTGATCGCTCAGATGAAGGAACGGTTCCCTGCTCTCAGCCAGCACTACTTCATCACCACCGATGCCATCGGCGCAATCGCTACAGCCAGTGATCGTGGTAACTATACTTTTTTTCTATTGTTTCATTGTGCTGCAGTAAAACCTCAGAAACCAAACTTTGTAACATTTTAGTTTCATCTCAATACCGTAAATGCATTCTTATTTTCAACCATTTGTACCATAAAGATGTGCATTAATGTGATAAAATGCCATAGATATTTTAAACTATATACATTTTCAAAAGGTATAAATATGCACATCAGGTGTTGTTTAGCAAATGAGTTTTACTGTCTGAATTTATGAAGTAGCTACAATTGTCCTATCTACATAAAAAGTTGGAAGATACTCAGCTACAGACACGGTGTAAATCGTTACCATAAAACAGGGCGAGGCTTGACACTTTACCCCCTTTAGGTGTGGCTGTATAAATCCTATCATCTATAGCATGTCTTTCCAAACTTTATGGCTTAATGAGCTCAACACACTCATCATTAGTATCATATACAGCTGACTGGCGGCTCTGTTTTCTCTGTAGGCGGTGTAGTGTTGATATCAGGGACCGGCTCTAACTGCAAATTACTCAATCCCGATGGCTCACAGATCGGCTGCGGAGGCTGGGGTCACATGATGGGCGACGAGGGAGGAGGTAACCATGGCGATATGCTTATGAATATTTTAAAGCTTTATTGACTGGATCAGACTCTTTACACAGACGTCTGTCTATCTCTCAGCATTCTGGATCTCCCATTTGGCTGTGAAGACGGTGTTTGATGCCAAAGACAACCTGGTTGCTCCTCCTCATGACATCACACTTGTCAGAAAAGCCATGGAGGAATACTTCCAGGTCAGACTGCAACAACAGTGAGAGAATATGTTCATCGTTTAGGAGAATCAAATATCTCTCTGAATAATACAATATGTCCAATTTATCCCAGGTGTCAGATCTGATGGGCATGTTGCCACACCTCTACAGGAACTTCCAGAAGTCCCACTTTGCTGGTTTCTGCAAGAAGCTGGCTGAAGGTAGGCGGTGCATCACTTCCTGCTTGGTTCTGTTTAGAAAAAAAATAAAAGATTAAAGTGGAAGTGAAAAGTGTTTGTGTGCACGTGTTTAAGTTGCAGAAACAGGGGACGCTCTCTGCAAATATGTGTTCACTCAGGCTGGGAGAGTCCTGGCTAAACACGTAGAAGCAGTCTTACCAACAGCACAAGAGGTAACATACACACACGTGTACTGTTATTTTGTTCTAAACTTTCACTGCATGAATTTTTTGTAATGTCTTCGTCTGACTGTTATGGCAGCCTCTATTGAGTGGTGACCTCGGCCTGCCCATCCTGTGTGAGGGCTCAGTGTGGAGGAGCTGGGAGCTTCTGAAGTTAGGTCAGCATCCCTCAGATCAACAAAACGAAGCCCTTAACTTATTATGAATTTGACACTGAAAGAAAATTTCAGTTAAGTTCCACTAAATCTCAGTTTCCTCTCTTTTGTTTTCTGTGTTTCAGGGTTCACCGAGGTCCTGGATGAAGTGGCATCATCTGACAAGTTCAAGGGCCGTTTCCATGGCTACAGCCTCATGACTTTGCAGCAGTCTTCAGCCCTCGGCGGCGCTAGTCTGGGGGCTAAAAGTATGGGAGCCACCATAACTATGGATTACACAGCGAACGTCAAAATCTTCTACCGGCACACTTTTAACAGCAGCCGATGAGAGTTCAGCTGCCTTAGATCTTAACCAATCAGCTAAAGGGAACATGTGTTTGCCTGAATATGATTATTAGCATTTTCGCTAACAGTATTTACCATATGATTATGTAATAATGATTTGATGTAACTACAAGATACCAAGACTGTGCTTTAACATATTACATATCTTGTTTTTACAGCTGCATGGAGGCTATTTTGACTCCAAAATCGATATCACTTTTATTGTAATGTCATTGCAAATCTTTGCACCTTTACAACACTTGTTTACATTTGACATTTCTAATAAAAATAATGACACTTGACAGAAAAGTCATTCAGGGTCGCAAATCATCTCTTGATCCCCAAGATGCAGGCTTTTTGCACTTTTGATTTTTCCTAGTAGATGGTGCTGTTACACCATCTTTAACATGTGACAGACACGTCGCAGTGTGTGAAAGTCATCCTCATGGATCCACATGTTAATTGAAGCATCTAGAAAACGACCTTTAGTCACAACATGATAATTATCTTTGTGTTTTTTATACGTTACACATTTAGTAGTTTAGAGAAAGAGGGCTCTGTTTTCATGAGGCGTAGATCACAGTCAGTTGGGAATCACGTGGAGATGTTTTTCTTCAGAGGAAGCTTCTTGTTGTCTGGGACCTACAGAGCAAATATACAACAACTCAAACAATGCCAAGAGCAGACGACTCTGAACGTTGTTAAAGTTGTTGGACATGTTGAAGATCCTACGTCATCACACTTTTTGTGCGTAATCCACACAACCACAGAGGTTTCTGTTTTTATTTTGCAACAGTCTTGGTGCTGTGTGCATAAATTTTAACCTGCAGATCTGCTTTGCACAATTGTGGCTTGACAATGTGCAGAATGACTCCATTACAGAACACATACTTGTTGCCTACCATGGCTGTATAGTCACCAGAGTAGCCTATAGGAAAGGCCTTTTGTCATTAATATTTGTTACATCTGGCTGGCATTCACACCATGATAGGAATATAACTTTGTAGATGTAAATGTAGAATAAAAGTGGAAAGATGAACAGAACACGAAAAAAGGAGGTTTTTGCAGGATTTGAGAAGGTTAATGTTGGTGTGATGTCACAAATCACCGGCACAGTCAAGAAGATAATCTCAGTACGCCCGAGAAAAAACATTTGCCTGTGTAAAACTGCATTTCTGCACCAACACGACAAAAGAACCCATACTGTTTCTACTATCCAGTCATACTTGCAATAAACATAATGCATTACTTTGTATAAGCCAGATGCTGTTTGTATGTCACAACTTTGGGTCTAGTACTGAACACTAGGCTACCCAAGTATTTCCATTTCTTGCTACTTTATACTTAAAGGCCCTGTGTGGAAAGTTCCAGAGACATGTCATCATACTATATGTTGAAAAGGCTTGGGCTCATATTAAGTCGTGTTTCATACTGTGTAAACTACTTGGTTCTTTTGTTTCAAACTCTAATCACAGTCTGTTGTTCAAATACATTCTTTCAATGAAATCACCCTTTGCACTCTATCTTAAAATGTGCCATAATACCTGATGAGGGCTATATTTACTCATTAGGCCTAGTCATAGGCTATCCCCAGAAAAGAAAATGTATACATGTAAATCATGCAATGCACACATTGTTGATTTCTTTGTTACTTAGATGATGTGACAAAATCAGCCAGGCCATGGCATCAGAAGTGGGGGGATGCATTAAAGTTTGGATCCACAATGCAAGGGACAGAGACGGGGGGAGGAGCTGAAGGAGCAAACAATAGACAGTGTCAACATCACTGTTTATTGCATTCATGTTCTGTTAATCTGTTAATTGTTCTCTTGAATGAAATTAGCTTTTAGTCTTTTAGTAATAGTCCTTCAGTTTTCTCACCATCTTTTGTTCATCTTTCATCCTGTTGTGAATAAATGTCTTAGTTTGTTACTGCTACTTTCAACAAATGCAATTAGTCACTATATGTATGACAGGAAATGTTTTGGGTCAATTTTTGACAGTGGACAGGACCAAACTCATCTTTTGTTATTTCTTAAGGACACAGCGTATGACAGTAAACCCAAAGTGTGCTCAGTCTGTCCACAGTATCCCCACTGTCTTCCCAAAGTACAGAATAGTGACGCATTTGTACATTTGTGGATAGAAAATATCAGAAAGGGAGCTGGGGAGGAATATAAGATGACACTGAGCACAATCACAACACCTGCTTTGAGCTGAGAACAGAATGTTGATCCGTCGCCCGACACAGCAAAGCAAGTTTCTCACACACAAATGAAACGTACCAAGGACACCAGTTACTACAGCCCACTAGAAGCCACTGTTGCTATGCTAACGCTACTGTTTTAATTAAATTGGATGAATTCTACTGATATTTATTCTGTTGACTGTGGCAGCATACACAAATGCTGCAACTTCTTTGGGAAATGTCATCCTATTACTCCTGCTAAGCCATTCATACAGTAATGCTGGGATATGGAGCTTTGTGACCTGGGCAGGGCTCAAGGAAACAGAGCAGAACTGAGTCAAACAGCAAAAGTTGTCTTATGTATAAGATATAAAACTGTGACAAAGCAACATCACATCTACTCCTCCTTTAGACCCAAAGTTGTCTTATACAATAGTAATGCATCATGTTTATTGTAAGTCTGACTGGCTAATAGACATCACACAGTAGAAATACACCACAGAAATACACATCACACAGTAGAAATACACCACAGAAATACACATCACACAGTAGAAATACACAGTAAAAATACACAGTAGAAATACACACTGGAAATACACAGCACACAGTAGAAATACACAGTAGAAATACACAGTAGACATACACAGTAGAAATACACAGTAAAAATACACAGTAGAAATACACACTGGAAATACACAGCACACAGTAGAAATACACAGTAGAAATACACTGCACACAGTAGAAATACACAGTAGAAGTAGACAGTAGAAATACACAACACACAGTAGAAATACACATCACACAGTAGAAATAGACAGTTGAAATACACAGTAAAAATACACATCACACAGTAGAAATACACAGTAGAAATACACAGCACACAGTAGAAATACACAGTAGAAATACAAAGTAGAAATACACAGCACTCAGTAGAAATACACAGCACACAGTAGAAATACAAAGTAGAAATACACAGTATAAATACACAGCACTCAGTAGAAATACACATCACACAGTAGAAATACACAGTATAAATACACAGCACACAGTAGAAATACACAGTAGAAATACACAGCACACAGTAGAAAGACAGTAGAAATACACAGTGGAAATACACAACACACAGTTGAAATACACAGTGGAAATACACAGCACACAGTAGAAATACACAGTAGAAATACACAGTAGAAATAGAAAGTAGAAATACACAGTAGAAATACACAGCACACAGTTGAAATACACAGTGGAAATACACAGCACACAGTAGAAATACACAGTAGAAATACACAGCACACAGTAGAAATACACAGTAGAAATGGACAGTAGAAATACACATCACACAGTAGAAATAGACAGTAGAAATAGACAGTAGAAATACACAGTAGAAATACACAGCACACAGTAGAAATACACAGTAGAAATAGACAGTAGAAATACACAGCACACAGTAGAAAGACAGTAGAAATACACATCACACAGTAGAAATAGGCAGTAGAAATACACAGCACACAGTAGAAATACACAGTAGAAATAGACAGTAGAAATACACAGTAGAAATACACATCACACAGTAGAAATACACAGTAGAAATACACAGCACACAGTAGAAATACACAGTATAAATACACAGCACACAGTAGAAATAAACAGTAGAAATACACAGTAGAAATAGACAGTATAAATACACAGCACACAGTAGAAATAAACAGTAGAAATACACAGTAGAAATAGAAAGTAGAAATACACAGTGGAAATACACAGCACACAGTAGAAATACACAGTAGAAATACACAGTAGAAATAGAAAGTAGAAATACACAGTAGAAATACAAAGTAGAAATAGACAGTAGAAATACACAACACAGTAGAAAGACAGTAGAAATACACATCACACAGTAGAAATAGACAGTAGAAATACACAGCACAGTAGAAATACACAGTGGAAATACACAGCACACAGTAGAAATACACAGTAGAAATACACAGTAGAAATAGAAAGTAGAAATACACAGTAGAAATACAAAGTAGAAATAGACAGTAGAAATACACAACACAGTAGAAAGACAGTAGAAATACACATCACACAGTAGAAATAGACAGTAGAAATACACAGCACAGTAGAAATACACAGTGGAAATACACAGCACACAGTAGAAATACACAGTAAAAATACACAGTAGAAATACACAGTGGAAATACACAGCACACAGTAGAAATACACAGTAGAAATAGAAAGTAGAAATACACAGTAGAAATACACAGCACACAGTAGAAATACACATCACACAGTAGAAATACACAGTAGAAATACACATCACACAGTAGAAATACACAGTAGAAATACACAGCACACAGTAGAAATACACAGTAGAAATACACAGCACACAGTAGAAATACACAGTAGAAATACACAGTAGAAATACACAACACACAGTAGAAAGACAGTAGAAATACACATCACACAGTAGAAATACACAGTAGAAATACACATCACACAGTAGAAATACACAGTAGAAATACACAGCACACAGTAGAAATAAACAGTAGAAATACGCAGTAGAAATACGCAGTAGAAATAGACAGTAGAAATACACAGCACACAGCAGAAATAAACAGTAGAAATACACAGTAAAAATACAGAGTAGAAATAGACAGTGGAAATACACAGCACACAGTAGAAATACACAGTAGAAATAGACAGTAGAAATAGAAAGTAGAAATACACAGTAGAAATACACAGCACACAGTAGAAATACATAGTAGAAATAGACAGTAGAAATACACAACACACAGTAGAAAGACAGTAGAAATACACATCACACAGTAGAAATAGAGAGTAGAAATACACAGTAGAAATACACATCACACAGTAGAAATACACATCACACAGTAGAAATAGAGAGTAGAAATACACAGTAGAAATACACATCACACAGTAGAAATACACAGTAGAAATACACAGCACACAGTAGAAATACACAGTAGAAATACACACCACACGGTAGAATTAGACAGTAGAAATACGCAGCACACAGTAGAAATACACAGTAGAAATAGAAAGTAGAAATACACAGTAGAAATACACAGCACACAGTAGAAATACACATCACACAGTAGAAATACACAGTAGAAATACACATCACACAGTAGAAATACACAGTAGAAATACACAGCACACAGTAGAAATACACAGTAGAAATACACAGCACACAGTAGAAATACACAGTAGAAATACACAACACACAGTAGAAAGACAGTAGAAATACACATCACACAGTAGAAATACACAGTAGAAATACACATCACACAGTAGAAATACACAGTAGAAATACACAGCACACAGTAGAAATAAACAGTAGAAATACGCAGTAGAAATACGCAGTAGAAATAGACAGTAGAAATACACAGCACACAGCAGAAATAAACAGTAGAAATACACAGTAAAAATACAGAGTAGAAATAGACAGTGGAAATACACAGCACACAGTAGAAATACACAGTAGAAATAGACAGTAGAAATAGAAAGTAGAAATACACAGTAGAAATACACAGCACACAGTAGAAATACATAGTAGAAATAGACAGTAGAAATACACAACACACAGTAGAAAGACAGTAGAAATACACATCACACAGTAGAAATAGAGAGTAGAAATACACAGTAGAAATACACATCACACAGTAGAAATACACATCACACAGTAGAAATAGAGAGTAGAAATACACAGTAGAAATACACATCACACAGTAGAAATACACAGTAGAAATACACAGCACACAGTAGAAATACACAGTAGAAATACACACCACACGGTAGAATTAGACAGTAGAAATACGCAGCACATAGTAGAAATACACAGTAGAAACACACAGCACACAGTAGAAATACACAGTAGAAACACACAGCACAGTACAGGCTTTATTTTCATGTTGAGGTGGAAAAACGCAGTTTCACACCGGCAAACTGTTATTTTCCTGTGGTGCGCTGAGGTGATTGGTGAAGTCACACTAATACAAACCTTCTCTAAAATCCCGCAAAACCCCCTTTGTCATATTTTGTTCATCTCTCCACTTTTATTCTACATTTTTCGAACACCTGATATGTGACCACACAGACAGAAAGTTCTGTTTCTATCACAGCATGAATACCAACCAGACATAACAACTATTAACGGAGGAAGGCCTTTCTTATAGCCTGCTCTGGTATCTGTTATCTTGGTATCTGCTCCATATAAAGTCTATATTTGGATTCATTCTCCACATTGTCAAACCACAGTTGCACACAGCAGATGTGCAGGTTACATTTTAGGCAAACAACACCAAGACTGACTGCAAAATAAAAACAGAAACCTCTGTGGTTGTGGATTTCGGACAAGAAAAACGATGATGTCGTAGGATCTTCAACATGTCCAACACCTTCAACAACATTCAACTTAAAAAGAGTCATCTGCTCTTGGCATTATGTTTGAGTTGTTGTATATAGCTCTGCAGGTCCCAGACAATAACATCTCCACGTGATTCCCAACCGACCTCATGAGTAGAACAAAGCCCTCTTTCTGAAAACTACAAAATGTGTAACATATAAAAAACACAAAGAAAAAATGATTATGTTGTGACTTAAGATTGCTTTCTAGAAGTAATATCTCAGTATATGTGGATCCATGGGGATGACAGTCACAGCTGTGATGTGTCTGTCATAGGTGGAAAGGTGGTGTAACAGCACCATCTACTAGGAAAAATCAAAAGTGCAAGAAGCCTGCATCTTGGGGATCAAGACATGATTTGACTGACTTTTCTGTCAAGTGTCAGTATGGAAGAATCTGTAATGTTGAGATTGACTGAGAGTTCAAAACCACCGCAAGTGCCTTAATGCAAAGCAGCATCAAGAAGAAGTAGATTGGAAGATTTTCTTTGTGGTGGCATCAAACTCTGCTGCAAACCCCTCCGGTGCACACTTCATCACTTGCCAAGGCAGAGATGTGACCTCTAAAGTCATCATACTGGATTCTCTCTGCTCTTCAGCTAAAAACGGGGTTGACAACACACATCCAGAGAAAATTTTATTTTCTTGTATAATAAAAGCAGGGAAAGGTCTTATTTTCTTCAGGTACTAGTTTGTTCTCAAAGCACAGATCTGAAACAGAAATTAATTGGGCTCATAAAATTTTGGTGTGGTTGTAAGCAGTCTAAAAAAAGGTCAGTACTAATATTATTATAATATATTGTGGCGGAAAACTGAGCTCCATCTGTAGCCGAAAGCCACTGGCTGCGGTTGTAGCCACTGCTGTGGGTGGCTCTATTATTATTGACGTGGCTATGGTAGTAGCTGTAGCTGTAGCTCTATGACTAGCCAACTCACTCATGTCAGTTCACAGCTGTCATGTAGGTTAGCTAGTGTTACACATTAATGATCTGTGTATAAAGCCCTGCTAATCACTGGAGCCACAGCAACAATAACCATGGCCCATAACTACAGCAAAAGCAAAGTCCATAGTCCATAGTCTAATCACAGCCTGTCACAATCACATCCTCCACCGGTTACCTTTAACATGAGCCACACTGATGCAGTCAAGTGTCAGTGGTGGAGTTACCTTCAATGACCATGACACTTGTTTCTGCACTATGTAACGTCAGTGAGAGGGTGAGATCACAGCGTTACATACATGTTTACTTCCAGATAAAAGTTTTCAACACATAATATTGTTATGATGTAATGAGTTTTGTTTGTAGTTGTAATGCTTACCCCTTAAGTTTAATGCATAGATACCAATAATCTAATATTTTAATACAAGATAATAACACAACACTTAGAAAGGAACAATTCTGTATAATGAGTACTTTTACCTTTGATGCATCAAGTATAGTTGCAGATAAAACTTAAACTGTCTGTCTTCAGTACATTCTTAATGCAGAACTTTAACTTGCAGAAGTAAAGAATCCGATGACTTCTCAGACGTCTGCATGGCCGCATGCACATTTAATTTTCCGTCCGACAGGAGGATGACAACAAGCACTCACATTTTACATTCTCCTTTGGGTGCCTGCCAGCAGAAGGTGTAGTGCTGTGCTATGACTCATCCTCAGCCTCTGTATCCTGAGGCTAGATAACTGAGAATCACAGACACAGGCCTTGACCGCTACCTCAGTTAGGAAGTATTTTTCAGATGTGGCAACTCTTCCTGCCTGAAAGGAGTGGGTGGTTGGACGAGGAAGCAGCACTTCTCAACATTTACTGCAGATGTGCAGCAATTTAAACGGATTCATCATGACTGACATTACAAACAAATAACATTCTTTTTTAATTTGCGTATTTAAACAAAAGTTGAGGATCAGAGTGTCTGCTGAAGAGGAGGATGACAAATATTGAGAGTCACTCTACTGATCTTAGGCTGGGCCCATACACAATAACATAAAAAGTCAGTGGAAAGGACTAGAGATTAGTGATCATCACATCCACACACTCAACCTCTCCACCCTCTCCTTACCACAGCATTGTAGCTGACTTGGTACTCTGCTTGGATTCCCTTAATCCCATGGATTCCTGCTGGGCTCTGTGCATCAGTCAGCTGCTCCACACACACTGTAAGAATTTTCAAGTTGGTTAAACTTGTAAATGAAAGTTCACCTGCTAACTTTAAAATGTACGTTAAGTCAACTTGAAGATTACCATCGTTTCAACTCGGAAGGTCATGCAGGAGAATAAGAAGGGCGGCTGTTCTTCTGTTTTGATTTGTGTCCTACAAAAAAAGAAGTGAGGTTTTTCTCTGTAGATAACATTCCTCCTTTTGAGACCCTGCAGGACACCACTCAGGGTCAACTTTCTGCTCGATGCAACAGCATCTACATACAGCTCTAAAAGACTTGGCATCAAGTCCTTCCACGCTCCGGCATGTCTTTAGTGTCATTTCCTCTAAAGTCTGCTCTCCGGTGTGGCAGTATTTTTAATTGTTAGCGTGATTTTATTTGTTTTTCATTGTTGTGTTAACATAATCATAACCTTTGGGACTTGATAAAGTGGTTAAATTCAAAATAAAGAGGGTAAATTACACTGGTCTTAAAAAACTATAAAAATAGGACAAGTCATTAAAAATTATCAATAATTATCAATATCAGCTGATATGCAACTTAACCATATCACACAGGCCTCCTAGTTATAACTTTGAGTCACTGTCAAGATTGCAGAGATTTCCATACCTTATAATGCTTTTGGTCATTCATAAATATAAGAAAAAACTATAAAAATCAGCTGGGATATACTCTATATAATACAGAGAAGACAATAAGTAGACAAGGTTTAACACTACATGGAAAAATATGTATGTTGGCACCCTCAGCTAAAGGTTGATGTCACTCTGGTGTTTTAGAGTATCACTAAATCAGCTATAGCAGTGTTCTGTGAAGTCACTTATATACTTGCTGGATCTTTGGGAGCATTTGCTCATGCAATGTATCCTGGAACGAGGAAACTCAGCTGTATGACAAGGCAGTGAGGACGGGGATGCCCATGAATGAATACAACAAGATAAGTTCAAGAAATGTCTTCCTCCCTGAATATAAGAACACTAGGGTCAACTTAAAACATAACATCTCCATAAACTATTTACTGGCAAATTATTTACATTAAGCTGTATGCCACTGGAGCTCCCCTGAAAACTAGTTAATGTAGACCAAAACTTGTGAATGTTCCTGCAAAGGATTAAAACAAAAATATTAACCAATTCTTACATTTGACAGACTTGAGAACAAACTTTTGCAGTGGTTTCACACATACCAGCCTAGATCCTTAATTTGGCCTCCGAAAAGTCCCCTTAAGTGTAGTTCAATAGGCGTCAGGATGATCCAAATTGTGTCGTTTATCAGCCTACATTTGAAACACCCTGGCAATGAAACCCTGTCGATGAGTCTCAGTAGAACAACTTCAAAAATTTTCCCTCTAAATTGCTCAAAATACTGTGTGAAGATAACAAAAGACCAAATCAGGGCAATTTGTCTTTAACATCTTTATTCATCTTTTTTCATTATTTTTATTTGTATTGAAATTCATACTCTGTGTCTTCTGGACCTCTTCTTTTTTTTTTTTTTTTTTTAAACGGCTTCTGTCGTCTAACTCATCTAAACAAAATCACCAAAAATGATTTCATGTTGTACAATCCACCTGGCGGACATTCCTATTGGCTTCACCAGGGTGCCAATCGACATCTGTGGTCCAACACTGTGCGAGGAAGTTCCATTTTAACCAGGTTTCTACTGCATGCTTTAAGAACACACTTGAGTACTTGTTAGGCTGAAATTTGGAAAAGCTGCATGGATTTAAAATGAGTGCTTTCACCTGTCAGATACTTCAATGAAGTACAAGTGCTCAAGTGTCTACTTAACACTAATACAGTTAAATACATGAGACATTATTGTCACTGTAATACCACTAGTGAAAAGTGGACTCAAGATGAATGTTCAGATTACAAGATTTTCCCTTATGACAATACTTGCTTTGCATTTTTAAGCCAAGACCAACTCAATAATTCATGATTACTGTTGATAAGAATCTGGGTTTCCTGAAAAGCATCTTCACATATACAACTTTTTCTTACTGGCTCACAACTTAACGGAGATTATATTTGCACTACGACGCTTCGGGGAAAGCCAGACCAAAACACAGATTTATGGTTAAAAAGAACTTCCTCAAAAGAAGTCAACCTACAAAGAGAGTAACGGCAAGGAGAACATGCTGTCAGCCACGTGCTCCAAACTGCTTTATTCTGATTGGCCATGACAATATTGTCTCCTAACGTTTCCTCCTGCAAACATGACTGAATGGACACCACAGGTTACTGTACCCAGTAGAGACACAAAATGCCTCATCCTCAAAACATGAAGAAGAAAAAAAAAACAAAAAAAGAAAAAAAAAAAAGAGGAGGAGAGGCTATTTGAAAACCTGATTTGGATATGGACACTTGATCTGATGCTGGACAAACCAAGTTGTTCCGGCAGAGAGAGGCAGTGGCATTGTTCCAGACCAAATACTCCCCTGTAACACAATAGTTCACGACACCCCAGAAATCCAGATTGAACTTAAGGATGAAGCTGAACGAAAACATAAAAATGACGATAACTGAGTTTTGTAAGGTTCAAAAAGCTCTGACCTTCCCCCGATAATATTTTTCTTGCTTAACTCAACTTGACGTGTGATTGGGAAACTCACACCTCTGTTATAATAAGCTGGACAAAAGATAAACATGGACTTCCACATAAATTGGGAAAATAATTTCATATCCATGGTTACACCTGTCCATGTCTGTTAAGATCACTTCAAAACACAAGCGTGCGGGGAGGGGGGGGGGGTCTGTATTTGGTTTGGAACGGAGCCGCTGCAGATACAAATAAGAACCCGCGTTTCTACATGAGCAAGGTCTATGATGTCACAGGGAGCTTGTGACATCATAGGAGCCAACGTCACCGGGTTTGACTGACCGTGGTGACTCTACAGAGCAGCGGCAGAAACCCATCCAGTCCCCTGAAATGTTAGTCGCTCTCTGACCTCACTGTCTTGGAAACCCTCGACTTATGGGCGATGTTTTTCCAAATTTGACAGCACACAAATCAACAAATGTGTGAAGTGATTTTTAAAGATAATTAGATGTTTTGGATTATATTTTTGTCCTGGCATCACTCCTTGGTAGCTGCCTCAGTTCAAAGGGGACACGAGTGAGATCTGCATACTCTATAAATGTCAACAGTGTCATCTGAAATGCAATGATGAGCTAGCGCCCGCAGCAGGGCGGTGCTGGTATTACACCCATCCCCCACCCCTGTTCCCAATGTCCCTCAGTTTACAAGAAACAAACAGGAAATAAAAAGATTAAAGAAACAAAAAGAAAAGAAAAAGAAATCCCCCCACCCCCCAACTGGGCCTGCCAGCACGCCACTGACTTCAATTGTGTCTGCATGTGTGTGTGTGCATGCGTGTGTGCGTGTAAGAATCAGTGTGTGCGCGGTCGTGGCCGCCAGAGTCTCTGAGAATATGTGAGGACTGGTGTGTGTTTGTGTGTGTGCGTGTGGAGGCTCCATGGGGGTGAGGGGGACTCCTAGTATTTCTTCCCCGGGACGAACTCCTTCGCTTCGGGATTCAAGATGCTCTTCCTCTGTGGGGAAAAGAAATTAAACAAAAGAAAAAAAAGTAAGAACAAACAGCCTAAAGCCTTGACCTTTCATGATTAATTTCTAAGTGAGTTTAGAAATAAAATAATCTTGTGAAATCAGATCCTTCTCTGACTCACCGCCACTTCCTCCAGGTTGCTGTGGTGATCGTTGACGGACAGGCCGTTGAGCTGCTGCTGCAGCTGCCCCACCCCCTGGTTGTTGAGGTCACGCGAAGGGATGAACCAATCCTGGTCCTCCTCCTCCAGCATTTCCTGGAAGCAGCGCTCCAGGAACTCCTGCTCCAACAGCTCCTCTTCCACCTGGGAGATGACGAGGAGGAGAAGGAGGAGAGAAATGAGTGGCATAAATGCTGGGGCTTCTCAGGAATATGTTATGACGATACACACACACACACTAATACATGACTCATCCAGCCAAGAGAGAGATAACAACTTGAGAGGTTGAGATACAGACAGCTAAAGGGGCACTGAATATTGCAAGAAGTTGGATTTGTTAAAAAAGTCACAGGCACACTTCTACCTATATATAACCATGTAGATCAAGAGATTAAGATTGGGTCCAAATAACATCAGATTAGTGAGGAAGAGAAGAATTACTGCCTGATGGTTGGATGCTTACACACACCAGTCAAGTTGCTGGTTCCTGAGCTAGGGCACTGAATAATGCTCAGATCATTTTGTGCACAATATGATGTTGCAGGGAAGTTGACCTTTGGGATATAAAATGTCATATCTTTGTCATTTTATCACAATAGACATTGAGTGAAATTGTGACATAATCATCGTATGAACTGTTGTGTAATGGCCAAAAATGTGTTTGAGGTCACTGTGACCTTTGACCACCGAATTGTAATAACAGTTCATTCTTGAGTCCATGTGGACACCTGTGCCAAATTTGAAGAAATTCCTCAAGGTGTTCTTGAGATATCGCGCTCATAGGAATCAGAAAACCTGAGAACATGAAGGTAATAAAAGTGAGCTTGTGTGTGGGGCATGGGAGGGAAACCAATCCGTCAAAGTGTGGATGGCCATCAGTTATCAGATGCCCCGAGAACTTCAGTTAGGATGTTGAGGAAAAGATAAAGGAGGGTTGGGGACAGCGCAAAAAAAATGGCAGCGCTGAAACTTCAGGGTAGAACAAAAGGAGAAGGGGGGTGGGGAGGTGGTGAGTTTAAAGCACCATTACAAGTGAAATTTTAAACATCCGGATATATTCATGCAACCTAGCAAAGCCCACAATCTAATAAAAGATCACAATCTTTAAAGCAGGCGCGGGAGGGAAAAAGATCTGTAATAATAAAATGTAAGAAAATGTCTTAGCATGCTGCTGCATGTACTGTTGAGAAGATCCAGAGAGGGGGGCCCAGGGTGCCAACCATAAACAGCAACGTCCCCAGTTCAATTCTGTCTGGGAACCTTTAATACCCATCTCTTTCTCCTCATTTCATTGAAAATAAGGAGAATAATTTTTGACATAGTGCTGATGCTGGTCTGAGCCACCTTTATAGTGATATGAAAGTCAAAGCCCACAAGGAAGAAAATGAGAGGCGGTATAAGGGTGAGCAGTATGGGAAGACAAAGTAGGGCTGAGACTGAATAGAAGGGATGAGAGTAGAAGGAGAACCACATGTTGATGTGTACCGAGCACCCACCTGTCTGTTATACTCCTCCTCATTCTCCATCCACATGTACTCGGCGAATGGGTTGGCGTCGTTGCCCTCTCCTGCATGCCCATTGGCCACTGGCTCCTTTCCCTCCTTGCCCGGAGCTCCTCCTCCCGGTGTCTTGGCCACCTCTGGACCGCTCATCTCAGCTGGCTCTGCAAGGGAAAGACACAAGTTTAATAGTTAGAAAACTCGCCAAGAAGTAAAAATAGGAACTTGAAACCTCATCTCGTTAAAGAAAAAAAACTAAACTACTAAAAACGAATCAAACACCACTCATACTTCATTTTCTTTCATTCTTAAAGCCAGATTTGACTCTTCTCCTATTTATTCACCCACAGCTGTGTGTTATTGGCTGTAAAACTTAACATTATCTCAACTGAATCAAGGCTCCAACATTTCAGGCCAAGACCCAAAATTTAACAAATTAGCAGAAACTCAATTACTTTCTAGCTACAGCTGGAAAACTTCCTCCCACGGGTAGAAAAGTCTCCATAAACAATAACACCGAAAAACTTTCCATATCTCATGATCTGAATAAGAAGCAGACTGAAAACAGCAACAGCAGCTGGGACAGATCCGAGTCTCCAAAAGTACCCTGTGGAATCTAAAAATGGTCTAACTCCAAATGAGTCTGAAGGCTTAATAGAGTCGTTGACATTTTACGACTGCAATCAATAGTTATTCAGCTTGGTAGAGTGTGCTGCGGCAATAAGGCCTCGCAGTGTTTATTATTAACTGAGAAAATACACAGGGCCAGACTGGCATCATGAAGATATACAGCAACATTCACTCAGGCAAACAAACGCTCAGAGTGTGAAATCAGTTGCCTAATAAAAAGAGACAATACAGCACAGTGTGGACTTCCGCATTTACATACACAGTTTTGCTTTAGTGTGCGAAGCAAAACAACCAAGTTGAGTAAGATTTAAATCTAAGTCAAGGAAATGCAACAGGACAGCAAAGAAAAGCACAAGTTAGAAACGCATCAGTAGAAAAAAGTGAATCAGTGAGTCACTGTTCAAGGTGTGCATCATGTTGCAATACAGAGGGTGCAGGTGTAACTCACATCCGTCTAACCGCTTTCGGATAAGTAGATTTATTTTCTTAAATAGAGGAAACAGTTTGATACAGTGAAAGACAAAAACTCTGTTAAGAATCAATGTTGAGGTCAGTAAAATGCTTTGCTGTCATTCTGGCTACAGTGCCACACACTTTAGGTGTCGAGTTATGTGCCAATTGCCTACAGAGTCATTTTAGAGACTGCTTATGTAATTTAGGGAAATTCTGTACTTTGTGCATGTTTCAACTTGCACTCTCACAGCATGATTCATGACTGTCATGGAAAGTCACTGCTTTCTACTGAAAGTAGACCAGCAACAGTTATTTGTTTAGTTGTCAACTGTTAAATTCATCACCAACTATTCTAATGATCAATGAAGTCAGTTTGAGTAAAAAAATTTTTTTAAAAAAAATAAAAATTCAGTTGAAATTCTCTATTCCAGCTTCTTAAATCTGAACACTCTGGTTTTTCTTTACTCCTCTGTGACAGTAAACTGAATATCTCCGGCTTGTGTACAAACTCTTGGGCTTTGGTAAACACTGATCAACATTTTTTACCATTTTCTAACATTTTACAAAAGACTATGGTATTTGGCAAGGACATAATCAACAGCTTAATCAACAATAAAAAATAATCGTGAGTTGCAGCGTTGAGTACAAAGAGGCCAGTGTTTTCAAAGATATCGATGCATATCAATTCTGAATATTTAAAGCAGTTTCTCATTTTATGTAGCATTGAAACTACAGTACCAGCTGCTCTTCCTCACACAGGCCTATTCTAAAGAGAAAACAAACCTTTTAAAAAAAGAAGTGCCCAGTATTTCTGCTGTTCTTGACGACTAGCCAAATGAAGAAAAGTGGTATCTCGTCATATCACAGCCTTGTTTTATTAATCTTTTAATAAAAATTAAAAATTATATTTCCTCAATGTTGCGTCTTTTTCCTGTGGTACTGAAAATGGTACTGAACATCACTATTCTTCAATGTATTGTATCAAAGTAGAAATTCCAACAATAAAGAGACAGATTCATCTTTCAGCTCCGTGTAGGGAACTTCCAACTTATTGCACTTCTTCTGCAATCGTTGCATCGTGCCCCACATGAAAATCTTGATGATACTTAAAAAGCGGTGGACACTTCTACAGGAATTAATAATACCATCACGAATACCATACTACTGGTAAAGTACATTTAATTAGTGACCACACTTGATTGTATGTGCATCCCTACTTCAGCGACAGACACAGGACTCCTGCTCGGATGATAAATGCCCACTATAATGACATAATCCTCAGACTGCCAGCCAGCTCCAACAGACTTGTCATGACTCAACTGCGGCCTCGCAGTGGGGAGAGAGAAAAAAAGAAAAACGATGATCTCAACCAAGCCGTGCTCACAGCCTCAGGGTCAGCCTGATGCAGACGCACCATTGCAATGTTTGACTTGTTTCCTCAAACTACCAGCAGCTTCACTCGGCTGACTTCAATATCCAGGACATAATGTTACACTGAGACCTATACCTGCTGTTTCTGTCCCGGTCAATGTAACAAACATGTGTGAGCCGAGCTCGGCTTGCTGTTCACTGTACCCACTAACGGGAGGGACACGATGTCCTTCAAAGGAGTTCAAATAAACATGTATAATCTAAGTAGGTTAGTAGACTTACAGGAGGTGCATCTGACTGGCTCAGAGTTATCAGAATTTTGGTCTCTATCTGTAGTGAATGACAAAGCTGCCATGACATACATGCTTTGAAAGCAAACAATAATCAGGCAGGAGAGAGGAAGAAAAAACATGTTGCAAGAGAATACGTCAGGCCTACATTTAATTCTGCACTAGTGAGCAAAGTGCCAGCGTGTCCAACGTGTTTGAAGCCTGCATGTGCGACTGTGCCAGTGTTCAATTTCATTTTTTACTGGAGCCTATAAAGTGTTACGAAACAACACAGACTTTTTACACATCAACACTGAAGATGTGTTGCCTTTAATTCCACACATCAGGCATGGAAGGAAGAAAAAACAAAGCAGACAACAACAAAGTTAACCCAAGATTAGAGTGCACTGAGTTTAAAAGCTAAAATGACTGTTGAGAGTCATTTATCAAGCAAAAATGACAAACACGTTTCTGGTTCCAGCTTCTCAAATGTGAGGATTTGCTGTTTTTTTTCTGTTTGATATAATCTGAAATTGAGTATCACCGGGTTGTGGCCAAAAGAAGCATCATAATGAGACTTCCTGACTTTTTAAAGACATTTTACAAAGAAATATCTAATTTAATAGAATCAATAAATTAATTGATGAGAAAAATAATAGTTAGCTGAATCCATCTTAAACCGATTTGTTCAGAGTAGGAAAATATTAAAGATAAAAGGAATCATGTGAATATGAGCCATAAAAATCAATTCTAACAGTTGTTGAGCATCACCGTCTACTCAGGCGACAGAGTGCACGGCGGTTGACCCAACATGAATAAAGAACAGGGGAGACAGCGAGCACTGTGCCTTTATGTACAGCATGTAGCACTTAACATGTTCATGTTGCATAACCATGTGTCGGTCGCCATGTAATATTTAGTTAGCGAGCGGGGCCTAGCATCCTCAATGCCTGCGAGCAGAGTGAGATTTGATCTGATTCGATGAGGGTGAAGGATGAACAGTGGAAAAGTAAAATGCTGTTCTGCCACAGGACTACAAAGAAAAAAACTGATATGATTAAGCTGTAGTTCTGAGTCAAATTACTTTATGTTGTGATCTGAAATACTTTTAGTTGCACTCTAGTCGTAGATGATGTCAACATCTTCTGACTGGATGTTCCCGATGACCAATTCCCTCATGTATGCAGTATTTCAAGGCTCAAATGAAGCCTTCCTATTGATGAATGTCAATTTTGTTGCCTTGATTATGTTGTTTTTTCCCCACTGCAAATCCTTAACATTAATTCAATTCCCTTCCTATCTTATTTTACATTCATGTCTATGCTTAAAAATACTTGGATTACATATTTTGAATGACACATTAGGACAAATTTAGCACAGAAATTAGATCCTTCCAATACTGATAAAGATGGAAATTGCCAATTAATAAAAATCAATTGGAGGTGCACCTCTACTGAAAGAGTGGAAACCCCAAAATTTCACCCTCAAAATGGTTATTCGGCAGCTATTTTATAAAATACCAATACTTTAAGTAATTTGTCAAGAAAGACAAATCTACACTGGTTCCAGCTGCTGTTGTGTATCAGCACATTAAATATTTGGGAATTTTGGGCTGTTCATCAAACAAAAACACTTAAAGCAACACTTTAGGCTCTGTACAACTATGATGGACTCTTATCTGACCATTTACTGCCACTTTATGGACTAACTTCTGAACGGTAATCAATCAGCTGTTTCAAGAAAATGCCAAACAATTGATGGTACAGCTAGTCGAAAAGGAGAATTTGCCATTTCTCTTGCTTTCATGTCATTGAACATTAAATATTTTTGGGTACTGAACTGTTGGACAAAGAAAACAAGCAAACTAAAAATGTTACTGTGAGCTCTGGGTGACTGATGCACATTTGTTCACAGAGATTGATATATTTAAGAAAATAAACGTCTCATGAATTAATAAATGGTGAAACTACTTTAATTGAAACCATATAAACTTAAAATAATGAACATATTAGCTGACATGTCTACATGTTAACTCATTCATGCCGAGTGTAAACCGATTTGTAATCAGCTGAAATTGTTGGATAATAACAAAATAAGTTTTGGTAGAAATACCAAAAAGAGACACGGTTTGTAAAGGTCAGAATATAAGACTGAACACGTGAAATTGTCGTGCTTTAACGCCATGTGTCACTTCAGAAACCCAAGATACTTTGTGTACCTGCATGTGGGGAAGAAAAAAAAAATCCTATCTCGCCCACGGATTCGACCTGCCGAGCGACAAAACTAGGGAAACACGGGAAAAACCAGATAGGCTTGTTTAACACCATCAGCTGAATATAATGTGCTTTTAAGTGCACAGAATACACCGCCACATAACAGATTATGTAAGGTAACAGTGTGCTGTATGTAGCGGGCTGTGTCGTAGTCGCTTATAGCCTGCTAACGTCTTCAGAGGGCTAACAGGCTAAACCAGGTGTCCAGGCCTACCTGGAAAGTTGGTAAATGGATTGGACGGTTTTAGCCGAGGTAATGCTAAGTGGCTAGTTTACGGTGGCTAACATGCTAGGTAGATAGACATAGCTGTGCTGTCAATGAGCGGATGGGCCTAAGGTGAAAGCTATCCAAGCAACAAAGGGTAGAAGGCTGGGTGGCTAAAAACAGTTATTTTAATGGAAGTCGGGTGGTGCGATTGCGTGAAATCGGCCTCAAAGCGAACTATGAACCACAAGAAAAATACATAGCTGGCTATTATAACATGTTAACCACGCGCTGAGGTCAAACTCCGCTCCCGATCGGATGCTTGAGGCCAAACAAAGTCGGCTGCTCCGTTATCAGCTAGCACGCTGCTACAGCATGGCAGCAGCGGCAGCATCCAGTGAAGCAGGTCAACAAAACAAGCCTCCACTTCGGGGATTACAACAGCTTTGCACACACACACGACGAACCGTGAAAATTCAAGGTTGTAGAAGTTAAAGTTACCTGGCATTGCGCTCTCGGTGTTCACTTCGAGGTGTGACGTTACACAAAGTTATTGCAACTAACGGGCGAAGACTGCGTGTTCGTCGTTTCTCCAGTTGGGATTACTCTCTGCTGCGATGCAACGTAGCTCAAGTTAGCTAAATCTTGTTAGCCACCTTGCTAACGTTAGAAAGCTGGGTCGGTCACGTGGTCCGGTGCTGCATTCACGTTCCTTCAGGAATGTGGGAATTGCAATACATTTTCACATAACGAAAAATGCCCAAAACCAAGATAAAACTCTTGTTTTGTCCTAACCTCAACATGGTCTGTTTAAAATGATTAAGCAGCAAGCAACATTTTCAGAACATGCTGTGCACATGCCACGTGGACAAATACTATTAATTAGATATGCAGGAGGATGTCGAAAGCACATGAAAAACAAACTGACCAAAGTGTTGCTAGAAAGATTTGATGTTTGTTTATTGTTTAGGAAAATATTTGCAGTAATGCACAGAAACAGACGTGTTCCGGATATGCAACCAGCCACATCTGGTTATATCCCTCTGCAGTATTTCCATTCCTACACTTGGCTTGGAGTCACAGCCTGGTGCAGATTTGTGCTTCAGTTATTATTGTTTATCTTCTCTGGTTAGAAGTTAATTAGTCCAGTAGATAATATAATTTGAATTACTGACAGCAGCTGATGATACTGTGGTCCAGCAACAAACCAGTAATGACCATGATGCTAACAATCAGCTAAGAAAAGAATCCATCCTATTTTCATGCCAAAAAAGTTGTAGAGTGCTGTTGAGTTGTACTGCATTATACTGAGAAGTGTTTCTTATATTTTGTCAACCATGTTTAAATCAATGAGGGACGGTAAACTAAATATTAGAAACACCTATCGTTTAAATTGCGTTGAATCAACAACAACTGAACATGAAAAATGTGCAATGATAAGTTGTATGGCTGCTATTTTGGATTTAACTAGGTTTATCCAACAAGCTGACAGCTGAGTGTAGAAACCTCTTTTTTATTGTTACAAGCCCTGTAGCTGTAGAGCTTAGTAATTAAAAAGTATTTCAAGGGATACAGCTATTTTCATTATTAATGAGACATTTAGGGCATTTAGCAGACAATGAGACAGTTATTATTACCTTGATTAATTGTTTTGTCTATAAAACAATAAAAAAAAAATACTGAAAGAGTCCATCAAACTTTTCCTAAAGCTCAAGGTAACATCTTCAAGTTGCTCGTTTTGTCCAACCAACAGCACAAAGCCTCAAACAATTGACTTTTCAATGAGACATATGAGAGAACAAAGCTGCATATCCTCACATCTGACAGCTGGAGTTTATGATTGTTTCTTGAAATTGACTTACACAATGAATCAATAATCAAAATTGCTGTGACAAATTTTCTTTCAATCAACTAACTTCAACCCAGAATAGGTCACAGGACAAAGGTGAAGTCAGAGATATTTGAAATAGGAAATCAATTAAAGTCTTCAACACACATACTTATGTGTGCAGACTTTCCACTAACCTTTCCTTTTTTTATTATAAATTATTAGATAGCTTTACCTCTTGAACAGTTAGCCATAGGGTCTCAAGTAGACAGTTTAGCTTTAAAGGGCCATAAGCCAACTACACTACACGTCAGAGTAGCGCTGACGGCCGAAAATCGGGGCTCGGAATGGGTACGTGAATGCAGCATGTGAACAAACATCCCTGAAGCTCCACCACACCAGCACCACCACTACTCTCTTTACTCTCTCCCAAAACACAAATGCCTGCGTGGCTTCGGAAATAAAAGTATTTCGGTCTATTAATAACATAAAATCTTACTAATTACACTTTGATTAACTTTTATGAGGGGTCATAAATGATTGTAATGATGGTGAACAGTGTGAATCAGTGTGTATATTGCCCTACCTATAGCCCACTATCACTTATCTGAGGAAATTAACAAATCCAATATTTGCATACTTTCATGAACTTGACAGTGCTCCAATGATAAAATCGGTTATAATATATCTATTTCCATTGCAGGAGAAGACTTTAAAGCGGCTTTACGACCTTTTATGATAGTTTTCCCGTATTTTCACACTGGTAATTGAGGGCTGAAGTTGTGCAACACGATAAGCAATGTTAACCGTGAAATGACTGCTGCTGCTTGTTGTCGATGTAAAGCTACAAACGGGCTCACACGGAACATAAGTTCGATGCTTTTTTGATAAACATAGTTGACAGTTAGCCTTTCTCGTCGCTTTCTTGCCGCTCTTCCCTTCAGGCTTCCTTTGTTTTCTGTAGCAAACACAGCTTCCCCCTTTACTCCACCAATAACAACAGACTCACCAAACAACTTCAAGTGACCGCAGTCAGATAGGGGGGAATCCGCAACCAGCTGTCGGGGGGAAACGGCTCTTTTCCGGTCCCGAATATCACAAGAAAACCACCCAATACAGAAATTCTTCTAAGAAATCTCCAACACGCTAAATAAACACGTATCCCCTTTGTCAGTTAGCTTGCCTAAATGGCTTAAAAACCGGGTAAATCCACTGTTTCTTTGCCTAAACGTCGAGGGGGGAAAAGACGTTGTGTCGCGGTAGCGTTTGTCCAGCTGCACACTTCAGTCATTGGTTGGAATCTACGTCAGTCAACGCCTTCTGGGGCTGCTATTGGTCCAGGCCACCAAACGCCCCGCCCCACCCCTCCATTCACGTAAGTAAACAAAATATAAACCGTTTTTCTTGGTGCCCCTTTTTTGTAATCAATATGACCGGTTAATATTTGACAACGTGGCCGTTTTAACTAGGACTGACCTTTCTTTAAGAGACGAGGCTCTACTTTTACGTTTGTTAAGGTTGTTTTGGGGGCGAGAAAAGCGAGAAGATAAGAGGAAATGTACAGCAGAGAGATGAAAGATAAAAACCTTTGATATGTGAGTGTGAGCAGTGGCGTGCACATACTTTTCAGGGGCGTGGGAATCACCACCTTGTCCCTCATCTGTCACCATTACATTGAAATCCTATCTGCTTTCTCTGGAAATATGACGTGAAGGATTCTTGAAATACTCTCACATCTGGATCTTTTTAGGCTTTTTGGTCCTGAAAAGACAGTCTAAAACACTAACCTCAAAGGTATTTCTGCAATCTCCAAATATTTTAACTATCTGGGTAAAAAGATATTACAACTAAAAAGATATTTCAAGGCTGAAGTTACGCATCTCATGCGCATTTTTTGCGACACAGAAAAAGTATAACCACGTTCTTTTATGTATTTGATCATTGCTCACCGATCACAAGTCAAAAGAAGCTTTTAAATTACACTGGTGTCAATGAGAACCTGATGAAACTGCAATACACTCACAGATAAGTAAGCTAATTATGTGTGGCTGAACAAATAAATCAAGACACTCCTTGGCGTCTGAGCTGGATTTTCTGTTTCTTGTATTGCTACATTATTGTTTATGAGGCAATTGAATATCGGAAAGGAACACCAATACAGACAACTGACTGCTAGAATTGTCATTCAGGTTGAGCAACAGCACACATCTTTGGAAAAAAACGGGGTTGCTAATGGGGAATAGTAAAAATGATGATGAAAGACACTGAAACAGTGTAATTTATCCAGGACAATGGCAGACAGACTGTGCCACTACGCCACAGACAAAAAAAAAAGCAGTGTGAAAGTTTTACCCATTCTGTTCACACAGAGCTGCCAACTCACTTGCATCACAGCCTTTTATAGCCTCAGTGAATTTTGTCTATTTTTTGGTCAAAGCAAAACAACTCACCTTCACCTGTCTAGAGAGCTGAGGATGTGTTTCAGTGATGACACCAGTGCTAAATCAGAAACACTCTTTGTCCTAAATAAGATGATGACAGGGGAATGTATGTTGTGTATACATTTGACTCTCTGTATTTATGTTTTGAAAAGTGCTATTTTCAGCCTGCATGCTGAAATTGTAGTTTATTGAAAATAGTTGTGAATTGTACGTTTAAATTTTTCACTTCTTAATGAAGTCCTTCGAAGGTTGTGTTCTAAAAATGGTTTCACCCAAAAATTAAAATCCATGGGGTGCTCGCTAATGCTGTTAGCCTAGCAGCTACAGTGAAGATTTTGGCGTACAAAAGGGTGTAAATAACATCTTTTAAAATCAATTTATGCTGTGTAAGCTGTATGGAGCCATTTTTACGTTTTTCTATGTTGGATTTTTTAGGTTATAAAACAAGTCCTCATCTACTTCAGTTCATCTTCATTCAGCCTCTGTCCAAAGCACCTCAAATACACAGCACGTGATTACAACTTTCACCTGGATCAACCCAGCTACCTTCTTAAAAGGAATCATCTCAGGCACTTGTGGGCTAGAAAAGAGGGTGCATTACCCTAACATCACAGTGGAGGGCGACTGTGACACACTGTGGCTGTTGGGCAGTATGGTGTGTCCACTGGCAGAAACATTATTATTATGTTGTCTGTGTGGATGAAGTTGTGTAGCTGAAACTGAGGAAGTCAACTCTGCACCCTGTTCCAACTCCCAATCTCATAAACAGTCATGTTGAGGGACTTACTGCACCACGTCTGAACCTGCTTCTCTACTTCTTCTCTGTTGTCCATCATTGAATTTATGACTTTGAATGTCAGTCAGTGCAGGGCTAGTAATTTCTGCACCAACTGCTGTTCAATTGTCAGTAATACACAGATAAACAGGGCTCTAGGGTGCGTTTACATTTTCATTAGTTGCACCAGTGCACCTGGTATTCAGCAGGTCAGATTAAAACAATCTATACATTTTTGTTTCTGAAATTTCCTTTCACATGTGCAGTGATTTAAAAGGATGAAAAACATCTGTCTGCACCTTTATTCATGTTTTCAACCACTCACATAATTTGTTAAATCAATATGCGTTGTTGGGTTCACCTAAATCATGTCCTGGTGCACCTAAATGAAAAAGGTAGGTTCACCAGTGCAATTGGCATAAAAAGTAAGCCTGGAGCCCTTGTTAATTTAAAGTTGAGTCAGACTTTTATCATCTTTAACTGCTTTTCTCACACTAAAAAGTTCACAGCATTCACACAAAAGTTCCAACAGAGCAGGGGGGACATGTTTTTCTTGTTAAATTATCAGCCCTCAGCTCACAAAGATTACCCAATTAGGGCATTTGTGCATGCATTATCTCTCTATTAATGACAGGGCAATTAAAGGCCACATCTTGAAAGTTAAGTGCTGCATATTCATTGGGGTGTAAAGATATTCAAATATCGCTATATCAGCTGATATTCATATAAACATTGAGTATGTACATAAATATGCTGATACTATCTGTGATAGGCCACATATTGGTCGATAATATTGGCCAACTGATATATCCATCGGGCTCTAAACCTCAGTATAAACCCATGCTTGGTCTTCATTTAGTTAATAGACAAAGAAGCTCCACGTCATTGTAAATCGACGCTTTAACAGATTTCCAGCTTACTACAGTATTTCTGGATTGTCTCAGCTGGATGCAAGATGCATGCTCGTGCACATGTGTGGAGAAAGAGATGGGGACATTAAATCAGTGCTCAAGAACGCCAGATGTTCCTTCAGAGTGTCAGCTCAAATCAGTGTGTGTGAGTTTGTGTGTGTGCGTGTCTGCAGTCGATTTATCCTCAATGACCTGGGAAACCTGTCCTTGAGAAACTCATAAAGGCCTCCTTGTGATCATACACACACCCTGGGCTTTATCTGTGATTTCTGCTCCATTCAATCATGGCGAAGGAAGTTAGTGACGTCTTTGGGAGAAGAGAAGTTTGATCTGAGACTCCTCATATTGCAGATTTAATATACAGCTCACACCTGCACATTGTCATGGGAGTGCAAAGCAATATCATGCAACCAAATGTCCTCAAACTCACCATTTAGGTGCAGACAAAAAGGAGGTACTTTAACTCTTTCCCCCTCATTCCTTCTCCCCACTGCTGTTACATGACGTCCCCCTACCTCCCTCCTCTCCCTCCTCCAGCCCCCCTCCGTCATAAATTTCCCGCTCTGTCTTTGCCATTGAATCATAAATCATAAATTCCCTTCCTGTACCTCTCTCTCTCCCTCGCCCTCCCTCTTTTTATTATTACACAATAGCCCAGACTTGATGTCAGAGGGCAGTCATGTTTAATATGTGTGTGTGTGTGTGTGTGTGTGTGTGTGTGTGTGTGTGTGTGTGTGTGTGTGTGTGTGTGTGAGTGTGTATCTTCTACCCCAGCCTTTCCTGTGGCCCTGGCTCCCCACCCCAGGCTTCACCGGTGAGTTAGTCCAGTGCTGCTTGCACACACACATGCACGCAAACACACACTGGAACATAAGACACACCCTAACACGCACATGGAACAGGAAGTGGCACGTTAGCACACGCTCAACGGTACAACATTGCCTTTATTATTTTCTGAACAAACTCAATACTCCTACAAGTGCTGATAGTCTGAGGGCCTGTTCACACTCACCACTGAGGGGCTTTTCGAACACTCCAATGAGCTACAGGCCGACAGTGTGTTCGATTTTAACAAGGACTTTGGTGAACATGGAAATATATTCCTGCTGTACATTTGTTCCAGAAACCCTACAGAAAACAAGGGGTCACACAGTATATGCAGATATTTCTACTTCACTCCTCCTCTAATGGTTCCCCTGTGTGCATGTTCAGGGTATGGGCCCCTTGTGTGTTTAATATGTTTGCTTGAAAAATGGTGCAAAAAGTCATGTAGTACTTGTGCCAGATGATTTATTTGTAGGCAAGGCTACATAATTATTACCACTTTCTAACCTACATTACAAATGCAAGTGGATCTGCGAATTCTTGACCATTATTCACCTTGATGAAAGAAAAGGGAAGAATAACATTTTTCCAAATGACGTGATTGTGCAGAACATTGATTATGGCTGTTTGAAAGGCCAAAAGATCACAAATCTCAAGCTTCATGATCATTCTTGACATTAGAAACAGCAGCTGACAAAACAACTTAGCCCAAGGTTGGAATTATTGAGGTCCTTGATGTCTTTTAATCTATGTTGACTTAAAACTCCACATGCAAATGAAGACCTTGTGATACGGTCAAAAGTTTCAGAACAAACAAGTAGGATGTCCTTGAGCTGAGATTGGTTTATCACAAAACACAGGTGATTTAAAATTCATTGCTGTATTTAGGCTGCCGATTCCTGCAGCAGTGCAGGCACCGGCCTGCACCACCCCTAAAGCTGACCAATTACATGTTATATCTATTATTTCTTGGTAAGGAATGGTTTGACATTTTTTGGAAATGCGCTCATTTGTTTTCTTGCCGATTTATATGAGAATATTGATTTCACTCTCATTATCGAGGGTAAATATGGCCATCGGCCGGTTAGCTTAGCTTTGCAAATATGTTTAGCCTGCTAATTGGTGAGCTTTTGAGGGGCTGGCAGGTTTTGAGCAGCACCATGCTAGCTGTTTCCCTAAGTTTCCACTCTTTGTGCTAAGGTAAGTGAGATGGCTGTTAGTTGTATTTACTGCACGATAAGATACGAGTGGTGCCGATGTTGGCATCTAACTCAGCAAGAAAGTATATTTTCCTGTTGCTTAAGATGCACTAACATAAATGTATGTTGTGGTCGACAGTGTGTAAAGCTAAAGCTATAAACAAGGTGTAGTAACTGCCCTTAGAAATATGAAATTCCTAAAATTTGTGTGGTGTCTGATGCTATCTGGAGGGGAAGTAACAGGTTCTCACTCAGACAGCGGTTGAGATTTTGGTCTATTTAGAGGAGCTGGAGGGAGAACAGTGTGTGTGTGTGTGTTTGCGTGCACGCTTGCATGTGTATGTTATGGGTGTGTTTCCGTCACTCGAGGACTTCCAGGGTCCCTGAGATAATGCGGGATTCATGAGAGGAATACCACACAGGGGTTCCTTCCTGTCACCTGACTCCATCACTTCCTGCGTTGGGCTTCCTGCGTCCTCCAAGGAGAAGGGTGAGGCTGTGCTCAGACGAAGACTTATGATCCTTTTCATAATTCTGTGTCCCTGAGGTGATCCTGAGGTGATGGAGGAGCTTGACCTCGGCCTCCCTGGTGTTTTTTAAGTAGGTCTAATGGAGGTTTGATTGCCAAACAGAGGTGTCAAGCAAATGCCCAAAACTATGAAAACCCCAGATTTGATAGCAAAGCTGTTGAAATTTTGCCACACAACAGCTAATGTAAGTCATTAGAAAATTAATTGGAGCAAATGACTGCGGGTGAGGGATCAAATAAAATGGATTCTACACAGAAAGATGCAAGAGAGGGGCCTATAAAAGAGAGAAAGGACAGATGTAGAAGAACAATAAAAGAGGCAATAAAGGGAAAGAAAGAAAGAGAGAGGTGATGGCAGGATCCATATGGGGCCTCTTGGTTTTTGGGCAGCGAGGGGAGACATGCCAGGTAATGGCTTCCAGACACACACACACACACACACACACACACACACACACACACACACACACACTCATGCACCCTAATTCGATTTAGAAATCTGACAAGGAGACTGAGTGTATGTGGATGTGTGTGTATATACCAGAGGCCTTTTCTTTCGCATACTCAAGAGGTCTGACTTCCTCTGCCCATGAGAGTGGGGCCAGCTAGTCTCAGTCCGTGTGTGTGTGTGTGAGGGAGAGAGAGAGAGAGAGAGAGAGAGAGAGAGAGAGAGAGAGAGAGAGCACTGGGGGTTAATGTATGCTTTCAATCACAGCTCTAGTGGGGAGAAATCAGATCCCTGCAGCAATGATGTGAACCTCCACAGATACAAGTCTACAGCCTCACAGCATACGAAAAGACATATATCATGCAGACAACAGGGTGACAAGTGCATTTATATACAGTCTAGTCAAATTCAATTTTCATTAAAGATATAGTTTGACATTTTGGAAAGTGTGTTTATTTTCTTTTCCAAGATTCCGACGAAAAGATTGATACCACTCTCATGTCTGTAGGATAAATAGGAAGCTACATTGAGTAGCCCGAAGGCAACAAATTGGGTCTAATCTGGACCGAGATCCATCCTCCATCCTCCATCCAAGTTTTGTGGAAATCCGTTCAGTAGTTTTTGTGTAATCCTGCTGAGAAAACCAACCAAGGGTGAAAGCGTAACGTCCTTGGCGGAGGTAAAGGTGGAGCATTGGAATGAAGTTTATCATTTGTTTTAGGCTGACTGAACACACCTGGCTGCTTCCTGCTTTTGTCCGCAAAGTTAGAAAGTTGGAGGTAATGTTATGGAAAGGTTAAGGGAGCAGCTACAGCAACAAGGAAAGGAAAGCGGTAAAGATAAAGAGGAGACGAAGAAAAACATTAAAAGAAAGCAGCAGCATGTGAAGAGAGATGAAGAGAAGATGAAACGAGGAAGACAGGAAGAGATAATTAAACAGAGGAAGGATACATATGGAGGAGTGGGAGGGGAAAGAGAGGGCGAGATGACTTAACTGGGATACACCGCCTGCTCAGGAATATTCCACCCTCAGTCTCCAACACACTCTGCAATTTCCCAGTGAGGTAAATCCCCCAGCATTCCCCCACTATGCGCTGTCACAGCCCTCCCACTCCTGCAACTTATGTGTGTGTGTCACTACTTTTCTCTGACATTCCTGTGCAGAACGGAGAGGCAGTGAGCTCTGCTGCAGAGAGACAGAAGTACAAATCCAACTCAGAACCTCATTAGGAAAAGCTGCGATTTACTCAGAAGAAGAAGAAGAAGAGGGTGCAGCTCTTTCTCCTTCCATCACATCTCACTGTAAACTTTTCTGATTAGGGAATTCCAATTTTGGGAAATCTGCATGCAAGTCAGCTGTGAAGTCTCACGTTTTAAACAAGGGATTTCTAGAAAAGCATCCTCTTGTGTCCACAGTTTCCTCCTGTTCTTCCTCTCCAATTCCCTCCCTGGAGGCGGATTCTAAACTTCGGACTGCCGAAACTTCAGTTTGGGAAATACTTGTGGAGAGAAGGACAAGGACATAGTGTTGCAACAGCAAACAAAGAGGTAAGTTAACATTCAAAGATGATAATTGCACTTTAAATTGGTGATGTTTCTCTGGAGATTAAATGCACTTTTTTAAGCTGCTTTGGCAAAATGTCATGTAACGTTTTGGCTTCATGTTTGTAGTATTTTGCATTAAAGGTGCACTATGTATTTTTGGGGACTATATTTGAATCTTCATTTTCCTAATTTCTTATGACTAAACAAACTAAATAAACAAACTCTTTTTGTTTTCATGACTGAATAAACTGATTAAACAAACTGACCTTAAAGGACAACACAATTTCTTTACTCAAAGTTTTATATTTGGCGGACCCTGCCACCTTTCTAGCTTCAAACAGTGTAGACCTTATTTTGCTCTGAGAACAGCTTGTTTGTTCAGTTATGGAGAAAATAAATATTTCTGGTTTTTGTATTATTACCTCATTAATATTATTATATTAAAATTCTGAGTTTGAATCTCTTCTCCAAAACTACATAGCGCTCCTTTAATGTTCTGTTAATAAGAAAAAGCTGCATGATAAGAAGCCCTACTAAAACCTGTCTTGCCAGTAAGTCTAACAGAAATATTTACAAAATTTCTCCATACTTCAAAGTGAGAGCTTGATCGTTAATGGTGCATAAAAGTGGAGTGTGTTGCACAATGTGCGCCGAATGTGAAGTCTCAGGGGAGTTAGAGTTGCTTGTTCTGCTGATCCCCTGCAAGATCTAAGTCGTGTGTCTGAGAATGAGAGAGAGAAGAAAAGGACGGAGGGGCAGAGGGGGAGTAAATTGTCCACTGCACATTGGGTTGAAAGAGATGACAGGATGAGATGGTAAAAGCTTGAAGAAGGAAAGGAAAATGTATGTGCAGTTTCATCCTGTCTCTGGTTTTATCATTAAATAGCAAGGACAGACGCAGGGTAAGAATGCCAGTGATGCACACACGCAAGCACACAAGATGTTTCGGGCACAAGCTGGAATAAATGCACACAGATGTGGCATGCATGTACGCAAAGAAAGGATGTCAAACTAACTTATGCTCGCACACTCGCTCACAGAAAGAGATTTAAACAAACACATCTTTGTTTCATTGCACTCATCTGTTTAGTTTGCTCCTGGCTCAGATCGCGGATCGACCCAGTGCTGAAATACAATGCACACAAACACACACAAGCCAATGAAAACAATACACACATGCACAAAAAGTAGATGCATGTGCTGAAGGACCTACAGGGAACTTTGAGACAGCTCACTAATCAGGACACTAAGAATAAAACAAATGAAATACACACTCTACTCTGACATTTCATGCACACACATCTTTCCATTCTCTCAACTCCTACTGGTAATTTCTCCTTGCACATCTGTGCTGTTTTATCATAAACTGTGAGTCATAAATGTGTATGAGTAATTTGAGGTGCACGTTTTCTTGTTTGTTTAACCAAGACAAAAAGTTGGCTGGTGTTATTGTCATATAGCATTAACATATATAGTATTTGACGGACATTCTCATTCTTAAACTTACACTTGAGCGCTTCTCCATGCAACCAGCAGTGTAACCAGTCATCGCTATAGTAGCTGGGAACTAGAAGTTCAAGTGCATGATGGGTGCTGTGAAAGATGGTGGTGGTTGGGGTGTGTCTTCACTTCACTTGTTATATATTTTGTTGAGTTGTGTAGTTACGTCATCCTAAGTGTTTCCAACAATGTTCAAACCCACAGAAATCCTAAATTTTTTTTAAGGTAACAGTGCATTTCACCTGTTGCTTTAACTTCCAGGGAAACACTTGAACGCTACTTCCAACCTCCAACATCATCAAACTACTAATGGGAGTTTAAAGCTGCACTTATTTACAGTTTTATAAACAGAAAATGATCACCAGACTCTGCGCTCCACTTCAGCTCTACAGAGCGTTTTAGTGCCTTTTAACCCATTGCTTCGATTTATGACCCACAACCAAACTTTTTCTGGCTCACTCTCATCAACCTCACTTTCAGCTGCAGCAGGCGGCCATTTTTAGCTTTAAAAACTCTGATAAATCCGTTGTGCACCACCTGTCTAGTGCCAAGCAGCAGATGGACAAAGCTAACAAAATCAAACAAACTAATGAACACTGTGGAGCATTTAGCAGCTAAAGAGTCAGATATTCCCCCAGGAGTTGGTGGAGAACAAAACAGAGCTAAAAGAGAGTGAATAATTGGACTTGTGTTTATCACAGATTAAATAACTTATGTTGCTTCTATTTGATAGATGTTTTGTTAGGCAATTGTTTATTAACTTTATGAAATAATACATCAATATTATGTTTACAGCTTATTGTGCTGCCCCCAAATGGCCCAAAATGAAATAACGCAAGTTCACCCTTAAAAAACCAGTTACTCAGAAATGTCATAACTTTTTAATTCTTCTAATTATTATTTTATTTAGACCTCTATGTCTGCACAATTTTATACCTCCATTTGAATTGCAACACTTCATCACACAGGAAGTCCTGAAAATCACACTGATGGTAGAGGACAGTGGAAGCCATTAATGATTCTACATGCATAATAGTGTTGCCGTGTTTCTCTGCAGACCCTGGCTCCTGTAAAGATGGTTGACGTGGTGCAGCCAGACCCCAACAGCCTTCAGATACCCGGTGAGACACGCATACAGTTTGTACACATGCTTCATTACTATGGCAACATGGGCAAAATGACTCATTTTTCCCTCTTTATCTTTTGGAGCGTGAACACGCTGACCTTTCCATGTCCCTCTCCCACTTGGGAATATTACTCACATCAGATTCCAGTGACACTCCAGTAATGCCGGTTCATTATAAATATTCAACCTCACATCTCGAGAGCTTCAGGTTAAGTGTGTTTACGCCCTATCCCACTTATCTCTGCAGGGAAAATAAGGTATTTTTGCACATGTTCATGTACGTTAGTATCAGCAGTTGACGACAGCCTAATGATGGCTCTTTCCTATTGATAAGAGAGGTTTCCCATGGCTGCATATTGCCTTAAACCAACAGGTTTTTTTGGTTATTCTTTTCATTTTTCAGTAGCGCATGTGTGACACTTTTCCAATGCTGAAACATTATAATTATGAGATTTTAATTGTTAGCACTGCATAGTGTTACACTTGTCTTTCTCTTCTCCATTAATCCCCAGATGATATATCAGCCGCTTCGTCAGTCCCTTCGTCGCCTGCCACAGCTAGAAATGACTGCAGCATCACACCCCTCACACCGTCACCCTCACCGGTAACCACACACACACACACACACACACACACACACACACACATACACACACACACACACACACACACACACACCAGACATTCCTACACACCCTTTCCTCTTTCTACTTATTTTCTTTATATAGAGCTCTTAAACACGACGTGTAAACCCACATCCACTTCTCACTGTTATTAGTGGTTTATAATAACACTTACACACAGTTTAAAGTGAAGTATAGGCTTAAAACAAGTGCCCGATAAAGACTACAGTTGGTGGTCAAGAATATGCACTTTGGCACTAACTCTCACAAGTGGGCTACTAAAGAAGGAAAAACAGCATCAGATCTCAAAGCCAAGCTGATAATTCTGCTCAGTTTCCTCTCATAGAAACTAGTTATTACAGAATTGTCAGAGGCATTGGTTTAAATCCCACCCATGCTTCATTTCCAGACAATGACAGCCCACATTACCTCATTCACTCTGTGGTAGGGATGCTTATATAGTGGCACTAAACAGCTGAGGATAAGGGTAATATCAGGTTTGATGATATTTAGTCATAAAGCAAAGTTTTAGACTGTAATTGTGACCTGATGAAAAGTTAAGTTATCAATTCAGATTGTAGTCAGTACTCAATTATGATTTTAAAAGTAACCAAGTAGATTGCATAGTGTAGTGCATTCTTAAGTATGAGTAAAATTACAGACTCAAAAGTAGAAGTACCCCAAAAATGACTTGATTACAGTGATTTGAGAAGTTGTAATTAGTTACTTGCACCCCTGAGTAAAATCTGCTAATTATTTTCTTTCTTAATAGGTTGATTGCTTGGTTTATAAAGATTAAGAAAATAATGAGAAATGCCATCAGAAAGTGACACCTTTATAACTTTGTCCAACCAACAGTCCAAACCTCATATTTACATTTGTGAAGCTGGAAATATGTATTGTTTTTATATGAAGAATCACTTAAACCATTAACAAAACGATTCCCAATTAATGTTATCAGTTTAAACAGTACTTTTATAAATGGGTGGGTATTTCAATTTATAACAAAACATGATATTTTACAAACTCTTCACATGTTATGAGTGTAGAAATCCTAATGTGTAAAGTAAGTCAATAAATTTGATGAAATAAAAAGTAGAATATTTCTCTCTGAGATGAAGTGGAGTGGAAGTATAAAGTGGCATTAAAAAAAGAAATCAAGTAAAGTACAAGCTCCTGAAAGTCATGGCAATCAATCTAATAGTTTTTGAGAAAAAATATACAAATACAAAAATATGAATCTCATGGTGGCATTAGAGGATAAGTTGAGGGATCACCAAAGTCAGTAGGCTTCATCCTGTGGGCCACAGAGCCACACAGCCAGCTCGGCTAATAAACACACAAAGGTGAGCACAGAGGTGATTATGAAGAGTTGTTATCCTATCAGTGTCAGCTACAACACACACAAATCTCCCTCTCCCTCGGGCCTTGTTCTCTCTCTCAGCGGGTGGAGGTCAGACCCAGGATGGCCTGTCCGTTCACGGTGGTCGTGGCGATAGACTTTGGGACGACCTCCAGCGGCTACGCGTTCAGCTTCACACAGGACGCAGAGGCCATACACATGATGAAGTAAGAGTCTGCTTATAATGTCTTCAGTTCTATTCTTTAAATGTTCTGTCGTTAACATCTTTTCCCTCCAAACCACACAGGCGCTGGGAGGGCGGCGACCCTGGGGTGGCCAATCAGAAGAGCCCGACGTGTCTGCTGCTGACTCCTGATTTGCGGTTCCACAGTTTTGGGTTCGCGGCCCGCGACTTCTACCACGACCTGGACCCAGAGGAGGCCCGGCATTGGCTCTACTTCGATAAGTTCAAGATGAAGATCCACAGCACGAGTGTAAGAGAGATCAGATGAGACAGATCTGAGATAATCATCCTGATGTTGTCACGAATTATACCTAAACATTTTTTTCAAAGCCTACTTTACAAACTGGTGGTGTTTGGTTTGAGTTATATGACTGTTACAAGGCAAGGAGGGTCCAATGAGTGAACACAATCAAGTTGCATCGTGGGAAATGTAGGATCCAGTGATTAAGAATCTTAAAACGTGCAAGGGAATAAAAATCTGTCTGTTTAAACTCTAAGTCTCCAAGTGCAACAATAAATTGCTGGAGTTTCCCTTTAAGGCTTAAGGCATCAGAAAGATGACTTGTTCCTGCAGCAGTTTTTCAGCAGTTGCGTTTGTGTTTGCTGCAGGACCTCACCATGGAGACGGAGCTGGAGGCAGTAAACGGTCGGAGGGTCAGGGCCATCGAGGTGTTTGCTCACGCCCTGCGATTCTTCAGGGAACATGCCCTAAAGGTGCAGTTACACATATATGTACTTTTTTAGATATGTCTTATATAAACAAGGTGTTGCTGTACTGTAGCTCACAAAGTACTTTCTTTTACGTGAGTATTTTTGTCTGATGGATGCTCATATCTCGAGTCCGATTTTAGGAAGTGTTATATCAATTCTTTATAGGAGGTGAAGGACCAGTCGTCATCTGTACTGGAGGGAGAGGAGATCAGATGGGTGATCACTGTCCCCGCTGTGTGGAGACAACCTGCCAAACAGTTCATGAGAGAGGCTTCATACCTGGTAGGAACACACAGACACATATTGACAGATGCACACTGACAGATAAATAAATCCATGCATTGGATATGACTGGCTGAAAGAAGAAAAACCAATACTTTAATACTTTCAATACATTGTACATGCTCTTAAGTCAGCCCAAACTATCAACCTGTCTGTTACAGAGGCCAAGGATGGTTTTTGTTTAAAACCTCCTGATACTTATTGTTTTTGTTGCTTTATGGGTTGAGAAAATTCCCTTTCTTATCTAATCATGCTACTATCACCTGAACCTGTCTACCTGTGGAATGTTCCAAACATTGGTGTATTTTCTTTTATAAAATGTTTTTTAAAGTCATTTTGTGTCTTTTATGCACCTCTATATCACAATTCCCCCCTTGTGAATCAAAAACTTTTTATTTTTTAATTTTAAAAAGACCCTCTAAAATGCAGCTGAATTACCAAATATACATTCTCACTGAGCTTAAATCCAGTCTGTGTTTCTTGTTCTTGTTGCATGAAAAGTTGAGATTTCAGACTTCAATGTTGTATGACTGACCCAGACCATTCAATCATCTGTACGTGTGTGTGTGTGTGTGTGTGTGTGTGTGTTAGTGTGTGTATGTGTGTGTGTGTGTGTGTGTGTGTGTGTGTGTGTGTGTGTGTGTGTGTGTGTGTGACAGAGAGAGTAAGAACAACAGAAAGATGGAAAGAAAGACAACATTTGAAGCATGAGATAAAGGTTGTCTGAGTAATGTTCCCATGAAAGATCACTTTCTATTTTTCTTTGACAGAACACACACACACACACGGACAGAGAGAGAGAGAGAGAGGGAACACTGCACTTTTGCCTCTCTCTTCCCTGTATATGTTCCCACCAACACACACACTCCTGCTCGATGCACTGTATGTGTCACAATGACTTGTAGGAAGTGTGCGTACATGGACAGGAATGCGGGGGGTCCTATCACAATACACATCAATCAGAGTGGCCCGACCTGTGAGTGTGTGTGTGTGTGTGTGTGTGTGTGTGTGTGTGTGTGTGTGTCTGACTGTACAACCTTTTACTTTTAATGTCATGCTTTCCTCATTCTCGTTCCCTCGCTGTTCAACCGTCTCATTTTAACACACACGCACACACATACACACACACACACACACACACACATGCACAGGATCAATTTGTTAACCTTTATCTCTCATCTGCCCTTCACTCACTCGGGTACCTACATAAATAGTCTAATGCATACACGCTTTCACATGCACACTGACATATACGCACGCACACACACCCACCCTGCGCTGGCTCCCAGCTTGAGGCCGTCGGGGTGTGTGTGCTTCCTGCTGGTGATGATGTCATCAGAAATGAACAATGAGGGAGACCGGCGTACAAACACAGGAAGTAGTGTCCAGACCACCGCCCTGCACACACACACATCATTCCAGACACTCAACTTTACTCCCAATACATCGAGACTAGAGCTTATATACCAGCTCTCCTCTCCTAATGGCACTTTGTTAGGCCTATAGTGTATATGCACCGAAGCAGAACCATGTATGAAAGCATGATGGAGTCGTGCTCGTTCAGCCCCTTAAGTCTGCTCAATAATACAATTCTGTTTCTGCCTCTCTCTCCTCCTCCAGGCTGGTCTTGTATCTCCCGACTGTCCCGAGCAGCTCCTCATCGCTCTGGAACCAGAAGCTGCATCCATTTACTGCCGCAAGCTCCGCCTCCACCAGGTGATTGACCTGAGCTTGCAGCCAGTCACAAATGGCCTCGATCTGGAGGGGTCACGGCCCTTTGACTCAAGCTTCAGACAAGGTAGTAAAAAGAGAGAGCGAGAGAGAGAAAGTGTGTGTGTGTGTGTGTGTGTGTGTGTGTGTGTGTCCTGTTGTAGACTTTGTCATGAGCATGAAACCACACTATGTTCCTGGAAATGTTGTTACTTGATTGCACTTGGGGATTGTGGTTTTTATTAAAGGACGAGCTCTGCGTGTGTGTGTGTGTGTGTGTGTGTAAAAGAAATAGAGAGCAATGAGGGTAAAGATCTGACTTCAGATACTGCTTGTGGTTTTGCCTCATGACTTTGCAGTTCTGTGTGTTGTGTGTACGTGAGGTTCTGCATCCTACCCATATTTTGCAGCAGTATGACCATGCTTTTCAGTTCGAGTTTTCTGCACAGACAATTCTTTACTTGCACAATGTAGTGTGACGTGATCCGCTTTACGATCTGCATGTCTTTTTGCTACCGGTGCCAACTCTACAGTATATTTAAATTCCTTATCAAGCAGAGAGGTCTGAGCTTTACTGCTTGCTTTCACAAGACGGTGTACATCAGTCACTTCCATTTTTAGCAGCTCTCCCAAGCATCGACTGTGAAAAAGAGCCATAGCGACCTAAAGTTAGTGTGTGGCAAGTTACCGTCGCTTGCGGTTCTTAAGAGTCTATAGGTATCTCAGTACTTTTTCATCTGTAACTTTACTTTTCACAGTCCCACGCTGTAGTTTGTCATTCGTCTGGTTACTTCCATTTTTGATCATTTACATGATCACATAGGTGTTTTTTACTAGGTTAAAGGTTGAAGGTTAGCCTGTCATCTTGCCTAGCTGGCTTCCTAAAAAGCTCTGCATATACACATAATAGTAGCGTGTGGCTAACTATTGTTGCTAACTGTTATCTATCTAAAGGATCAAAAGTGTTAAAAACACTGTATACAAAAACAAATGGGAAACTATTGACAATATATACAATGTGAACTGAAAAGCGAAGTAATTTAACTAAGTTACGGATGAAAGAGTACTGAGATAACTATAACCGTTAGCGCCCACCTGTAGTAGCTTCATGGCCCATCAGTGGGAATCACTGGTTTAAGGCATATAGCTATCATAGGAGCTTTGGACTGAGATGGGCCTGGGCTAGCTGATTAGCATGCTAACTTAAGATGGATGTCATAATGTCAAAACTGTTATTTCGTCACATTTTGTTGATCTTTTTTTAAAATAAATCATGTTTTCAACTAAAATTCTTACATAATGCACCTTTATCAATGTCAAATGTGTAATGTGAAAAAAGTCACATGAAATCCAAACCAAACAGATAGTTATCACCCAACTCTGCAGCCATCCACTGATCTTTGGACTGTTTTAGCATCTTTCAGCTCATTGTTTCCGTTTTCCTGCCCGCAGGCTCAATAGGCCACTATTTCAAAATAGAAACAGACAACTTTTAAACTTTTCCCCCTCAAGCTTTTCCAAGTGCTGTTATTGTTGGCTCCGCTATTGCAAAGACAACCAAATCGCTTTCTTTTTCCCTCAGAGCCTCGCTACTACCGACAACTCCACACACACTGCATTTGTTTTGAAGGTCCCTGAAGAAACTTTTGACACGACTTTGGAATTAAAGGGAAAAAGTAAGCACACCCACTGAAGGGGTGAAGTGAAATTGTCATCACTATGTATAGAGTAATAACATAGTTTGAGTATTGCTTTGCGCAAAAACGAAACTACAGCAGGGGTTGGTGTAAAAAAAAAACATTAGGAGAAAAAGCCTTCATTTTCCTGGGAGATTTCGTACCTGGTGGCAGACAGAATTGCATTGTGAAAGTGAGTTTTGAGAACCAATCCAAACACACATGGTGTCATTATTCTCTAGCGATTATACAGTGCAATCAAGTTAAAAGTATTCTATATTAAAGTTGCATTGAAAACATTTGTCTTTACAACAGTTAGTGGGAAAATGCTGCTAAATTGCAGCGAAGGAACAAAGAGCGATTTCAGGCTGGGAATAAAAAAAAGGAGCCTGATGCATAATTCAGCAAACGAACATGCCGTCCAAAATCCCCTGCACAGGCCCACTTATACATATCCAGTCAGTGACACACACACACAAAGAACATTCACACACACAAAGACACACACTAAACACAGGATATTGTAATTGGAACAAGGTGCAGTAAGACTATGATCTCACCCCCTCCTGGCCTGTCACTCTCCCTCGCCTTCACTTACATTCATTTTTCTTTCTTCCCCCTCCGTCTCTTTAGCATTCGCTCGCTCTCTGGCTTTCTTTTGCCAGGTCCATCACACACAAACACACATGCAGTATTTACATAAACACACACACTTTTTACTATCTTTAGCTTTTCTTCCACCTCATTTCGCCTCCAAAGATAGCACCGGGGAGCCATTAACACACACACACACACACACACACACATTTTCTTTTCTGCTGTTTCAAATAGTTGTAAATGGTTTCCAGACTTGCATTTTATTCATCGCCACACACACACAAAGACGCACATACATTACCTCCTGCGTCATCCACAACCGTATTACTTTTAAGACAAAGTGGTCATTGTTGCTCAATAAGTTTACAATCAAATGGTAAATCTTTCTTTCTTTCTTTCTTTCTTTCTTTCTTTCTTTCTTTCTTTCTTTCTTTCTTTCTTTTTTATTATTTTTTTTACCCTTTACTAATTTGTATGGTGTGCAGTACTCCTGGGGTTTGAGGGAACCTATAAAAACCACTATGAACCCTAAATTATACAAACACTTCACTTCAGACCATCAGACCTATAACTTACGACACACACTCACAGATTCCCCCACAACCCTGCCAAACCCTTACACCCCTCGTCTTTGATCTGTAATTTTTTTGCATATTAAAGCCATTATGTCTCATTTCATGGGTTCACTTGCATATATGGAGGCATATAAGTGTATCTGTTCTGTCAAACAGGCTGTCAGGTATTTAGTATTTTTGTCATCTGTGTTTGAGTGTGTGCTGTTTTCCTTGGCCTCCATCCACGCTCTTAACCTGCCAGTCAGGCGGTTTACATGTTGAGAACGCAGAGAAAGTTGAAATGTGAGAGTGCTCTGCATTTCCAACAAATTGCTCCTGTCATGCCCTGGCGTTATGACTGGTTTCAGTATGTTTTTCTTGTTTTTCTCATGGGGTAAATGTCATGAACTCCAGGGTTATGAAACAGATTGAAACCTTACTTTACAGTATGTAGTCTAAATTAAATACATTCCCCTTCATGAGGTTGAAAGCGGGGATGTGAATGTTTTAGCTTCAGCCAATTTGTATTTAGCATTAGTTGAACACAAACTAAAGTGTCTGGCGCTCCTGTATACTTATGCATAAAGACAAAAAACTTTTGAATGCAGGCCAAGCAGTGCGAGGTGGTGAAAGGTGATGATGCCTCTTGAGGCTGACAACTGGAGGGAGTCCATAAAACTCTTGTTGATATTTTTAATTGAGAAAAGGTTGGCACAGAGCAATATTTCAGGGGGACAACAACTCCTACTGGTGGCCCTGAGACCCAGAAATCCTTGTTTTGCCTCTGATGCAGTCCATGAACGATGGAGAACTGAAAAAGATGGACATGCTATTTCACTTAATATGACATTTTTTCAGTTTAAGTGGAAAATATTGCAGTTGAGACAATTAGCTTGAGTTAACATGTCAGCATTTTGGCAAACATGCTTATTCGCTTTCTTTCCCAAAGATGTCAAACTCATGTTGATGTGTTAAACCTGCAATAATATGTGTGCAGGAGCAAAGCACATTATGTTACATGTTCAAACATGCAGTCAGTGATTTCTTTGGCCACTTGGGGGCAGCAGAAACAAGTTGTAAACAACTTTGATATATTTTCACTCCTTAAATTGATACGGTGAACGCGTTGGCAATCTGTTGCTTATTCACAATGTTAGTGTTCATGTAAATTCCTGTGTTCATTTTCTGGCTCTTTAGCTGCTAAATGTTCCACTATGTTCACCAGCTAGTTGTTAACATGTCTGTTTGTCTGTTGTTTACCGCTGAGCATGCAGCGTTTGTCAGTTTTTAAAGTCCGACATGTTAATTATAGAACTTTGAGGTATTGCTAGTTTTAACTTGGCTAGCTCTCCTTCCAGTGTTTATGCTAGGCTAAGCTGTTGATTATAATGTCTTTTTTATGTTTTATATCATCCAACCTTAAGCTTGACTGTTAATTATCTTTTGCCTCATTGTGTATTTTTTGAACTGATTGAAATCCAAACATGAGAGGTGTAAAAACTGTAGTATGTTGTGTATTTGTGTGTATTCAGCTTTGTGTGTGTTTGTTGCAGCGAGGGAGCAGCTGAGGAGATCGAGACACAGCAGGACCTTCCTGGTGGAGAGTGGAACCGGAGAGCTGTGGTCAGAGCTGCAGACTGGTGAGACTGTGTGTGTGTGTGTGTGTGTGTGTGTGTGTGTGTGTGTGTGTGTGTGTGTGTGTTTGAGAGAGAGACACACAGACCCCACATGTCGAAGATATTGATGATTTTGACTTTTAACCCCAGCGGACTGACTATGAGAAGCAGACACACGTGCTTTCTAATTTCTACTAACCCTCAGATTTTGACCTCTCCTTCCTGCATATCATCACCTCCTTCTGACTTTTTATTTCAGTATGGCGGCTTTTTCCACACATTATTTGCCATGTCTACACTGTTAGCAAAACAATTTCTGGCTTCAAAAACATTTTGTTCTCGGTTTGGTTCTGACCAGGGATCCCAGTCTGAAAAAAGTCTAAATGTTATAAGAATAAAGTCACAATTATAATTTTACAATAACAGGATAATAATGTCTTAATTATAATCTTTTTGAAAGGAACAAGGATCAACCAGTTTGTACCGTGTCACTCTGCTATTCACAACTCATTGTGTCAAGTTTGGCCTGGGAGCTTTAAATCCTACCCAGGGACAATCAAACTCAGCCAGTTCTCCAGTTTAACACACAGCCTTTTCTTTCTGTTGAGCCATGACAACAATTTGAGGAGCCACGCGCCCCTGCTGACCCTTTCTGCTCCCTTTCCTGTCCACACACAGGAAGGACCCACCCCGTGGGACTCTCTGCCTCGGCACTGTACATAAACCAAAGGAGTAGAAAGAAACTCTGTCTTATCCTCCTCCTACGTTTTCTTCTCTTGTCCTTTCCAACATTTTTTCATCTTTGTTCATTTTTTTGTTGTTTGTGCTTTTTATTTGTCTCACTCATTCACTCATACTCGTGTTTGGGGTGTTGTCAGTTTAACTCAGGCTCTTATCGTCTAACATATCATAAATACACGCGAAAACACACTCGCAGATGGAGCGCAGCAATCACAGATGCCTGACGGTTGTTTATGTTTGGAGGTCCTCTGGTTGAAGAGTTTCAGGGGGAGCGTGCGTGCACACACACACACACACACATTCACACACACATTCACACACACACACTGAAAACATGACATTTGGATCTTCCACAAAAATGAAGACACATTATCATCCACCATTTCCTCCAAGCTAAAGAGGATCATCATGCTTAAAGTACTATGTGAAATATTTCCTGGCCCTGAAATCAAACTGATACGCAAGTTTTTTTCTCGTTTATCAAAAGTAACAGATTTCATGAAAGTGAAAATGTTTCCAGGGCACCGCAGGTATTAAAATAACGTTTGTTTGTGCAGGTGACAGGTATATCGTTGCAGACTGTGGGGGAGGAACAGTTGACCTGACAGTCCATCAGATCGAGCAGCCACAGGGAACACTTAAAGAACTCTACAAAGCTTCAGGTAAACATTCTCACAAACTGCTAAAACACACAAATGAACAAGCAGATTTCCTTCAGTTTCCAAAGCTGTAGTTGTTCTTCCAGGTGGTCCGTACGGTGCCGTCGGAGTAGACCTGGCCTTCGAGGCCATGCTGTGCCAGATTTTCGGTGACGACTTCATCCAGAGTTTCAAAGCCAAGCGGCCGGCAGCCTGGGTGGACCTCACCATCGCATTCGAGGCGAGGAAACGGACGGCGGCGCCAGGCAGGGCCAACGCCCTCAACATCTCCCTGCCCTTCTCTTTCATCGACTACTACAAGAGACACAGGGGCCAGAGTGTGGAGGCCGCCCTGAGGAGGAGCAAGTGAGTGTGTGAGTGTGTGTGAGCAGTTTGATTATGGATTGATTTGATGCGTCTCTAATACTAAAAATGCAAACTCTCTCCTGTGTGTGTGTGTGTGTGTGTGTGTGTGTGTGTGTGTGTGTGTCAGCATGAACATAGTGAAGTGGTCGTCCCAGGGGATGCTGCGGCTGACACAGGAAGCCATGAATGAGCTCTTCCAGCCCACCATCATCAATATTGTCAAACACATTGGTGAGAAACACACAAAGACAGATGTTCACGCTACAGACCACATTCTCATGGCGGCCATCTTTCCACAACGTCACAGTCAGGGTGGGAAGCTCAGCGTGATATTGGTCTGTATTTCAAGGTGCTTGATAACCCATTAGCTACCATTAGACAACAGCTAACATTAGCATTCAACCACTACCATTCGATAGGGTTACATTATCTGGTAGAAAATCCTTAAATTAATTAGCAATTATCGTCTTGGACTTATTTATTCAACATTAGCTAACATATAGTAATGTTAGCTGTTGTCTAACTATAGCTAATGAAGCTAATAAGTTGCCAAATGTGTTACCATCCTTTTGATAACAGCAAGTAGAGCTTCCCACCACGAGCGTGACTTCTGAGGAAAATGGCCGCCGTGTGACTATCTTCTCTAGGGTTGCACACATACACACAGTGACATGCATATTAAGTGTATTGTATATTGAGTGTATACATACACATACCACAGCAACTAGTAAAATATAAGTGGTTATGTTTGTGATAAAGTTGGCTAAAGTTGACTAAGCTAACTTTTTAGCAAACAGATGCTTATTTTCAGATCCGGTAAATATAGGACAACATTAGCATTCATCTAAAAGTCCAATATTCACTCTCGTTTTAGTCGGGTTTTTGCAGCTATCTGTGATGAGAGCAGTGAGAGTGAACCAAAACACAGATTTGCAGGCCATAAAAACAAAACAAGAACAGCTACAAGAGGCTAAAAGGCTGAGGGACACTGCAGTCGGGTGATAACTGTCAGATGATTCACTCCGAGCGACTCCTTTCACAGTCATTTGAACCATTGTTAATATAAAAATTTGGATAAGTGCAGCTTTAACTTACATAGATGGGAACTAAGTTTGTTTTGGCTCTCTCACACTGACCTCACAGTATGACAAGTTGCCAGAACAGTCCATTAAGTGAGCTACTTACTTTAGATAACACGTCCTAGTTTATTATAAATGGGCATTGTAAATCTAAATGATAAAAAAATAAAGGACACAAAAGAACAAAGTGCATTTTTCAACCACCCAGCTCTGACCAAACAAAACAAACGTTAGGCATAATGGCTCCCATAGTATCCTTATTCTAAATGACACTGACCTCATTGTTTGTTTTTTCAGCCCTGCTAAGTAAAACTTAAGGCAGAACAAATGGAGAATGCCTGTTTTAAATCAGTCACATTCCAGTGGTACATTCAACAACCAGGGGCCTTGTTTTGTAGCTTTTAGCTGCTGGCCTTTGTTGGATCACCATAAGACAACGAGGCAGGAATGGGTTTCACATGTATCAAATTGAAGAAATGTGGATGGTGTGTAGTTGATGGAGAAGAAGTAGAAATCAGCATGAAAAATCCATTGATGGAACATTTTATCCACTTATTTTCCTCCTTAACTTCTAACATGAACACAGAAACACGCACTTTGCTCTAACACTCCAATGAAGTGAAATCATTTTAAAGCTCTTGCTCCTTTTTTCTCCCCTGACAGAGGAGCTGATGGCAAAACCGGAGGTGTGTGGAGTGCGTTTCCTCTTCCTGGTTGGTGGTTTTGCAGAGTCGCCCATGCTGCAGAAAGCAGTTCAGAGATCACTGGGCCGGACGTGTCGCATCATCATCCCCCATGACGTCGGACTGACCATACTGAAGGGTGCCGTGCTCTTTGGCCTGGACCCCACTGTGGTGAGTGTTCAGGAGTCCCTGTTCGTCCTGGAGCTTCTCTTTGAAACACTTCCTAATGAGCTCTTTCTCATAGGTCAGAGTGCGTCGATGCCCCCTGACCTACGGCGTTGGAGTCTTGAACCGGTTCGTGGAGGGACGCCACCCTCGAGAAAAACTCCTCATCAAGGAAGGCCGCGAGTGGTGCACCGACATCCTCGACCGCTTCGTCTCCGTCGACCAGTCGGTGGCTCTGGGCGAGGTCGTGAGACGGAGCTACACGCCTGCTCGTCTGGGCCAGCGGAAGATCATCATCAACATCTACTGCAGCACGACGGACGACGTCACGTACATTTCCGACCCCGGAGTCAGGAAGTGCGGGACGGTAACTTTAGACCTTCCGGAACCGTTACCGCTACCGGGAGCAGTGGGAGGAGCAGGAGGAGGAGGAGGCCCAGAGAGGAGAGAGATCAGAGCGACCATGCAGTTTGGAGACACGGAGATCAAAGTCACAGCTGTTGACGTCATGTCTAATCGCTCTGTCCGGGCTTCCATAGACTTCCTGTCTAATTGAGGAGGAGCAGGAAGTGGAGATGAGGATTGGAAAACAGAAATAACTGATTCTAGGAATGATAATTTTAGAAAAAAGCGGTACTTTGGGAGTGGGTGACATGTTTTTTTGGAAAGAACAGGAACTCACATCCTGTAATTCCTATATTTAGGCTTAACAATTACTCCTTAGAGTAGAAAAAAAGACCATGAGAGGAACATTTTCTTCAGCCTTCATGGGTCTGTATCTCCTCGACTGAAGGGTAGGGTGTCCTTTCTGTGCAGAAACAAAGACTTTAATTTGTCTTCGACTTCTGGATTCAGTGGACAGTTCATCATGCCGCCCCATACGTTGCTGTTGCTGGCATTTCCCGGCCAGAAACTATTCAGAGGAACACTCCCGTTGCAACAAATACCTTCTAATAATTCAAGACAGTTTGATCATCACCTAGAAAGACTCTACATAATGATTTATACTACCTAGAGTTAAACTCACTCATCTTAATTGCTAATTATGAAGACTTTTGCCTCATTTAATGATGAAGACATAAATATTTCACAGGGATATCTCACAAGCTCTGCTCTGATACCTCATTTAAATCCTATTTCACCGTCCATATATGAGAAATTGATACAACTACCTGGACTGCAGCTTTGTTTCTCTAACGTGACTGTGATTGTGCCTCACCTAGTGGCGAAAGGACTGAACTACAAGCTGAAACTCATTTTGGAAGATGAAGGCACACGATGAAGGACTATGTCAACATTTACTGTCAGGTGAAGTGTTCTGTATTGGTAGTGTTTAATAGTACAGGACATTTCATCTCTCTGAAACACATGAAGAGATGTATCTTTATATTTCCCAGATTATTCACGTACAAAAATAGGAAAATCAAACCAGCCTGATCCAAAAGGAGCCTCTTAAAGGGGCAGTTCACCCCAGAAATCCAAAATATATATGAACTATATATATTTATATGTTTCCTCTAACCTGTGGTGCTGTTTATTCGTTGAGATTGTTTTTCAGTGCTAGTTGCCGAGTTTTGGACATACTGGCCATTGAGATGTCTGCTTCTCTGCTCTCTTAAATATAATTGAACCAGATGTGTTGTTGTGCTGAAGTACTAAAAAAAGCACCACAAGCTGAGTGCCATCTACTTTCTTTATATTCAACAGAAGGCAGACTTCTCCATGGCCGGTATCTCCAGAACTGGACACTCATAACAAAACAATCTAGTTGGATAAATAGCCCTACAAGTAAGAGGAAGAGCAATGTTTGATTTTGAGGTGAACTGTTCCTTTAAGTTGGCCACAAACCAAGTTCTCACATCTTACGTAAAAATCTTAACTCGTTGTCCACCTAGTCACCTTTCTCTGTGCTTTCAACTGCATCTCTCAAGTCTTTCTCAGCAGATGGAGTTTGCCAAGTGGTTCCATACAACTGAGCTGACACCATGAAGACTAGCTCCATCAGCTGAGGACGACAGGCTACATGGATTTGAAAGCACACGAGAAAGAAACTGCCTACGATTTTGTTTTATTATCTATTGAAGAAGTACCACATGCATTAATAAGGAAGGTTGCTTTGACCTTCAGACATCACTGTCACACCTAAGGCAGCCGTATGATGTGTATGCTGTAATAAACTGTATCATGTTTATGTTCACCTATGTTCTTGTGTTCTCTTCCAGCCCACATTAAAACTAATCTTGTACTGTTTTTCCAACATGAAGGATCACTTCTTTAATAGAGTAAACCTACCACTGATAGACTGATGCACTATCAGGAAATAATCTATTCCCCACTCTCCAGACAGTTAAAATAACACACATATGAACAGTCAACAGTATGATTTCAGCTGTGAATTTATTGATAAGAATGGTCCAATAAATAGTTTCACACAGCGTTGACAGGTGAATGGTTCAGAACTGCTCGGCATCCCATCAGTGCTTTACTTTCAATGTTACACATCCGTTTGTCACATAACACAAAACCAGATTAGAAATGATGGAACAGCTTGAGGTCGGAGGAGGAAGAGCCGACTTGGAGGGGACAGGAGTGTGTTTGTTTCAAAACAAAGGGGGAACAGCTTTCATTCTGCTTGTATTTCAGTATCACTTCTCAGTAAAAATGGCTACATGTAGAAAGACGCAGTGCTTCAAATGTTAAACAGACGTAACCAAGTCAACGCTTCAGTAAGAAAAAAAAACTACAGGTGACGAATAGAACACATGAAATGTCAGCCATCTTTGACAAAGTCTACAGAATGAATTCCTTTCCCTCTTGTCTTTGTTTCACTACATCTGTCATTTGCTATGTGTCTGTAACTGGTTACAACACCTCATTCTATCTGGAATTCAAATACGAATGCAGGTCAAACTTACAAGCCTACATTCAACACAATGCTTGCCTGCGTTTATGATTCAGAAGACTCAGTCTTCTGTCTGCATTTGCATTTTAATGCCAGTATAAAATGGGGTTTTGCTTTGCTTCCTCTTAGTGAGCGTGGGGTCTCCCGCGGCCTCTGCCCCTGCCACCGCCTGGAGGTCCATCCATAGAGCTGCGTGGGTTCTTGATTGTCTCATCGACTGACAGGATGAGACAGGCTGCCTCTGACGCCGCCGTCAGAGCATTGATCCGCACGATGGACGGCTCCCAAACGCAGGCGGCAAAGTTGTCTGCAATGTCCTCGTTGTTGATGTCCACACCGTACCACATACCGCCCTGCAGTGAGATGACAGTCAGAGTTGACTTCATTTCCTGTTCCACGCGTTAAAAATGCAGGCCATAAAAGCGCTCTTATGCCAAGTGCTTCGCTCAAAGTATTGTGCAGGATTAGGTGAGCGTGTGTTTCCTACCTGTGCGTGTTTGGCGCGCAGTTTGTTCAAGATGTTGGTGGCATCAAAGCCAGCGTTGTCACACAGCTGTCTGGGGATGATCTCCAGGGCCTTGGCGTAGGCTCCGATCAGCAGCTGCTGTTTTCCAGGGATGGTCCTGGAGTAATCCCGCAGGTACTTGGACAACTCCATCTCTATGGCTCCTCCGCCCGCTACAATGGAGTCGTTCTGGAAATGAGTAAAGTACAGTGAGCACAGAGGGACTGACGAATAAAGTTCTAGATTCAACATTGTAAAGATAAACCAATTCATTTTGCTCTTCCAAATTGTTCCTAATTGTTCACCATACACCGATACAAATTTGGGGCAACATTCAAGAAAGTGATCTCTGTTTCTATGTCTGAGGTTGATGTTAACAAAGTGAACAATGGCGAGCTTTAGTGACGAATGTTAACCCAACCAAAACTCTTAATCGCAAGAAACTGCACCCCTGTAGCATTGTTGAAAATGTTCAGCATTCTTTCTTATTTAACTATAGTCAATCAAAACTCATATGCTGCAAGTTTCCATTAATTTAGCATCAAGGTTAGACAGAATTACATAATGGAAAAACATGAATTTCCAACCAAATTGAAGAACCGTGTAGATCTTTTTCTTTGAGAGAAAATTCAACTACAGTCAGTTTAAATATGGGACTGTTATCTGAACACCATGGGTAAGAATGTACAGACTGCTGTGAAACTGAGAGATCTTTGTTTTTTTGACGTGATGTTTCTTTAATCTTGTGGACATGTTTGTGTTTATATTTTCTGGGCGAGACAAAAGACAGTTTTCCTGTTCCGGCTGGACAATAAAGTTATTCTATTCAATTCTATTCTGAGCCTACAGATCCCTACACACAAATTAAGTGGCTGATTATTCAGACTCCTGAATCCCCGTTAACAACTCAACACAATAAGTCACATAGGTGGAACGAACAGTAACGCAGTGCTGCTGATAAACAGAACGCTGTGCATCCTAACAGCTGCGTGAATGTGAATGTGTACACTCCGTGTGTCAGCTGACCTTGATGGCTCTGCGTACGATCATGATGGCATCGTGCAGTGACCGCTCCGTCTCCTCTGTGAACTGTTCTGCTCCGCCCCTCAGGATGATGGTGCACGTCTTTGCCTTTGGACAGCCCTTGAAGAAGTTATACCTGCAAACACACACGGTGGGTGTGAGTGGCCGTACAGCTTCATGACCCATAGTTTACTCTGAAGATGTTGTGATCTCCGAATCGTTCCTCTTACCTCTCTCCTCCAACCTGGACCTCCTCGAAGAGTTCACACTGTCCCAGGACGTCGTCTGTCATGGCACCAACTGAGGTCTGGATGGAGCCGCCGCAGGCCTGGAGGTCACATTACACACAATCAGTCAAGTCAAAGCTAATTTTGATTCTTTGACTCAATTTTACATTTAATTTAAATGATTTTACTGTTTGTTATACATTTTTGTTGGCTTTTCACAATACATTTTTTTTCACCTAGTCTGGTGTTAACAGATAAACAGCTTAAAGTCAAAACAGCCACGGCAGTCTAGCAGATAATCGAGTCATCTAACTTCTTCCTTTAAATGCATGTGTGAGGTGTTCATTGTCTGCGTGTCCTACCATCATGGTCCTCCTCAGATCCTCCTCCTGCACCCTGCCAGCGCAGAACAGGTCTCTGTCAGCAAAGTACTGAGTGGCCACATCACCGATGGGCAACTTGGACAACACCACTTTGGCTCCTGACTTATAGATCTTCTCCAGTTTGTCGTACAGGATGTTCCACTCTGCGTCCACAATTGCCTGGTAGTCCTGCAGAGAAGGGGAAAGAAGACAAAAATACGTTTGAGCAAAGAAGAGAGACTCATTTCAGGGCACTTATTTATTTCACATCCTCACGGCTGTGTCGTGGTCCTCATACCTCCACAGATTTCACGCGGACCTCAGCGTTATCCTTCTCAGCCTTCAGCTCCAGCTCCACGTTGAGCAAAGCAATCTTCGGATTCTCATAGCGTTTAGGCTGCATCTCAAACCCAGCGTAGGAGAAGGTTTTCTTAAATGCAACCCCAGAGATCAGCTGGGAGTCCTGGGAGATTAAAATATAGAAGGTATTACATCTAATTTCTTTAACCAAACCTTTCAGACTGTTTAAGTGGGAGTAAAAGTACTAAGATACAAACCTCAAGGGCTCCTCCCTGGACTTTCTTGATGCCGATCATCTTCAGAGACAGCAGCTCATCCAGAGACATGACAGCGTCCACCACCATTTTGGAGAAGAAGCCCTTCTGACCAGCGATTAGCTTGGAGTTCATGGCTGTGGCTGCACATTTCTCCAACAGCTGCCTCTGCTCTCTGAGAGGACAGAGAAGGGGACAAGTACATTAGAAAATGTACAACTACACTGATTTTAATTTTAATATGTTCAATATAACTAAAACCCCAGGGATACATATTAAAAGGATTAGGGATATTCATACCTTAAATGCTAAATAGCATAAGCAAATAACGTGTTGCAGTGAGCACTTACTGCTTGTCGTCTTTCTTCACCGAGACAGCAACGTCCTTGATTTTGTTGACGGCAAGGTTGGTGGCGGTGCGGAACGCTCTGATGATGGTCTGAGGGTGGAGACCCTCCTCCACGTACGACTTCAGCTGCTTCAGGAACTCAGCAGCCAGGAGAGTGACGGAGGTGGTGCCGTCCCCGACCTGAGGATGGGAAGAAAACATTTAGGAAAACCTGTTATGATGTTCTGACAGTGGAGATTATACTCTGTGTTGGGACCAGTTCAAGCATAAAACCTTCACATACACACACACACAAACTTCTCACCTCTGCATCCTGGGAGCGAGCAATGTCCACCAAGGTCTTGGCAGCAGGGTGGACTACATCCAGCAGTTTCAGGATGGTGGCTCCATCATTGGAGATTGTGGCCTTACCTGGAAAAAACAGTCGATCATACATTTTTTGTGAGGATGAATCCATCCTGTAATCCATTCCTTCATCAATCAATCAAATTTCTCCTCATTTGCTCGTCTCTCCTCACCTCTGCCATCCACCATCAGTTTGTCCATCCCCCTGGGCCCAAGGGTGGTCCTGACAGCCTCAGCAATCACCTGGAAAAGAAAATTAACATGTTAAGACAGATTTAAAGCATATTCAGTCTAACACATAACACATGGAAAAAAAAAAAACACACACACAACCAAGGAAAGACAAGCTGCTTTTCTGACCTGGCAGGCATTGATGTTACTGATGAGCTGAGGGATGCCCTGAGACGTGTCTGTCCCCTCCTTCAGCAGGATAACCGGTGTGGGCTGAAGAGAGAAAGAAAAAAAGATTGTGAGGGCAAAGGGGTGGCAGACAGAGGACGAGATATTCATCATGTTTCAGTTAGAGCTGTAACGATTAACTGATTAGTTGTCAACTTTTGAATTAAATGCCGACTATTTTGATAATCAATCAATATTCATGTGCAGTAAAAACTAAATTTATTTGATAAATTTAGTTACTTTGCAGATTCAGATAATTCAGCATTTATAGGGTATTAATTGTGACTTGTAGCCAATCAGATATTGTTGTGGGCGGAACATTTTGTGAGACGATGTTGTATTAAAGCCAATGAAGCACATTTATAAATCTGTTTATTTTATCGGCAATCTGAGAGAAAAATCACTGATACCTACAATTGAAAAACGCTCGATATTGGCCCTGATAATCAGCCAGGGCCGACAATCGGTCTACCCCTACTGCATATCTTTGATATGTGGGCAAAACAAGACATTTAGGACATCATCTTAGGATTTGGGAAACACTGATCCACGTTTTCTGACATTTTATTGATTAAACAACTAATTGAGAAAATATTCGACAATGAAGGCAATTATTAGTTACAGCACTACTTTCATCGAAATCCTGTTGTGACGACATATTTGTGACTTGCCATAATGCAAGACCTCAATATCTGAAAAATATCCTTCCATCTCACTCAGCTTCAGAACAACCAGTCTCCAAGTTAAAGTTACCATTAGTTTACCACTTGGGAGTGAAGTGAAGTGGTAAAAGACACAGGCAGTGTTTGATGTTGAGGCTGTAGGGTGTGATGCTTTTGTTACCCATCAGACATGCAGCTGTATGACGCTGTCAAAAGCCGGATGTCTAAGGCTGCTAATAGTACTGCTCATTGTAGCACACTACATGTCATGACACTACATCATAACCTTACAATACACCTTTTTTTGGTCAGTAGCTGCCAGATTTTAAGTAACGTTGATCAACTTTGTCTGGTCTTTGTCTGTTAGCTAGCTAGTTAGTTAGCTAGTTAACTTCAGTCAGACATGGCTACCAAATCTATGGACAAATATCAAAGCTGATGACCAATTATTTGAGCTATACATGTGAGGAAATTGGTTGTTAGAAATAGCTCTGGCTCTACAGGGAAGTTATCAATGTTCCCTTTGCAGGCACCCATACAGAAAGGCTAAACATACTGCAGCTAACTTGATAATAACCTGACTGGCTAAGCTACAATTACAGAAGCTAGAAAAGCTAATGACAGACAAATACATAAAACCCCGAATTACAAGATCAAACTGTAAGCAAGTCAGTAAAAGTATATCTTCATAACGGAAAACTGACGCTAACATGTTAGCTAGGATCATTGTTAGCATCGTATACGCCCATTGATGCTGTGTAATCCTGCGAGGCTAGCACAGTCTGGCTAACAATACGGTCATTTTTAAATCATTTCCATAAAATAATTGTTTCCAAACGTCGCCAAAAGAGGATCATCTAATCTGAGAGTAGTCAGGATGTAAATTTTCACTGATAAACTGAAGGATGGACGTGGATTTTACATTTGAGTGTGCGGAATGAATGCTAACTCACTCACCATCATCTTTGCAGTTCCTTCGAGAAGCTTTCGACCGGCATCCAATCCCACAATGCTTTTCGAAATCAGGGTGCGTTCAAGAACACGATGCAGCGTTTTGTCAACGATATTAATTGATATTTTACACATTTTTTGAAATACAACACAGACTTATGATAAACAAGCGTCTCTTGTGTTGGTGCAGATTCTTAGTATGGAGTCCCACAGTGTCCAAAATAAATAATTTAAAAGGACTTAAACAATAAACATATGAATAAATTGTGCACAACATCAAATTAACCAAGTGATTGTAACGTAAAGTAAGATATTTTCCAACATAACTCATTATAATGTTATATCATTGCTCTTATTTTCATAGAGAGTAGATTTTCTATTTTTATTTTATTTCATTACAGACTTTCTTATTTTGAAATGTCTGTTATTATTTCATTATGACTGTTTGTTTCATTTAATGTCACATTTCATTTATCTCCTTTTATATCTATATATCAGTTCATTTTTATGTTTACATATTTAATATATGTCTTATCTATTCATTTAACTTTGTATACTTTGGGTTTCTATACCAGGTGGTTACTCTAAAGAAAGTGTGGCTGATATAGCATATCATCAAGTATTGATATCGCGGTATGACATCATGGATGATGGGGCTGCAGCACCCCCCAAAATGCAGCTATAACATATGCCGAATTTACAAGGAGGCCCAAATAATTAAGAATTTGTCAGAGACAGTGTTTCACAAAGTTTATAAAGTTCCTCCTGACTCGACAACTCAAAAAGTTGAGCGATTTTTTCAGGGAGTCTGGGGAATTTCTCTCTCTCTTCATCTCCTTGCTGTTGTTGACTGTAGTTGATGTGGCTGCTTTGATCTGTAATATGTTGGTGTTCAGGTTTTGCCTTCTACTGTTGTGCCAAACACTGTCAAGTTGTAAATTATTTGTTAATATTGATCAGATACATGTTATCCTGCTGATCATCCAAATTAATACAAAAAACATGAATGTCGCGCACCATTTTGACGTCATAATATACACTGACCCCTCAGCACCTCCAGTGACAGACTTCCCGTGTCCCTGTATGATGATATGACTTCACATCAAAGGGATTCCACTTATTATAATATCATTATAATATTTTTAATATCCTCTTTTGCTTGCTTTAATTCTGCAAAGTGGTAAGGAGTTGCCATTTTCATATCAGACTGGTCAAGTCTACATGAAATGTACAATAAATGACTCCACCTCCTCTGTCATTATAACCACCAAACTTCTACTGTATGTAAATACCTCTTCAAAGCTCCTGCACATGTCCCAAAGTAATGTCACAATAATATTAGTTTTTTGTTAAACAAATTCATAGCAGGTTGTATGATGTTAGAAGGCCTTCTGAGGACAGCACTGCTGTATGGAAAGTTTTCATTAGCACACAATCATGCTCCAACGTGCATGACATTACGTGACATACTTTTTACCTCACAAGCTATTAGCAGAACATATTGAGCATGCTGTCTGTGACTTTGCATTCACTGACTGCTGGAAACCGAACAGAGCACACAACTCCGAGACATTTGCATTTCCTAAAAGTACAACAGTCCAGCTGTACTGTGTATCTGCAGAAGATGATATAATGTGTTTCATTCGACCGTACAGTTGTTTTGATTTGGTGCGTTTGCTTCGGATGATGTGGTAGTGAATTATTTTCCCGACATCACGAGCAGAAGAAAGTTAATGTTTTGCTTTTTCAGTAGGCCTGCTGCAGTCAGGGCAAGTTGGAGTTTAAAATGCCTGTAAAGCAACCAAACCACTATCAAGGTTATAGTTAACAAGAACAAAACTGAATAATAAAACTAGGTGGGACAAAACATTTTAGTTAACTGAAATAAAAATCAAAGCATTCAAAAAATAGGAATACCGCCTGAGACGATATTATGTACTTACAAAATTAACTAAAATTAAATTAAAATATGCAGGAAATGACTTTGAGTCCTTGTTAATTTGGTCTAATTTGTCAACACAACAAACACGAGGAGGCATTGATGCATACGTTTATTGAGAATGGATGTATACATGACAAGTTTTGTTATTATATTGTAACATGATCTGAACTTATGAAACATAAAACAAATCCTGAAACTAATAAAAAAAATAATGAGATATAAACATTTTCAAACAAGGAAAGCTGAACTGCAACAAGTGAACTATCTTCAGTCAGGCATGAACTCACTGAAACTACACTGAACTGAAAACAAAAATAAAAATACCAAAATACAGTCCAAGATTTATGCTGCAATAAAAACATCCAGAACTTTTCTGGACATATCTACATGGTCAGTAAATGAAACATAGGACTCCATATGTGTTTTATGAGGATAATATATCAATACATGGCTGTTACTTGATGAAGAAAGGTCAGAAGCAGACAAAAATTCATATGGAAGTATGGAAAACATTGAAGCACATGTTTTGAAATTAAAAACATACTATTTTAATGTCAATTCTCAAACAAAGCAAATGCAAAATTGTGACTTGAAATGAGCTGAACTGAAACTTGAGGTCCCCTTGAATCAAATGATGTGCGGCACTTGACTACTAGATCAGGGTAGGAAAGAAATAGACAAATACAGTAGAGTCAGGCACTAAAAAAATGTTCTAGGTCTTTGAGGGTTAACAGCAGTTTTCTGGCAATATACATATTTGAGTAATAAAAAGCACAAGTTGAAGTAAATTCTACATTTACATGTATGTATACACTGTATTCTGTGGGTTGATCGATTATTGGATCAGGTATTCAGCAATTTTCTGATTGAGTCCCTCTGATTGCAGATACAGTGAATTAACTTAAAAATGCACTGATGCAGCATGTAATCTAAAAAGTAACTAAAGTTATCAAATAAAAGTTTAAAAAAGACTCAAGTGAAGCATGAATAACTCCAAATTGCACTTAAGTACAATACTTGAGTAAATGTACTTGATTACATTGTACCACTGCCTACGTTGAACAAAGCATTTGAAAGAAAGCAGACTTTGTTACTGCAATGATGCTGCAGTCTGTAAATGACTGTGGCAAGGTTGCATTTAAAGGTCCAGTGTGTAGGGTTAAGTGGCATCTAGCTGTTTGATTGCATATCGCAACCAACTGAATACCCCTCGTCTCACCCCGAGGACTCACTCTGTAGATGTAAAAAGCTCATTCTAAGGTAACTACAGCACAAATATTCTTATTTTCAGGTGATTATAACGTAATTGTGATTCATCATTCCATGACATCCCCCTATATCCTACACACTGGACCTTTAATGATACAAGCTGAACTATCTGGTTCGTGGCCTCATGCACGGCAGCCTCCTCAGTCTGTGCAGGTAGAGCAGGGGCTGCAGGTAGCTGCAGGTCACAGCAGCAGCCATCGCGATGGCCATGTACTGACACAGTAGTCTTCGAGCTGGAACTCGTCCCTCCAGAGGGATGGTGATGACATAGGGGAGGTAGTTGAGCGTGAGGACAACCTGGATGATGGCAACGGTGGTGAAGGCCTTCCTCTTCATCGAATTCATCTCTCCTTTTCCCCCTCTCTCAACCTTCTTCACCTCCTTCTCCTTTCTTTCTCCTGGGCTCACGACTCGACTCCCCTTTCTTTTCTCCTCCCCTTTCTCCTTCTTCTTCTTCTTCTTCTCCACCATCTCTTTGTCCCCCGGCGGAGGTTTTTGTAACGTTTTCAGAATAGACAGGCAGCAGAAGGTGTCTATGACTAAAACAGGGAGGAAGAGCATACATACTGTCACAATAGAACGCCCCAAAAAAGCACCGGTTGCCAGGAGGATATAAATGCACCAAGAGACCCCCAAACATCCCCATTTGTACTGAGGAGACTTGAACCTGGAAGAGGAAGGAACAGAGAGGAGAAAGTCACACATTAGGTACCACATATTTTCACACACAACCACTTTAAATCTTCTACACGTCTAAGGACATAAACTTTGTGTGGCTTTACCGTAAATAGTCGAGGGGTCGCACCACAGCAATGTACCTCTCCACACACACCAGACAGAGGAGCAGTGGCTTCATAATGAGCCCCATCCCTGTCAGGTAGGTCGTCAGGGCCAATATCTTTACACTCCGCCACAGATAGTGATTCATGAACATCAGAGGTACGATCACGTAGAAGATCAGGTGGGTGAAGGCCAGGTTGAGGGGGAAGAAGTCTGCAGTAAGGACACAGGCATCCTTTGACCTTTGAATTTAAAGTAAAAGAGAGTTTGGAAAACTGGTAGTCTTTAAGTGGATCATTTAATACACCAACATGCTAGAAAATATCCACCTTTTCTTCAGGATGTGACAGATGAGCCAGAGGTTCAACGGGAAGCCAATGACCATTTCAAAGCAGGTGGTGATGAAGAGGATGAAGAGGCCTGCCGAAGGTACTCCTAATTTGCCAGCACCGTCGTTAGAAGTATCACACTTTGCCCAGATATACCCTGAAGCTGAGAAAGACGAGTTCACAGCCAAGTGGTTCATACTGCAGAGGAAGACTGAAGAGAAATGTTCATTATTGTTTGGCAAACCTGCAGGGAGATAATTTGTACATGACAGTGAAAATGAATCTATAAATTATGAAGTAGCTTTGACAAACCTTTCAGCGTGAGGTGTGAGTGACGCTCTGAAGGCAGCTGGGTCTGTTCACTGACTGTCTGCTCACTGTTGTGGGTTCATTTGATAGCTGTGAAACACGACAGATGTCATGTAGATTTGCATGAAAATTACATGAACCAGATGCAGACGGTGCACCTTACTGTGAGCCTACTGCGCACACTGTATTTATTATACGGTTTCAGGGCAATTTTGCTTTCTTTTTCACTTCAAACAGTGAGGACTGAACTGTTATTGTCATATACTGTGTGATGTACAGAATATAGCTATCGAAAATCATTTGTTGTGTACTAAGACAAGAAAAGTACAAAAAGAAAAGTCATGGTATTTGTACAAGTATTAGTATTTTATATATATATATATACATATATATATATATATATATATATATATATATATATATATATATATATATGTATAAATATTGGAAGCCCTGTCTGCTTTATGTGTAATTTACTCCATTGGAACAAATCAATGATATTGCTGTTTGATGAAGCTGTGGAAGATGTTTTGGCTTTTGTTGTCACTCACAAGTAAGGCAAATATCTTTATATAGCACACATCAACAACAAGGCAAAGTGCTTTTACTTCAAGAAAATATATAGAAGAAACATATATATTTTTTAAATGATAAAAAAATACATTTGAAATAATCTAAAGATAAATAAAATATATTGAAATAATAATAAAAATAGCAGTGCAGTAAATAGTGCAAAATATGAATACACATCACGCAGCGGTGACAAGTGTTCCTGAACGCACCTTTTTGTCACGTCTCTCAGCGGTGCTGAATGCAGGCCTCTGATTGGCTTGCGGCTTGTGAGTCGCAGCCTGCAAGTGCGCTCGATATAGTATCAGCGTGTACCGCTCTGGCGGAGGTGAGGTTCTGCTGTTTACTCAATAGCGCGGAGTGCAGACTCCACCCGCACAGGCACTTTCAACAACATAAACACGCGCTCACAATCTTTTACCGAGAACTCGCGCGGAGTTTGGATATTGTACACATATCTGTGGCGGGAGATGTTGGGCCGAGGAGGATAGAGACGATTTCGTTGTTTTTATACCTCAAATTGTGTCGAAACAAAGCAGGATATCAGGAAGAATAGACGTTTTTGCTGGAGGGAGACGCAAAGATGGAGGATTTCGGAATTTATGCGGTTTTCGGAGTAAACGGTCCGCCTCAGAGGCTGCTGAGGTACGATGAACGAGCAACATTATTAACAGAAACGTTAATGTTAGCGTGTTTTTCACCTTTAAACACCGTGCACGTGAGCCTTAACAGTAGCAAAAGCGTTGTTAAATAAACGTTTGTGTACGCAGCCCATGTCATAAATCTATAGCCTATCTGTCGCAGCTCATTGGCGCCTCTTTAAATGAACCGTGTTTATGGAGGGATATTCGTCGGCTAGCTCCTCCGTTATTGTGAAACACATGCCAGTAAATACCCTCCATCTCTAGCTTCGTGTTTCTTGATCGCTGAGAGACGAATATTCACTTATTTCTTTTGGGGTTTTTTCTGCGTCAGTGCTGAAGGTTCGTGCAGGGTGGCTGTTGCAGTTCCTCCGAGTGTCCGCCAGGTGGTGCTGTTCAGCAGCGGCCCGTGGGGGGAGAGGATCTGCGTCAACGCGGAGCTCAACGATGCTGACCGGATGCCCATCACCATCGGTAAACTGACTCCATATAACAAGTAGGTTCACTCTCGTGCTTTTTATCCCCATGATGAGATTTCCACTACTTATTTGTGTAGTAAAAATTGACTGTGTCTGGGCGATGTCTGGTGCATCTTCTGCATCCGGCTGTCATTAAATATGAATATCAGTTATCAGACTGAATGAGAAACCTTTCACTGATTGTAGCTCATGTCCTCCAGGTGCTTGTCATGGGAGCAGTGGGAAGAGGAGACCTGGACCGACGGCGTCACACTGAATGTCACTCTGGAGGGAGGAAACCTGGTAAGTATCACAAACTGTAACAATCAGGACTGGGAATAGTCAAAGGAAAGGTTGTCCTTTAACACACTGAAATAATCTTCCTGTAGAGAAATGAATGGGATATTGTTGTGATTTTAGCATTTAATTTATACAAATGCTGTAGTGAAAGAACAAGGAAGTAATGACAGGTGTAGGCCTATACGTTTCATCAAAGGTAAATAAGAGAAAAGTTGAAACTTTCCCATTTTAAACAACCTTTGTGGCCATTGGAGTTTGTGCGGGTGAAACTCTGATGCAGACAGACAGCAGACAGACAGAAGCAGTGCACTTCTAAATGACACCAAAATGCAGTAGAGACTCTCAGGGTAGTTTTTTAACCACACGACTGTTTTTGGGACAAACATTAATCCGCCAGTGTGGCAGAGAGCCTTAAGAGATTTACCAAACCACATTTGGCAGATGCTGATCTTGAACCCTGATCAAACATCCACAGGAAAAGATCAGTCTTCTGATTTTATGAATCATCACCGAGCGGTTCAAGTGAAGAAGGATTTTCTTTTTTTCTTTAAACCCAGCCCTATTGTAGACACATTTGCTGTTGTCATTCCTGGTTTTTTAAAAAAAGTGAGAAAACATCTCTTCCTCCACATGGATGAATCAATCTTGTACATATTTTCTGTCCTCAGGTAAAAGCAGACTGGGCAGAACCAGAGCTCATACTGGCTGTGAAGGAATACACGCCAAAGGTAATCTGTGTGAATGATACACTGTTACTCATACAAGTATCTAATGAGCCGTCTAGACAGCAAAATCCCATAACAAGAGCTATGTCCAACAGTCGTTGTTGCATTTGTCAATATAACATTTGATATTGTCTACTTACTTTTGTGTTTGCCTACATTTCCCATAATGCCACTCTAGAGGTTTATTTAGCTAAATGATAAATGACGCCGACTGTTCTGACCGTCCCAGGACACCGTGGCTCCCCTCACAGCCCGGGAGCTCAACGGCAAGCGGAAGAGAGAGCGAACATCAGAGGAGGGCGGTGACGAGAATAAGACGACGAAGAGAGGGGAAGAAGAGAACGTGTGTCCGAACGGTGGCGTGGAGAAGACCACACCTGTGCGTAAGGCCAGAGGTCAAAGCAAAGCAGGCCAGAAGCTGTTCAGCAGCGGAGGAGATGCAACAAAGATGAAGGGAGCAGGTGAGAGAGACGACTAAGTGTTGAGTGGTAATGATAATTAATCAGTGATCCTGTGGCTCAGTGTGGAGGAGTAAAGCATTTATTTGTGTGCTGTTTCTTCAATCAACTGTCCTTCCTTTTCTCCTTTCTGCAGCTAATGGAACAGGAGAAGCGCAAGGGATTGTGGGAAGGACGCCTCCTCAGAGCGCAGCCAGGACAAAGAGTAGGCAGGCCAAGACTCCCACACAGACGGGTGAGTTCGTGCATGCGCATTGCATTAGCTTTTATCTGTTTTTACCTTCACTTTTTTTGTCATATTTGCTCACTTTTCAGTCCCATAGCTGGTACGTTGATGCACATCGCCCACCTCAGGTCATAGAATGATGCTCTCTGTTTGTGTTCAGTGCAGGAATGTAACATAAAGTTGCCTTGGGTTTGGTGTAAACTTGGAGTTAGCTGTGTCTGGAATGTTTAGTTTATTTGTGAGACATTAACATTTTAAATACTAAGTCCCTGGTTTTCCTGCAGCCCCACTGGTCAGCCCGTCAGGTCGCTGGGGTCAGACTCTGTGTCCCATCGATGCTCAGACAGCTATTCTGATTGGAGGGCAGGGAGCCAGGATGCAGTTCTGCAAAGATCCAATGTGGAAGCTCTGCACAGGTCAGTCATGGACGACATTATGGACTCACACACATAAGGGGGATTTAGTTTCCAGTGGGTCCACATCAGAGCAAGTGTTTTTGTCTCCAGGGTTCCTATTGATCCAGGGTTCCGACTGAAGAAAAAAAAAGCATGAATAGAAACGGGTCATTGAAAGTGCTTGAATTTATATATTTTGTGCATGAATAGAAACTTTACTTAACATTAATAGATAGACTACATGTAATTGATGTTTCTGTAAACAACAGCTTCTGTAAAACCGGCTAGTTCTCATTACAAAAGTTCTTGTTGTAAGAATAATTATCCTTGATCCGTGTCTCAAACTAAGCTATGTTGGGTCCTTGAATTTGCTTGAATTGGGCTTGGAAAGTCCATCAAAAGTACTTAAATGTAAGGCTTCAGAAGGTGTGGTAACCCTTTGCCTCTGTCCAACAGAGGACATGTCCTGGGTTGCAGCAGAGACTCTGGCAGAGGGTCCAACACCCGAGGCCAGGATCGGCCACACAGCCGTCTACGACCCAGACTCGAGGAGGATCTTCGTGTTTGGAGGCTCTAAGAACAAGAAGTGGTTCAACGACGTTCACATCCTGGACACGCAGAGCTGGAAGTGGACCATGGTGGAGGTCTGTGTGTGTTTGTTTTGCTTGTTTTTTGTCCATTTTCCCGCTCGTCCCTTCCTCACGTCCTCCTCCCCATTTCTCTCGTCTCCTCCAGGCTCAAGGTAAGGTCCCTCCTCTGGCCTACCACAGCTGCAGCATGTTCCGTGGTGAACTGTTTGTGCTTGGAGGGGTGTTTCCTTGTCCGAACCCAGAGCCCGACGGCTGCAGCGACTCACTGTATATCTTCGACCCCCACCTCTCTATCTGGTACCAGCCTATTGTAACAGGCAACGCACCCTCCGCCCGCTCAGGGTAAGATGGTTGATCCATATCCTCTTTCCACACACATTTGTTCACTTCTTTTTCTCTTGGTCTCATCCTCCTTCTTTGTTTCCCTTGCAGTCACTCTGCGTGTGTGATGCAGGAGAGGAAGATCTATGTGTTTGGTGGATGGGACACTCCTGTCTGCTACAATGACATGTACATGTTGGACCTGGGTAAGCCGAGTTACATGCACACAGCCAAAAGGCACATAGACTCACTGGCCACTTCATTAGGTACACTATACCTAATACACACCAATACAGTCAGGTATTATTCTAACTACATGTTTCTCATTGAGGTTGTAGTTTGCAATATATCAAGAGGTGTTTCTAATATTTTGGCCAACTTATTTACCTACTTGAGAGGGGCAGAATATTACAAACACCTTTCAATATAATGTACTCCAGTCCAGTACAATACTACTGCCCTCTAGGACACTAACAAACAAAAAGTAAAATTATGACCTTTTTTATAGTGGCAACAAAACTGAAAAATATGTGTACACTAGGTACATATAGTGGCCGGTGAGTGTATATTTGATTAGAGGTGTGAATATGTAGCACTGCATGCATAATTGATATTTGAATATTTTTGTGTCTCTTAGGTCTGATGGAGTTTTCTGCTGTGAAAACAACCGGGAAAGCCCCCTCTCCTCGAAGGTACACAAATCAACACACATTGAGTTTCAGCTAGAGGTGGAATTTATTTATTTATTTATTTTTTATTATTATTTTTGGGGGTACCAAATATGTCAGAAGGTCAGGTAATCAAGAACTGTCAGTAATCATAGCTGTTGATTTACATAAGAAAAATTGCCGATTCTGTTTCCTACTCAGGCAAACGTCTTGTGTTTATTTAATATGTAGTTAAGCAGATTTTAGTGAATAACGTATATTTTTCTCAAAATAAGTTTCCGCCTTTTTTGTTATTTAATTTGTGTTTGTGTGTGTGTTCCAGCTGGCACGGCAGCGCTGTGCTCTCAGACACAAAGTTCCTGATCCATGGAGGTTACAACGGAAACAACGCTCTCAGTGACACCTTCATCTTTGACATAGGTGAGAGGCAGCTCACAGTTACACACCAGCTTTGTAGAAACTGCTGTTTTGTCATTTATTCGATCAATAATTTGATCTGACAGTGACTGACTTTTATACGTCTTGTTTTGTCAGACCAACAGTCCAACACCTAAATATATTCAGCTTACTGCAATAGAAGAAAACCAAAATGTAACATTATCATACTTGTTAATTTATGAAGTTTACATTATTAAACTCGTCACGATTGTCTTTGTTTCACTGGTTCAGACACCAACAGCTGGACGGAGGTGACGCTCCCTCAGCTGTCCGTCCCCAGGGCGGGACACTCCATCATCACGATGCAGACGGGCGGTCACCACCACTTCTCAGAGGTGGATGAAGTGGTGGACGCCGACTCCGGCAGCAGAACTCTGCTGGTGTTCGGAGGCGGAGACAACGAGGGTAACTTCTACTCCGACCTGACGACTGTCGCTGTGGAGGAACTGCTCGCTGCTATTTAAAGAGTGAGAGTGAGTCAGAGGTGAATCCTCACTGCCTGACTGGATGTGAAGCTATTTTAACACCCCCACAGACTCTTTATTATTTATATTTCTATAGGTTGTCTTTGTCTCCTTTGGTTGTTTCAGCCTTCTCTTCTTTCTTTTTTTTTTTTTTTTTAAAGGGTTAGAAAACTTTAGAAGCGGAGCAACATGGTGCATGTTGGATGTATAATTTGGGCATTTGAATACATAATACATCTTTTAAATACAAACTTTAAAGAAAAGAGATTCCTCTCCCCTTGTGGATCCATATTAACAGGAACAGTGGTTTAAAACCTCAAGGACAATACTTAAGTTTTAATGTACATAGTTCAAAGCTTTTCAAGTTTTTTCCTCAGGTCTAATATAGGGCTGCCCCAACTAAAGATTTTCTTAGTCAATCTTTTGTCGTTAGTTCAAGCCATTAGCTGACTCTCATCCCACTTTATGATTAATTTAATTTGAATATATATTTTTGACATCAAAAGCCGTGATAATTCTTAGCATGTCGAATTTACCAGCAAGCGGACTGAACACATTTTTAATTTATTTCAACACAGTTTAATATTACATGTCTCGTTGTTCAAAAGAAGGGAATACTGTAAATAACTTCCATCTTGCTCCTCTGCTGCTTCACACCTCTCCCATTCCACCTGTACCTGTCTTCTTCATCCCAGGAGTTAAAGTCCTGTAACTTATCCCCTGTCGTCAAACTGGCCTCTGTCGGTCTCGGAGGCTGTGTTTGGTCCCAGTCTGGATGCGTTCAGTCAGAGGCTGCTGAGCCCAGTTCCACCCCCCCACCCCCCCACCCCGGTTAGCTGTGCAGCTAACTAAGCTAAATAGCAGCTACAGTTAGCAGTGTTTAGGGGGTGGCCCTAATAAAATATCTATTTTTATTTTTCACATATCTATCTTGTTTCATGTTGCCTCTCGACGGCCGCGAGTGCATTAATTGTATTTCATAGTGGTCAAAATCACGACAGTTTGTTTTTGACATCGTCTCGAAAAGGTTTGCTATGCTTGAGTGAAAAACATCTCATTTCCTGTGCTGTTCTGTTTAGCACTTGGCTTCTGTCTTCACTTAATAAACATTTGATTTTACGCTGCTTTTTAAGCTAAGTGCTTCTTCAAATTTACTTCTTGCTTTCCTGTCTCTAAAAAGTGCAGAGATGTAGAGACAGTTAAACCCACTTAGACTCAGTTTAGACAACATTTTCCATTTGCAGAATAATTAACACAGCTCTTCAGTCTGACATAAAACACTGAGGTGTACTTGAAACTAAGTGGTGTCAAACTGATGCCATTTAGATGAGGTTTGATGCTTAACAACATCCCCTCTGTTCCAGTAACTCTACGCTAACATGAGCTAACGTCAGCCTAGCAGAGTAACACTGATGTCATCTTCAAAGAGGCCGAGCTAAGTGGAGACGTTTTAATAAAAGATTAGTGGAGCTCGAGAGGGATTATCTTTCTGCTGAACTGCTGATAATGGTGTCACGAATGTTTTGTAACTTTTACATTTTCATTGGATTATACTGTCAACCTCTTTAGTAACAGGAAGTTCATACAGGTCAGTTAATGCCTATTTATTTAATGCACAAACAAGCAGCAGATTAAATGTCACCACGTCTGTTCATCCAAGCAGAGCGGTAAGCGTATAATCATAAAACATGAGCTTCAATTACATTCTGAGATTATATAAACTTTATTGAGTTTGTGTCACAGAAACAAACGTACGACAACAGATACAGATGGATAAGTAGAAAAGTAGAATACATTAATAATGACTACAATACACAAAATTAAGCAGGAAAACAAAATAAAAGTGCTTAATATTATGTACACAAATGTTAACAATTACTATGAAGTGGATTGAGACATTAAAAGAGAAAAGAATCCTTTATTAGTCCCACAATGGGGAAATTTGCATTATTACAGCAGCAAAGGGGATAGCTAAAACAGCATCAATTAAAACCATTATAATAGATAAGGGAAAAAAATCTGAGTAAAAAAGCAGTAAGAACAATATAAACGCTATAAGAAACAAAACTACTAATATTTACACTATTGCACATTGAGATTGCACAGTCAGAAGTAAGTTTTGGCGTGTGTGTGTGTGTGTGTGTGTGTGTGTGTGTGTGTGTGGTCTACTGGGAGCAGTGCTGGTTGTACAGTCTAACAGCAGCTGGTAGGAAGGACCTGCAATATCGCTCCTTCACACACTTAAGGGTGAAGGAGCCTGTTGCTGAAGGAGCTCTCCAGGGCTGTTATAGTGTCCTGCATAGGGTGGGAGTCATTATCCATCAGCGAAGCTATCATCCTCCTTTATCCCACCACCTGCACTGAGTCGAGGGGTCATCCCAGGACAGAGCTGGCCTACTTAACCAGTTTATAAAGTCTCTCCCTGTCAGCAGCCGTGATGCAGCAGACCACTCGATAGAAAATGGCTGATGCTACAACAGAGTCAGCAGGTATAGTCTGCTTTGGCCTTGCTTGTAAAGTGCATTAGTATTGTCTGTCCAGTGCAGTTTATTGTTCAGGTGAACACCCAGGTGCTTTAACAAAAAACACAAATAATGTGAGGGGGTCAAGTAGCATAAATAATTTAGTACAAAAACTGCACTTGAGGGTTTGGGGGCTTAGTAAGTCTTCCTGCAGATATCCTCACATATTAGGGCTGGGCGATGTGGCTATTAAAATAATATATCAATATTTTCTGGCTATATTGTGATACATGATCTACTGTATTGATATTAATATTATGAAATCTCCTCAAAAGCACAAGTGCTAGGGCTGTGGGATAAAATCAAACATCCAGTGTTTCCCACTGACACTAGTTCATGGATCAAAAAAAAATAAAAGTATAAAATAAACTTGGGTGGCCTGAATTTGAGTCATTTGAGTTTTAGCCTAACGAGTGTTTAAAGTTTAAAGATTTGAGCAGCATGAATGCAGATTGAGTAACTCTGACCTCCTGACCTCTTTTACCTCAAAGGAGAAGCAGGAGAATCAGAATAAAGATGAAACCTGGAAAATACTGTAAAAGCAGGAGAAGACCAAAGCGAGAAACACTCACGTGCCCACAAAAAGGTTTTGTGCTGTTTTGGCATCTTACTGGAAAACAGAGCATGGAACTGGTTTCACCTACTCGGTGGCATTTCCTCTGGTGATGCAAAGGAAAGCCGGGCTTCCTCAAAATCTTTAATCAAAAACAAATCAATCTCCTCATTTCCCTGTAATACTTTTAGGTACATGGCCTTTCCCACTTCCACTGCAAACCATAAAATATGCAACATACTTAATGGGCTGTGAAGAAAGTCCTCATTACTTTGGTTGTAATTAAAGGGTATGTGGTTGAAGTCATTTATTTTTTTCATATTTCAGATTTCAGTAAAGTACATCATGTTGCACTAACTGTTATTGTAGCACAGTCTGTACAGATTGAGCCTATTTTTGGCCTAAGCTTCTTACTTCTTCACTAATTTTGCCCACGCTATGAGTCAGCACCTACTAAATTGCCAGGTTAAGGAAGGATAAGTCTGTTAGGCCATGAATTAGGCAAAAGAGAGATGATCCTTGTACTTTTCACTCAATAATTTTATGTTTGAGCATGTTCTCGTTCGTCTCTTCTTCTATAATCATGTTTGGTACATCTTGTCTCAAAAGGTTGCAGCGCAAATGTATATCTGCACCTGCTGTAATTATTCCAGTAGATTATTTTCAGTGCTCTGGTAATCACAGTATGTCTCTATGAATCATCAGCTGTCCAGGACCAGCTATATCAAGGCAAATTGCTCCTTCTTATAATCAATAAATCATGTACGAACTACGAACCACCAAACATTGTAACTATGTCTCTCATGTATTCACGCCAGTTTATCTGAAATCTCTGTGAATCACTTTGCGAATGGCATTTTGAACTTCTGTTGTTGCGACTCTCTACTCAAGTTCTCTGAACCTAACCAACTAGCAAAGTACTAGCCAATCACAAGCAGAGTAGGGCAGGTCACGCCTTTGCCATAGTCAAATTTATCATTTAGCAAGCACCGGGTACGCCACATTGGACTGACATGCTTCTACAGAAGCCTAGAACGGACAAACCAAGCACCGGCAATTTGAGTTTTTTATGTGTTTTTGGTAGCCACTGTAGGGAAGGTGAGGCGAGGGATATTTAGTTGGTTGCAACAATAGATGTCACTAAATCGTACACACTGGTCTTTTGAAGAATTACTTTGATTACTTCCAAACTTTGTTCAATAACCGGCTTGCTGAGAGGGAAGTCACTGGTAGCAGATGGGTGTTTCATGCTTCACTGCTTTTAGATCATACGTGTGACAACGTGGAACAGAAGGCTGCTTTAATCAGATGTCACAACAATCAAGATCCGCATATCACCACAGAGTTACCAACAGCAGGACTGAGTGTGAGCTCGATTCTTGTAGAGATGAACGGAAATGCAAAAAGACTGGGGCGATTTCCTGACAATAATGTATCAACAGTCTGATGAGGTGTATAAGGACGCCAGCCTCCACAGAGAAAATCACTGGCTTCATATTAAAAATAACTGTTATTACATCCTCAATCTGCCCGGATACATTTGGCAGACTGAAATGGGAGACTGGAGATAAAAAGGCTGGTATGCTTTTTAATGTCCGTCCAATGAGAGTTAAAATACCCCTAATAATCAGCTGCAATTAACAGTCTGCAGTTCAGCCTCCTACTCAGAGTGTCATTTCTTCTCCAAAGCAAAATAGGAGGACGGCTTCCAAGAAAACATGCGCTTTCATCCAAGTATTTATGGGACACAGCAGGAAATAGTGTCAGGATAGGATATAGGTTTTATTTATTTAGATAGATAGATAGATAGATAGATAGATAGATAGTACTGTGTAATATTTTCAGACATCCTGCAGATGGCGACACTTCAGCACATTTTTCCCCAGAAACTACCTTGACTGCCACTCAGTTTGTCATTTAAAACCTTTAAAATGTGTCATTGAGTTCATGTGGTCAAAAACACGACCCGTTGTGACATTTTCTGACGTTTTTCAACACTCGGTCACAAAAAAACTGTACAATACATGTGACATCCGCTCCCCTGTGATCCACCATCGACTTGGACACGCTCCAATATGCTGAAACTGAAAAAGAAGAGGACATATTCTGCCAAATTTTGAGAGCACACTGATGGATAAGTTGCAACAAAGACAGAGGGACACAGTAAGAAGGGTACTGATGATATGAATACACTTTTATACACTGAAAACAGGCATGTTTGTCTCCGTTCACAGTGTATATATCCCTGAGCACACTGAGTCCATCATCAGGGATGTGATTTTTCCCTTGATTCATCGGGAAATCCTGCCAGTTGGATGCTCTCCCAGTCATTACTAACAAGCCTCTCATACCCCTTCATTTCCTGATTTCTTTTTTATTTTCTCCATAACATCCTCGCATTGTGCGAATGCTGAATATTTGGTATGGTGAGCAGTCTCTGCGGACGTCCACATTGACAGAGTTCATACATCACCACTTCCAGTGGCAGCCATATTACCTTCTTCGTCAGTCTATGGCTGTTGCTAAGTAACTTGGGAATGTCTACGCCAGCTGTCAGCATCTCACAGTCACACTTATGGATACATATTTACAAATGCCGCTTTAACAGCTGCGATCGCACAGAGGACCCATAATTCAACCACACAACAGTGTAGTTTGACAATAGGGCATGGTCTCAGATAAAAACGATGGGGATATTTGGGAAGAAAATGATATTTCCCACCAAAATTCTGTGTAGTTAACAGAAGAAAGTGGTATTTTACAGAATAATCATTAAACTACCCTTCAACTACCCCATATGCCAGCAAAGATCACCCTGCCCTAAGACCCTTCTTATTATGCATATGCCTAATATGTTATTCAGTTTCACTTGAGTAAGAAGTGTGTTGTTTTTCTGGTAGTTTCATCTGTTACGTATAGAGCTGCAACGACTCGTCGATTAATCTATTATTTAATTCATCACCAACTATTTGGATAATCGATTAAGCAGTTTCTCTACAGAGAAAAACAACTACAAATGTAATATTCATCCACTCCATTTGTAATATCAGTCAGCTACACTATTAGACCTGACCTATTTTTTTAAAAAAAAAATCATACACATGGATGGATTTACTTGTTTGGGGTCCTGGGACAAAAAATAGTTTTGGACACAGGGATCTTAATTAACATTAATGGTACAAATTTGCAAGTAACTGAATTATAAAACAGTAGCAGACGCATATTTGGATCTAGGGCTTTTGGGGGTGTGTGGTTTCTATCTTCGGAGAGCTCGAGAACATCCCTGGGCTGGCAGGATGTGAGGAACACACACAATCCCCCTGCACCTGCCATCTACCAACCTGAAGGAATCGCGGTCACCAGCAAAGGTTCGGAAAAAGCCGAGTACAGCCGAACACAGGACGAACCCCCCTCCCTCTCCCGTCCTCCTCTTTCAGTCGTGGTGCAAGCAGCCATGTTGCCGCGAGCTTGTTCCGGTATCAGGGCAGGATCGTGCGCATAGACTGCATTCGGGCGCAGCTCCTCGCCTCTCTCCCCCTGCCGCCCGTGACACGCACCTCCTAACAAGAAAACCCCAGTTTGCCGATAATGGATTTTACAACTTGATGATTCCTGCTTCAGTCGGCTGGCGACGGGAATAATAGCAGTCGGTGTACCGACAGGACGAACTGGTATATCGCCACACTGCAGTGCAGCACTGGTGAACGACCTTATTCCAATCACGCAACACAAGGAAGAGCGCCGGTGATTTCCGTGGATTTTGAGTTTTGTGGGCTGCTCAGTGGCAGTCACCGCCACTGCGGCCGCAGGAGGATAAGCTAACTAGCTAGCTTTGCTTCGAAAGAAACACCGAATTAGCTAGCTACATGGTGCTAATATTTGGTCAGCCACTTAGCTAGCGCAACAAATTAATTCGTGTTTCTCACCTGCCATGTGACCATTTTACATGGTACTGCTTTTATTTTTCGGATACTCTAACCTGGATATCAACCTGGGAACATTTTGAATTGTTTTGTGTGAGTTGAGAAGGTCGAGACCTCGCCGGGAATAACTTTGGCCTGAAAGTTTGTAGACCCCGGACCTGGTCTCAGACCTGAAAGGAAACATATCTGCCACGAAAAGAGAAAAACAGGCGTCGACACAGCGTTATGAAAACGACGCTGGATAAACACTTGTTGTAGATTTTCGGCGACAGTTTTGGCTTCCTTAGACGTTAGTTAGCAGCCTACAGGTTAGCATGCTACCTACCTAATTGAACCTTGTCTTGTTCAATACAACCGTTGCCCAACTTTTCTTCAAGCTAGCCCAAGTAGCTAGCTGGCCAAAACGTCACCGCTTCAGGCTGGTAGCTGGCTGGTCTCCATCGACGCCGATAAATGCTAATTGGAAACTGAATGTTTTCACACTCAGACCGAAGCTAAAGAAGTCATTTGCTTTTTCCTGTTTTGTGCGTGTTGACAAACATGGGACGTGCGTTTGCCGCTAGCTAGTTTCCAGCTAGCTGGCTAACTCGGCTAGCCGCTGATGTGGGATTCAACTTGTTGATTCACGGGCTATCTGTCGTGCTGCTAGCTGGCTAGCACTGGACATCTGTTGGAAATTTCCCTCTACCATCAACGAGACAGGTTTTAAATGCACAATAGACACTGAAGAATCGTCCTTGTTTCACCGTTCCTTTTCCCCTTTTTGGCAACTTCAAGTCTTTCAAAAATGTCAACAAGGATCCCTCTGGTGCAAGTCATTGAAAATTCGACCGGGCAGGTAAGATGTACATCTAAAATAATTCTCCAGTAGTTGATATTTGCCTATAAATTAATCTATTTGTCTGTTATGGAGAGAGGGCCTAGATGGCCTTCCAGAGTCTCTGGTTGTCTTTTGCCTTTTCTCTGTCTCTGTTGTCTTTGCCACACAGCAGTGATTCACCAGCTTGCCTACGCACTCGCTGGATTTCCCACTCCTTGCAGAACAGAAGAACAAATTTAGGTTTCTGTTTAGTCTGTGTGTTGGGGCATGTCCTCCTACTTGACTTTTCATTACTTTGACCTGTTGCAGTACAGACAACCCTGTCAGGCAGTTCCACGTGAATTCTGCATAGTTGACAATACTGCAACCCAGCATCCACATATTAGCCAGATGCGTTGTTATTTCAGCACGGGTTTGTGTGCTTTACGCACCCTTGGCCATTAGAACAACTCATAATCCACTATTTAAAGTGTCAAAACAATCGAGTGGTGTTTGAGGTATTCTTTTCCAAAGAGAGAAGAAGGTTGACTTTTGTTGGAGACTTTATGTTTTGTGGATTTGTTTTTAATTTGTAGTACTGATGCACAACATCTGTAGCACAGGAATGGCTTCAAAATCCTCTGAATTTCAGTGTGTATATAGTGCAAATGCAAACTTTTAAGAAACAAAGTGCAATCATTCATTGATCAAGTACATTTTACAGAAAGGGGTTCCACAGCACTCCTGGGACAGATGTCAAGCATTGTGAAAATTGGCTTCCAGATGTTTAGCTGTCATTTCAGGCTTCAATACAAGCACAGAGGGGGACTGAAGGCGCTCACAAACAATACACATCCTCTACTGACCTAAAACGACTGACCCTTGACCCTTATCCAGAGGGCTTCCGAAACACACTATAAATAACATAAATACACGTGTCAAATTGCAAAGGACTTAGAGAGCTGTACATTCAAAGAGGTTTTATGTTTCCATTCAGTTGAGTTGAAAAACACTTTGGTAGTGTGCTTAAAAGTTTAAAAGACCAAGAAATCCTTTGGCCATGCTCTGTAAATCATTACTGGAGGGCTAGAACAAAGCTACTGCAGTATCTGTCTTATTATTGTAGGCAGTTTTATCTGTAGTCATTGAAATTCAGAAAAAAGCCATACGCTCCCATGAAAACCATTATAGTATGATAAAGACTATGACTTGCATTACTTGGACAGCTGTTGACAGGCATCATGTGATGCAAAATCTCTACTGAGCGTTGGATGGAAAAGTTTGTGTGTCTACATGTTGACTGAGTAGGCAGTGGATGATCTCAGCACGTGTGTGAAGCTAAACCTATTTCCATATTTGTGTTGTACGAGTGTCTAGGTATATGAATGTAGATGCTGTAAGAATTTGGTGTGGTGTTATTTTAAGAGTTGGTCAGTAGCTTTGATGAGTATAGCAGCACAATTAGAGCACATGTATACACATAAAACACCACACCGAGTTAACCACACCGACAGACATATAACATGATAAGTGAGGGGAGTGTTATTAAATGGTAATTCCCAAGAGCTGCACCCTCTGTCAAACAGTTTTGTACCTGAGACATTGAAAGCCCAACCCAGGTGTGTTTACTGTGGCTGCGCAGCCAACCAGACTGCAGATCTGCTCTCACAGGAAAACCTGTTGGTACTGAAGACTCAAAGGTTAAAAGATTTAGTCTGTCTTCACTTCTTGTACAAATAAAATGCTGACGGAAGTTGTCTGTTGATACCATGATCTCACTGTGAGCTCCAGTGTGTGTGCTGGCTTGTCTCACACGATGGATCGCTGCTTCCATTAGAGTTTACAGGAAAGCAGATCGACAGGTAGACTGGTATGTATGTATGTAGGTAGATAAGTTAGTGTAGGCACACACGCGGGGAGTGACACATACATATTCTTACATGGCTACACCCTTACCTGGAACAGAGGTCATAAACGATACAGTTGATTATATAAGTCTTTGACTGTAGCACCCACACACACACACTCACATGGCCTCTCTATATCCAGTGGGTTTTTTAAGGTTCATGTCATAGTTAAAGTTTAGTGTGTTTGGAACATATATGTACAACAAACACTTGCACAAAACATGAGAATGAACCTTCAATATAAGTGGACTTTCTCATGAAATTCAACGAGACTGCTTTGAAGAGGACCCTGGCAGAAAATGGATTAAAAAAACTGTCAAAACAGTTCGACCTGGCTGTGTGCAACATTATCCAACAACACACTGGTGATGGCCACTCATATACTTGCGAGCGTACATATTGGATTGAATACCCTGTAGTGTGCAGCGAGCAGTATTGTTCCACAGACCACAAGATGATCAGAGAGAGAGATAAACTGCTGCTGTGATAACTTTTAACAGTTGCACACTCAGGCTTGAAAGGGTATAAAACCAAAGTGCAGTATCTTAGTGATTAATAACCCTCAAGCTGAACTTCCTGGTATGCCTTGTTTGTGTACCCTTTAGCAACGTGCCTGTATCAATACAGGCCCTTGTGTGCTTTGCTGTAGTTCCGCTGATGGTCTGAATGGACCCTTACTCATCCTACAGCACCAAGTGAGGATTAAGGGGTGGAAGAAAAAGTTTGGGGTCATGGCAAGTCCTTAACTGGGTTTGTAGGGAAAAGGTCACAGATGGATACTCCCACATAAACGCAGTCTGTTTTAAAGGCCATGTATAGAAAGGCTTTGGTGTCGGGTCTCAAGATACAGGACAAAATGGCACCGTACATGAAGACGGGCTCAGTGTTGACATAACTGTCTCTGTTCCTGTCATACGCTTCAGTGTATATTTTCTGGTTAGTCAATGTGCTACTCTGTAAAAGCAGATATTCTGTAAATACCCTTACATTGTATCTGCAAAAAGTGTGCTTAACTGGAATGGAAAGGCTGTTTATTTGACTATTTTACATGATATTAGCCTAATGGTGATTTGCTGGACTTGGACAGAAGGTTTGAAAGCCTTTTCTTACATGTGTGAGACAAACTAAGCTGTAAAAAGTTAATGTAAAAGGTACTGACCAAGTCAGACTACCATGCTGTTATTATAAACAGACTGGGCACATACAAGAGAGCTATCAAGTGTAGAGAAGTGACTTGTGACATCTTTCTGACAGTGTGAAATGGCAGATATTTTGAGTGGCTTCGATCTGACATGTTTCAATGTTACACAAGGTTTGGTACTAGCTGTGAGTTTGAGGAACTTATTTGAATGCGACACTCTATCGGTGCGACACCAGTTCATTGTAGGTCGAGTGATAAAGCAGGTTTATTGAAAACACAAAGTATAACTTATGTTGTCTCAAAATATAATAAATTATATCAGTGAATTGGTCCAAAAATGGGGTTCTGCTTTACTTCTGGTGTTAATGTTTGCTGTAGGTTTGCACTCTTTGTCCACTTCCCCAGACACGATCTCTTGATTGTCTGATTTCCTGTTTTACAATGCTCCCTCTCTATTCATTGAGCCACATCTTCTGAAAAGACAGACTAATGCAGCCAGAAATACTGGTCTGCCTCTTCAATTGTTACTTCATCCTCCATTTCATTGTTTGGGTAGTTGCACACTGGCTGAGCGAGCTGGATCCTCCCCACATGGAGGTGTGAGATGGATTTGAGTCATTAATTTTTTCCAAATTAGACTTTTCCTCATTGTAGAAGTGACATAGAAAAAATGAGAAACTAACTAGGACTAATTTTGAGTGTTTAAAATGGGTTTACCCATAGTTTATTTATGCAAGACCGTCCCCAATGGAAATAAAACAAGGAACAAGGAAATGAGGCAGATATCACAAGATGGCCTATATGAAGGCATACAAGGCCTGCCTTACCTCTGTGGTGTATTCCAAATGGCACCACCAACCTTAGTGCTTCACAAAATGCTTGGAAAATGTCCCCCCAAAACTTTATCAAGCAGAGAAAGTGGGGATGGGCTGTGTGGGATTCTTGTGTAATGGTAGGACCATTACGTATTATTGGAGGGCTTGGTACCAGATGCAAATATGGAGAATCATCTGACAGTCTTTTCTTTCAAAAGCAAAAACATCCTTAACATCCTAATTAAATACTTAAGTGTTGCCCATCTTGTTAAGACTCATCTTAAAGTTGCCCTGTTATCTAAACACACAAAAGTTTAGACATTCAATGTAATCTCATCAGATGATTTGCAAGTTGAATTTTAAAGTTTTGAATAATCAATTATTATCAAAAATGAAATGGTACAAGTGAGGAATTGGAAATCAACTACAGTATGCTTAGGACTTGTGTACCTGAAAGAAATTAGGCTGTTGTGGTATGGTCTTTATTTTAATCAACTAGGTAAGGAAAAATACTTCTGATTTTTAATTGGGAATGTCATTATATTTAATTTTAATTGAAAATGATTGAAATGAGCTTTCTGTCATCGAATTCAAAGGCCATATCGATGAGTACCTACCCCTTGCGCACCGATTTAAGGCATCCGACGCATGTCCTAAGGAAAGAGAAAAACGCTTCAATAGCGGCAAAGCTAGCTAACCGGTAACCCTCAGCTGCACTTCCAGACACTTGTTCTGTTTGCATGAAGACAAAAAACCCACGGGTTTGAAGGTAACTGTCAGCGTCGGAGATGTTTCAAAGACCTTTAATTGATTTTCTTTCTCTTTTTTTTTGTTTGAGAAGAATGTGTTCTAGTGAGGAATGAACTGAATTGAACTGATAACATTGCCAGAAATCTTTTATTGATTTGCTTGGGAAGATGGTTTAGTCCGAAGAGATTTAAGAAACCGATCTTTGTAACAATGTTTTGTTGTTAATTGTTGAATCACTGAAGGGTGGTATTTTCTGTTGAACTCTGGTATCTTTATTTTTTGTGAAATGTTATTTGAACTTGCTTAACCCTAACCTGCAAAAGTCACCAGGTAAAGCTTTTGTTGCAAAATGCCCCCGTCATCCTAAAAACAAATTTGAAAATGTAAATGACAGTTGTCAGGGCCTCAAACCAATGATTTGTTTATCTGTACAAATCTGGATGTTATAGTCTAACATAAGGATAATGACATAATGATAGCCGTCAGTGGTGAATTTATTATTAATTTGTATGGAATTGTGACTGTAAAATCAAAAGTCAAATCGAAATGGGGATTTGCAGAACTGAGACACCGCTGTTTCTATTTTGTTTTCTGCATTTTCCCCAAGTTCCCCCCATGTTTTTGGAATGTTAAATTTGATTGTTGGCCAGGACAGATACTATACATCCACATATTATTTCACAAAAAGTCAAAATCACAATATGAAAATCGTCTGCACTTGGGTCCATTCTTCTCTACTTTGACCTTGGTAACCTTCACCTTGACCGAAACGGTGACAGTTCAAAAGGCACCAAGCACCACAGCAACGGAAGACAAAGCAAACACTGTGTTGGAAATATGAGGTTACCTGAACACAGTTTGATGTATTTCACCTGACACCTTGGGTGTGTGAACACCTCACAGAATCTCCCAGCAAGTGGTTGAGCTGGAAATTCAATATAAATGAGAGAGAGAGCAGAACCGAATGTGTGAGTGTGTTGACACCGGTATGCCACCAGAGATGTTTTTTTTTTTTAATATTCTGGTGTTCACCTTTTGGCTGTCATCAGTCATGCTCCCCTTGAATGAGTCATCGTGTAAGCAATCTATAGCACCCTCAAACGGGCGCGCACACATGCACACGTTGCTGTTACGCCCAGGAAACCATAAATTATGCCTCTCTCCTTACCAGACCAGTCACTAGGCAGATGAACAGAAAGACAAAGCTAGCCAGGGCCCTAGCAACAGAGAACCTGCCTCAAACACACACACACATACACTAGATCCTTTACTCCATCACGTTCACATTTGTTCTTGCCGGCTCACACATACACACTAGCAGTCCCTCATTTTCCCCACTCACACAGCACATGCAGTTACACGTTAATTGGATTGGAATGACGTTTGGATTCAATAAGTTCTGTTTGCCATATATACCTGCAGTTCTAGTGCACACATAAATATATGACAAGCAGCCGCTAGCTGTGTGTTTACCCGACAATGCAGTGAAGTTCAGAGCTTTGTGTGCGTACTGGATTGTCTTGGAGAGTAAGGTAAAACAGGCCTTTCTTGTTGAGCCGAGTGGTAGGTGTGGCAGCCAACGGTAGACCTGAGATTTGAAGGCCTTGACGTCATTCAGGTGAAGGCGTGTGGACGTCTCTCTCACTGCTGCGATGTAATTCAGTGTTTCTGTTTAGTCATCTGATGTCTGTCTGCCGTCAATATTTGGATCTCCTTCTGTGATCAGTTTTTTTTTTGATGACTTGGAAAGGTTAAATGAACATGTTATTTTGAGTTTCCAGCCTTTTTATTATCAAATAAAGAAAAAAAAATAGTGTGCTATACACCCGGCCTATATGCGCAAATATGTATTGGTCATTATCTAAGATAAAGGTACATTTCCAAGAAGTGGTTTATAGTATATAGTTTGTGGCAAACATTCAAGCCTCCACTGTGTACTTTATTTTTCACTCAAGTAATAGTAATGCAGCTTGTTCTCCAAAACATCTTTCCCAAGGCTAAGACTTTCCGTGTCAGAGGTGTTTGTTGTGGTGTTACTTACACGACAACAAGATTCACCTACTTAACTGTCTTTGAAACAAAGCTAGTTTGAAATGCTTTTACTAGCCCTCACTGTTGCCCAATTTGATTCTGAGGCTTTAATCTGAATCCCTTTACCACTCTTATCCTGCAGGATTAGCTGCGTCCACTGGAGGAAACTTTCTGATCTCTGCTGAGTCACACTGATTCAGAAACCCAGGCAGAGTGTTAACATTTGGTTAGTTGGAGTTCAAATCACGTAGTGGGAAACCAGAATAAGTAAGGCACCAAGATCAGGCTAATAATTCTCTATCTCTGATTAATGGAGTGTAAACCCTAATGTTATTACAATCTTGCTTCTTGAACCCAGTTGCTCAATCAAATGTATCCCCAAAGACAAAATGGGCTTTGTAATCATCAAACCTTATTTTTTATTTTTATTTTTTCTAAGGCCCATTATTCTACAAATTTTTGTGTTCATATTTTTATTTTGGTTGTCTAATAGAAAATGTTTTTATGCTTAAATGTCCAAAAAACACATTATTTTTCTCATACTGTCCATCGCTTCAACACTCGCTTCACTCTGTCTGAACGCTCCGTTTTAGCGCCTACCTCTTTAAGGCCACCTTCCTGAAAAGTCCAGTCTGCTCTGATTTGTCAGCTCTCACAGGCCTGAGCAGGCACCGAGAAATGCTTTTCCACATCAGCTCTAGTGTTGTTTTTGCAACCACAACTGTTTTTGGGCCATTGGTGAGGGCGGCGACTATATAGCTGTGACATCACAAACTAACAGAAGTCCTGATGGCTCGTTTAAAGGCACTTTCAGAGTATTTATATAGCACTAGACCTTCTTTATAATAAAAAAGACTCACTTTTTGTACATTATGGTTACCATGTGAAATTATGAAAGGATGTATTTTACTCAGATGCCGAAACAATAGCCAGACTGACATGTCAGCCTATATATGGCATTGGCTGAAAAAACACCAGGGCTGTTCTTTCCTTTGAGTTGTTTTATTGATGTTTAATGTTAAACTTTTAAAAAATCAAAGGAGGTGGCCCAAATCTGCCAAAACACATTGCGGGAAACCCTGCTCTCCATCTATGTATACATGTATTCATCAGCTTTTCAAATCAGCCACCCTGTGAAAGCTACACAGACCTGTTTACTCTGGTGGCTCGCACTCACTCACACACAGTTGCATAGCAGCAGAACAAGGGCACGCAAGGAAGTGCTGTGCAGTGTGTCCCAACTGTGACAGCAACAGAGCAAACAAGAGCTCTGAATTGATTTGACAGACACACACACACACACACACACACACACACACACACACGTGTGCGCACACACAGACACACACACACAAATATACACATACCTAGGGAGCTGGGGTAATCCAGTTCAAGAGAACAGGCACCCAACACTACATTCACAGCAAACTGAGACCCAGCGTGACACCACCTTGCCAAAGTAAGGGGCCTCTCACAAATTTACTTAGCCATATGTGTGTGGAGAGTGTGTAAGGCTAGTATGCATATATATTAGCTATACTGTATATGTGATAAAGCTCTGCAGAGTTTTAGAAAAGGCAACAAAGGAACATAAAAGCAAGAAATTGACTAAAGCACTACAGCTGGTGGCAGTTGAGCTGTAGTGTCATAGTTAAGGATAGACTAGGGTTTGATTCAGTTTGTCTACAGTGACCCCTGTCTGTAGGTTACATGATTAATAATGTATCACTGAAACACAGGCATGATGAAATAATGTTCTGTTTTGTTACCAAAAGACATGAGTCACAGATGCGTACTTTTTGCTCTGCTTCGAGGCTATAAATGTGCCTGATGACGGCCCCTGTTTTGTAAAAAATTGTCACCGTGAGAGCATATGAAATTATGCGTAACACAATTGTTAAAAAAAAAAAAGGAACTTGGACTGTTTTTAATATAGAAGAAGCTCATAAATGTTAAATAAAAAACAAAGACTGTGAAATGTAATGTTTTGATGTGGTGGAAATAGGCTAAGTACAGGTATTCATGCCAAAAGGTAATGGTGTGAAACGGAGTGAGAAAAGGTTTGACTGAAAAAACAATAAATTATAGACTGTATGTCATAAGATTTTCAGTCTTGTACCAGAACATTTTCACTTTGTCTGTCTTGAGCTCTTTTATAAATTGGTTCCCTGCTGACCTGAGGCAGCACATTCATCCCAATGTTCCTTTTATTTACTGTATGACTTCATTGTAAAAAGTGCTGCATTTGTTAATTGATTTCCTTCCCTTTTGTCAAAGATATATTTATGCAGAAGTGTTTACACCCCTGTCCTGTTCAACTGGCTTTCTGTTATGAGTAGGAACTGTCAAACAGGTGCAGTAGCATTTCTCCCTGGCATTTTTTCAGCTTTGTAACTTGTGTCCTTTTAATTTCTGCCTCATTAGAGTGGTTGTTCACATGAGTACTCCCAAAGTTGTTCCCTGTTGGGTTTTCCTTGTAATTAGCTAGTAGTTCAAGTCTGTAGATGTGGTTTCAGCCATAATGGATGTTTAAATGTAAGAGTTATTATAGAAAACAAAATGTGGTGATTAAGAAAAGAAAATTTTAACTTAATTGAGTGTGAAGTTGGCTTTTTTTGACCATCTCCTGATAGACTGATATGCTACCGTTTAACGACAGCATACTCTTTGTCACATATGTATTTTTCTGGAAATCCATCTTGGCATTAAATAGGAGTATAAATGGAAACATAAACATATGAATAGCAGGGTAGGAAGAAAAGAATGGTGGGGGAGGAGGAAGGGAGGAAGAGAAAATGAAGGAAGGATGAAATAGATACAAACCAACATCAAGATAGAGGGCAGGATTCAGCAAGTGACAAATCTCCATGGCAACACAGCCATCACGACCTAGAGTCGGGAGGTGTGTGTGTATATGTGTGTGTGTCCTCCCACCCACAAATTTCAGTATAAAGCAGCAGCTTTTGTTATGTGGTTCTTATGTTTACAATAAAGACCATGGCTGTTCTGCTTATTCCACATAAAGGTTTGATTAATTTAGTAGAAGTGATGGAGAAATGTCTCTTTTAAATATTGAATTGTGGTAAGTTAAGTTTGAGGATTGTAAATATCAAAAATGGTTTAAAATTGATCCAAGTATTCATCTTTTAAATCTCTATTTCAGGGTATATGAGTTAGTTATTTCACCCACATAGGCCCATCTATTTTATACTGTCTGTTTTACCGTGCCAACCACAGAAATATACATCATATAAATTCCATTATAAAAGCTTAAATTGATTCATAGAGCTACGACCAGTAGTGCCCAAGTGAAATAGCAGTGCTGCTGCAAGGATGTTGGTAAAGGGCAGCTTTATAAGGCAGAAAAGTTGCCCCCCTTGGAGTCAAGTTAAGCCCCTTTGGACAGACTTGATTAATAAACAAATTTAATTGAGACAAGTGTAGTTACCGAGTTCATGCTCATTAACTGCACTCATTTTTCAGCAAATTACAGCAGGTGGTTCGTTATAGACCACACATTCCCCAGATTACATGTCAAATTAGTTGTATAAAGGCCTGCAGGCCTTATTGTAAGTCTACATGTCGCTGACATTACAACAGCTCTTAATGAACTCATGTTTGTTCCAACAGCTTGTTTTTTTTCTCCTCCTCCCTGGGTGTACAGGCCTCCAATTAGGACTACATGTCAGTGTAAATGGGTAGCCAGTACCTTTTCAGTTTAGCCATTTGCCTCTACAAAATGTGTGGAGATTAGATTAAATTCAATAACAGCAGTTTGTCAAAAAAAAAAACAAACACATTAAAATACATGTTCACACATTTGATGACCAATCAAAAGATATCACTGCTATTTTGAAATCACCTAGCCTCCTGCACTCCAAACTTTTTTTACTTTATGACTTACAACATTACATTGATTATAAATGTATTCATAATGAATTTGTTAATTAATTGTCCCCCAATCCAGCCTTCCCCTCCATCCCCACAGAAGGCTTTCACACCTTTGCACATAAAGATGTCATATAAAATGGAGGGAAATAGTCTCTGTCATTGTGGAAGTATTAGGACCTCTAGTTTAACCTCATAAATTGGTTTCGCAGCTCGTTATTCCTAAATTTAATTAAATTTGATATAGCCCCCCCCACCCCCCCCCCGGCTATAAATGTCCGTCTTCAGTGGTCTCTTGATTTCTTCCTACAGTGACAAACTGCAGTGGTCTTTGGACAGGAAGGGACAAAGTACTTAATTTGTAGTTAAGTCTTCCAAATGAGCGGGAACCGTGTGATTACATTTAATTGTTAACAGCAGGTTGGGATGTGGTATTTAAAAAAGCAATCTGCATAAACAACTTGTAATAATAGCTGCCAATGAGCCATCAGTTTATTGTTTGCCAAAGTTGGCAGAAATGCTGCCATATTTTAATTGTGTATAACTGAAGTAATAATGGGTTTGTGTAATTATACTCCATATTTCAGAAATTAAAACGCATAAAAAATTGGTTTGACATATTTTGCACAACAGATTTATTTTGTCTCCCCCCCTCTGTCTCCCACTAGAAACAAGTGCCCCAGCTTCTCTAACAAAATCCAATAAAGTAAACAATGACATACACATGTGATTTTTAATTTTGACTCAAGAAAGAGGTAATGTAAGGTGAGCGAGTCTATTCAGCAGGGTGAAAAACTGGCAGAATAATAATCTGGGAGCCTGATAAGATTGTAGTTAATACTTGATTAACGTGATGTGGCGACGCAGTAAATTGGGTGGGAGAGAGAATTTTGTGTTTTACTATGTCGTAAATGTTGTCAAGTTTTTCCAGCATTGCCCAGTTTGTCATGTTCATTTTGCATTTGTTGGCTTATCCCTTTTTTTTATTGCCAGTACTTTGCCTCCCTACCGTTGATGACATGTTTGCCTATCTTGAGTGTGGGTTGAGCTGCCTCTTGATAGTTGTGTGCTGCACACACTTCATGTGCGACTCTCCTTTCAGGTTACTTTCTGAACCACGCTGTGTAAAATTCCATCTGGTTGTATCTGAGTGGCTTCCTCCCAGAACTCAGATTAGTAAAGGTCAGTGATAATGAGGCTTGAGTCAAAACACAACCAGGACTGCCTTGGATTAACATTAATGCTTTGTGTATGTGTGTGTGTTTTGGTCACGTGCACATGCTCGCATTTGCAGTGTGGCAGTAAATGGTTTTCAGCTGCAAACATCTTGTCAGTGAGTTTTTACGTGTGTGTGCGTGTGCGTGTGCGTGTGCGTGTGCGTGTGTGTGTGTGTGTGTGTGTGTGTTAGGAGGGTGCCTGAATTGTGAGGCCGGATATAAACACTATACTAATGATCTCTCCACACGGTAGGCAAAGAACATCAAAGACCCTCCTCCCACCCCTATCTGACAGGCTTGACACATGGTAGCCAATGAATTTGGGTTCAACTTGTGCTCTGAATGATAGTTGTAGGAACAGGAAATAAATCAGAGGCAAAAATGTAACACAGACATCATCCAAGTTGAAAGTACATTTAAACAGTCGGTTCAATAAACTGCAAAATTAGAGACATATCAGAAAAAGGATAACAGTGGAAGGACCAAAGCTTTAATGTGATATAAAACAATGATATTATAGTTGAAAATAAAAGTGAATTTACAGAGAAATGTGCATTTGCTTGGATGTCTCTATACAAACCCAGCAGCTGATTTATGTTGTCTACTCTCACGTGCCGACGCCATTACTGCGGTGGCATAACCAAGCTCGACCTCCGCTGTCTTAATATGAAAGTGCTGTTGAGTGATGGAGAAGCTAGTTAAACCTGGCAGGAATCACCTGTTAACTTATGATTTAAATCATTAAAGTCAATGATGCATATTTTTTGTAATCAGAAGAAATGCATGATCTATCTAGACTGGCACTCAGTAGTTTTTTTGTCGGCAAGTCGCTTGGGTTTTGAGATTTATGAGAGTAAATTTGATTTCATGGAGCAGAGGCTTTGTTCTTTCAATTCCTGTTTTTCCAACTTCAATTTCTTCAGTTTGTTACTGAAGCAGTAGATGATCTACAGTGTAGCCAACCATACAAGCTTCTAATACTTTATTGCGCGGCCATGCCCGCTGTCCCTTGTTCAGTGTTACCTGAAGCAGTTAACAATGTAATGTGACTGTTTACATTTATTGTTTCCTTGTGTTTGCAATTTTACTACCTCTAATCCTTCCTTGACATCTCCTTTCACAAGAAGTCCATTTATCTGGCATGAATTTCCTTAACAAGCCCTGAGCTTTAGTGAGTGTGCATTCAACTTGGTGTTCAACTGCAGTTTGTCAGCAATTGTGAATATGTCAAATTAGATTTTCTTTACTGGAGTACACTGGCATCTTAAGTCAGTAAGTTCTTTGCTAAACTGTGTATGTTAGCAGATTCAAGTTAGTATTCATGAGTCACACGCAACATCAAAGAGTAATGTGAGAACAAAACAATGATGTCACTTATTGTCCTCCAACACATCTATAATTATAACTGAGGGGAGAGAGGAGAGGTGGATATGTGCGTGCATGTTGGGGGAGGGGGGTTGCTTAGCCTGCAGCTGCCCAAAAATGAAGGAAGAATCAGAAGACAAAAATAGTCAGACATGAAAGAGGATAGGAGAGAAAGAAGACTAAAGAGTGGAGGACTGTGAAAGAAGGAAACACGCTTGAATTTTAACTTGCTGTACTTCGTACAATGTCTGTAGACTACATAATTAAAAGTCAAGCCTGCAGTCTACTGGGGGATGATCTATTTAAGCACCAGTCAAACAACGACTGACAGTTTGTCTCCGTCTGCTGACCTTCATGTCAGTTGTAATACAATTGTACCAAGGTTGTACATGTTGTACAGCTTTGGTTAGCTGGTTAAGTTTTGTTTCAGTCCTCTCTAAAACTAGAGGAAAGCCTGACATCGTTTTCTTAGTTTTTACTGGGGGGGAACAAAGGAAATTAAACTTGTACAGCCTAATCCAAAGCTAAATTGTCCTGTCTTAACCTCGTTATCTCCTACATTTTCCCCACTCAGACAGCTGGATAAAAGAGGAGTCTGCCTCAAAGTACTGAACTGTAAACTATTTTTAAAAACTTATATGCAGCTAATTGCTTTTTAAACAGCACATTTTCCTGAGTTGCCACTTGAAATGTCACTATGAACGTTTCATGCTGCCATCTTGGTTAGCACCAAGGAATTGACATTCATATTAATATTCATCACTTTGTTAGAGCGTTGAAGGACTCATGATAACAAACTTTGCAGGAAGCCAGCATCTGCTTTGTTACGGTATTGACTTTTTGATCCCCATTCATCTCTACCAAACAGCTCGGCAGCGTCAAAGATGGGGATTCCACTGCTGTAGATGCAGTTTACACTGCAGACATCCATTATACTATACCTCTTGTAATTTGTTGTGCTTGTGTTTTAGTTTCAGGTATGTATTAATGTAAATGCCCCTCTTATTTTGAGACATCTTTTTTTTAGTTGTGATCTGTTTTTAAACTACTGCTGCGGAAAGTCCCAGTTGGCAGTTGCTCCAACACTTTCCCCTTGATTGATCATGCATTGGTTCAGGAGCCTTGATTAGTTGATTCATTACACCTATGTGGCTTGAATGTGTTGTCAGAGTGATGGGCAGCTAGAGAAGTCCTTTGGAGGGTTGTTGTGTCTTTGAATGTTGTCAAGTTATATCTCTGGCTCAAGAGTAATGTATACATCTCAAGTTTGTCTTTATAGTGCCTCAGGCTGATCTTTGTTTGCCAATATCAGCACTTTACATTTTAAAGGCATGCATTAATGTTGTCTCTAGTCAGTGTTGTCAGTGACAGCTTTACCTGTGAGATAGAACATTAAAAAGCACACGTTTACATGCCTTGTGGTAACTTTTCAGCATAAATGTGCCAAAAGTTTTATATAGTCAATATCACAATATCACAGTTTTTTTTACTCCCCCATTATCAGCGTCAGACCCGAAAATCCAGTATTGGTCTTACATGAAAAGCTGCTAAATGTCTGTAAGGTGCTGTATTATGTTACTGCTCATGCAAACTGAACATTTCCTACTGCTTCACATTAAAAGCATATAACCGATGAAACACATGTTGACTTTTGATGTGAACTTCTTATGGTAAACACAAAGTTTTTTTGTCAGTGAGTTTAACACTTACTGCTATTGTTCATCCAGCTGCGACTCTGCTGCCACCGTTGTTGCTGCTGCTGTACGGAGCAGACACTTTGAGTTTGTAATAGTAAAACCAGAGGCAATGCTTCATGTAATGTTCGTTTTAGTTTTATCCACAACCTGTGCTTCTTTTCTTCAGACTTCTTACGTCATGCACATTTGTACATGTAAAAAGTAAGTGCCAAACCTAGTTAGGTGTATACATGACCAAGAAATCAGCAGTATCAGGAAGAAATTAAGCTGGGGAAATCCAGTTTCTTCAATCACCTACCACAATTACGAAAATTGTATGTTTTTTTTGTTTTGTTTTCTTTAAAATGATGTTCAAGTAATCACGTGACTGCAATTAACTGACTTTAACCTGGTTACTTAAGTGCATGTAAATGCAGCAATGGAAAAGGCCATGAGCGGATTGCATATGTACACATGACCCATGTATTAAAGCGTAGGAGTTCAGGCTGTACCCGAGAATCTTCAGTCAGGCCTGAAAATATTATGTTGGTACAAAAACAATTTTTCTGTGTATATAAAAGGAATTTTAACTTTTTTTATTTGAGCTCCTTTCATGTGTAATCTTTCTCTCTTTCACCTTTTTAAATTAGCATCAGAACAGACAAATTGTGGTACTCATTACCATCTGGAAGCATTTTGGAGAGGCACAATGTTTGCTGAGGTTAAAATTTGACTTCCAGGCGCTATTTAGGACAACAGTACTCTCTGACCAAGGGAGTTGGATCATATAACCTCTGTGAGGACAGCCCAGCTGATCGAGAAATCGCCTTTGTACGGTCAGATTGGGCCTCATTGTCACAAATAGTGTCCACATATGACATATGTCTGTTCTCCCTCTCCCCTCTCCCACATGTTCCAAAAATAAAAATCATTTGCTTCCCCCTCACTCAAGGCCTCATAAGGCTCTCCCCCCTGTCCTCAGGGTTTAATGCAACTGTCATTTGTTTTTAATCCCAATTCCTCCTCTTGTACTGAAGCTTAATCTAGCCTATTACACTTTATGCAGGTCTTCACAGTCAGTATGAGGATGTTAGGGGTGGGGGGGATGCAGACGTTAGATCATACCATCTGGAGCAACAAACACAATGAAGTAATCCTCGTTTCCCATGGCCCAAGATATGGTAACAGAGGGAGGAAGACGTTAGTCGAAAAGTGGTCTGTGGGTAATTTGCGAGCCTCTAATTTGTTCGAGCAAGAAAGAGATAATTTGGTGAATAAAATGACTAGTCGGCGTTGGAGGGATAGAACAAGGGAAAGAGAAGATTTGTGTGCAAACTGCTTCACTCCGCACCAACAGTGTGAATTTCACTGGACCGTCTCTCTCTTTGGTGTCAAGTCTCTGAGAGGTGTGTGCGATTTATGCCACCACGTATCCCTGTGCGCGCATGTCTCTGTACCCACACCAGTGTGTATTCTTGTGTCTGTGCGTGGGCGTTTGTGTCCCAGGCCCCGTGTGTGTTTGCGTCTCGTCACCCTGGAGCCAGTCGTCCTCTCCTCTGACCCTGATCCCTGTCACCTGTCCGCTCAGATCACACACACACACACACACACACACACACACACACACACACACACACACACACACACACACACACACACACACACACACACACACACAATTGCTGTGACCCTTTCCTGGAGTTGAAACCCAATCGCAGTTGCCAACCATGCAAAACTTGCCAGCACAGCAAGGTTTTGTTTTCTTTTTGTGGGTGTGTGTATGACTCGAAAGACCTACTGTCTGCTGTAAGATGAACTGAAGCATTTTTTTTTTACTCCATGTGGCCATATATAGAGGCTATTAAAATAACTTCATACACTACTGGCCTTGTGGGTTCAAATTAAAGTCACTCAGATACAGTCAAAGGAAGCGGGGGTAAAATATATCGTTTTTTCTCTGAAGCTGAATATCTCACTAAAAGATGAATATTGTGTGGGGGCTGTAACTGGCTACAGGGTGAAACATTAACCATAGTAAAACAGTGACAATAGAAAAATCCAGGCTAAGCTCACTGTCCGAGCACACTTACTTTGACTGTACAAAAGGGAACCAGTGTTATCAGACTGTGCATAGTTTCATTGTTTTGACATTGGCTCTTGGACATGTACTTAAATATTAAGTGATGTTATGTTACATCAAATATTACCAGGAAAACTATACATTTTAATGTTGTTAGGAAATCTAAGTGGTGGCTATGCGTTTAATATGACAAGAACATGGAAGAAAATTGCAGTGCTTTGCTAAAATTGCTCCGCAGTTATTCACAGCTTTCTGTATATAAAGCAGTGGACCTGCTTGTTCCTCAAAATTGTATTTGTGGCTGTGAAGAGTGTAGAGCGTAGCTTCCAATAACAGCTTTTGATTGCTTTAAAAACGTAGTATTTTGTATGTTTTTTTGAGTGACAAAATATTATTTTCTTTGACAAAGTCCAACTTGCTTTTGTGTTATTTTGCTGTTTAAGTCTCTCCACAGGCCTGGGAGATCCTGATCAATATTGGATGTCCATTTCATTTCTCTAATCTTAATCTTGCCATCAGATTTTGATGCAGATTTTATAACACCCTAATCGCCATGTGGAAGTACAGCTTTAGTTCTGTAGACCAATTTTCTGCTGACTGTTTCTAATCCTTGATAAAAACTGAAGGCATTTGAGCTGGTGTAATCTGGACAAGCCTACCTGAATACAAAAGGCTTGGACACTTAGTCAACTCAAATTGAATGGTTTTTAATTTTAAATGTTTTTTTGGTGCATTTAATGGAATATTAATGTATTTATTGTGCCATTTATTTATTTTTGATTTTGTCAGATTCAGGCTTCTTTATAAACCTAAATTAAATGTGTCTTCTCAAATATTTGTAATGTATTAGATGCATTTATTTCACTTTGATCATAGTTAAGACTGACCTGAATGCTTTGATTCAAGGTTCATTTTCAAAGCATCTTATGTTAAAAGCTCAATTTGAATGAGATTCTGTCTGTTGCTTTAAAAGCATTGTGGTCTCTCAAAGAGGCAGCCATGTTGACGAAGTGTGTATAGAGTTACCTAACCCAATTTTTTTTAATGCATATTAATAATGTGTTTTTTGTTACTTGTATCACTCAAGTGGATGAATGCAGCTCCACTATTCTAAGAGATGAATGAATCTCAGCCTTGAAATGAAGAAGTGGGCCAGTGGCACTAAACGGAGAATGAATATGAAATAAAATTATTGTTACAACCTGATCTGTCCTTTAAAAGCTTTGTATCTATGGGACATGTAATCACAGGATGCTCAAAGTGTTCAGGACAGCTTTTTCACATTCTGCCTAGAAGTCATCATGTCCTCTCTTGCTTACATTTTTGCTTCCTCTCTTCACAGGAGTCCAAGTCATCCGGCCGCTCCAGTATGCCGCGATGTCGGAACTCCGTCGCCACGACCACATCAGATGACCAGCCGCACATTGGTAACTATCGGTTGCTAAAAACCATCGGCAAAGGCAACTTCGCCAAGGTCAAACTGGCACGACACGTCCTCACCGGAAAAGAGGTAGGCATGCATGCAAACACACGCTAGATTGGACCGAAAGCTTTAATCCATCCTTTGGTTCCGCTGACAATGTGACTGATTTTCTAAACTTTTAGACTTTTATTTTTAGCCACTTTGGTCACATTCTGGAGAAATGCTTTTACTATTGAGTCTCTATTTAACTTAAAACCGCCTTGTCAACAACGAGGCTAAGAAAGCCTGTTTAAAAAGAAGAAATGTCAAGAGTTTTGTCTGAAAAAGTGAGTCAATCTAACATCAAACTGCTCTGACTGTTCTATTTCAGACAAAATAAAACTACCATAAGAAATTGTAAGCAGTTGAGGAAACCTTACTACTTACATTTTTTAGCCAGGTACTATTTTATCACCAAAAACTATTTAGAGTAGAAAAGAAACTTCAGATGTATGTAATTGGCCAAGGTGGTAAAAAGTATGAAAACACTATAAATGTTTAGCTGTTTTCCAAACATTAATCTTGCTTCCTGCTTGCTGAGGGTAGGGAAGGGCTCATGCTGTGAAACACAGTAGGTCTGGTCTGGTCCTGGGCTCGCATGGCTTTGGAGACGGTACATCTGCTGCAGGAGATTAGATCACCATTGTCAGCTTGAATAGAGAAGCCTAAATGTCTCCGGCTTACTGTGAATTCCAGATGTGATGTAACGTTGCGGCCTGTCCCTTTAAGGGAAAAGCTGCGTCTGCAGTGAGCCCATGCCGGGCTCTGTCTGAGGCCCAGTCAAGTCGACTCTCGCTCTGCGTTTGAGAGAGAGAGCTCGAGAGGGGTGGGCGGGCTCTGTCAATGTGTGACAGCTCTGTGCCTGACACCCTGATAACACTCCATGTGACTGGCTGACACACACACACACACACACACACACACACACACACACACACACACATACACATACACACACTTAGATACACACACACACACAAAGAAAACAAGGGAGAGTCAGAGGGCATGAAAGAGTTAGACAGACAAGCACAACCCGAAAGAGGAGTGGAAGAAAGGATTTAGTTGACAGTGGAAGACAGAAATGAGAGAGAGAAGTAGACCTCTCTTTTCCGTGTCCTTGTTAAGAGATCATTCTTTGTTTCCTTTTTCTTTGTGTCCTCTTTTCTCTTGTTCTGTTTCATCCCTTTTTTTCTACATCTCTCACTTTGAATCTCTCCCATCTGTCTGTTTCTCTATTTTTATTTCTCTCCCTCTTCACCTCTCTGTGTCGTATCCCTCTCCTGAACTGGTGTCCACTGTTGGATTATGAACTATAGACCTCATTATGGGTATAAACCATGCCTCAGCTGGGCCGCGTGTGTGTGTCCCTGTCTTTATACTTGCCCTATTATGTAACTGTCACCTGCTGTGATTGTGTGGTTATCACTTAATACTGTGAGATTGTGTGTGTGTGTGTGTGTGTGTGTGTGTGTGTGTGTGTGTGTGTGTGTGTGTGTGTGTGTGTGTGTGTGTGTGTCACATCTCCAAAAAGATAGCTGTGTGTCTGTGCCTGTGATGGCTGTAGCCACGCAGGTCTGTGTGAGGGAGATGCGTCAAACCCACTGCAGCAAGTGTCATTATTGAATAAAAGTGTAATAATAAATTAACATGTTCTTGTTTTGCTTCTAGGTGGCTGTAAAGATCATTGATAAGACACAGCTCAACTCCTCCAGTTTGCAGAAGGTGGGTCTCCCTCTCTCTTTCACACACACATGCACACAGACATACATTTACAGGCATATATCAGTCCCTCAGTCCCTCTTATCCCTTCTCTCAGAAGTCAAGTCTTCTGCCCCACGTGTCTTTCTCTTTTGGTCTCTCTCTCTCTCTCTGTCTCTCTCTCTCTCTCTCTGTCTTTCTGAAGTGGTCTAGTTTTCAGAGAGGGTTTTAATTACAGGAAACAAGCTGCAATTACTTCTTTTGATCGTGGCAGGGTGGGGTCTGTCCACTTACACGCACACTCTCTAACCATGTATGCTTGCGCACTCAACACACACGCATTTGCAGCCATACGCATAGAATACACACTTGTGCGAATGCAGACACACAGAACACATGACAAGAAAATGTTAAGGCGTAGCAATGACGCTGACAGAGCAAAGACATAAAAACAGTGATAAACGTTCACATACCCTTACATCGGATGTACAGATGCATTCAAATGCACATCCATGCAAACTAGGACCAGAATTGACAGAGAACCCCTGATATTATACTCTAATAAGACTTAAAGGATTCTTTATTTTTTTATTGTCAACAAATCCAATGTAACGATGTTTGTTTTTTTCTTGTTATGGGCATTTTTGACTTTAAGAAAAATTTAAAATATTTGCCATCTTCCCTTTTAGGATGGATTTGTAGTTGTGTGCTTAAGAGTTACTGTGTAGCTGCGTAACTGATGTATGTGGTCTCAAAGTCATGATAAACATAAAAATCAGCTTTAAAGCTTGATTTAATATACTGTTTTGCTCCTAAATATAAGATAGTTTTGAAGTTCTGTTGAAAAAGTGGCTTACAGATGTCTTTGAATGTAGTAAACACCTGTGACACTTTAATAGCTGTAGGCTAGCTCCTAGTTGTCTGTCTTCAGTGTGTCTTCCGGATATACTTCCAGTAAGCCTAGTCTGAGCTGCAGCCTCTGAGGAAATACATTTCTGACGATTGAAAGCGTCTCTTTACACCTTTGGATGACGTTGAGTTAGACTTGATTAAAATAGTACTTTGTACACAGTTGTTTAAGTTATCATGTCAGAGTTTACAAACAGGCATTGTTAATTTAACTTTAAAACATTGTGCCAGACCTTGGATTTGAACTAGTATTGCTTGTTTCCCTGACGGTAAGTCATAACTAACTATGTTTACTGGTGTTTTCCTTCCAGTAATTTGACCCACAATGCTCAAAAGCAGGAAGTGAATGTTTCCAGTGTCCCTTTACCCTCTACAAATATTGATTCTGAAGTCTTTCCAGTGACGCAAATAAGAAATTGCAAAGTCAATTGATATGAATTTGCACAAAATGTGTAAAATATAAATGTAACTCACAACACACATTCACACGGACCGAAACCTTTATCTGACAGTGCATTTGACACACAACTCTGTGTGGCTTGTTTCTTGCAGCTCTTCCGGGAGGTGAGGATCATGAAGATGTTGAATCACCCCAACATAGGTGAGTCACTCATATTTAATTAATGTTTCAGGGTTCTGTATTCAAGCCAAATCATATTAATCTCTTTTCTCTCTTATCTCTTATTTTTGCTTTCACTTTTGCTGCCCTGGCCTTGTCTGTCTAAACTCTCTTATTTCCCCTGCTCCTCCCTTTCCTTTCTCTCTCTCTTTCTCTCTCTTTCTGCCCTACCTCTCTGTAACCCCCTCCCCCCTGTCTTTGCCTTTCTCTCTCCACCTCCAGTCAAGCTCTTTGAGGTGATAGAGACAGAGAAGACTTTGTACCTGGTAATGGAGTACGCTAGTGGAGGTAAGTGCGTGTCACTGTGAAATCATTCCCCCTGAGGCTTGGCACTCTGAAACTTAGAATCCAAAGGTTCCCAAATAAAAACGCTACCTTCCCTCTGACTGTACAGGCTCGTCAATATTTTGACCAAGGTGTTGTTTATTTGCTTTGTTAAGTTTTATCATTGAAAAGTAATGAAACATATTAAAATTAAAATAAATAGCTTGTTTTTTACATGTTCATATTGTAATTAAATAGTTAAATGTTTAGCTCACTGTGCCCATACTTTGTTCTTAAAGGACATTACTTAGTTCAATGTCCGGTTGACCCAGTACTCTGGTTTTAAAGAGACAAGTATCAGGTTCCAGCACTAAATCTGTTCTCCTCCTCTTTCTCTCGTCTCCCAGGAGAGGTTTTTGATTACTTGGTGGCCCATGGCAGGATGAAGGAGAAAGAAGCCCGTGCCAAATTCAGACAGGTTTGTGTGTGTTAGAGCCTATTAGTGTGTGTGATTTGTGTATAAGCTGCTGTTGTTTTAAGGCATATTAGACTGATATTAAAGGGGTTTTCTCAATAATAGTAACATTCGCTTGATTTATAATTAAATAAAAATAAGCTATCAAATGTATAAAAAAGCATTTTGTATTTCAATGTTTTTAATGATTGATCCTTAGTTCTCCTTGTCATTGCTTTCTGAAGAAACCCTAATGAAGTGTCTTACTTCATTGTCTAACCATTTCAACATGTCCATCTTGTCATCTTTTCACTTCTTTCCATCTTTGTCTTTTTCTCAATCATTTTCTCACTCTCCAGATTGTGTCAGCGGTGCAGTATTGCCATCAGAAGTGTATAGTACACAGAGACCTCAAGGTGAGAACACACACACATTATTGAATTACATTGAGTGTCAAAGTACAAGCAAGAATGCATGCTGTCGCTCTCTTCCTCTCTCTCTCCCACTTTAATCTTCAAGCCAGGCTTTGACTTTTTGAGATGAAATCCTGCCCTCATGAACAGGCGCCCCAGAGGTTCATCACAAAGATGATATAATGTCCCTCAAGTGTTGAGGCTTAAACTAGCATACCCTTACATGTGAACATTCACGCATGTATTCCTATGCATTTGTCCTATTTTGTTCCAGACTAGATCCCTCTCCCCTGTCTTTGATGCACATAAGTTGGTGCCAAAAATGAAACACGCAAACAGGTCTAATGCTTCCAGGTCATTTTGGTTCGCAGTATTATGCAGAGTTGTAAATCCTCTTACTGCGCCAGCAGGCAGACCTGTAGACAAGACATTATCATGATTACTAACCTTACAGGAACCTCTAATCTCAAACTTGTTTTTCCCGCTCCTGGCTATTTTTGCCTTTTTAATAAACATTTTCAGTGCTTTGACCAAGGTCATAAGATACTTTGTACGCTTTAAGCAGGTAAAATGATCTGCATTTACAAAGAAGGCAGCATGGGAAATAAAACTTCTTAAGGACAGACAGTTTTCATTACTATAATGCGTACCGTCCTGCACATTATCCTAATCACTCTTGATCTGTGGGTTGTAATGTGTAATCTGGCACACGCTTCACTTTAGCAGGTCCTACACCGCTAGAGCACAGTGTGATGAGGCTGCATTTCATAGCGAGACTAAAATTTCTCTGTTTGGGTCCTAAGATGAGAAACACAGTATGGCTGCAATTCTGCTCTTGATATGGTTTATACTGCTGTATCCAGTGGTCTCCACTGGTGGCTCTTTCTTTTCTAAAACAAAGTAACGTCAAAGACTTTAAGGTAGACAAACAACTAAATTAAAGTGTTAATCAGCTTTAGATGTTCAAATCTGTCAGAAACTGATGTTCATTTATTGCTCAGGTCAATGCGTGGAGATGATGTCAGTGTTGTACTTAATGTGCGCGCACACGTCGAACATACAGAAGCAGCAGAGTATTCAGAGCAAGTGAAAAGGAGAGCGCACCTGTTGCTAGGCAACCCCAGCCTCCTTGCTCACTGGCTCACTTTAGGCTCAGGGATACAAACACACACACACAGGAATAAACTGTGGCAGCTCACTTTGCCCATTGTGAGCTACTTGTAGGCCCCAGACCATTACTCTGAAACCCTCCTCTTTCACCCAGCACAGTTTTGTTCCCCCTCCCCAGAGAAAGGTGTTTCTGTGAAATAGATTGTCGTTGCATGTCAGAGAAAATCTTTGTTACACTGACACTGGATGACGGGATGGCCTGTTAAACTCTAAACCTTTTAAACGTTTCTTGTAGCTTTGATTCTCCTGTTAGCAAGGGAAGTGGAAAAATAATTTCCATATGTTAAAAATAAAGTATCTCATTACCATATTGCACAAAGCAAATCTTAAGTATGTGTTTCTTTTCTTGGCGCATGTAGTATTCAGAAAAAAAAAATCCCTGCATATTAATAATCTTTCCTCCTCTCCATCTTGTTCTTCTTGTTTGCCTCTGCATCCTTCTGCTCACTACATCATAATTATGTTTTCCTCTCACCCCCACACTTTGTCTGTCCGCAGGCGGAGAACCTGCTGCTGGACGCAGACATGAACATCAAGATAGCAGACTTTGGCTTCAGTAATGAGTTCACTCTGGGGAACAAGTTGGACACATTCTGTGGCTCCCCACCCTACGCTGCCCCGGAGCTCTTTCAGGGCAAGAAGTACGACGGGCCTGAGGTGGACGTGTGGAGCCTGGGGGTGATCCTCTACACACTGGTCAGCGGTTCGCTGCCCTTCGATGGACAGAACCTCAAGGTCAGGAAGAGGAGAGAGTGTGTGTGTGTGTGTGTGTGTGTGTGTGTGTGTGTGTGTGTGTGTGTGTGTGTGTGTGTGTGTGTGTGTGTGTGTGTGTGTGTGTGTGTGTGTGTGTGTGTTACATAAGCGGATGTCTATATTCTGTGGGTGTTTGTAGTATTTGTCATGCTGGTTTCAGTTACTTCTGCCCTACAGAATGCAAAAATTAAACTCGAGAGAGAGTGAGTGTGTAAAAGTGCCAACCCAAGTAGTTTGTGTTCAAATGGGGCTTGGTGGTGTGATGCAACAAACAGGCACTGAAACCTGTTATTTGTTTTTTAAACAGAAAGAATCCAATACTTCCTGTGAACTATAGTTATTCACAATTATTCATACCACCTATCACACTGCATTCAGTCAGTACCCACATGACTCACTCTGGAAGTGCAGACACATTTTGGGTGGGCGATATGACATTGAATAAGATGATATTGATATTAACATGCCTGCTTTATCTAGGATGCCTTTGCACTACCTCCTGCTGTTTGGAGTTGTGTTTAACACCTACATATCTGATCTTACTGTTTTCTGATTTCATTTCACTCACTGTATTAAAATGCATTCTTCATTTTTATTGTGCTTTGACAAAAACAGTGCAAACAGTACAACTAAGATAGTTTCATGTGAATGTTTCAGCAATACAAAAGAGTAATCTTTCAGTTTAACACTCGGTTTTGCGGTGTGATAGATTTGTATGCAGATTCAGGGCCTCACGGTTTAGCTCCTTGAAAGCCATTTACATACATCATAGCAGTGTTAACAGCTGTCACTGCATGCATTGGCCTTTAGTGTCTCAATAAATGATAATTATGAAGACCCCTCTAGTGGGGAGAGTAATGTGGAAGAGGTTAATAAGTTTAGTGGCACATCATTAAAATGTAATTTGTTGATTAAAGACCACTAAAGAAATTACAATTCTTAGAATGTGATTTTGATTATTTGTGCCTGACTGACTGCAAGAACACATTTTGATTGTATGACAGATAAAGAAAAAGTGTATGAACGATATTTCTTTTGTTATACCACCCACATACTATGCTATAGGGCTGGGCGATATGGCCAAAACTGTTATCACGATATGTTTTCTTATATTGATCAATGTCGATAATTATCACAATATACAGTATATTTAACAATAATAATGTTGAATTGACAATTGATTATTTTCCTTCGGACAGAACCCAAAACAAACCAGAAGGTTAATTATGGTTTATAAAATACAATTATTTATTGTCAGAATGAATAGGTGACAAACATTCAACAGAACCAGCCAACCAAATGGCTTTATGTTAAACACTGAATAAATAAAATGATGAATATGTACAACAAATTGCTTGTTTCAAACGTGTCTCAAACATTTTAGAGGTAGTATACTGAACTGAACATGGATTAAAGAAAATAAAATAAAAAGGTAAAGTTGAGGATGATTATGCTGCTGTTTTCTTTGACTACTGCACATTCTTGAGCTTGCAGGTAGTTGTTCAGTTCAGCTTTAATGCTTCCTGTTCTGTAAGACCTGATGTGGTTCGGATGTGCGACCAGACCACATATCAATGGTGACATCTCTGAGCTGCTCCTCCAACTTTATCCTACACTCTGCGTAGAGACGATTTTTCAACCATGCTTATAGGCATCATATGTTTAGCGATACAGTACGTAATTGCACTGGTCATGACTTTGTGTCACTTCGGTTTCTTTTCATATGGGGTAATGGCTGAAAAAGCAGCAGCAACTATTGGTTGTCGAACTGAAGTTTGACTAATAGAAGCAGTGGGGCTGGGCTGTTGGCTACTTGAGGGGAGGCTGACAGCAACATGATAGCGCTAACTCACGCTCTCGGAGTACTGTTTGGGACGGTACCTTTCGAGATGATGGAAGAGGTTGGTGGTGGTCGCCGACACATTTTGCACATAATGCTGGTCTGTCCTTTGTCAGACTTCAGGTAGCCGAACTATTTCCAAATAACCGAAGTGGTATGACCTTTTTCGGTACAATTTCTTCGTCTTTCGCAGTTTCCTCGCTCTCTGTTTCGCTAGCTGGACCGCTCATTGTCTTGTGTCGGCACCGTCACTCTGAGTAGTTGTGAGTGGGAGGGGCCGGAAACATCTATCAACCACATGCATCTGTTTCTCTGCTGTGCGATTGGCTGTTGGCTTAGTGTTTTCTAGGTAGAGGAAAATGGACTGAAAAATAACTATATCGAAAATAAGTGTCATAACTTTATCATCGTTATCGTGGAAAATTTTATCATGAAAATTATCGAGATCGTTTTATCGCCCAGCCCTACTATGCTACCACTGTGTAAGAATCATAGCTTTTTAAAACGCTTATTAACTTGTGCTTAGGTGAACGCTGTACTTGATTAACAAAACTATTAATAATTTGTGGGTGTAACCGCAGCTTATGTTGCTGCTTGGCTAATTAAAAACACTGAGTCAAATCTTTGATCATGAAAACAATTTTTCATAGACCTTTCTTTTCAGTGCTGTCCAAATATTTGAGGGAGTTTGCTACCCTTTGACAGAATCTGTGGATGTGAGAGAAAAAGATTGTGTGCATGTTTTTGGAATCTGCTGTTGACTCTCCATGCCCTTGTCCGTCACCAGGAACTGAGAGAGCGTGTGCTGCGTGGCAAATACAGGATTCCTTTCTACATGTCCACGGACTGCGAGAATCTGCTCAAAAAGTTCCTCATCCTGAACCCCTCCAAAAGAGGCAGCCTCGAGGTACGCTGCACTGCATTAACACCCACACAAATGTAATTTTCAATCTGAACCAGATTTAAAATCCCTTATATTTAGCTTGATTAAACTTGCATACTAAAAAAAACAAAAAAAAAACAAAATCTCCTAATAACTAGGCCAGTGATTGTTTTATTCATCAATCTAATGGTGTATGTGGCTCACACACCTGGACCTGCTTCAGCAGCTATATGTGAGTTTGTTGCTTAAGTGTAAAGGGCTTTTTAAAGGCATAGTAAACACTTGTTAGTTTGGGATTTATCAGTAACTAAATGTAGATGAACTAAAGATAAATGGACAGTAAAGTTATAGCAACAAAAACATTTTTGATGAGTAGCAGGTGTCACTCACTATTTGTGATAACCCGATTCCCATGATCATTTTGTATTAAAAACAGACTCTAATTTTGTCTTCGGCTTGTCTCTGGTTGACCTGCTAAATGTTATGGCGGCCCAGTTAAAATACGCAAAGAGGACTCAAGCTTTAGTGTGAGAATTCAGTCCTGTGACTGGTTAATTTACACCTACCTTAAAGTTTGTGTATGATGAGTCTGCATTTCTAAGCAGCCAACAGGTCGATGTGGGTCACTTTTACTCTGTTGTGATTTGTAGCCTGTTTAAAGGTTATGGCTCTAATTCTTAACGTAGTCATTTGCATATTAAAGAAAAAATATACCTGGTTACTCCCATTAGAAACACCAATTAATTGCCAAGATTGGTTGATTAAATAGATTAATAATATAGAATTAATTCAGCTTTACTTTAGCTTAATTCTGCATTATTCTCCTTTATGTTGCCAACTTGTCTTGAGGAGATTCTTGTACTCATCTTTTTGCCCTCTCTTCTTTCTCCTCTCCTCTCTCATTCCTTAACCTTTCCTCCTTCCTCTGCTTTTTGCCCCTTGACATCTTATGTCTCCCTGTATCTGTACGTTTGCTTTGCTCCCAGCAGCAGATAATGAGGGACCGGTGGATGAATGTGGGCTACGAGGAGGAAGAACTCAAACCCTACATTGAACCCATGCCAGATTATAAGGACCCCAGGAGGACAGGTAGGCACAGAAACACCCTTAAAAAAAAAAGACAAATGTATTCCTTTATTTAGCCACACACAGACACACGCGAGTACAGATGTTCTTTTTCCTCCACTCTCGCACAAGGATAATTTATCCTGCAGGAAACTCAAGATTCTAATTATAAACTGGTTGTGTGTGCAGACATCATGCTACAGATGGGATTCTCTCAGGAGGAGATCCAGGACTCACTGGTGAACCAGAAGTACAATGATGTGATGGCTGCATATCTGCTACTGGATTATAGGAACTCTGAGGTATACCATTTCTTTCTCACACCTACACATGCATCCATTTACAGAGTAACATGCCAGTTATTATTGGGTTGTCAGAGCTCTCTTAGCTACAGTTATACTACTATCATTATATACAAGAAAATGTAGGGCTTCATTTTTATTTTGCCTTCAAGCCATCAGAACATACAATTTGCTGTCATCTCTGACTTTGAACACGTATATTTATCCTCAAAACACTTAAAATGCTATTTTTAGTCCCTTGTGTTTGTTGGAGCCACACCACAGTGTCTCTGCATCATACACACATATTCAGACCTGTGTTTGTTTTCTTTTTCCCCTCAGCTGGATGAAGGTGGCATCAAGCCCAGGCCAGGAAGTGATGTAAGCAACATAAACGCCCCCTCCCCGCCTCATAAGGTACAATGAGAACACATAATATCTTCTGCTAACACATAATGAGGCCTCCCAGCTCCAACCAGTGGCACAAGTACACTGACTTGACCTCTTTTTTTGTTTTGTTTTTTACCAAAAACACTCTGGGAATCTGTTCTGATGTAGGTAAATTTTAGGTTTTAGATTGCAGACCTACATACATGTGAACTACAGCAACCAATGTCCTCCCCAGATGCTTGAATTCACCATGTTGTAGGTTTGTTCTGCTAGCATTCTTACATCCCAGTGTGTCTGCGTAAACGCTGTCGCGTAAAGAATACCAAACTGACACTGTGTGCCCATCTCCCTCTCTCAGGTACAACGCAGTGTGTCGTCCAACCAGAAGCCTCAGAACCGCAGAGCCACTGACCAGGGTAAGATAGGTGTGTGTCGCAGGGGAAGGGGGCGAAGCTGGTGTGTGTTTAGCAGTTTAGTAGAAGGAAAAGTGGAAGCAGATGGGGGCATATTGAGATGGTCAACCAAAATTAGAATCCTCTAATTTCAATTCTGGTGCATGCTGGGATGGTCTCAAGTCGTGCCACCCTAAAGCAGGTGGAAATGATAATCGAATAACAGATTCAAGGCCTCAAAAGGCAGTGAATAGGTTTAAAAGGTCCTGTTTAGTCTGAAAATAGTTTTTGAACATGTTGCATATCTGTTGTTAAGAGACACAGACTTTTGTTAGAGCTGAGAGATGACAGCAAAATGACAAATGAGATAACGATGATGAAGATGATGCAGATGGTGAAAAAGCAAGACAAGTCACAGGAGTTGATAGCCTTTCTGATGCACTACCTCTCTGTCTTTCTCCAGGCTCCTCCTACTCTAAGAGAGGGGGTCAAGCAGACAACAGGACTGCAGCGGAGGATTCTGGGAGGAAAGGTTCGTCAGGCAGCTCCACCACCAAGGTGCCGGCCAGCCCTCTGGTCTCCACTGACCGCAAGACGAGTGCCACGCCCTCCACCGTGAGACCACACACACCCACATTGCTCACATGACATGTGCAACAAGGCTTTGGCTTGGCATAGTAAAGAAAAGCACAGGTGTTACTCATAACATTAACGATTATATGTGACAATGAGCAATACCAGGACCCTGAAAATGAAGCAACTAAATGAAAGTCAGCCATCATTGATTTCATTATTTACGCCTGTGCTTTTCTTTCTGTGACATGTCAACATCACCTAGCTCTGTCATCCACTCACTCAGTACCAGTTAAGAAACAGATTAACAAATGAACATGTTTCGTCAGACAGGATGTTGTATCTGTCTTCATTTTGTTAATCTTAAGCGTTGTCTGACACTTTCTATCTGACCAACTAACAAATGTGTTGGGGGTATAAAATGATCTCTCAGGTTTTAGAAATGATAGTAACTGTATTTGATGTAGTCCCTTGTCACTACAAACTCCTAGTTCACCTGCACTGCTGTTACATAACATTACAATAATAACTTTATAAATATAGTACCGTCCTACACTACTGTTACCAATAGTTTCGAATGTGCTTTACAAACAAGGACAAATAAAAAAGTCTGGAGAACAGTCATGTATTTGAATTACCGTCAACGAATACAATCATAAATAAAATAGCTTAAAAGTAAAGAGGAAATAATGGATTAAAGTAACAATAAGATAAGTTACAGATAAAATAAATTTTAAAAGGCAAAGCAGCAAAAGTGTTGAGAGACTATTTAAAACAGGGCAGTGAATTTGGTAGTTTCTCAGGTAAGCTTTTCTAAAGGGTAGTAGGGTTGTTTTCATTAAAGTTACCTGATATGGCCTCCTCAGGACCATGTGGCCGTGTACAGACCATTTTTGATTAACGTCTCTCTCGTCATTCTGTTCTGTCACACACTGTCAAAGTGAGATGGCTAAGACTTTTATCGTTTTATTAGCATGTGGACTTCCTGATGTTATTATAAGGTTTTCTCTTATCAGTATGGTGATTTGTGTACTACTAATATTTGTTGTCTTTGTTTTTATTTTAGGTTTTGTCTCATACTTGTCATATTTCTTGATGATTCTATCTCTGTTTTGTGCTTACGCACTCTGCAATTAAATAAATAGCATGTGGACATAGGTGATATCATGTAATTTCTAGTATAGCTCCGGCACGGCCTCCACCTGAGCAGATAGCTAATCTTTCAGGGTGGAAATGGAAAACACCGTTCACATTTTACCGCTCAGAGCACGTTGACAGCTGTTTCCAGTATTTGACTGACAAGGAAGAGCAAAGGAAACAATACAATGACTATACAATACATCACTTTGGTAAAAGGTTCTTATCATCAACCCAATGTTTACTTGTCCGCAATGTTTCAGCATCATATGACGACAACTCGTGTACCGACTCATGTTGTTCTGACATGATAATAATTCCGACAGCACATGAACACACATGAAAATGAAATGATTTTGTAATTGAAAGCAAAAATGAATTTGTTAAAGGGAATTCTCTTCAGTGATGAATCTTTGAAGATTGAATTTCTTTTCTTCCTCTTTCCCTTCAGAATAGCATCCTGTCCACTGGACGCAGTCGGAACTCTCCTCTGACTGAGAGAGCCACGCTGGGCCAGGGCATCCAGAACGGCAAGGACAGGTACACACATGCACACACGCACACATATACACACACACTTACATACATAGATATACACATGCAATCATTTCCACACACACTCTTTCTCTCTCGTCCCTGACACCTCAAGTAGAGGCAGCGGTGCTTCCTCACTAACACACACAGACACACATGTAATACAAACACACTCAGCATGGTTTGTGAATGAAGCAGTCCCACAGCTGTCTCAGTGACTGAATCCCAGACCTTGGCTGGTACTCTTCAGAGCTCTGCCAGCTGGCTCAGGGAGGCCCACAGCTTTCCCCCAGGGCGGGGTGAGCCCTCCTGGACAAGGAAATCAGGCTCCCTCGGGAATTTAGGCCAAACCTCCAGTAGATTACAGATTACCCATGATGGTCTGATTGAGGCCTGCCAGTCAGAGCCGATGGACACTCGTTCACATGTATGCAGGTTGACGTATGCTGACACAGGACCTTATTTAGTCTTTTTTTGTTCTTTTCCTTTGGTAAATTGTTCCTTTTCTGAAGAACCTCCCCAAACCTGGAGTTGACTCAAACAAGTTTTTGCCCAAAATCAAACCAGGGATAGCCTGGTAGAGACGGTAATAAACTAGGGTAATAAAAAACAGGATTTCTGGGGTTTTGGGAGAAAAAAAAAAAAAACATGAAGTCCATTGGTACGGCCACAAGTCAAGCTCCCTCTTTTTCCATTATTCCTTCATTGAATCTGGATATTGCGGAGTGTGACATCCCCTCCCGTTTCCCCTGTCTCATTTCATCCTTCTAAATATAATCCATCCTTCCAACTCCCTCTTCCTCTTCCAATATGGACAAGACAACATTTTGTTCATATAGGAGTTACTTTGTTTTGGATTTTTCGCCCTGGGAGTGTACGTCTAAATACACCTCTTGCCCGTCCACACATACAACTATGCGCACATCACTCATGCTTAACCAGCTTTTTTTGCTTTTTCATGAGCATTAAACATAAAGCCAAACCATAATCCATACTGTGATGCAGTGTTCATTGTCATTACTGCTTTATTACTTGTTACATCAGTCTCAATTGACCCCTTCGTTCCCAACATAGTCTGCTACATGCAACATAATGGAAATGATTACACTGAATCCATGTTCAGGCTGTAAATTCTGAAAAAATTCTGGGGTTTTTTTCTACGCTAAATGGTGATGATGTGGTCATTTGAGACAGCATTTTTTTTTCTTTAAGTACTATGGGTCTATTTGCCATGGTAGCTTTGCTAACTTAGTAGTTGTCATCTGCTTTGATTTTAAAGTGACTTTTTGATCATCGTTAATGCTTTGAAGTTTGGGCTTTTATACTTGTTACCACTCCCTCCCCAATTCCTCGTTTTCCCTTTCTGTCCTTTTCTAATTTCCTCCGTTTGGTGTTCTTTTATCTGCGTCTGAGCTCTTGTCCCTCTGGATCTTAAGTCACTCAAATTTTCTTGGCACCTCCTTTCTCTTCCTTTCTCCAGCTTCCTTTTTCCCCTTTCTTGTCTTTTATATTAATCTTTCTTCTCCTTCTTTTTCTCCTCCCTCTCTCCCTTTCTCTAAGGAGATTAGGAAGACTTGTGATGGAATATTAACTCTTAGTGGCACTATATGGTCCCTGCGCTTGCCTCTTAATAGGCTTACACATACACAAAAATACCTACACTCACACAAGCTTAAACATACATGTCACACATGCTGAAACTCTTGCCACACACTGGGTTGTCCAGTGAATGCAGTTCTTTTTCCATCACTAGCCAAACTAATCCCTGTCAAAAAGAGTGTGTGTGTTTCTCTCAGCTCTGTGTTTGTTTTTCTGTGCAATTAGCAGCTGTTTGGTTGACCTCCATAAATGTCCGTCTCTCTCTCTCTCTCTCTCTCATTGCTCATTCCTCTGCTCTCTCTTCAGCCATTTCTCTCCCTCTGGTACCACTCTCCCCTGTCTCTTACTGTGTTTGTTTCTGTGTGTGGATAAAGTCAAGTCAGAGCTGTCCGTAATGTGCAGAGCTTTGTTGCTCGTAGGATGCTTGCTGATTAAGCGAGGGTTCAGGAAATACTCAGTATTGTTTGTTTAAGTAATTCAACAAAATACTCTTTGTCACAGATAGTTATTTTACGGTAGTAAAGGAAGGAATTTGACCGTAAGGTCACATCTATAAAACTGCAAGCTTGGAGTCAAAGTGATTGTCCAATAACAGGACAGTGAAAACAGCTTTATTTCCTGCTAAACATCTAAGAAACACTTAACCTGTCTATTAGTAATTTAAAAAGTGCATAATCTAATTGGTTAATGTAGATTTAAACTGTTGTCTTGTAGTGTTGCAAAATTCCTTTTATTGTTGATAGATCCGCAGATCATTTTCTCAAGTTATTGATTATTATTATTATTGGAATGTGTATGACAATTCAGATTTCTGTTGCCCAAGGTGACATCATTAGATTTCTTATTTTGTTTGACCAGTCCATATCTCAAAGCTATTCAATTTACTATCATTGGAGACACAGAAAACAAGCAGATATTCTCTTTTGAGAACCTGAAATCAATGGACTTTTGGCATTTCTGCTTAAAACAGACAAGAACAATTATCATCAAAATTAATGTAAAATAAGTGTTTTTCTATTAATTAAGCAACTAATCATTAGACCTCAAAAATCCTATTTTTATCAATAAAAATCCACACCAAATTGTACAGACGCAGGAGCCATTAAGAATCATGAGATAGTATTTTAGGCACAGGCGTAATTTAAAAAGTACTATTAATAATAGTAACAATAATAATACTTTTGTAAAATTGTAAACTTAACATAATAAAACTTCATTTCTTTTGCCCAATTCTCAAAAATGATATGATTTGCTTTACAAAAGATGAAAAATAGACAAAAATCTTTTATTAAAATATAAAACAAAGAGACATTTAAGTCTGAAGGGGGATTTGTAAGAAATGATTAATTTTACTTCTTACTCCAGTACCTCAAACTGTGTTGATGATACATTCTTCCAATATGTAGCCCTGCTGGGGGGGAGGCAAATGAGCTGACCAGTGAAATACTGGGATGTCTTCACTTATTAGGATGTGGTTTCATTGTTGAGTTTTTTTGCTTTGCACATTTTTGTAATGTTGGTAACCTGACTTTGTCCACTTGATTCGTCTTCAGTGTGTTTTCAGTCTTTCGAGCTGTTACTGTTAAAAGTTGGTCTTTTGTGCTTTACTTGCTATGTCGGGAAGATTTTAAATGAAACACTGAATCAAACGAACACGCTGAACCTTTGATTGTAGTTTTTTCCTCCCTTTAAACTACAATGAAGCAATGTTAGCAACAAAAAGACCAACTTTTCTTTGTTCAAGTCTTTTTGCTCTGTGTTTTCTGTCTCTTTATGTCTGTACTTCCTCTGTTCTTCCACTTGTGTCTGTTCTCTTTGCTCTTCTCTCCCTCCTTCCTCCCCCCTCCCACCTTACCTTGTTTGATAAGTGCTGCTTCTAACCATGCTCCACCTCACCTCCCCGCCCACCCACACACAAACCCTGCCCGGTGTGTGTGACTGTGTGTATGTGTCATGCTCGTATGTATGTTTGATTGTGTGCCTCTTTGGGGGATTTGTCGTTTGTCTGTGTGTGTCTGTTTGTGTGTGTGCATTGGGCGGGGCACTCCTCCTCTTCCCTCCCCCCTCCTCCCAGCCTAAACACCCCGGGCTCCCGCGCCTCTACTGCCTCGGCTGCTGCCGTCCTCTCCTCCTCCTCCTCGCGTATCCGCCACCACAAGTCCCTGTCCTCCTCCAATCATCCATGCCCCTCTGACCTGCACGCACCACGACCCAGGCAAGTCTCTCTCACACTCTCTCACACACTCACACAGACAGACACTCAGAGCTCCCTCAGCCCCTTTTCAGCTCGTACCACAGATCATCATCCTTCCCCAAGAACGCGATGGACAAAAATGAAAAAGGAGAGATGAAATGATTTGTTGGCTCTGAAACCTTCCACCACTGCTAGATCAAAGGGATGGCACCAACTTTTTGAGTAGCTTTTATTCACTCAGTGACAAACCCTGGCACACAGCAGTGATCTGGTTGCCAATATATATATAAAATTGTGAAAACGATCAAAGAGGGGGAGTTTTCTCTCAGAAGAGTGTTTTATTTAACACAAACTGCTGTGCTTACTAACACGTTAACATGTGCAAAAATGACGTTTCCCTAAAATTGTCTAATTTTCAACTAAAATCACCTCCTACAGTACTTAATATAGATATTAGGAAAGATGAATACAGCAAAATTGTTGAACCAATGTGAAAATTACACACTCCAATTTGCAGTCAAAATCAATTTTTGGACTGAAATTTTTTTTTTTCCTCATGTGAAGCCTCAACCAGGAAGTAAAGTTAGCATTAATGTAGCTGCAAAGGGACTGCATGACACTATCTCGTCTGAACACAAGAAATAGTTTGTAAAGTTACCGTCATGGTATCAGTTTCTCTAAATATCTACCCATATACTGTATATTCACCACTATAATAGCACCATAGGGAGATGTCCAACATTTCTAACACCAGTTTTTATAGACTCACCAGTTACTTAGCAACAGCCAGGAAGTAGATTGTGGAGCTCAGAAAGCTGTGCAAGCTAAACTCAGTGTGGAGATACAGTGTGTTGACATATCTTGTCTTTGGCCGAACATTCACTCTCAAAGCTTACATTTACTCAGTGGACCATAATTGAAAAGTGAGAGGTTTGAGAACAAGATGGGCAGGTTTTTCACTGAAGTGCCCCTCATCCAGAACAGAGAGGGTTTTTTTTTAACTTGTTTTGTTTGCTTTCAGCAAAATAAGCAGACAAAGTCAGAGAAGAGACAGTTCTGGATCAGCAGATCGGTTACTACATTGTGCAAATAAGAACCTAAAACGTAATGTCTTAAATACCTGTATGCAAAGATTGATTCCTTCCGCGTAGATGGATAGTCAACAGTTATTAAGCTTGACAGAATCAGAAATCACAATCATTGAAGGACCCCAAAATTAATCATCTTCAATAAATGATGAAGACATGAACCAAAATATTAAATCTAGTTTTGTTTGGGCCACATACATACGGTTTCATAAAGTACCATAAATCTATAAACACTACAGTTTTTATCATCAGATTGTCTCTGCTAACTGTCCCATTAATAACTTGCCTCTCTAAGCCTCGCTTACCTGCTTAGTCTACCTGTACTGGTAGGCTCTGCAGGTAAGTTGGTGAAAAACCACCTGTTAAATGTTCATTTACTTTGTATTACATTACATCTGTTAAAAAATATATTTTAAAAAAGGTGCTCTGAGGAGAACCAGACAAATGCAGATGTAACAGTTGTGTTGATGCATGTTTCTGTTAAAATATAAGATAATAATATAAGTATAAACTTTATCATTGTCTCCTATTTGTTTGTGGACAGAAGGATTTCCCTGCCTTGTCCTTTACAGCCTCTGTTTTTGCTCTCAAAGGTTGTTAAGTGCTCTCTCATCCAGTCTCAATCTGCTATGTAAACTCTCCTCAGTTATGAAGTTGCCTGGGAAAACTTTGTCTTCATCTATTTAGCATTACGTGCACTGTGACGTTGAGTGAATGAAATTAAGTGATGACCTGACTGTCTTATTGGTCATCTGCGTGAACTGTGTGTGTGTGTGTGTGTGTGTTTGCTGTCTGTGTGCTTTGTCGTCTAGATCGCCTGCTTATGTCTGTTTCAAGGGCTTCTTTGATAATTTGAGTTTAAATCCTTTTTGTTTTACCCTGCCAGCCATGTGTCACAATACAGGGTGGAAGGTCTGTGAATATGCTTCTCAGCTACCTTAAATACTGTCTGAGGCAGAACTGATGCCATTTGCACAGACAGAGACTCCCACCCTTTTTGTGACAGTTGTTTAGTAAAAAAATAAAAGCCCCCCCTCAAATGTCAGATTAAATTTCCAGCTGAGCAAATGTCAAGGTGGCCCTCTGGCTGTATGTGCTTTTGTCTGCTCTATGTTGAAGTCTCGTTCTGTTGCATGCGTCGTTCAGCAGTGAGCTTGGGCTGTTCAGAACCTGGTTGGGAACGCTGGAGAGAAGGTACCGCTCCAACACTGTAATAAGACTGTACCCTGAGTGAGGAATAGGCACCTTTTCTCAGAACATAGTCTGTTTCCCGAAGTCCCACCCATTCCTATTTTTATCCAGCTGTCCCCAAATACCCTTCTGAAAAACAACCTATTTTACTGCATGTGTATTTATGTACAGTAATAAGGCAAGTGATGCAGCACACAGGCAGCTAAATATTTGTGTAAAGTAGAGGTGCCGTCTACTATATGCAAATCAAGTATGCCTAGAATGAAAATCATTTAGCTGCTGCACCATGACGACCGGCCACCTGCCTTCATCTCATGTAACACCACCTTATAACTAAGGATGTTCTTAACAACTAATTTCAGATGTGTTTTAAACAGAAGTTCAAACTTAGATTAATCAACTAGTAGGTTAACACTCAGAAAACACTCGAAATTGAGCACAATTTAATCTATATGGTTTAACATTATCAGAAAAAAAAAATATTGTGCTTTAGAGCCATTTAAAAAAAGCATTATTCAGTAAAATAAATCGTATATAAAACTCCATGCGCCATACATTATGAACATTGCACATTATCCTACAAAACATGACAACAACTCACCAAAGAAAAGTTATTTATATACATATATATAAATAATATCACACACATTCTTACTTATTACTTACCCTCTTTAGATATACTTACAGTCTGTCACTACTCTTTCGACAATGGAAATGCTTTCATATGTTGAAACAAATTGGAAAAATATTACAGCAGTTTTCCTCTCAGCAATATGTGGTAGCAATATGTAATAGGTAGCCCCTTCCAATCTATAGTCATCTTCATATCAACAGTAATATGTTGCTCTTGTCCCCACTACTCTGCCTGATCCAGCCTTTCTTTCCTTGCATCTGTATCCACAGAAGAGCTGTGTGTTTGTGTTTTAGGTATTTTCCGTACTCAGTGCACAACTTGAACACATTCACATCAAATTAAAGGATGTGTTGAAGCTGTTCGTCACACAGCTAGACTGTAAACTTGACTCTTTATATTTGAGTGTTTAGTGCATTAGAGGCTCTGCATGGGACTGTTAGTTGCCAACCCCTCGACAACACATGTAGTCCTCTAAAACTGACAAACACAGTTATTTAGCTACTCATCTGTAAAATATGAAAATCAGCCTTGTATAATAAGCATTTAATAATGGCAATAAAACAGCTTTAGCTTGAAGCAGTGGGAATGTTCTTGGTGGGTAATGTTATTTCACATAGCAACAGATTCAAAACAGATGCTGTGATTTTAGATTACAGATGGCAGTGATACAGAGAGACCAACAGGGAATTTGTGGGATATAGAATGAACTGAACTTTATTTGGTTGCTAGTTTGATGGCGGGCAAAACATTTATATGGATGCTGTGGTAAATACAGCCTCTCCTGTCTGTATTGAACTTTGCCTCAGGATGATGATGTTGAATACCTACATTAGAGTAATCATTTCCTGCATCTGCAACATTTGTGTTGTTAAGTGGTATCTCAGTCCTATCGCAGCCCTCTACAGTGGATTGTCCATCTGTATTAACTTCTCTATTTATTCTACTAACCTTATTTCTTACACTCTATATTTGTCTGTCTTGTCTTGTCTTTGAGTGTGTGTGTTTTGTGTTTGTACTTTTGCCACTTCTGTTTGTTGTGTTTGCAATGTACTGCAGGTGCACCAGTGCCACACGCTGGCATTGAGGATGCGCGCACACTAATGCAAGCGTTTAGTTCAGTGAATAGTTAGTGTATGTGTTTGTGTGTGCGTGGCTGTGAGAGAGAGCGAGAGAGATAGAGGTTGGTGATACTTTGCCCTATGGCAGAGGTAAAGAGGATTAAGTGTGTATTTGCATGTGTGTGTCTGTGCCATTGACCTAATGTGGTCCTAAATATTGACTTTATTGATTTATGGGATTATGTGAAACATCAGGGCGAGCAGACGTTGATCAGACATAGATACTTGTACGACCTTATGCTGAGGTAAGTAGCTCATCAGGAAGTGATTTTCTTCTATTAGTGTATGTCTAACTATTTGTTCCTCTCCCGCTCCCCCTCTTCTTCACTCCCATCCCCTCTTTTATGCCTTTCTTTCTACTTCTCTCCTTCTGCATCACCTCCTACGCCTCACTTTGTTTATATACCGCTCCTTTCATACTACATATCATACTTTCTTTTTCCTTCTTTCTCTTCTCTTGTCTCTGTCACCCTGAATTCTTCATTTGCACCTCCTCTTCTCTGCCTCTTCTCTCATCACACATTCCAACCTCTTATCCTTCTCCCATCTTTTCGCACCTCTTTCTTCTTCTCCATCACCCTGCCCGTCTGCTCCCGTCCTTCCTCTGTATCGCCTTTTTTTTTTTACTGTACCTCCTTCCATTTTCTTCCTCTTTCTTCCCACTCTTCCCCCTTTAGCGCCCCAAGTCAGCGGGCGCCCGGCGCCTCCCCATCTGCCCACAACATCAGCAGCGCTGCCGTGTCAGACCGTCCCAACTTCTCCCGAGGGGTGGGCATCCGCAGCACATTCCACGCAGGCCAGCAGCGGGGTGCTCGGGACCAGCAGGGCTCCGCCTACCCCGGCGGGCCCGCATCCCCGTCACTGTCACATGGCAATAGCCAGGCCCGGAGGACGCACGGTGCCACGGGGATTTTCAGCAAGTTCACATCCAAGTTTGTACGCAGGTGAGTGAAAAGAGAGGCAGGAGCATGGGAAAACGGGAAGGCCGAAAAAATTCAGATCATACTCTGTGGTTGGGGTTGTAAAAGAAAGTAAGCAGCGAGACAGGACAGGAGAGGTTGTGTAGCTGAAGAAGAAACTTGGTAAATGCAAAGAAACTGTGGTAGCAACTCTTCTGCTTATTCCCAAGCTACTTTACAACACAAGTACAGTTTAGAGCTTTTCCTGAGTATTGAGGTTTTAGCCAGAAACAGAAAATGACTAGGTTTACGTTACAAGCCATTTCATGTGCTCATTTCCTGTGAGAAACAACATACTGTACGTCCATGTCATCACTGGTTTTCAGAGTATTCCTTTAATGGGGCTGGTCTAATCTCATCCCTATCACTAGACTTGTGCTGATCTGTAACTCTGAAAGGGAGAGGAAAGGGAACAGCTGTGTCTTGTCTATAATTTTGTTTGCAGCAGTGGTGACTGAGGAGTAATTTTGGTTTAGGTTCCACGTCTGGGCCAGTTTTCATCTCAGTCCTTTAGTGCAGGTTGCAGCACTAAAACTGCTCTTGTGGGTACCTGGTTGTAATGAAAGCTAAACTTGTTTTATTTATTTATTTATTTTTGTAATTTTCTCTGGAAGTGAAGTCTAGCTTTGATCCCACTCTGTAAATACAGTGAGGTGAAGACAGCATTTTGTGATTATGAAAGTGGTCTGTACTGTCTGTGACACTGTAGGGGACACTGTTGCAAGCCCATTGGGTTCTACTGAACCTATATGCTCCTATATACATACATAATGTATAGTTTCAGCTACACAGACGGTGGATTTATTGTTGGTTTTGGTCTTTGACAAATAGAAGAATATAAATATTCCCTCAAGTTACATTGCACAACCTCTAATGTAATTCACTAGACCATTTGTAGGAAGATTCTTATTAAGGAAAATTATGAACTATGTGAAGTAACAAAATGAGAAAAATATATTCAAATATTCACCAAATTGTTGATGCTTGATCTAAATCATGCATGAAGGGCAGTGAAACCTTTATGTGGCTGAGTCAGAAAGAGAGAGAAGTAAAAAAGGAGACGAGAGGAGGCTGTAATCAGAGGCTGTCGCCATCTGAACGGTAGATGTGGAGGACAGGAAGTGAAGGTTTAAAGGTGACTCAAAGAGGAAGGTCCGAGTGAGCAAAGAGAGAGCAGGTAAGGTTAAGATTTTTCATCATCGCAAGTCAAGACAGTTCATTATGAACAGAGTGTTGAAATGAGTGTGAGGAAGAGAAAGACAGACAGAAATTGAGAATGATCAAGTGTCTTGCCCGCATGAGTGGGTGTCGGTGTAGAGTTTGTGTGTGTGCGTGTGTAAGAGCCACACTCTCGGCCTCCCACTCAGAGATACTGTAGCTCCGTGGCGACAGTATCCATGGTTACACCGGAGATATCACTTTCCCTCAACTATAAATACCGCTAGTGGGGACACCTTGACACACATGCACACACACACACACACACACACACCCACACACAAATTGGCGTGCTGGTAGGAAGTAGAGGCGGTGGAGACAGAGAGATTGTGTTGCATTTATACAGTTTGACCACACACACACACACAAACATATACGCTGAAGCTGTGTGTTTTATTAACAGATCACATAACATCACGTCTGCACTTTCCTGCTTGGTCTGGAGAGTGATATTTCTCGGTCCTTCAAACACATCAGTCTGTGTGTGTGTGTGTGTGTGTGTGAGGCAGATTAAGTTTCTCAATGTGTGTTAAAGATTAAGTTGTTGCTTAACTTGTGCTTTTTCATTTCAAATGTGTCTTTGTGTGTGTGTGTGTGTGTAAGAAGTGTTTTTCTCTTTTTTTCTGTCATGTTTGAACTTTTCACCTCACAAACACTTCTTTCCAGGATCACCCAGGACTGCTCTATATGTGGAGGAGCGCCTCATTTCATGTTGTGTTCATGCGTGTGTGTGTGTGTGTGTGACTGTGTTCAAACAGGGTCTCTTAATGGAATTTTCCCAGTGAGCTCATTAAATCCCTTTAAGGTGCCCTGGTGTACATTTAATAATGTCTGTTCACACATTCACACCACATTTAATCACGTTCAAATTGAAAGTCGACATCAGTAACACTGATTTTCTTTTTCTTTTTTAATGTTTATTTTTTGGTTGTTTAATGTTGGTTGTGCTTGCTGCTTCAATCCCAAGTGAGCGTGGTTCATGTTGGACTTTTGTTTGTGTGCTACTCAGAGGGCAGTGTGTCTTTTGCAGGAAAGTCATAAATCTATACGTTTTTATACATACGTTTGTTTCTCTTTCTTTCTTTATCCCTCTTTTGTTTTTGTAGAAATCTCTCGTTCAGGTTTCCGAGAAGGTAGGCAACATCCCCAACGTTAAATATATAACCCCTTGATATATATACGTATATTCTCTCCTTCATATATATTTTACATATATATATTTCCTCCCCTTTTGGTGTTTCGTGCAGCTTTTTGTTGAAATCTTCCTTTTGTGCCTTGAGCCTTCTCTTTTCTCCTCCTATTTTTTCTGTGGTTGGCCCCTTTTTTGAGCCTTCTGGTTTTGAGTGCCGTGTTTTGGCCCATTTTTTATTTATTTATTTATTCATTTATTTATTTATTTATTCATTCTCACTAACTTCCCCTTCACCCAGCCACCCACTCACTTAACTCACTCACTCCATCATCACGCGGCACAATAACACCTCACCCAACTTCCTCTTCGTCCCTCCATCGTCCCTCCCACCCACCTCATCCTCATCCTCATCTCCCCCTTTTCCATTTATTTACCAGGTAGAGATTGTGAGCTTGTTTGCCCCCATAGCATCCCAGATTTAGGTCGAGTCTTAATGGTGTGATAGATCAAACTCCCTTCCTACGCTTAACCCCTTGTGAGCTTCAGACGCAGGTAATGTTGTCCTCTTTTTGAGCTTTAAGGAAATTTTCCTCCTCCTCTTAATCTGTTGAGGTAATTGTCTCATTTCAAGGTGTTCTGTTTTTAGTCTTACTTTGCCCAGGATTGTTTAATATTGCTAACCATTATCCAAGCTAACGCCACCTACCAAACCATTACCCATCTCACCTCTCTTCTTTCATCTGTTTGGTCCCAAAAGTCAGGTTTTTTATTAGCCATAGAGGGCTGCAGTTGTGTTTTTAGTGTTTTGGTGTAAGTTTCAGATGGACCCGCATGGGAAGTAATTTATTATTAGTCCCCGGCTGTAGTTGGTAGTTGTAGAAGGAGGTAGAGAGGAGGAGAGGACCCAGGAGGGACGGGGCTGCAGTGTTTCTCAGGCTGCACTCTTTTCTGGAGGCTGCACTCTTCCTTTCTTTCATCGCTCTGTTCTCACTCTGGCACTGGCTCTCTAACAGCAGCAGCAACAGAACTGGATGGCTTTGACCTATTCTGGCTGGAAAAGACCTTTATGTTGTGGACACACATACACACACTTCACACTTCATTCACATACAGTGCATACATGTATACTCATACTGACACACCCAACATTTACACGGAAGACACATTTTTTTCTCTCTGCTCATGTAGATATTTATAGTTAATGCCGATGCAAATCACACAAGGACACATTTTACAGTTAAATATTTTATGTAAATGCTGAGCACACATTTCACAACCACATTTGTCACACACACACACACACACTTTTAAGTGTGTTGGCAGCTTTTTACCAGCAGGTAGAGCAATTTTTCTTAAATCTGGACCATTGCTCCACCTGGTGGTTAGAAGTTGTAATTCAGTTTTTTATCACTGTTGAGATGAACGACCTTTCTATACAAGTAGCACAGCCTTCAGGCTATTTAAGGATTTTCATAAATCTTTTCATGAGAAATAACAGAGGGGAAATAATTAATCTGCCTTTAAAATATATTTATAAATATGTGGCAAATGTTTTATGTTTGAGTGTATGAATAGAGTGTAGTTGTATGTATTTACAGTACACTTTATGAAGTGTTGTGAAAGTTCTTTATGAACAGGCAAGTGGGATATATTCAAGTAATCATCATATCAATCCGTTGTTTTCCCCCGATGTCACAGTGCCCCTCCTGGGAGCCATATTGCATCCCTTCATCTTGCTAAATCATACAAGGGCATGCAAAATGTCACAACAAAATGCTACATTGTTCACCAGTTTACCTCCTATTATTTAAAAAATCCTTGTGCAACTTGTCTCCACTGCTCCCACTTGTCACTTCCCATGTGCTGTGTTTTTAATCATGTTTCTGTTTCAGGAGGTATTTTACATGATGTTTTTGGTTATTATTTTAATGGGGTAAAACAGGAATGCTGTCTTTTCATACAACAGAATGATTTTAAGAGCATAAGCTGTTGGATTTGTCATGTCATGTGTGTGTCACCTTCCTTCCATTGTCTGCATGTGTTTTGCTGTTGTCTTTCTTTGTGTTTCTTTGTTGTTGTCTGTTTTTCAGACTGTTTTTTCAGTCTTGTCTGTTGATATGAGAGAGACTGTGTGTGTGTATGTCGCGTATGTGTTATGTATATAAATATATAGGCTGTAGTTACAGCGTTGTTTTCAGGGAATATGTATGTGTGTTAATTTTAAACGCTGTATAGGTCCAATGTTACTAATAACGGTTTTAATGCAGTGCTGGGATCCTATCCTAACCTTCCTTAGTCGCACAACTCGCCCTCACCATGCCGACCATTCTGTTCCAAACCATTCCATCCTGGTCCAAGTTGAACCATTTCACATTTTGGTTCTCACTTTCCATTTTGTCGGGACCTATTCCATTCCAAGACTTTCCTTTCTGTTCCAAGAGGTTCCATTTTATGTTACGTTTCTTACATTTCATTTTGTTGGGACCCATTCCATTCCAAGCCTTTCTATTCTGTCCCAAACAATTCTGTCATGTTCAAAATCGTTCTGTTTTACATTTAATTCCAGATATTTCATTTTGTTGCCATCCAATCCACTATAAGCCATTCAATTTAGTTCCACCTCGTTGGAAACACTTAATTTCTGAACTGAAAATGAAATATGAAATTTTGAGCCATCTACTTTTTGTCCAGGCTCTCCATTTATTTTAGACCCTTTGTTTTGATCCATCCTGAACCTGGTTGCGCTCAGATTTTTGCAAGGTCAAACTTAAGCCTCATTATACCGTTGTAATTGTTTACTAAATTGGATTTTGCTCAATTAAACGAGGTTGCACCTGACAAACTAGAGTTCAGTTGTTACAAAATATTTAAACCTTTTAACTGGCAGGTGAAGTTATGTTAAATCTTGTGCTGCCACTGTGACCTTCTGTTCACGCTTTCTGTTGACTTGATTCCTTTACTCCAATTACAACCAATTTACTCATGACTGAGACATTTCTTTACTTTTCAATGGCAAAACCAAATTTAATAATTGTAAACTGAAACTAGTAGCTACTAAGAACATATGAAGGATTTTACACATGAACTTTGTAAAGGATTTATGACTAGCAGGTACAACTCAGTCCTTTACTTCACTCACTCTCTTCAACCCATTGAACACCCATGACGCCTCCTCATTGAGGAGCTGTGATAAAGCAGTGGCACAGAGTGGAAAGGCATTGGGACGTTCATTGTAGGATGTGGAGCCCTCAGGTGGCTCTGGACTTGAATCTGAGCAGTTTGGAGTGGAGATTAAATTTTGGCATCGATACTTGAAGTGGTTGGATTGGAACATTGAGACAGGCGTGGCGAGCAGCGTGACTGTGTTCAGCCAGCTCATTTACTTAATGTTTAAGAGTCCAATTGTTGCCCCTAGCCCTCAAAAGACTAAACTTGTGTTGATTTTTCTCGAGGAGTCCGTATGAGGGAGAGGGTCGGGATGAGGGGAGCAGGTGAGATACAGAACAGCCCGAAAAACTGAAAAACCCTACAAACCCCCAGACTCTACCAAAACCGCCTGCCAATCAGTAGACTGGAGCCAATCAGTAGATGATCTCTGAGCTTGTTGTGAATGGCTGGGAGAGGGGGGGGGAAGCGGGCGAGCTGGGATTTAATTGGTTGGTGATGGTGATAACGGGTCAACCAATCAGGGGGCGGGAGTTTAGCAGTGAATGGTAGCATCCCAGAGAGTGAGAGTGCTGGTGTGGAGGTTGACCTGCATGGAGGTGTGTGATGGGCAATCAGAATCAAAGTACCCAAATGTGTGTTTGTGCGCAAATATACTTAAAATTTACTGTCAAACAGATATAAATCTACACACGTTTAATAACCTGAGAGACGTGCACACACAAACACACACAGGGGTACTTAAAAGAGATTTTGCTTTTTGTCTTCATTCATATCCACAACCTCATCATCTCCCTCTTCCTCTCAACCATTCCTCCATTTCTCCCTCCTCCTTCCCTCCTTTTTTGTCTCTACTTTTTAATTAACTCCCTCAATTCTCACACTTACCTTCTTTTTCTCTCTTTGCTTCTCTCACCCTCCTCTTTCCTGTCTTCTTCCACCCTTCTCCCTTCCTCTCCTGTCCCTCGCTTTAACTCTTCCTACCCTCATCTCTGTATCTGTCCTTTCTTTGTTCTCTTCTCTGTCTTCCTCCACCTCTCTCCTTCTCCTCCTTCTCCACCCTCCCATCCCTCACCCAGGTCTATGCTGAGCAGTACAGTGGACAAGTCGGAGAAGACGTCTGGTGGTGTTCTCTCCTCCTCTTCCAACAACGACGAGAACAACTCCTCACCAGGATCTGGCAACACTGGTATGTTTGGTTTTATTGCTATTTTTTATATATGTATGCTATTATATCTATATGGTTTTTTTTTTTTCGATAAACTGAAATTTGATCTTCAAAAGTTTGCATTAATATTGTCATACCATTTGCTGGACCTAGCTTCTGAAACCTGGATTTGAGATTTGCTTCCTCTGTTTTACATTAGGCATAGACCTATTATCAGTGTGGCCAATTATTGTTAGCAGTGTCTTTTGTGTCCAATTGCAGACAAAATTTAAAAATGCACTACTGCAGCTTCGATGCAGCATCATCTCCGTCTGTAGTCACCAGTCTGTGGTCTCCCTTAATGTACTGCCCACATCAATATGTGATTAGTCACATACACGTCACAAGTCTATCAACACTGAACAATCTGAATCTGCAAAATAAATAGTAACTAGAGTTATCAAATATATGTAAAAACCATCAGTGGTGATTCTAAATTTTAGAATAACCAAGATGTTTATTTGTTCCAAATATCTACCTGGGTGATATTACTATTGATCAGTTGGTACTGAAGCTGTAAATATTATCGGTCGATCCCTATTATACATCATAGTATATTGGCTTCACACAGTGGATTTTCCCTATTTTTCCCTATTTTCTGACATTACTGATTGTGGAAAGCTTGTTTTATAACTAGAGGTTCACAGATTACTTTGAACTCTGATGAGCCCTGCCCTCATTATGCCGATCAGTCCTATCTATGTTAGATACAGTGTCTTATTCAGTATCATGATTACATTCACTGTTGCTGCTAAGACTCAAACTCAAATACCCTATTAATGTATCTATCACAATGAGTTCCTCGCAGGTAGCTGTTGAACAGACTGAAGTAAAAAGCTGCAGTTATGTCGGATCTTTTTCTGTATTGGTTATCTTTTTATATCACTGCAGCATTTGGAATAAGATGTCCTGAAGACTGATTCAGTTATACTTCATCCAGCTGTAACACCAGTCAGGTTATGGTGGTAAATTCTTATTCAGACAATTGTCTTAATGGGTTTTATGTTAGAGAATATTGCAATCATTATGTGTTAATCCTCATTTTTCATTCTCCACTCGATTGTCTAGTCCCACACTTGTTAATGTTTCTAATTCTTCCTTTTCTGCTTTCTTTTGCGCTCCCATCTTTGTCGTCTGGACTTTGTATTTTATTTTCTTGTCACATTCTCTCATAAATCTTGGGCCCTCATGTCGGATCACTTTGCCGGACTTAATCTCACTTGTTTGTCATTCATCAACTTCTATCTGCTATTCTTCCCTCTTGTCTCTTACCCTAATCGATCACCCTCTCACCACTCTTTTCCTCCTCTCTCAGGTGGCACCGGCACACCTCCGGCCATTGCCAGCCAAAAGGACTCGGCCAAGCCGCGCTCACTTCGCTTCACCTGGTCCATGAAGACCACGTCGTCCATGGAGCCCATGGAGATGATGCGCGAGATCCGCAAGGTGCTCGACTCCAACAGCTGCGAGTACGAGCTGCGCGAGCGCTACATGCTGCTGTGCGTGTCGGGCAACCCGGCCCGCGACGACTTCGTCCAGTGGGAGATGGAGGTTTGCAAGCTCCCGCGGCTCTCCCTCAACGGCGTGCGCTTCAAACGGATCTCGGGCACGTCCATCGCCTTCAAGAACATTGCCTCAAAGATTGCCAACGAGCTCAAACTGTGAGTGCGGAGGAGCAGCAAGGAGAGATGAGATTAAAGGGTGGAGGTGGAGGTGGGTGGGTGAAGGGGGTGATAGCGAGGAGGAAGATGATGCTGTAAGTGGGGTGGGGTCACTGTGGAGGTCAGGAGGTAAGCTAAAGGGTGGGATCACTTTAAAAATAACCTGATTGTTATGGACAAAGGTCTGAAGTAGGGCTATCGGTTCTCTGAGACTAGAAAACGTTTCTTTTCTAGAAGTTTTGTTCCTTAAGTTCCCGAGGCCCTGCGATTAGAAACCGAGTTGATGTCCTCTGAGTTGTGAAGTACTTATAGACCGAGGTCTTCTCTTCCCTGCTGGGTTTTATTTTTTTGTCACGTTCTACTTAGACGTTCCACTCTTCTGCATGTCCGACCTGCTCTCTCTCTGTTTTTTAGAAGTCACACTTTGATCACTTTGACCACTCCTGTCACTTCTTCCTGCTATTTATTCAGTTTTTATGCACGGTTCTGCTGCCAGGTCTTTTTGGGTAGGGGGAAACCGGGTAGAAACGGGGGTTGGATGGAGAGCAAGGAGAGCGGAGGGACTGCTGATTTAAAAAAAAAAGAAAAAGAAAAAAAAACAACTTTCTACTTTCTCTCTGAATCTCTAACAAGTGGTGATGAATGACCGAAAGCTCGGAGCCTTATTTTGCTGGAAAACTCAAAAAGAGTTTTGATTGAATTTGTTCTGATTCTCCTCCAAAACTGAATGGACTCCAACTGAGCCAGGACTTTGGTCGCTGAAGCCAACTGTCACACACATGCACACACACACACAGACACACACGCACACACAGATGGACTCTGGATGGACGAACTCTGCTGTTGTTGGTTTAAGGACCCTCTCCACCCTCCACCTGCCCGCACAAATCCCCCCTCCTGCCCCAAAACGAACTTTTTAGAAATCCACCTGATCCATCCTTCCACCACATCCCTCCTCATCTCTCACACACACACACACACACACACGCACGCACGCACACACTTCACCACCCTCTCCCTCTTATTTCAAACTGAACTCGGCACAAACACATCCATCTTTTTTGCCTCTTCACTCCTTTTTCTTCCTCATTTTTTAAAATTTCTCTCATGCCATCAAGTCTCGAGGAGGCCAGTTAAACTTGATGTCGTCGTCGATTGTTCGGGCTTCAACCCTTCAAGTCCACACTTTTTCTTTTGTTTTAGTTTCTTCTTTTATGGCTTTTAAAAAAGAGTTGTGCACTGGAAAAGAGAGGCATACGGGAAACTGGGGAGGGAAGGACAGTTGACGGACGGGGTTGTTGATGGATTTTATGTTGCCTTTCTTTATAGAATTAAATTTTGGGTTTGTTTTTGTTGCATACGTCAGCACATGAATGCTCGAATGACTTATTTGTACTTTTTTTTTTTTTTGTTGATGTTGGTATCGCTTCGGTTGGCATCACGCCTTCATATCCAGAATGTCAACCCTGAACCGACGCATTTCTTGTCTTCTCCCCCTCCCCCCCACATTTTGATTTATGGTCCCTTCCCCATCTCCTCTCTGCTACAAGTGTTCCCAAAGAGCAAACACACAAGAAAGGTGTCTTTGGAGTATGTAACAAACAGTATGTGTGTGTGTGTGAGTGAATTATTAAAGATCACTGGAAGAAAAAACAAAAAAAAAATACAAGAAGAATCGGCAATGACGACGACGACGAATGGTGAATTATTTTCTTCTTCTTTTGATTTGATAATATATTTTTGTGTCGTTGAAGATTTTTGGTTTGTACAGATTTGGATTTTACGGGGGGTTGGACGGGGTGTGAAGGGTCACATCGGATCATATCATTGCTGCCTTTTCGGTGTAGTGCACCTTTAACACACACACATTTAACACACAGCTCATAATGTATCAGATTAACCACAAAGCCCCCCCAAGTTCAGACAGGAGTTATCGATGTATCTAATGATGTTGACGGAGGCGGTGAGAACTACTGCTCGTTCATCTTCGGCCATTTTCTTTTATTTCATCCGTTTGTTTTTATTTAAAGGCCTTATTGGTCCAGAAGAGAGAAGGCAGGAAAGACTTCTTCGTTGAAACGTTTCTCATATCAGAGTACATGTTCACGTTCCAAACCGCAAACCAGAAGAAGCCACTTCCTGTCTGTCTCTCTCTTTGCTCCAGTTTGTCGAAGCAGAAGAAAAACACACACACAGACACACACTCGGGGGTTAGAGAAAGGGGGCGATGGGGACGATGCTGGGTCCCGTCAGCTGGTTGTACCTAACTTAACACTTTTCTTTCTTTCTATCACGATGACACACTGTCGTTTTATTATTTCTTTCAGTTTTTAATACGTCAGATTTTTTCTTTAAAAGTTGATCATTGTATTAAGGTGCTGGGTATTGGATTCTAATTATTATTCTGGCTGTTGCTGTTATATTATCTCTTTCAGGGTTGATTTTATTTTACATTATTTCGTTTTACATTGCTGTAATTTACATTGATTTTAAATGTGTTTTGAGCAAACTGTAACTGTAGTGGTGGGTTTGGGGTTGGGAGGGGTGATCAACTCCTGAAAAATGTATTATTTGTTTGTTTTTTTTGTGCAAAGACAAAATGATGAAAAATTACAATGATAGTAATAAAAACAATGATATAATGATAGTCTGCCTCTGAAATCCATTATATTGACAACAAGAGAAATGTGTAAAGTCAGATGATCTCCTCTCTGGTCTTGTATTTCTGCTCTCAGCAGCTCTGGGTCCCTTTAGTAGCTGTTGCACAGCTGTCAGTGAAATATGGACATTGAAGTGTGTTGAGGAGTACCACTGCATGTGTGGAAAAAGTAGTATAAAGCTTTTTGTGGCTGCATGTAGTCTGATAAATTACCTCCATTGATGGTGGTTGTGTTGCATTGTGGGTAATGTAGGTACCATGTTTTGAAGAGGTTCACTGGTCTGGTATCGCACTCCTTTAACACTGTGGGACTCATTATGGACAGTTTACAAACAAATGATGTATCACCTTTTTTATTCCATGCATTCTTCTTCCTTTTTTAAAACTACATTACCCGAAATGCAACTCAGCCACTGAGTGACATCGATGGAGTCAGTTTATCTGATTCAAGACTATTTTGTATCAGGATTCCAAAGGGTGCATACATGACAGTCGGGTTTCAGATTCAGCAATAAAATGAAAATGAAAACTTGCTGCTAGTTCCACTCTTTGGTATGTGTGAGACACATGTTGGTGCTCCACGTCAGCAGAAGGGGGCGCTGTGAGAGAAAAATCATTTAACTGACAGCTTCCTGTGCAGATGTGTACAGCTGAAACTGGAAATGACAACTGGATCACTTTTATTGTGGATATAGAGGTTGCTGCACGAGTTAAAGTTATACATGTAGAATGTTTGTTTTTTTATATTTTCATGCCACCCACTGTGTAGGACAATCTTCAGTTATTCTGAATATAGTGAGTGTCAGCATTAATCATGGCTGTACTCACTTATAGAGGGCCAGCAGATCAAAAACTTTGTTATCAAACAAAAGGCTCCTGCATTTTGGATCACTCATTCTCTCAAATTTTGTAATTTACCTGATGAATATCTGAGGACTTAAACGCATCACCACCTACTGTTGCCTTTACTTTGTGTATACACATATACCAAATCAACACCAGCGTGCTCTCTGTGCGCTTGTTCTTTAGGTCTTTAAACAGTATTCATCTTGGAAGAGGGGGGCACACCTTGATTTTTACTGGATAAGGGTCGCAAATTCCCAAACAAATTTGCAGTTAGTCTAATTACTGGGAGTAACTGGGATGTTTTGGGGCCCCCAGGGGTCAGAGGCCACAGGCTTTGTTGGTACTCAAACCTTGTGAACAATCAAATCTTCATGATAAATCTGTAAATGTACTGAAGACGGGATCCTTCAAGTGGACTTAACTGGAGTAGGCTCTACTGGATCAGTCTCTTTCCTGGCATAGTTTGTTTTTAAATGTCTTCGATTTGATTGGTTATTGGTTGTGTTTATTCTCACTGTAGACCGGCTTCCTCTAATTCGCTCATTGGTCGCAGCCCTGCTCAGGAATGTGGGAGCTGCAGGTGGCCCAAGCTGATGGGAGTCAACAGATGGTGTTATGATAAGACTTGGCTTTTGGGAACTGATGATATGCACATGAAGCTCATACCCAACAGTTGTAGGTGTAAATAAGGTTAATAGTTAAGATTTTTTTGTGTGTTCTATTACAGAACAGGTCATTGTCAATGTTAAGGATAAAATGAAGGACAAACACTACAATTTGGTCATTTCTTTATTCTAAAAAAAACATTTCTCAAACACAAACAGTTCAGTTTCCACAATGTAAACAACTTCTCACATACAGTAACACACAAGCAGTTTTTTGGAGGAAGGAACAAATGTAAGAAAAGGAGTCCAAGCAAAGTCAAAAGGCAAGCCACTTTAAAGCCAAACATAGTGATGGGCCGCTTTCATTCCTGCTCAGTGCCTAAAAGGCCTCTGCTAACAAAACTAAGTGATGTGACATGTATGTAGTGAAGAAGCACTGGACACAGTTTGAGGAAAGGTTTATACATAACGTGTGATCCCAGATCTGCTTGAAAAGGCATCGGTACACAGGAAACTAGACTATGAAGAGGGGGAGATTCAGCAGGGGACCGGCAGATGAAGTTCAAAAGAAAACTACAGAGCAGGAGATCATTCAGTCGTACATTTGTTCTTGAGGTCGCCTGATATCCTTGAACACGAGCTAGAGGAACATTACAGACATGACGCAGCATTTCCTGACAGTTTGAGGGGCTAAACAAAACCTTTCAGACACCCTTTGACCTCTCACAGCTCTGAACTACCAGACAGAAAGCTGCCTTTACCAGACTTGGAGTGCTTCACACAGGTGTCATCACGTCTTTATAAATTCACTTTTGTAATTCGGACATTAACAAAACACTGAACTGAATCACCTCAACATTTTGGTAAATAGACTTATTCAGGTTTTCTTCCACTCATGTCTGTACCGTCAATATGAAGCTAACTGCAGCTAACGACTACAGGGAACAGGGAAACAAGCTTTTTCTCATTTCTTTTTCAGTGTCTGTAGGAGGTCAGGAAAGGTCATCCGTTTCCTTCAGATCAGCCCTCTACACACACTCTCTAAAGAGCCTAATGTTTCGTGTTCGCGGGTGAAAATATAATGGACAGTAAGCAGTGGGACCTCAACACTGAGCCAGTGAGAAACAAACTGTGGCAAACATCTTCAGTCACTTGTGTTAAAGGCTCTTTTTCTCCTTAGTGCTCAGTCAGTCATCATCATAAGAATAAAGTATGCACTATCTAAACTACTTACAATAGCTAGTTGCCGACCTAGGGCTCACTTTAAAAGTCTAGTCAAAACAAAAAAAGGAAAACATCACTCCAGTTAATACTAGTAATACATGGCTATGACAGAAGAGTGAGAGGAGGGACCCTCTACTACTTCTTTTTCCATTTTTGAACCAACAATACACTCACAGCCTGATTTCTTTGCAAAAGTACCTTTTTAACTCCTCTGAGGGTCAAATTTTAAAGCAGAGCTCAACAGGAAAAGGCAAGTTTCTCCACATCCTCTCCAGAATGATTTTATCATCTACACAACCTCTCAGGTTTGGCTCAGATGTGAGAAACTCTTCCTCCATCTTTCCTTTCCCTCATTTACTCATCGTTTCATTTTCCTGAAGGTTGTTTGGATGACTTGATACCTGCCCAGTGGAACCTACACTAGAGATATATATATAGTTTGTGTGTGTGTGTGTTAGTGTGTGTGTTCAGCAACACTCCTCCTCTTTCCAGATGTTCAGCAGTTGCCATGGAAACAGGCAGGTGGTTTAGCTGTGTGGTCATGGCTTTCTTCGACAGCTTGACGATCCAGTGTCTCTTTTTTGTTTTCTCTGGGGAGGTGTGTGCAGATAGTGTTTGTTTTAAGTTCCTAGCTTGTTTGTAGTGTGGGTGTGTGTGTTTATGCTAGAGAACGCTGGTCTGGAGGTAGGTGTTTGTTAGTACAGTAAAGGGCCTTACAAAGTGGACCTGTGGGGGGTCCCCTCACACTCTTCCTGCCACATTTTAAGAGCTGTGATGTCACCTGATGGACCTGAGTGTCATGTGATGTGTGATGGTCCCGGGAACGATTGGGCGATGGAGTCTGCATGCTAATTTGCAGATGTGTGTGTGTGTGTTTGCGTGTTTCTATTCCTATTATCTGTGTGAGTGTGTGAGTGTGTGTGTGTGTGTGTTTGTATATCAGTGCGAATTGGGCTGCTCCACTTTGAGCCCGACCAGCGACGGAGGCATCTGCCCTGCAGCGGAGGAATTGGGAGGTGAAGCCCTGAGGTTGGAGCTCCCGGTGGAGGAGGAGGAGGTGGTCACAGCGGGCCGGATGAGTGGAGGCGGAGGGTGGTTGTGGGGCGCTCGGTTCTGGAGCGGGCGCGTCTGCAGCGGTGGAGGCTGGCGGAGGAGGCTGGGTGGAGCTGAGGGAGGGGCGGGGCGCAGCAGCGGAGGGGGCTGCGAGAGGTTGGAGGGAGTCTGGGTGGAGGAGGGGGGAGAGGAGCCACCGGCGGCATCTGAGGGAGAGTCTTCCATTTTGACCTGAGGGGGGGGAGGAGGATGAAGATGAGGTGTGATAGGAAGACAGGTGGAGAAGAGAGAGATGGAGAGACACATCATATTAGCTGCATGATGAAGAGGAGGCGCAGCAAACTACACCAGAGAAAACCACCTGCTCCTTCTCTTCAACACTCAGGAGCTCTGATGCACCACAGTCACCATTAGATCCAATATGTCTTTTCTTATTTAAGTTAGCTTAGCATCAAGACTGGACAGAGCCCCTGTTTTCCTCTGCTTCACACCTGTCGACACATCTAAAGCTCACTAATCAACACGCTGGTGCTTGTTTAATTGATACACAAAAAATACAAAATACACGTATAACAATTTCTTCACAAACAAATTCATTTCTGTTCAGTTTCCGTTTCCAGATGTGGCAGGCGAGCACGATGGCACCAAACCTGACACAATCACTGTGCAGGGTAAAGAGGTTAAAGCATGTAACTCCCTGTAATCCGATAACTTGTTTCTGTTTGAGTACAGATTAAGCAAACAGGATACAACTTGTTTATTTGAGCTTCAGACATGTTTGTGGTTGTAGCTTTCAACCTATGACACAGGCAGGCTCTTTTCCCCCGCCTCATGTCTTTATGCTCCAAAATGTTGAACTATCCCTTCATTATAAAATTCAAGCTTTCCAGAAGTGTTTTGAGATAATAGAGATTTGAATTTTGGAAAATATAATGGCAAGTTGTGTGTATTGTTGCATTTATGGTCATTTATATTTTTCTCATCAACCTTTTTAATCCATTAGGGGAAATATTCTGTAAAAACTAACATGGTATATTGTTTCATTGGGTTGAGGTCCTTCCTTGATTGAACTGTTATGTATGTTGCTTCTCAATGTAAAGAAAAATGGTGTGTATCCTCACCTCGTCCTCCTCAGCCGCTCCATCTGTAGCCGCTGCCATCTCCTCGCCGCTCCTCCTCATGTCTCTCTGGTCTCGGTTGGTGGCCACCTGCTCGGCCGCCCACTCCCTCAGCACCTCGTCCAGGTTGAACCTGCGTCGGTAGCTCACGAAGAACGAACTCACCTGGGCGGACAGGCAGAGACAGAGTCAGAAAAAGAAATAGCCAAAGAGTTTGTGCTGCGCTCAAGGACACAGGCAGTGACTGGAGGTCAGGAGACAAATGAAAGGAGGGATAATGGAGATTATAGTTATTCTATAAAGAGAAATGCGCATCTAGACAGAGGGATGAGGAGGGAAATGGAAAGGAGATGAAAAGCTGATAGGCAGCTCACAGAAAGTAAACGGCTGGATGGATGGAGGGTTACAGAGAGGTGATATTCACAAGATTTTTCCCCCAGTTTAACCCTTGAGAGAGAGGATGCTCACCTGAGCTGGTGTCTTGGTCCCGATCACCTCTGCGATGGCTGCAAAGTCCTTACCATAGCGACGGATAGCTGGTCAAGAGACGGAAGAAAAAACGTAAGGTTAATGCTGCGTCTATATACATCACTCACAACCAATTTGTTGCCATCACAAGGCTACAAAAACACTCTGCTTTCTTTCACCCTGTCAGAGAAATGTGGCGGTGCGTGTGTGAGAGGAGAGAGTTAGAGTGAGTGTAGCGTGAGCGGGTTTGTTGATGCGTGCGGCAGCTGACCTTCATCTGAGGTCGGCCGCCTGAGTGCACCTGCTCTTTTCCAGGCCTGTCCCGCTTCACACTCGTATGACTACACATATTCTTGTCTTTCAGCTTCTGATTTCTCCTGTCCTGTTTGCACTACGCAGCTGCAGCTGATGGGGGCTTTACTCAAAGGCACACTGACTGACTGCAGCTGCGTCGCAAACACTGCACTTGTCTTTCTGACTTTAGCTGCAATTTATGGATTAGAACTGCAGGGATTGAAGTCCTGTGTTCCTTTCGATATTTACTATCTAGGATCGAGGCCTAAATAAACTCCAATTATGCGCTTGTCGGATCATCTAACAGCACCTGAACTTTCCTCACAATCTTGAGGGGGTTGGTCAGATCATTTTTGTAACGGTCGAATGCAACCACCCTGAATGCCTTTGAGGATTTTTTCAGGCTGAGATCAGGGAAGTGGTATGATGATTTTTTTTCATCAAGATCCATGCATTATTCCCTGAGGAATTTACAGAAACACCCTCCTTTGCAGTGTTAAAGAAAGTGAGAAAAAAATCCTGGATCCGTCCCTTTATCCAGATCTGCACTAAAAGTTAATGGGTTCTATTCTGGGCCGAGCCCCATCCTCCATCCTAGCTTGGTGGAAATCTGTTCAGTAGATTGTGTGTAATCCTGCTGACAAACCAACCAACAAACAAACGGACAGGATTGAAAACAGAACCTTGTTAGAGGTAATAATTACCATCTTACTTCTATTTGAGTAAACAATGTTTGTACTTTTGCCACCTCCGTTTTTTTTATATATAGCAAAGCTTCCCTACATTAATACAACCTAAGCAGGGAGGGACTTATAATAATAATAATATTATTGAGTAATATTTCTCCTGCACAGCATGTGTCAGTGCTGTGCTTTGCAGTACTGACTGACACAGGCAGTTTCAGTGGATAATATGAATATGAATATGAATATGTCTGACTTCTGCCTGTGAATGTGAGGTGGGAAGAGGTGAGCCAGCAGCACGAGGTGACTCTGCAGCCTTTACTCACCCTGCACAGCCAGGAGCTGCTCCTCTGTGGTCCAACGGGAGTTCATCTTAGGGGCAGGCTGAGAGAGAGAGAGAGAGAGAGAGAGAGAGAGAGAGAGAGAGGTGGTAAGGAAGAAGAAGAGAGAGGGATGAAAATGGCTGCATGAGAGCAAAGAGCAGATTAAGACTAATCTCAGTCCCACATGGGGGTGAAATAATATCTGGAGGGAGTTGGGGAAGGGCAGAGGGAAGAAATGAAAGAGGAGGGGGTAAAAACTGAAGAAAGATCTGAGATGAGTACAGGCAGAAAACACAAATCAAAGAAGGGATAGATGAACTATGTAAAAGGGGGGAAAATGTAGCAAGAAAGGAAAAGACTTACGTCAGCAGGTTTGAACGTGTCGACTCCTTCATTTAAGCTCTGTTTCATAATACTGTTGTTCTGTTTAATCGACTGAACCTGAGAGGAAAAGTGGAGGGAGGAAGAGGAAGAGAGTACGGCGTTTATTTTTTGGCTTGTTGCACTGATGCCATCAACCAAAAATTAATACAGACAAGAAGCAATTTCTGTGACTTTAACTGTGCAGTTAGCACCCAGTCTTGCTTTTCTACTCGAGTCGGAAGTTGAAGTTTAAACTTCTGAAATTTGAAATTCATTTTTTTTCCACCAGATGTTCGCACTCTGTGTGAAAATCTGGGGGTGAGCTCAACATCTGTGAGCATTTTCTATTGTTGGAACCTGCTTGTAAAATGTTCATACTGTAAAAAACAAAGCAGCCCCTCACTGAGACCGAATTCATTACAGTTGTCACATAAAATGGCCATTTATTTATTGTGTGAAATAGTCACCTTTACTAACAACTATAGTTTAAGACACATTAAAATCCTGTTGATGATCCTTGAAATACCTCTAAAAGTACATTGGTACCTGTCTCTTGAGTGACACCAGCTGTGTGTCCAGCTGCCGTACAGTGAGAACCCCGGCATCGTGGGAGGCTGACACGGACGTGATGTCTGACTGCTCCAGGTACATGCCTTTGGGTGGCCTGCGGCGGGCTCTGAGCGGGTGGTGGCGGTACTGAGCCCCGATGCTCTCCTTCTTCACCGGCCCAGAGCGGCTGGGGGTGGCTTTGTCAGAGGTGGCGTTGTTGGGGTTCTGTTTCACTGCCTGTGAGGACGAAGAAATCACACAAATATTAGACACTTTAGATTCTATCAGTGATACATTTCACAACAACAGCGACTCAAGGAGGCAGCATTTCATTTATGTATAATAAATGAAGTAGAAATTGAAGGATACAGAAGGCATCAATTTGGCTAGGCTGATGTCTTCAGGCCAGTCATGACTAATTAAACACAAAAACTAGTTTACATAAACACTCACTCTCTCTGTCAGTCAAACAACAACTATTAAGTTTTGTATCACTCACCTCTTTTTTGGCATCAATCTCAAAGTCACTGTCACTGCCGGGGTCACCTTCCTCCAAATCATCATTACTACAAGAGAAAGAAAGTTCGTCCGTGATCCCAAGACAATTGTCTATTCCTAAAATGCTGCAGAATGTCAACTGAAAAAGACAAGAAATAATATCAAAGTATCTCATTCATATTCATGAGATTCTTGTTCCCCACGATGATATGATGCTTATCGAGTGTCATTTAACAAAGGAGTTTTGTAAATGTCAGATCTCAAATGAATCGTTTAATGTGTCCTTCCTCCAATATTCTTTTTTTCTCCCCTCCACTCACGCCCAGTTTTCCCTGGGGATCAGGAGAGTTTCATGGCATCTGATACCTGTCGTCCTTCTCTCTCTTGCTGACCAGCCTCCTGGCCTGCCGGTCCATGACAGAAGTCCTGGTCCTGGTCTTCTTCCAGCTGTAGTAGTACTTCACCAGGCTGGAGATCAGCTTGTCTGGAAGCTATGCACAAACGGAGATCAATAAATTGAGCATTAAATATTGAAAATTACACTCAGCTTTGTTCAACATATTTTGTTAAGAGTGCGTATGTGTAGTGCGTTTTTTCTTTTCAGTCTCTCACCATCTGCTGGATTCGGTGGAAGCTCTTGCCGTGGAAGCTGAAGGCCTGTTCGAACAGCACTTTATCCTCCACAGTCCACTCGTCTGGGAAGGGGGTGAAGTTGGCCAGGTCGGCCAGCGAGCGCTCGACATCGTGTTTGTGCCATAATAACATACCGAGAGCCTGAAGGAATAAAGGGGACGGGGACAGGGTCAGGCTTCCAGGGACGGTGACAAGTCAGAAGAAAGAAAAAGAGAAAGACTTCATTTTGGTCTGGCATACCTGCTCCATGTTGTATCCATGTTTCTCTTTAGCCATCAGGATGTACTCGTCCACTGGGAAAAGGAGAGTGAATGAATGAAAGAAATACAATGGAAAGGAAATACAAGATGAGGGAAAGAGATGATGGCAGAGATGGCAGGAGAGTGAAAGAGAAGCAGTGCACAGGACAAAAACAGAGAGAGTGAAAGGTTTAATTGGTATTCTTCAGCCAGCATATAGCCATTAAATTGAAGGTTATGTTATTAAGCCTGTGCCAGTGAATGTAGGGTAAGGCAGCTAGGTCTGTTTAAGTGTGTGTGTGTGTGTGTGTGTGTGTGTGTGTGTGTGTGTGTGTGTGTGTGTGGCTTACACATTGCATCAGAAAGCAGACTGTTGGGACACCACACCAACATGCTCCTCTGGTCCTTCTCATTGTAGCGGGTTGGACTGTCTGGTAATTAAAACAAACAGGGACATTTATCACACATTTAGCATTAAATTCACATATTGTTTGAGCTTTTAGATTTATTTGAATCCCTCTTTTACTTCTTCGCATCTTCATCATGCCTCCTCTCCTCCCTCCTCCCCAATTGTCTGTTTATCAAACCTCATATTAACCCTTACTTTCTTCCTCCCTAACCTTTGCAGCCTTTCTCCTGTCTACGCTCCATGTTTGGAGTCCTCTTCATTAGCAAGAAAAATGGGGAGGTGGTGGACTACAACGCCTGTGCACTGACAGTATAGGAAAGGTAGATTTGCCAGCTTCTCTCCTCCTCTGGTGAAATCTCATGGTTGTGAAACTACTTCATCTACGGTGATTCTCTTTCCAGTGTTCAGGCAGTTTACTACTACTCATAAAATCTAACAGGGCATTTCACTGAGCCAGATTTCATGATCTTTAAACCTTTTTTTCCCTTATGAAAGTATTCAAACAAAATAGGCTTGCAAATTAGCTTTAAAGCAGCTACAAGGAAGTTATTTTTTGTTGATTATGGTGGCCCCTGTGGACAAAATCCTGTTGTGAAGATCTTGACCTAGCATGTGCATTTATTATGGAAGCAAGTGAAAGAATGATACAACATATTTTAATACTATTCTTCTTTTTTACACCATTTGCAGGATGCATAGTAATGAGGTACTGAACTCTGAAACAGTCCCGTTCATAAACCTAGCTTAGCCTACATCTAGCTTACAGCTAAAGTTATCAACATTCTGTAGTAATGTTATAATTTCACAGGGAATCTGACCTGAGGACAAGGTAAAGAATAACTATATAGAAATAACAGCTGATGGTTATGTACATCATATAAAGGCATTAGCATTTAATTGAGATTGTTTCCTTGTAGTTTGTTTAATCTGATTAAACATAGCAACACACTGTTCTGACACATCACACAAAGGCCCCTTTGTATTATCTTAAGATGATATGAGAAATAAATTAAAGGGTTTGAATATTGTATAAATAACTCTTTTAATTTAATGCCCAAAGACTTGACACCAACCATAAAGAAGCCTTTCACTGCAAGATGTCACTAGTCATATTATGTAACACATTTTCTCACTTTTGACACTTCATTAAGGTGTTAACCTTAATAAGGTTCATTTAAAGTCTCTCAATATGCCACAGATGCATTCTTAGCAGTGTCCTTTATTCCACCAATAAACTGTTAACTATGATTTAGTACTTTAACAGGTAGGGTAAAACATCTGGAAGAAAAATGTTAATTATTTCGGTTTAGTTAAAACTGTCCGTCTCCTGGATTTTCACACAACACTGGTCATTTGACCTTCATTTCTAACGTCATCTGCATTCCTCTCCTTCCTCCGTTTCAATGTCGTCCACATCTCTCCTCACCTCTGTCTCCTTCTCGGCCCTGATTTCACCCCTCCCTCTCTCTATTCATCTCCCTTTCTGTTGAGCTTGCCTCTCTGCCAACTCACCTGGTTTGAACTCGGGGATCTGCGCCTGGTAGTCTCCTCCCACTCTGATCATACTGTCTGTGGAAAGAAAGAGGAACAGGACAAATATGAGTTTCTATTTCCCAAAAGGATGGGTAGAGCTGTACAGACTAGATGGACTGGATCATGAGAAGAGTTACATCCAGGTGACTTAACTTCATTTCTAATGAGAAAATCCTCTATCAGCTTGATCTTTTTCCAGCAGAGATGTTCAGACAATTTTTTTTAGCACCAATCCCCATCCAAATACTTGAATATGGTGTATCTGCAGACAGTTACAGCCTGATCTGATACTTATATTTACCAAAATGTTGATTAAATATGTAAAACAGTGTAATAACAGCTGAAACCTAATTAATCTACTTGCTCCAAATACTGGAGGTCCTGGTTCAAAAACATTACTTTTTTAAGCTTTAAGCAAATTATTAATGTAATATTTAAAAAAATTAAATAACTTCTGAAAGTAATCTGAATCAATCCACTAGAGAGAACAGCTATCACTCAGTTGGTGTTGTTGGATCTGCACAAACAGCCAGCCAACTTGTATTTGTGTAGTGGTGTTACAGAGTGGGGTTTCTTTCCATCTTCAGACAAGTTTAATTTTGGCCTGTCATCAAGGTACTCGTGGAGTTAACGTTAACTGGCAACAGCTGATATGACCTGCAGCCGCCGCAGCTGTTTGTCATTTTTTAAAGGGTAACTCCACCAGTTTTACACATTAAAGTATGTATACTACTGCATATGTGAAAAAGTAGGATAAAGCTTTTTATGGCTCCAGAGGAAGCTGCATGTAATCTGATCAATTGCCTCAAGTGATGTCACTCAGTGACTCACTTGCATTATGGGCAATATATGTAGCAGGATTTTGAAAAGAATGAAGAAAGCATGGAATGAAAAGGCAATATGACTGGTTCTGCTGTCTGAGTTCAACAGTAATATAGGAGGGCAATGCTACATCAGTGGACTGCTTCTCAAAACCTGGTGCCTACATTACCCACAGTGCAACTTAGCCACTGAGTGACAACAATGGAGGATATTCATCAGATTACATGCAGCTTCATCTGGAGCCACAAAAGGGTTTTGAGGCTTTTTTCCATATATGCAGCACATGTCAAGACCTGTAAACACTCTTTAATGTTTAAAATTGGTGGAGTTACCCTTTAACTAGAGAGAGTGACAGTGTCCACCACCGCTACGTAAAAGTTTTGTACAAACACTGCCCTGTGCTAATGATAATTATTGAATCTGTGTTTTTTGCTAACCTCTCTGTCAGTTTCTTGTCAAAGAAAAATATTACAACACAGGCAGATAATGGCATACGGTTGTTCAATGGTTAACATGGCCCAAAACCCTGTAACAAGTCTGAATGTTTTCTACTGTCAGCATGGACAACAAGTTCTCAGAAACAGAGCTCTGGCTTTCAAAGGTGCAACAAAATTTAACAACCAGGTTCTTACACATCAGAACTGGATCTTGACTGATTGGGCTGTTTGTATCTACTTTTTCCAACTTGAAAGAAAAATGATGCATGTTTCCTTTTTTCCCCCCACTACTGATCAATAAATGAATCACCTGCAAAGCTCAATGAGGCAGATTCTGACACCTTATTTCACTATCAGTGTAGTTACTAGTCGATGGTTTAAACAATCGCCTTGATCATTAAATACATTGTCATAACTTTGTCAAGTAGTGCCACTGCTTGTTTTTCATAAAACTTTATAATAGGCATTACTGACTGCTTCAGTCTTCACTTGTTCCATTTACTTAGTCACAGTATATAATGTGTATCTTCTAATAACACAACCATTCAAATTCAACAGTCATAGCATATATCATGATACATATCTTATGATTTTTATCCTGATAACATTTTCAGCATATCCCCATCACTGAGTGACAGATATTCATACAGACACAGATAGCGGGAAGAGAGAGCGAAGAGCAACAGTGGAATAATGGCAGACATTAAGTAATTAGTGCTGTGGCAAAGAGCGGGGAAGGCAATGAGTGAAGAGAGAAGCAGACCATGAGGAGGAAGAGACATATTACTGTTTCCTCAGGGACAGAGGACAGGAAGGGAGGAGACGGGGATGATAGAAACTGGAGTAAATGGCAGGAGAGAGGCAGGAAGGGGATAAAGAAGAAAGAAAATTGGATGGAAGGAAAGAAGGGGAATGAAAGGAGGCAAAAATAAAAGATGGATGAAAAAGATAGAGAGGTGACTGGAAAGACTAAAAAGGGATGAGGGAGGTGGAAGCGAGGACGGAAGCAGTGGTTGCAGTAATGTTAGGAATGGTGGCTTGTGATGTTAAATCTCAGAACTAAATTAACTGGGGAAATCTGGGTAGTTAAGTGCCTTCTCAGCCTTTTAAGTTAAACTGTTGCGTTTGATCTCATGATATAGCTCAGTCCATGTGCCTGGTGAGATAACAGCTAAAAAATGAAGATCAACAGCAAGTCAGTGGGTGAAGGAGAGAGAATGGAGGAAGGAAAGATGTATGTGGGCAGAGGATAACGAGGATGGAAGAGTGTGGGAAGGGGGTGGAGGAGGGAAGGAGGAGATGACAGAGGAGAGTAAGTGCACAAGGGACTGAAGAAGCACTGCAGCAATGCAATGAATGCAACCAGAACAGCTGGCAAGATGTACTGTGTGGCTACTGCAAGAACCCTTCACGCATGCTTCATGTTAGAAGTGCAAACCCAGACAGTAAGTGGATAGATCAACCTCTGACTTAGTAGGGAATTAAATTCAGATGAAGTCAGTAGATAATATGTCAGTTAAGTGTGTGTGTGTGTGTGTCTGTGTGTGTCTGTGTGTCTACCATGGGCATGCTCTTCATCGCTGCTCTCCTCTTCAGAGTGCGGTTGGCTGTTGCCGTTGGTTACGGTCTTGGCTCTGCTCCTGGACAGGACCCCGGCCCCCGAGCGCTCCATCACTGAGGGCATGGCTGCAACAAGCACAGAGACCCTAAAAATACAATTTCACCACTGAAACACAACCATTCATCAGCAACACTCACTTTCTGTCTGAAGTATGATTCAGTCTCCAATAAAACTTTCATCTTTTTCCCTATTAGCAAGATGGCTGCAATTTGCTTTCACTTGAAACCCTATAAAACCTTATCCACTCTTGTAAAGTAGAAAGGCACCATATGCTGCCACCTTTGAAGCACTCTTCTGTCTTTCTTTGAGCTGAATTTAACACTGGTTTACTGCATGAGAACTTCTTCACACTCTCATATCGCTCCACGACCCCCATTATCACTCAGTAGCTCACAGTGACAGCTAATAACTTGGTATCTCTCTAATCAAAATAATCTATAATACGCTTTCATCAGTTCAGTGGGATGTACGGGAATGAAGATGCCATAACATGGCCTCTATTTGTTGGCTAACATTTTATTAATTGCAAGCTTCAGGCTCAAGATAAAGTTATGATCTTCTTCCGCCAAGTATTGACCTCAAAAGCACCTCTGCACAAGATACAATCCACAGCCGTTTCTTCATCTTGTTCATCACAAGACCCAAACAGATTAACTGAAGTCTTCCATTTTAACTCAGGCTAATTAAGGACATGCTCCTGTCATGGGGGCAACACACATAAACACACTAGAGGGCTATTTACCGTCTCAGACCACTGTCTAAGAAGCCCTAGAGCTCAAACAACTATGTATTCATAAATTAATAACCATTTCTAAAAAATATTTTAGATTTTTTTCTCTCCCAATACTGATTATGATACCTCAATGTGGAAAAGGTGACTGAAAGAAAATCTGCAACAATTTTGATAACAGATTCATCATTTAAGCAATTCTTAAATTAAAGATGTCTCCCCAAAAAACTCTACTTCAAGCCTGTCAGATGTGAACATTTGCTTTGTTTACTTAAATATGAAACTGAATATATTTTTTGACTATTTGTAGGACAAAACAAGTTGAAAATGGTAACTTGGGCTAACTTGGATAGACATTTTTAACTTTTTCACCATTTTGTAGACCAATAGATTCATTGAAAATTTCATCATCATTAGATTAGTCCATGATAAAAATAAATATTAGTTGCAGCTTTTAAAGGAAAAGGTCACCTAAAAATAAAAATTCAGCCATTATCTTCTCTTCCTCATGCAGATTGAAAGTCGGGTGAAGGTTCGTAGTCCAAAAAACATTTCTGGAGCTTCACAGCAAAACAGTGTTGCAGCGCCGCAGTAGCTGGGGATTTGTTTTAAAACTAAAACCCTGATTTCTGGAGGCTGCTGCTGATACCAATATTGAAGAAAAAAAAAAATCAGTATCGATATATCAGCTGATATTCACACATTTTTTGCAACGATCCCTCAAATGTGGTTCTCAAACTCTTGTGATATTTTACAACTTAACAATAAACTTTATTGTCTAAAGTAACACCAGTGCACTGAAACTGTAGACTTACTGGGGATTCAATAATTATTAATTATCCCAAGCATCTTTTTCTGCATCATATTCTCTGAACAAAAAGTATTCATATTGAGCAACATATACGCCGATACTGATACATATGTGATAGGCCAATACCGGCCACCTGATATATTGGTCTGGCTCTATTTAAAACACTGAGGAAATAATAATCCAAGTCTCCTAAAGCCCCGATGATAAATTGATTTGAAAGGATGCCGTTTTGCTGTGAAGCTCCAGATATATTTTGCGGACTACGAAACTTCACCTGCCTTCCTATCAGAATGAGGGTGTAGTCAGTTTTATTTATTTATTTATTTTTTGCATGGGTGAACTGGTCCTTTAATATATAAAGGTGATGTTGCTTTACCTTGGCCTGACCTCATACGTTACTCTGTCTATGCATATTCAATGTCACTATAAAGATGTCCGAAGTCCTATTTTTAGCCTGACATCATTTCCAGCCTGCAGCATGAAAACCTATGCATCACAAAAATCAAATCACAGTCTCTGGGACACCATACAGAAACATTATATATATTTAAACACACATACGCCTCTTCATACAAGAAAAGGAAATCAATCACACCAGCACAACTAACAAGTGGCAGCATCTGAAAAACAACATGGGGGTGGGGGGGCGTGCCATGGATTACATGAGGGCCCTCCTGCATGAAGGGGGCTCTCATTTTAAGTATCATCCACAGTCAGAGCTATATCATTACGTGGCCATGCCTCTTCTTCCTCCTCTCCCTCTCCCTCTCTCTGTGAGTGTAGCACAAAAGCCTAGACGGTCAGCTCAGGACACAGCAGAAAGTAACCCAGCTAAAGCTCCCTGCTCTTACACAAACAGCGCGGTTACAAACGACAGGTGATCACAAACAAACACCGACATCCCCCACCGATCAGATCACAAACACCATTCATATGCGACGACTAAAAAAAACGCTTGCACTTGCTGGCTTTTCAGCATCGCATCAGCAACTTCATCTGCGGTGTCCTAACTTGAACTTACAGGCAGAACAAAGCAGGACGCGGAGTTATATGACTGACGTACATTAACTTATTCCCCCTCGTTCTCCAGATTTAACATCGGACAGATATGCTTCTGGAAAGGATCTCTACAAACCGAGAGATTATAGTCACGTCTACCAAACTCCGCTAGACAATACAAGTGTCTGAGGCTCTCTGGGGGTCTTTGTCTAACATCGCAGTGGCCCCCACAACTACAACAGCTGTTCCCTCTAACTTCACTGAAAGCTCGCATCATCCGAACACAAACATCTAACTAGTCTACATCGATGGATTCAAGTTTGGGAAATCGGTGAAGCTACATCAACAAAAAGCAGACGAAGATGTAGCTGTAATCCCGCCCCGGTTCACTTTCAGGGAGAGTTTTTAGGGGGTTGTGGTAGCCTCGGACACTGCTAGGTAGCCTCGATCTCTCGAAGACTGATCAACTGTTATGATCGATAAGAGCCAAAACTATCGTACACAACAGCTGCTGAGCTAACTCGACTTGTCAGAATCTATTCTTAGTAATACATATTGCTCAACCAGCCTTTTAATGCTTAGTAACTTACTTTCACAACCTCTCAGCACCACGAGGAACTTTATGCTTATGAACTTTAATATTTCAAAATAAAGATTATGTATTATGCTAAACAAAGCCAATCCACACAGTAGTAATAAGAATAAACACGGTTGATTGTAAGGTCAAGTACAGAAAAAGGGGTTTAATTTGATATATATTATAAATGTTGGTTCAACTCTCCTCCTCAATGCGTCATTTTTGACTCACACTGACAGACAACGTTGACAATAGTGGCCCTAAAGTGACTAACAATGTGCTCATGTGCGCAAGACTAAGTTAAGAGTGACCTTGTGGTAGGTTTTCTTTAATAGTACCATCATAGTGACTCCTTTTTAAGTATCATTTTATAATGTGGTAAACCTCCTATTTGTGTAAATCAACTATTTAGTTAATTATTAAACATCACAAAACATAAAGAGGTGTTGGACTCTCTCTTAATCCGAGCCACGCTTGCTAGCTAAATCGATATTTTCACAGCTTTTCCAAGCACTCATCTGTGTTGTGTGTCAGACTTTGAAGTCCTTTTGTTTTCCCCACGCTTGCCTTGCAGTTACTACTACTACTGACGCTACTGTCTGCTGCTTTCTGCCGCTGCCGCCGCTGCTGCTGGCACAAACTCGCTCTCTGGATGATTAAAACTCAAGTTGGCGGTCTCTTCCAGGACGCTAAGCTGCAAACGGTAGCAGTTTGAACGGTCGAAGTGATTTCTGGGAGGCTGAACAATAAAAAGCAGGCGACATTTCCCCCCTCACCAAACTGCAGCCTGAAGTCAAATCTAGTTGGGTCGTTGGGATGCTAACGCTAGCCAGTTAGCTTGCGGGCTAGTACCCTCGCGTTACATTAGTAACGTTAATAGTTGGAAGTCGAGATAACAGTCTCACTGTACCTGTGCTTCGTTCCTCTCCTGCTTTCCCGAACTCAAAACTTCTCTGCGCCTCTGTCCGCGGTGTATAGTCCTCTTCGGAGTGCTAAAAAGGCAATAATTTCACCTAAAACGGCTTAATTCTTGCCTAATTGATGAGCACAGTCAGTACAATGAAGTGAACTGCATGGAGAGATGGTAGCAGCCGTGAGTGTGTGCCGGGGAGCCGGACAACACCCGGGGAAAAGTGAGGTGGACATCCGCACCGATGCGTTCGCCTCTCCCAACCAACCAGCCGTTTGGATTGACAAAAAGTAGTCCCTGCAAAACTATTAACTATAGCTACTCTTAATTTTGGATTTGTGTTACTGAACATGCAATTTGACACGCCAGAGTATTTTTTTTTCTTTACCAAACATGTCGTCCTGATGGCTTGAGAAAAATCAGCTTCTAAAACTGCCTACCTGCTAATTCACATTATGCTTATTATCCACAGTAAAGTCTCGTTTAAATAAAAGGAGAACGTGTTTGTAGTTACATAATGTAGAAACAAGAGCGATGGGAGACTCTTAATCTGCCATCCATCAAAATCCCATAAATTAGGGACTACTTGCCAGTGTGTCGGCGGAGGGATTCGTCAGCTGTGCATCTCTGTGCTGAGGCAGGCTGTCCAGACTTGCACTGATGTATGCATGGTGGAGAAAAGGGCAGGAGAGTGGGGCACGCTTGAGCCTAGCGTGTGTGTGTGTGTGTGTGTGTGTGTGTGTGTGTGTGTGCGTGCGTGCGTGCGTGCGTGCGTTCGTGTGTGTGTCCTCAAGCGCGTGCGTGGCTGTGAGCATGAGCTGACAATGACTCAGATAAATAGCCTCACAGCACTTTGCTTATTTTTTATTTAAAATGTCGAACAATTCAAAGAGTTCTGCCTTGTGCCTGTGTGTGTGTGTGTGTGTGTGTGTATATGTGCATCAGAGTGTGTGTGTGTGTGTGTGTGTGCATCAGAGTGTGTGTGTGTGTGTGTGTGTGTGCGCACAGGTGGATGTGTGTGTGTAAGAGTAGAATAGGGGATGTTTCACTATAGCTGTGGCAGGATTTCTCACACCTGATGCTGCCAATAAACACAATAACATACACAGTAAAACACACACACACACGCACACACGTAACCTGCTGCCACCTTCACCAGTGCCTGCTGCTGACATGTAACAGCCTGTTACTCCTCCTGCTCCTTCTCTTTCTACTCTCTCTTCGGCATCACCGCCTCCTCCTCTTCCTCCCCCCACCTCCTCTCCATCATCCCAGTTTTCCCATTTCACCCACCTCACCTCCATCTCCTACAAGATTTCTTTTTTTTGTCACCCCTCCTTTTTTTCTCCTCACACTCCTACTTCCTGCTCCCTTCAGCACTACTTCCTCATACTTCTTTCTTTAATCTTCTTCCTCTTCTTTCTCCCTCCTCCTCCTCCCCCTCCTCCTCGTCCCCTCTCCCTCTCCCTCTTCCTGCCACCTCCTGAATATCTGCCCTAATTCTTCTCCCCCTCCTCTTCCTCCTCCCCTCTTTCCTCTCTCTTCTGTGCTCCCCACCTGATTTTTTTCTTTCTTCTCTTTCTTCCTCCTCTCGTTTTTCTCCCCCTGCCTCCCATCCATTTCCTTTGCCTCCTCCGCTTTCCTTCCCTCCCTCCTTTGCTCTTCCACACACACACCCCTCACTTTCTCTCTCCACTGATGACTCCTCTGTCTTTCCTGCCTCCTTCCTGCTCTTCATCTCCTTCCTCACCCCCTCCTCCTCCTGCTCCTCATCCTCCTTCCTGTCTCTCTCTGCCCCCCCCTTGTCGTCTTCCTCTCGTGTAGCTGTCTATTTCAACAGTGTGTATGTGTGTGTGTGTGTGTGTGTGTGCGTACGTGCAAATTCTTCCCTTCCCCTCCCCCCATCCTCCCCCTACGGTGACACAGTAAAGCAGTTTCGCTTCGCTCACCTCCAGCCTCCCTCCCCTCTTCCTCCCCCCCTTCCTCTTCCTCCCTCCCCAGTCTCATTTTCACCCCTGCCACCTCCTCCCCTCCCCTCCTCTCCCCCCGCCTCCTCTCCTCCTCTCCTCTCATTAGTCAGTGTCCATGAAACTCACCATTCCACTGTCTCTCCCCTCGCTCAGTCCTCCAGTCCCTAACACATCCTCACTAATGAACAACTGCTACATCCCTCCTCACCCTCCCTCCCTTCCTCCCTCCCTCCCTTCACCTCTCAGCTCTCCTTTCATCCTCCTCCTCCTCCTCTCGCTGTCCTCCCCTCTCCTCCTCCTCTGTCCTCCTCTCCATTCGTCCCTCTCTCTCGCTTCCCTTCCCTCCTCTTCTCGCTCGGCTTCTCTTCGATCTCTCACTCCCACTCTCCCTTCAGCTCACTCTTGTTTCCACTTCTTTCCTCCCCTCCTCCTCCCCTCCTCCCTCCCCCTGTCTCCACCTGTCTCATTCCTCCCTCTTGCCTGTCTATCTGTCTGTTCCTCTCACTTTTGTCGAGGTAAATGTCTGTCTCCTCTGCCGGCTCCCTCCCTCCCTCCCTCCTTCCCTCACACCTCACCCCGACTCCCATCCCTCCCTCCTATGAATCCTCTGACTTTCTCTGTTATCTCAGGAGATGCATGGTCTAGAATCAGAAGTGATAGAACGAGGATGCTTGTCTAAATGTTCTGTATTGTAGCATTTACAGTACAATCATGCTCTTTGCAAAACTTGTTGTAGTGGGATTTTCACGCACTGATGCCACGACATCATCAGTGAAGTTGCACTGTACGACACGCTGTGTGACTCACTGTGGTCTCACACGAGCTTTAATGACGCAAATAGATCAAAGTATGTCAGTCAAACTGAAATTGTACAACAATGTAAGAGATAATATCTCACAGAATTCATTTCAGTGTCTGTTAATGCTCGGACTACAGATGACCACGTCAAAAGGTGTGCAAAAGATTAGAAACTCCTACACTGGAGGTCTAAAAATAATCTTTAAAGGATATGTTCACACAAATATGAAAAATTCACCCATGATCTCCTCACACCCAAGCCGATAGAAGGTCAAGTGAATTTTCGTAGTCCACGAAACATTTCTGGAGCTTCACAGCAAAAACACTGTTGCAGCATTCGCCTGAACAACTGAAGTAGATGGGGACTTGTTTTAAAACGTAACAAAAAAGCTGAAAAAAATAACATAAAATGGCTCCATACAGCTCTGTATGGTAAAGCCTGTATGCTGTATGCTGTAGAGCCCCAGAAATTTGTCGTGGACTACGAAACTTCACCCGACTTTCCATTGGAGTAGCTAACAACAGAATCTTTATTTTTAGGTGAACTTGTCCTTTAAAAAAAAATTACCTGAAATCACAGTGATTTTATTCTCGATGCTCTATTTATGGTATCGGTCGTAGCTGCTCTACAAATTACTGTTAAGTGGTATGTTGGTATGGGGTTAACTAATTGATTAAAAAAAATGTTCATCCCCCTGAGAGAATGAATATAATTAGCAATCATAAGATTAATAGATAGATAATATGATCTACTGACAAATTCCAGGGTAATCTGCCAGTTGGATTATGAAATACTTTGTGTGCAAAGTTTACATTTTGACCTGAGGTTGGTGTACAGAGTGTAAAATATTAAGATATGTAAATATCTATTATTTAAATATTTATTTAGAATATTGCCTGAACACTGCATGACAATCCAACGTTTAGTTTTCAAGGTGCAGCGCCTTGTGGCACCGAAGTGTCATCTTTTGTCCTGAAGGTGGAGCTCATGGAAGGTCACCCAGATCGTTACAGATCATCTTTCAGCGTTGATATTGTAAATATTCAAAACAACTTCAACGGTATTCTGGCGAGGAGTTGTTGAAATATTTACATTTTTATGCAACGACTCCTGACTGACATCACCACCCTGAGATCCTAGGGACAAAAAACCCTCCTGCATATCAATACTTTTGAAGTCATAATTAAAAATCACTTCCTATTATTGCACAGGCATGGAAAGCCCCACTGCAGGAGACAGATACCAGACATATTCTCTCCATGTGTAGTCACACTGTGCAGTCACTTCACCTCAGCAGAATGCCCATGTAGGGCGGGTGTCCAGTCTACATGTTGTGATTCTGTGCTGCAGGGCTGCGCTGTGTTGAGAGAGGCCTCTTCCTCATCCACCATTCTCCTCTGCTCCTTTCCACACTGCATCTGTTGATTCCCTCTCTCGTCCTCCTCCCCTCTCCTCCTCTCCTCGCTCCCTCCCTCCCTCCCTCCTCCCTCCTCTGTCCTCCTCTTCCTCATTCTCTCCAATCTCTTCATAATCATCTGCCCCCACCATTCTTTCCTCTTCATCTCCTCTTCTATTTGTCCGTGTGCCTATCTTTCGTCTACAAGAGAACATGTATATGCGTGTGTGTGTGTGTGTGTGTGTGTGTGTGTGTGTGTGTGTGTGTGTGTGTGCATATACCAGTATATGTGTGGGTGGAGGTGGGAGGGGGCCAGCCTGAATTTCATTATCCCCTCCTGCAAGCACACACACACCAGACACAATGTACAGTAAGTCTTAAATACTTAGTACAGACAGAGAGACGTGTAGATTGTAGGACAGAGAGTCATATCTCAACTCCACAATGATATGTGGATGTTTGTCAGAACGTCTCTGCTGTGTGCAGACAAACAGAGACTTCTAACAATAAGCATCAGGCCTCTGTGTAGACTCTCAGAGCTTCGTCGCGCCCCCTACTGACACATGAAATAAATAGTTTTTCTGCCGACAGCCGAGAGACAGATTCCCTGAAGACAAAAGACTGTAGGCGGGGTCTGGAGACCGGGCCATCTGGGTGCTGGGGAGGACTGCTGTGTGTGTGCTGCTGTGTGTGTGAGACAGAGAGAGAGCCCCCTATACAAGTGCCTTTATTTGCATTATGAAAAAGTGGATTGTGGAGATCTCATTTCCCACCAAACCAAGAACGCTATGTCACAGTCAGCGATCCACAGAGTAATGTTTAACCCTTTATGCTGGTGGCACAGACTCCACTGCAGTATGTGTATAAATAATATTAATTTATTACAGTTAAATATGATCAAATGTGATACAATAGGCCAAAAGACATGGCCATGAAGCCTAATAAGGAAATATTTCAGGTTGCTACGCATGAAGAAATATGTTTTTGTTTGCCAAAACACCATCAACACACAAAGAAACTGACAAGTCTATTATCCCACACAGTGTTAGTATTCATATTTGAGGTCACTTACACCTCAGAGAGGTCAATCTCTCTGTTAGATGCATTATGAACAATACTCCAATAACATAAATCCTCATAGATGTATAATGTCCACACCAGGGGTGCCCAAACTTTTTCCTTTTGATGGTAAAAACTGAAAAGTAATGTGGACAACGGGCCAAAAGCAAATACCTATTGAATTGTATTGTTAAAATGCAAAATGGTACCAAGATCCCAAATTCCCAGTGAGTGTCACTCTGCCGCCATGCTCAGATTATAAAAGATTATTAATAATCAGGGATTCTACACACCCAAAGAGATTTCACCTCACAAAACACAGCATAAACAGCGATTTATACTTATTATTTCTGATTATTTTTTATATATTTTGCTAGAAACATATGCGGACCAAATTAAAGCTTACGGCGGGCCAACTTTCGCCCACAGGCCCCACTTTGGGCAGCCCTGGTCTACATCAATCTCACTTGTAGAGCAGATGAAATTCACTGTATTTCACAAATAAGGCAACGTCGGGAAGCATCAAAGAATAAAATGATGTTAAGTGTATGTTTTTTGAGATTTTAAAGAGTATCCACGACCTCAACACCTTAATGCTTCTTTTTCCTATCATGTTGAGTCAATGTGATTAAATAACTTAGTCTGATTAAATTAAATGAATGCACAATTAAACATAAACCTGTGTTTAAAGTGTTTATTCAGTGACATATAAAGTTATGGGTAACTTCTTGGTTATTCTGTCTCCTGTAATAAATCAGACTATATTGACTCAACATATAATAATAATACATTGGAATGGATGGATGTTGCTCACTGTTTCCTTAGATTTTGAGAAAATAAGCAGTGTGTTTCTGTACTCACTCGTGAGTTTTGCCTGTCTGACCTTGGTGGTATCCCTTTATCTCCTTTAGCTCCTATAATGTTCTGACAGGGGCCTATAGTGTGACTTTGATATAATTTTCCTCTACATTTTTGTGGTTTCTGTCGGCCCTAATCAAAGAACGTGCAGCAGCATCTTCTATGCTGCAGGCTGAAGGGGATATACCACAGTGTGTGGTTTGCTTCACCAGCCAATCACAGTTCAGCCTCTCGGAGCCGGTTTCAAGGGTAACAGAAAGCCCAAAATAGTAGCCGAGGCAGTAAAATCTGAAATAAAAGCCTATGTTTTCTATAGCTACTCATCTGTTATGCTGTCTGCAGCTTAATTTTAGGTTTGGGAGACTTTGGAAAGGCTGCGATATGAATAGAGTGATTGTAAGCCCCATGTCGCCACCTAGTGGCCACTGTGATGTACTGCTACCCAGATGATACGAATCCACCAGGATCTGATTTCACGATGTGCGTGTGGTTTTTTTTTCTAAACTAACTTTCCATCACACGGTGATCCATGTTTGAGTGTGAACCCAAAACCCAAAACAACAACAACAACAACAACAACAACAACAACAAAACCTGAGTAAAATGTTTCACAGATGATGCTTTTAAAATGTTAAAACCTCAGGAACTGAAATCTGCCACAGTTACATCACAAATTAGTACAGTAAAGTAGATAGTTAACATAAACGCACATAAGATCGAAGTATGAAAGAAATATTAAGATAAATACATCCCAGTTTTAACACAGGCCTACTCTACTGTAGTTGACTGATATACACGTGAGATTTACATTATAGCAGACCAATAGAGATCATGGTGCAATAGGCCATAATAAATACTGGTGTAGCCTAATGGGTTTTAAATGCTCACTGAGTTGTTGTAATCCAATTATTGTAATTGTGTTACGTATAATGTGTTCCTCCCAACTGCCTGCATTCCTGTTGCTCGATTTAAAGGATTCATGATAATATTTAAAACATGATCATCACGGAATATAAAGGAAAATAAGATCCAAAGTTTGGACTACAGCGTGCAGCGTGCTGCGCTCCCTGACCCTGTCCAGCCCTCTGACGGTCTGTCGTCACTTTCCAAACAAGGAAACCATATTCGCGCTAAAGTAGTGGTGCTTTCAAATGCTGTCGGAATTATGACAACGAGGAACTTGGCATAGCGATCGCGTTCCACATGGTAGCGTGGCCGAGCGGTCTAAGGCGCTGGATTAAGGCTCCAGTCTCTTCGGGGGCGTGGGTTCGAATCCCACCGCTGCCAGAAAGCTTTTGTATGGAAACATTGTATCTATGATTTCCATACCAAATTATCTGGTATTATTAATAAAGAGTCTTACATCTCTCTTACAGAGATTGGTTTGACTGCTGATACGTAACCAGAAGTACTGCATGGTGGATTAGATAATCATGCAATCAAAGTAAATTCTTCTGAAAAGTAATTGTTAAGTATCTGGTTTGTTTAATTTAGAGCGATGTCTACAAATAATGGTTAAGTTTAGAGGTGCATTTTATGATTTGGAATATATTAACTTAGTAAAAATATAGTTTTTAAATCTTAAAATAATTTTCAGGGCTTTGTTGTTTTATACCATGCAACCATACAAAAAAATGTGCAACTTGGTGTATAAAATAGTCTCTTTACACAAGTCTATATTTACTCAGCTGTTGTAATCACAATATAGTCTGTGGGAAGTACAATTTTAGGGTACTTGAGTTTCTTCATTTTCCGCTGCTTTGAACTTTTATTTTACTTTGCAGGAGGAGTCACAGAGGGCCACAGAGTGGGCTGCATTATGGACATGTTCTCTTTTTATACTTTAAAGATACACTATGTCATTTTGGGGAAGACATATTTTAAGAAAATAGAGAGAAGAGAAAAATCTTTACTGATTGAATTTCATGACAGTCCTCAAACGACGAAACAATTTCAATTTTACTTTACTTTTACTTACTATTTTATTTCAGTTTTACTCTGTTTATATTTGCAGGACCCTTCTCAGTAGCCAACTCTCTAGCCTCAGACCATTTTCTGTGGGCCTTATTCAGTTACCAATGACTATCTCCAAGTTTGTATTATTACCTAATTAATACTGTAAATAGGCCTATAAACTTTCCGACCTTGAATTTCTATTCCAAAACTACATAGTGCACCTTTAGTTACATGTATCTGATAATCCATAAATTCTTTTACTTATTTACATTTTGAGTGCAGGGTGCAGACTTTTACCTTTAATGTAGATATATGGAGTTACTCTACACAAATTTATTGAACTTTGATTTGTAAAAAGAAACATATTACTTTAAAGGGGCACTGTGCAGTTTGAGAGAGGAAATCTCTGATTTTTGAGATTTACAATATAAATGACGTAACAGTACGAACTCAGACATATTTATCTTTGCCATAACTGAATAAACAAGCTGTTCTCAGAGGAAAATAAGGTCCCCAGAACACTGTTTGAAGCTAGAAAGGTGGCAGGGTCCGCCACATATAAACAAAGTAAATGTTTGTATGAAACTGTGTCGTCCTTTAAGGTCAGTTTGTTTATTCAGTCATTAAAACGAAGAAAGTTTGTTTATTTCATCCCCAAAACTACATAATGCACCTTTAAAAATTACTACAAAAATGTTGGATGTAAACTTCATCACAAAAACAAGGTACACATTTCGTAAAAAATCCCAAATGTCATAAAACCATTTGCACAAAAGTTATTATTTCAGAGATGTTTTACTTTTGCCAACGTTTTGGACAAAGTGTTGAACAATCCATTTGAGACTCACAGGGACCTCAGAAGTCGGAGCTCGTGAAGAGCACGTGAATGCAGCATGGTTGGACGACGGAGACGAGAGCAAAGAAAAGGGCAAGGAAGGGACCTGTGATCAATTCAGCCTCGCAGTCTTGGCGCCAATCCGGTTTAAAGAGAAAAAAAACTGCCAGTTTTTCATTGACGTTTTCATCAAATCCGCGTCTAGCCGCCGCTTCTGTCACAGCCATCAGTCGGTGCTGTAGCCTGCTAGCCTCGTTAGCACACTATCTATCATTGTCATATTAATCTGGCCCCCTTCTCTCTGTCTGTAGTCACGATACTAATAACTCAGCAACAGTAAGCACGGGGACAATAGAGGTGTGTTTCTCCAGGGGAGATCGATTAAACAGCGGAAAAAATGGGGGTGAGTTGGACATGTTTTGCTTTGTGTCTCGCTGCGAGCTGATACAATGAAAGGTGGATGTTTGTGGCTTATGGTAAAAAAAAAATGCGTGATGGTGAGAGGAGAGAAAGAAAGAAAGAAGGAAGGAGGGAGGACGGGGAGAGGAAGAGAGACCATGGTGGATGGATGTAACGTTAGTCAAAGGTGTTGGTTGGCACCGAGGCTCGTTTTGGCTGCGTTAGCCGCTTAGCTGCCTCCACACAGCCTACATAGCACAATATCGTTAGCCCACGCTCCCACGCAGCTGTGGATGGTATTTTCAGCGTTATTACCGCATTGTCCTTGTCGCTACGCACAGTTAACTTCTCCTGGTGTGTGTTGTGCCATTGTTAGCCGGCTAGCTGCGTTAGCCACTTAGGAATGCCATGTTAATGACGAGCGCTTCGCTATGCTAGCAAGTACTGCAAATCACTAATGTGTGTACAATTACCGAGCAAGCCACGGTGATCTGTCTCGGACCACATGGTTATGATAAATTCAGGCTTGTTGCATGTGGACAATGAACTTCTCAGCAAGCAGTAGCAGCAGCCCGGGCCTGCACTCATGCTACAAAGCTGAGTTAGTTGCCATAACTTTGGCTAGTCCGTGTAGGCAGCAGACGTGAGTTTATACTGCACTTTCACTCCAGATAAACCAATCCACGTGTTTTCACTGCCCCAGCTCAGTCTGCAGCCTCTCTGTGCTTGGTACAGAGTTAATGCCCTGAGCTAAAGTTGGCAATTCACTGCATTCCTTCCCCTAATTGTTCCCTCTTCTCTTCAGGTCTGGATCTAATGAAGTTATTCCTACTTGTTTGTCCCCAGCTATCAATGCACCATTTCTGCACTGTTAACATGCCACTTAAAACCTTATTGCCTTGTAAATGCAAGTGGCTTCCCAGGATGGTGATGGCCAATCCCTTTTTTTTTTTTTTTGCTGCGTTTGAAATGATATACAGGCAGTACGACTAATGGATATTTTATTTTTTAATGATCTATAAAACCGTGCCCATCAGGATTTCAATAGTGAATGTCTTCAGATAGCTTCTGAAGTCCAAAACCCAAATATGTCTGATATTAGATTATACAAAAGAGAACCGAGAAGCTAATCCTCACATTTGAGGAAGCCAAAAGGAGAAAGTTCTGTTCCTTTCCTCGCTTAATGACTTAAATGATTAATGTGTTAACAAAATGGTGGCAGATTATTCTCAAACTAATCCCTCTAGTACCACTATACAGGAGTTAATCACAAGAAATAGTACTGCTAGAAACCCTGATGTGAAATCTAAGTGTCAAGCTACTTCTCGATATCTCTATAAATTACACGTGTCAGTAGTTAATGACGCCTAATAACCACAATAATGGTTGAAAAACACTTAAAGCATCTGTTGCAGTGTGTTTTCTCTCTGCAGTCAGAGTCATTTGTGTGAATTATGGCTGCACCATTGCTGATACCAGCATTGGACATCAAGCCAAGAGCCGGCTAATTTACAGTATCAGTATCAGAGAATTTTCCCAATACTATAGTCCCACACGGAGAGCAATGTGCAACATCAGCGATATAAACACAACTGGTGCTCATAATAGCCACTGATATGAATACGAATGTGCTACAATTGCTTGTATTGGCAGGATGACTGTTTATAATAGTGATAAAGTAGTTTTTCTATAGCAGTGTAAGTGCAACTGTTGGCTCTGCATGACTGACTCTTGTGTTTGTGTTGCCTTGATGTTTCTGGCTGTACTAGTTTGTTCTGTTCTTGTGTCATTGAGTCTGTGTTTTCACTTTTGTGTGTGATTAAAATGTGGCTGACTGTGATGTCCGTACACGCAGAAACTCAGAATATTACAAGGTTTTTATATTTTAAAGGCCTATAAGTACTGAGGTAAATTAAAAGAACTTTAAAAAGGCAGGTAAAATCAGGTGCAACTGATCTTCCATTTATTTATTTATAAATCCCCCCGACAGGAACAGTTCACCCCCAGTCCAGAATACATATTTTCCTCTTGCCTGTAGTGCTTTATCCATTTAGATTGTTTTGGGTTGAGGTGCCAAGTTTTGGAGATATCAGCCATCAACTCATGGACAAGAGGCATGCTAATTAAGCTAACTAACGCTGCGCTCCATACTACTCCAATCTCGGAAGAAGTTGGAGAAATACCCGACCTCTTATTAGGATAAAGTGCAATGAAACACCACTTAAAGTCCTACTTGTAAAGTCCTACTTGTAAACTCAGAGCACATCCACATAGCCCGACTTCATGACCACAAGCCGAGTGTCATCTAGTTCTGTTTTAATTGAAAGCTTAAGAGAAAGCTGATATCTCCAAAACTTGGCAACTTACAACAAAAGCTCTACATGTAAGATTAAAAATATGTATTTTTGATTTTGGGGTGAACTTGCCCTTTAAATTCAGCCTGCTAATATGGCTCTGACAAGGACTGTACAGTACATAAACGGTGTTGACTTGAGAACAACATGCTTTCTTATTTAATCGCAGACAGTTGCTGAGTGAACTAAATGAAACCTGAATTAGCTAATTATAGCATGTGGAATTTTTGTGCATTGGCCAAAAGCGCCGTGTGGTCCATGCCTGGGCTGTTGAGCTCTTTGATCTCTGCACCAGGCCTCATGGGGAAGTCTTGTTATCTGACAAGCTTGCTCGTCTTGTGTGTTTGTACCAAAAGGCTGCAATTCCTTTTCATGTTACAACATGAGACTACACACTTGCATGTCTTGAATCGATTTAGTTGAAGGCACAATGAAGAATGGCGTCGTATGTAACCTGCCAACAAACACTAAATTATGCTTAGAGCCCCACAGTGGATATCAAGATGAAGCGGATCAGTGTAGGTGTGTAATTGATCATGAAACGGAGAAGGGGATTGATTAAGTGACACAAATGCAAACCATCTTGGTTAACGAATAGATCAGACAGGTCTTTGTTTCTTGCTGGGTAAAAAATGAATGTGAGGATTATAAAAATATTTTAACACGTTTGATTTATTTCACTCTTTCGATTCTCCTCTTTTCCATACTGTCCGTCTCATCTGTTCCCTTATCTCTGCCTTTCTCTCCTACATTCCTCTACTCATCCCTTCCTTCATTTCCTGTGTCCAGAGGAAGTCCAACAGAGCAAAGGAGAAGAAGGCCCGGCGTCTGGAGGAGAGGGCAGCCATGGATGCCGTCTGTGCCAAGGTGGACGCAGCCAATAAGGTAATATCAGTGAAGTAGCTGTCATTGGCCTTGGCGCTGGGCTACATGAAGGCCTTTTGAGGAGATGGAATTGAAATTATTTAAAGGTCGAGTGTGGGACATTTGAGGAGCGTGGAATTTAATGTTTTTACAGGATATGGTTGGTGCAAAACATTTCTTTTTTGACAAACTTTTTAATGAGACGTCTAGAATAACGGTTTAGCTCACTATTTTTAGCTTGGCTATGTTTTTTTTTTCCTATGTGAAGGCATTCTTGCACATGATTAATTCAAGGACCATTGGAAATTTCAAAATCAAACACCCAATTTCTGTTATTACGATTTCTGGCAAGGATTAATAATGTAACTTCTCAATACTGATACTTTTCAAACACACGGTTGACGCGTTAGCCGCTTGCTAACTGCAAAACTAGCAACATTTGCTGTTCTGATAGTTGGCACTGATGTTAAAAATAAATGCACTTTTGAGACTGTTAAGTGCTTCACATTAGAGCATCCACCACTTGGCCCTTTATGTGCTGTTTCAGGCCTTCCTGTGGGTTCAGATTGCATCAAGAACAGCCATTAACATCTCCACTGTGAGCTGTGATTGCCATGTAATGCAACCAGAAGCTGGGGATTCCCTCCTCGCCCTAAATATGCCCGTAATTGATATTCACATGACCGGAGAAGCCAAATTCAGTACCATATGTTTCTTTATGCATAATGAATCAGCATTATTAAACCCTACCCATGTATCAGGACACACAACAGACGGCTCCTTGAGCATGGAGGTGGGGTAGAGCATTAGCAAACCTTGTTGAAGACTGGAGGAACAAAGCTAACACATACTGGCCTTGAGCTGAGCTGTAGCGGCTACAAACTATCTCTGAAGAGGACTGCCCACTCTTATTACTTTTCTGTGTCACTTTGTCCCGAAATGGGCCACTCTGTGTTACATGCTGTTCTCTCTCTCTCTCCCGCCCCTTTCCACTGTTGATGTGCCAACAGAGAAGGAATGCAAGAAATTCTCCCAAAGTACATTTATTTCTGTTTGTGCTCTCGCCAACAGTAATGAATCTTGACTTAGCCTGTTGTTTCACATGAACAAGTAGCGTATTCACTGCTTCAAAAACAACCCATTATAACGTGATCTGCTTCTTCTTCTTTTTGGCCTTAAAATGGAGGAGAGGTACGGCTGTATTCTTGAACAGGCTCAGGGGCCCAAGAGGTCAGGGGGCCCCCAAAACAAGAGCACCATTTCTCGTTATAAAAATGGCTCATTCAGTAGTAGGAATGTCCCGAAGTTGTTTATTTTTTGTTCTGATCTTTAAATATCTGCTGTAGTCTGAACTGGTATTTATTTGTATTATACAGCTGCATTGTTGACATGCCTGTGCCCAGGGGCCCAGTGTCTATCTTTGCAAGAAGAGGGGTATTAAATCGAGATACATGTTCATTGCCAAGAAAAAGCTGATTGTGTTGGTAACTAATAGGGCTATAACACTAATAGCCCTGCAATTTTCCTGCCTGTATGGGCCCCCTTTGGCCTATTAAGGCTCCAGAGCCTGTTGTGGAGCCTGAGGGATGCTTAGGTTAGAAGTAGAGTCGCATTTACTGTCTATTTTTGGGAGATTTACTGCATTCACAAGTTAAAGAAGAAGGGTTTGATTTGAAAATGAAGCAGTGTAGCCTAACCATCCCATTTTCATTAACGATTAATCTGCCTGTTATTTTAATGAATTGTTTTGTCTGTGAAATGCAAGAAAACAGTCGAAAATGCCACTCAAATTTTCCAGATTCCCTGTGGAAGTCTTCAGACTTCTTGCTAAGTCAAACCAACAGTTAGAAAATCTTAAGATGTTGTGTTTACTGTCATTTAACTGTCAACAAATGTTTGCACTGCTGAATGTGTGACAGGTGCAACTTGATAACAAGAAGAACTCAGCACACTGTCTTGCCTACTGCTGGAATAATTCATTAACACAACGTTTTCTGTCTGTCAGACCTTCATCAGGTATCGGTCAGATAAAGGACTGAAACTTTCTGTGAATAATTTAAGCAGTAAGCAAGACCGTGAGCAGGACTTCTTTTCACTGATATCAAATCAGAAGAGGGAAATCTAAAGCCACAAACCCATATTTCTTTTGTGCACAATAAACTTCTCTGAGAACTAAAATAGCTTTATTTCAATAGCAGGCAGTGTGATAAAACTGGGGCATGGAAGGGAAAATAATTCATACTCTGTGTTATGAAAGTGTCTAAAGCTAATTTTGCCCTTTCTCCTCACAGCTCGATGACCCACTGGCTGCCTTCCCAGCCTTCAAAAAGTACGACAGAAATGGGTATGCATCGCTTTGTCCGCCTACAAAGGACTTATTCAGTGTTTCATGAAATACATAGTTGTTGCATAGAGGGGAGAGTCAGTCTGCCGATGGTATTTATACTTATTCTTCTCTTTGTCTTCCTCTGACACATACAGCCACTTTCTTGACGTTACTGACCCTGTTTACTTGTCTTCCTCTCCAGGCTGAACCTGCAGATAGAGTGTAAGAGAGTGACCACCCTCAACCCGCTGTCTGTGGAGTGGGCCTTTGAACTCACCAGAGCCAACATGCAGACACTGTAAGACACTGAGTGATGAATGGACGGGCTCACATAGATATGAGTGCAGACAAGCTAGAAAGTCTTTGTGTGCAAATTAAAGAGTTACATTGAACAGCTACAGAGTAAGGTTGGAAGGCAGAGGAGACAATTTTGAGATAGAGGAATGCCTGGGTAAGATTAGCACGTCCGGTCACGTTGGAGTCGACCTATTTTCTTGTCGCTGTGCCGCAGGTACGAGCAGAGCGAGTGGGGATGGAAGGAGAGGGAAAAGAGGGAGGAGATGAACGACGAGAGGGCGTGGTACCTGTTGGCCCGCGACGGCGACTCCGCCCCTGTGGCCTTCTCTCACTTCCGGTTCGACGTGGAGTGTGGGGAGGAGGTTTTATATTGGTAAGTCATCCAATTCACAAGCATGTGGATTTAAATTCAAGCAACAGATGTATTTCACTTGTTACTAACCTAAATTGTTTCTCTTGACTTTGTAGCTATGAGGTGCAGTTAGAGAGCAGAGTGAGGAGGAAAGGACTCGGGAAGTTCCTCATCCAGATACTACAGCTCATCGCTAACAGGTAAACTCTACAGCTGTGATCATGGCCGTGTGACGATGTGTGAGATTTAGAGGCCCCGTGTCTTTTTCAGGTTCATACTTTTATTTAAGGTGTCTACTAGGAAATGTTTCCATGCTTTAATGTTAAAAAAAATGATTTTTCTCAAACTGTCATTTCTGCAGCACCTCTATTCAGCCCAGTCTGCTCTGATTGGTGAGCTCTCACAGGCCAGAGCATACCTCTCCGCCCAACATGTTTCATCAGCTCTGCCGGTGTTGTGAGCATTGCTGAGGGCGGTGACTGTGTAGTTGTGACATCACCGTTTTATGCAAGTCAGCTTGTTTGAAGGCACATTTTCTGAGTACAGGCTGTGTACATTTCTCTGTGGATTGGCCGTTTTGAATCATGGACAGTACTGATATAGGACCTAGACCTGAAATCTCACCCTTAAAATTTGGGACCTTTTTAACCACAAAGAGTGTGGACAAACAAACAAGGGAATAAGGATTCATCTCTTTTTCTCTGCTAACAGCTGTAAATTAAAATATTTTGTAATTTTGCAATGGCTACTATAAGTCGTAACTATTTTTTTTAATTTAATTTAATAATGACAGAGAATATTTCACTAATATTTAATACTCTGTTGTCTTTATTCTCATAAAAACTGGGCCCAGTGTGTGACCCTGGCCCAGGGAGCCCACTGGTTGTACTATAAATATTTTTGGGCGAAATCTCTGGCACAAGAATTTCCTTCAGGATAAATAAAGTTCTATCTTATCTAACTTGGCTTATTTAATGTCTCGATAGTTGAAGTATGTAGTCAAGCAAAAATGGATGTTAACAATGTAGGCTTTACAGGTGTTTTTTATGAAAAGGAAAATGCATTACACCTCAAGGGTACGCATGCAGTGTTTTTGTGAGAAACACTGAATGTAAACAGGAATTCAGTTTATTTTAAGGGAAAACTCCACAGGGCCCCTTTTAAGGACAATGTATCGGTCACATCTTTCAATCAGGTGAACCTTAAGTAAATCTGTTTGTTTCTTCTCTGCTCTCTTGCTTTTTCTCTCCAGCACACAGATGAAGAAAGTGATGTTGACAGTTTTCAAACACAACCACGGGGCTTACCAGTTCTTCAGAGAAGCTTTACAGTGAGTATACTGGCTCTACAAAGGACACTTTTTTAAGTAGGGAGAAATTAGAAGTTTAGAAAAATACTTTTCATTTCTGTAACACCTAAACCAATCTGTGTGAACAGGCTGATCTAAGAAATGTCCACGCTTTCAACATTTCTGTTGATACATGAAGAAAAGAGGAAGAACACAATGGTGACCATAATGGGCTTCCCCAAGAAATGTTTTGTATTTTATTGAAAACAGGAAGTCAGTGAATATAATATCAGTAAAAGTCTGTAACATGTAATCAAATTGTTGTGGTTAAAATGAGGCTACTGGATGCAGAAAAAGTCGTTTCAGTTTTGATAACCCCCCCTTCCTCTCTACACATTTAGGTTTGAGATTGATGAGACCTCGCCAAGCATGTCCGGTTGCTGCGGCGACGACTGCTCTTACGAGATCCTCAGCCGGCGGACCAAACACGGCGAGGCCTCGGCGGGACACACCCACGGGGGCGGCCACTGCGGGGGCTGCTGCCACTGATCCAGCTTCAGCTCCACCTTTTATGATGATGATGATGATGATTGGTTAAAAGCCAGCAACTTTTCATGGCTGTGTGTGAAAGCTTGAGCTGCCTGCTACGCTGTTTGAACGGCTGTAGATGAACCGATGGCGGAATACCTGGCTACAGATATTGATGTCGCATTATGGATTGAGATTTACGTGTTTCTTTTTCGTGTATTCCTGCTACGAAAGCAGTATGCAGTGTGAGCTTTCACACATAGCTCCTGTTTTTTCTTTTAATACTTCTTCTTGGTTCAGTGTCCAGGCCATCTTCTCTCATTCTCTTACCCCAGTTAACAATGACAGTTAGTAGTTCCTAGTCAAGAACAAGTTAAAGCATTGCTGACATTCTCTACCACTGCAGTGAACCTCATCCCATCCTGCTCTCATCCTCTCATCTCCTAACGTGCTGTACTGTATTGAATCATTGAGCAGCGCTTCTCAAACTTTGGTTCCGGACTTAATAGTAGTTTCTTGCATAAGGCTGTTTTATAAAAACTTAGTACCTCAAGTCTGCAGTTAGGACTTTTAGGCTTTCTGTTAAACTAGCCCCTGATTTCTTTGGGACCCCACACTGAGACTAGTAGCTTGTTTCACTGGACCAGGGTCCCATGATTAGGCTGATTATGTACTTATGATTTGGTCCCAGAAAAACGGTCTGAGAAGCCTTGCTGTACTGCAATATCAACTGTTATTTTGCGAGTTATATGGCTTGTCATTTATTTTGTAACAAAATCACTGCAGCTAGCAGCAGTTTTGAACCACATCTGTCTCTTTATTCTATGGTTAAAAGATTACAGTACAATTTTAGCACTATCCATCGACCCACTTCAATGTATAGTCGTCTCCCCTGCTTTCATTTTTCCACAATCTTTTTCTCATTATCAGTTGCCGTGAATTTGCATACAGCCCAGAAAATAATCCCAGTATGACCCTCTTGCTCATTCAGATGTTCAACTTGCTTTAAAGGGGCACTATGTAGTTTTGGAGAAGAAATTCAAACTCAGAATTTTAATATTTACAATATAAATGAGGTAATAATACAAACTCTAATACTTATCTTTTCCATAAGTGAATAAACAAGCTGTTCTCAGAGGAAAATAAGGTCCCCAGAACACTGTTTGAAGCTAGAAAGGTGGCAGGGTCCGCCACATATAAACAAAGTAAAACAGTATGAAATTGTGTTGTTCTTTTTGAGGTCAGTTTGTTTATTCAGTCATGAAAACAAAGAGTTTGTTTCAGTTTGTTTAGGCATAAAATCAGTCAATGAAGAGCTTCCTCTTCTGATAAAAATTTCTTCCCCAAAACTACATAATGCACCTTTTAACTGTAAGAGGTACATATCGTGAACTGAAACCTACACGAGGTCCTTAGTTCGCTGTCACGCTTTCTTCCCACCATCTTTTTCTTGTTTCGATGCTTACGGATATGAATGGGAGATTCAGTAATGTAAAATGACATCCTCCTTCCTCCCTCCACGTCCTTAAGGCGCTGACAATGACTGCAGACCCGTCTCTGTCGCCATCCTCTTCAGTCACCTCTGTACAATTGCATTCCTCGTGCTTGCCTCTTTGTTCGCTTCGTTTCCGAGAGGTACTAATGATAAACAAGTTGATGTTGACGCTACCTTTAGCTGTATTTAAGAAATACTTAAACCATCCTCCATCCCTTCTCTTATTATATTCCGTTAGCATGAGCGAATCATATTGATTTAACATGGATAAGGGTTGGTTGAGGTCACCACTTCATTGTGTGGCTGTTTGAAACTGATGAATGCTGTTAACTTTGAGGAAGGAACATGGATTGGATGGATGATAGAAGCAACTGCAGAGTGCTGAAGTTGTTTTTAATGGTTAGCCCTCCTCCTCCTCTTCCTTCTTCCCAGTTGTCAACTGTTTTCCCAGCCCACTGCCATAAGTTTGCATGAGAAAATTTTAAATAACAAAACTGGTAGTCTGAATCAGGATTACACAACAGCAGTGCTGCGTCTTAGCTTTAGCATTACTGTTCGAACTCGTATCTAAAAATCCTCATGTGGGTCTACTAGCGTTGCTTTAATATTTCATTCAAATCTCCCATGAACATCTGTGCATGTTGGAATTATGTGAAAAGGGGAGTTGTGTGAAACTTAAAGTTCAATATTTGGCTAAAGTTGTGCTGCACGTCTGCAGCGAAGATGCTTGTAGGAGTTTCACTTTGGATTTTAGACACTGTTACTTGTCAACCTAGAAAGGCTGCTTACAACCTCGATCTTGGTTGATTCCATTTCTGTTTTGTATAAAACCTTCAGGCTATTTTTGGAGCGTTTTGAGTGTGAGTCAGCTGGGTTAGCAGCCCTATCTAGAAACGACCACAACACCCTTTAATTCCAGGACTGTGGTCAGCTTTTACAGATTATACTTGTGGGCTGGAGGAATTAAAAGACATTACTTTACACTACTTTAGATGTAAAGATTCCTCCGTCTTTTGTGTGTTAGGAGGTCATATCAAGGCTCAGCTTGAGATTTTGTACATAAATTACCTGGTCAAAGTACGTGAAACTGGGGAGACTAAAATGTGAAGATGCGTTCATAGAAACACCTAAATACCGAGAAAATCGGAGTTACACAAGAACAAAATGTCCAGATCCTGGGGTGAAAGTTTTTGGCTGTTTCCAGACTGGGTCAGGACAAAAAAAACATATTCAGCACCCGGAGACAACGTCTCAACAACAAAAACAGTTTAACAACATATTGCTTGTTTTAGTGCTAGACTACCTTCTGATAAGTACAGTAAATCATTTTTTGTACGGCATAGGTTACAATTAAGAGGATGTTGTATATAGTGGTAGTATATCAACCGACTGACAGTCTCTCTCTCAGGTTAATCAAACGTAATCAAACCTCATCTGTTTCATTAACAGCCGTGTTGTCAGTAAGCTGTTCACTGGATTGGATTGGCCGCAGCTCTGATGTAGAGTCAGTTTTTGTTACATGCCGTAGTATTTAATGAACGTGATCTTAAATTCTACTTTTAACACAACTTGTGACAACACTGATTTTTAGTTTTTATATGTTGCAGTTAAAGCGGAAAAGAATCGAATGCCTTGTAAATGTGAAATTACATGAAAATAAGTGACACAAAGTTTGAACTGACTCTAGATCAGTGCTCAGTTATATTCAGTGCAGACAGGTGGGCCGTCTTTAAAAAAATAAAAAATGAAAATAAAAAAAAGGCTCATTGGACGTAAAAATGCTTTGGTGAAAATATCTTCAGTTCGAAAATGAGCCTAAACTTAACCAGTTTATTTTAAGTCAGTTAGTACTTTTATTTTAGACAATGGTTACATACCATCACAGAATCACAATCCCCTCCTCTTGGTCTTTTTCTCTATGTATATATATAAGCTGTTGTGGATCCATCTTCATTTTCATTTCTTGGCCTTTTACAGGTGAAAACACTTTTTTAAACATGATGTGAAAAGAAAAACTCCCATGTTTGAGAGTGAGTGTTACAGTCCTGTCCATAAACGACAATGAAAGGGAAAACAAAGTCATTATGCCTTGTCAGTGTTTTATTTGTATGTTACAAATAAAGGAAAGTTGTTTGACTTTTCAAGAGATGCCCTTGTGTTTTCTATAATTTATGATCTTTTTCTTCTTGCAGGACTAAATGGAGGAATATATAGAAGCACATTTCTGTCTGGGAACAGAAATAAAATAGTATGTCAGAAAGTATGACTTTGTAAGTCAGTTATTTGACTTATTGTTTTGAAAAAAAAAATCATTTGTCATAAGTGGGCTTCCATAGAATAATCGTATGTTTACGGGGGAACCATTATCTGTTTTTTATACAACTTTATTTGTTTTTATTTTACTTTTCCCCCCATTGAGTATTATGTCAGTCAACATTTTTGAGAAATAGCGATTGTGCATGGATCATGTGGAACTGTCGTGATCGTACACACTCTGAGGGGACGTCTTACCGTGTTGCACTGAAACCGGAAGTTGTTGGTACATTGCTGCAAAAAAAAATGTCCTAGCTAAGCCGAATGAATGGATGTTCTGATGCACTGAGGTGCCTTTGCTCACGTCTGTCCAAGATGACATGAACATTTAAGCTCGTAACTCATCTCTGCCGCTCCTATATAACACGATTTCCCGCCTCTGGTAGGTGCACGAAAATTATAGTCGGGCTATTTTTTGGTAAAACAAATAGTGAGGCTAACATAGCTTAGCTAACACTGGTTTATCATCAAGTTAAATGCATATTCACCGACCTTCGATGGAATAGCGCACACAAACCTATCCTCAGCTTCAGTGTTTTACTGTTCACCTCAGAGATTGAAGGTTAGGTCACTGAATGGCGATGCTAACCCTCTTAGCTAGCATAAATGTTGAGTTGCAGTTGAAAACCTGAATTTTAGCACATTTAAACACATCTGATCATCCTAAGGTTTTCATTTACAATTCTCACAGACCAAAGGTGAAATTCAGCCACTGATGAAAGAATAGGAAATAATAATTACTAAAAATCTCCCAGAGTGCTTTGTAATGTTTTCTGTGTCACATTATTGTCATCCCTTCAGCTGGTCAGGGTACCATGGCAACGAGGATGAAGCTGAAGCTGAAGACTGTGTTTGTGCTCTACTTCATGGTCTCCCTCCTGGGCCTCGTCTATGCGCTGATGCAGCTTGGTAAGTGGTTACCACACTGTCTCCATCCAGGCGAGATCCATCAGGATAATGAGCTGTACATGTGTGTGAATGCACAAGCTCAGGTCAGTGAGAAAAAAGTCTGAAAGTGAGACGACTAAACTGAAGATGACTTACTCTACTGTGAGTGTTAACAGAAATAAATACCCTTGTAGGGATTATTCACAGTGTACTCTAATGTGCCACCAGTGTACCTTTACAATATAATCCATAAAACTTAAAGGCTTTCAAATAGATTATTTTTAGTTGCTATGAAAATGAATGCATAAGAGTGTGTGGAAATATGTGCAATATTGAATAACAGACAGACATTGCTCAGTCCTGACATACAATTACAAATGTTTGGGATGAGAACATGAGGCTAAACTTAATGTTAATCTCAAACGAAGATATAAAATAAAGCAAACATCCCCAAAAAAGCAGCATTTATTTACCCAAATTGTACAAACCGGGAACTCCCTTACTGCTTTTGTGCTTTAAACTCTCCTGCCTGTTGTTTCAGGTCAACGCTGTGACTGCACAGAGCATGACATGCCTAAAGACCGTACCATATCTCGCCTGCGGGGGGAACTGCACCGTCTTCAGGAGCAGATGAGGAAGTCCGAGGCGACCAAACAACCCCAGAAACAGGCAGCCAAACCTTCCCAGCCCACCATCTTTGTCATCACCCCGACATATGCAAGGTAGCCGATGAGGCCGATTTCCTTACCTCATCTCCTGCTCGCTTTTCTCCACCCTCCTCTGTCACCGTCTACACCACTCCTCTGATTTCTGTCTGTTCAGGCTGGTGCAGAAGGCCGAGCTGACTCGTCTGTCGCAGACGTTCCTCCATGTTCCTCAGCTCCACTGGATCGTGGTGGAGGACTCGCCACATAAGACGCCGCTGGTGACTGACCTTCTGGTGAAGAGTGGGCTGACCTACACACACCTGCACATGCCCACCGCCAAGGACCGCAAACTGCAGGAGGTAGACAGAGATGTCAGGCAAAAATCACACCATCTGTCATGTTTTTGTCTCCTTAAATGCAGATTTTATTTGATATCAGGTATTTTTCATCTTTAAGTATAAATAAAAGAGTGTTTTGAAGCTTTCAGTCTCAATGCTCGCTTTCCTCCTCAGGGTGACCCCAGCTGGCTGAAGCCTCGTGGAGTGGAGCAGAGGAACGAGGGTCTACGGTGGCTCAGAGAGGACAGAAGGGCTCAGCCGGGAGGAGACAACCAGCAGGGAGTTGTTTACTTTGCTGATGACGATAACACATACAGCCTGCAGATATTTGAAGAGGTGGGTGGTGCAGTAGGCAGGAGGTGTACTGACATCTACAAAGTGTTTGTTTTAAAAGTACAGTGATGACTCTCTTGTTTCAGATGAGGAGTACCCAGCGAGTATCAGTGTGGCCAGTTGGGCTGGTTGGAGGGATGAAATATGAGAGGCCTGTGGTTGAAGGAGGAAAGGTGGGTGCTTTTTATGTTGTGGTTTGTCCACTGTGGAATTAAAGGAATGGGTCAAAGAAAAATATTAATTTATTGACTGAATTACACACAGCAGAAGAATTTTTTGTTTGTGTGACTTTGTGTGAGAAAGAGCTGAGTGTCCTTCATTTTAAAGCTGACGTCTGTGGGATACGAGTGTCGACACTTCTCTTCTCATAACGCTCAAATAGTTGCATTTAATGTCTTCAACCAATTTATGTCCAATACAGAGTTTTGTAATTGTGTTTTTGATTCTTCCTCTAAGGTGGTTCGCTTCCACACCGGCTGGCGTCCCAGCCGCCCCTTCCCGATGGACATGGCCGGTTTTGCCGTGTCCCTCAAACTGGTCCTGGCCAATCCAGAGGCTTGTTTTGATGGAGAGGCACCAATGGGCTTCCTGGAGAGCAGCTTCCTTCAGGGATTGGTTACTATGGATGAGCTGGAGCCCAAAGCGGACAACTGCTCTAAAGTATGAGTGTGTATGTGAGAGCATGAGTGAAAGATGTCTATGATATGTGTGTTTGTGTGTTTAAGTTGAAAAGAAGAGTTTTCATTTTTATGGTCTTTTGAGATTTTTTACATTAATGTTCATGTGAATTTTGAGTTTTAATTAATTTGAAATTTAAATTGTCTGTTGACTGTTTTTAGGATTATTTTCTCAGCAAACTTCAGCATTTTTATGTCTATTCATTTTGTGTTTGTTCTGTAGGTGCTGGTGTGGCACACACGGACAGAGAAACCGAAGATGAAGAGAGAGGAGGCTCTGCAGGCTCAGGGACTGGGCTCAGACCCTGCTGTGGAGGTCTGAGGAACACACAGACACACACACACAGACACACAGACACAGACACACACACACACACACACACACACACACATTGTAAAGCGTACTCTGCTGTTTAATGCTGCATATGTAACTCTGCGTTGTAAATACTGTAAAACAGAAGATTATCTGTTGGAGGTGACATTTAAACTGAATCGGTTCTGACCGTCTGTTGTTTCGTGTCAGGTAGTAAACGTACGTGTGTGTGTATATATTGGGTGAGTGTTGTTAAAGCTGTGCTGACTGTATGTTAGTGTATGTATCAGGGTTTTATTTGGTTTTAGTGGGTTTAGTTGTCTTTGTCCAGCTGTACAGTGGATGAGAACTCAGCCGCCTGACGGGGGCGCCAGTTTTTTAATTTTCGCAGAGCCGTGATGTTACACCACAATACACATTAGCTTGAAGCTGGAGAAGTGATGCATCTTATCCCAGACGTCCTTAAGTGTTTTATTTGTAGGGTTTCACATGTTTAACTTGTGCTCAATGGAAATCTGCAGTGCGACTCACTGCTGACAGCAGTTGGATATTTAAAGCTTCACCAGCTGGTTGGAGCTGATCAGTAACCAGCTTCTTGATCGAGATACATTTGCAACGGAGCACTTTATTCATGCATGGCTTCTATTTTTGCGTGGTTAGTGTCTGTAAGTCTGTGTTTAAGCCATATAAATGTTTTTTTAAATCATCATCATAGGCATGATAACAATCTCTATACAACCTGCGAATCAAAATGTCTGCATTTGCTATCAAGGTAACAGTAATGTGAAGCAAAGGTAGTGCAAAGGTCGATTTTTTGAATAGTCATAACATAAACAAAAGCCACAACACTCACCAATTAATCAAAAATCTGCTGAGTAGTTGGTGCCTTGTATTTATTCTCCTCTCATTCAGCTGTGTTACAGACACTTAGCAACACAGACGTGACATATACAGAGATGCAAAGGTTCCACACCCAGTGTGGCTATAGTGTTAAAGCTCAGCGCGCTGGTTTCGAATAGTGTTATAGCACAACAACAGCTAGTTCTAGCCAGCATTTTTCTGTGTATATTTTTAGTGATGCTTTTTAAACACACAAGACTTGTGGAATCAGTTTAGAAGTCTTGAATAAGGGAACAACACTACTGAAGCTCATAGAAATTTCTTATGCAATAAACGAATACAAAGCACGACGTCCATGTTACATTCCCACACTCTGATGATGACAAGATTAAGACTTGAATTTGCCTCTAATAGGCTGGAAATCCCTGGTAATTTATAGTAGCTGTGTTCCAAGAGTATATTTGAACTACTCGAGTGTTGCTGTGCCGTCTTCCACGACACCGTCAGAATCTGGAAGAATAAAGAGCGAGCGGAGCAAGATAGCTCAGGCAAGTGCTCCTCAGCTACTGTTTGTATGATACTGTAAAAACAAGCTAGTGCCTGCTTAAGTGTAACTAGTGCCTGTAAGTCGATTCTCTCCTGGTGTATAATGTATTTATTACTGTAATATTGTTCTTTACATTGTATAATGTGATAATGTCTGTCCTTGGCCTTGAAAATAAACCTAGATAATGTAAAACATGTTTTGTCGTTCAGTGATTTATGGTTATCTATAAATTATTTTTAAAACTTTGTTCTTTGACTGTTTGCAGGCAGAACAGGATAAAAAACTACATTTGACTTACCACACACGCTAATATGTATCAGTGTTTGTAAGGAATTTGCATTCAGCTGTTTTTAAGGGCCAAATCTCTTGCGACACATTGTGGATTCTGACCCCGACTCGTCTCGAAAATGCTGACTTGACGAAGCAGTTGAGTGACTGTCTCGACTGCCTGTTTTAATGTGCTCTATTTGACCCGCAGCCAACAGCACATCTGTTCTCGGAGTGAGTGAGGTAATACTTAACAGTGTCACAGCTCACAGACTTGTCATACAGTGTGTCTGTGACCTTTATCACTTATGTCTGTCATTTATGTTATAACAGTGGTGGAAAGTAACTACATATTTTTAATCAAGTGGTTATGGGATCCGAGAAACAATAGTACAATGTTTGCCTCCAAAATGTAGTGGAAGTATACAGGTAAAGTTGCAGGAAGTACCTCAAAGTTGTACAGTACATGTGTAAATGTACTTTGTTACATTCCATCCCTGATAGTCAACAATATTTAAAAAAAATAAACATGATCAGTTTACAAAATACAAATTCAGCTGGTTTTGTTTAGCCACATGATCGTGACTCAGATGTCTGTGAGTTGTTGATGGTATTTCCCCCTCTAAACTTTTCAGATGGTTTCATTTAAAGGTGCGGTACGTAAGAATTGGCCACCTTGAATTAATCCCAACAAATGGGCTTGGAACTGTTCGAATCCTAAATAAATAAAATGGTCCACTGACTAAAAAGTCCAAAGTCTTAAGTGAAATTTTTGCACATCAGAATCTTCTTTACTCTCTCGTCAATCATCTCACGACCCCTCAGATTTAATTGGTGCCCCTTTGGAGAGGCCCAACCCCCTTTTTTTACTTTTCTTATCTATTAAAATGAATGACTTTTATTTGTAAAGTCTACTTATACATTGTATTATTGGTACTTTAGTAAAAGAGCTGTGTGTTTCTTCCACCACTGGTTCCAACAACCTCTCTAATTCTCACCGCATCAAAATCAACACTAATTTTCTTGCCACAGTGCCAAATCCCTAACTTGTCCCTACTTGACAGTGACCATGGCAACATGCTCCCAGTGTCCGGTACCGTCATCGGTGATTACCCACGTGGGCGGCAGCTTTCTAACCTCGACACAGCTGAGGTTTTTACAGGCCTGAGTGACTGACGGCTGTTACGCCCTCGCCTGCTCGGTGCCCCTAAATGGAGAGTTGGGGAGGTGTGAGTCCACCTCATCACCCAACACACACTCACACAGGGCTTGTAAGATGGAGGTGCACTGGGAGGTGAGTCAGAGGTGCTGAAGTCATCGAGCTAGACACACACCATCTTTTGATGCACCGTGATTCACTCGCAGACACACATACACCTGTGACAGTAGAAAGTAGTTTTATTACTCTAACCTTTAAACTATCATTATCTGTGCTGTCACACTTGCACCCATAAATAACAAATCACACTTCATTTAATGTGTCTGTGTGTGTGTGTGTGTGTGTGTGTTTGTGTTATCCTGATGTTGGTGGATCCTCACACAGTATGCATGTGTGTGCATGTACAAGAAGGTGTGTGAGTACTGTACATCCTGACGCTGACTTAAGAAAAACAAGCATGTAGATAATTACCCAACAAACACAGAGCGGAGCGGCTCCCACTCCCTGTCCCACCCAGACACGATGTTTACCATCCAAACAGCAGGATAACATTCAGAGACTGAGCTCATTCATTTTATCTACACAACACACATTCTTTCTATTAGGATCGACCAGCTTATCAATAAAGAGTAGTATTCCTAACATATTACTGAGTTTACTGTATGAAGGCAAATGACCTCATTTCAGAGGCAGCCATTTTGAACTTGAGTCACATAATGTCTCAAATCAAAACAGATTTTTTAATCAATTTTGTGATTCATTTATGATTCATTATCAGTAATAATATGGAAAGATCTTCATTGATTTATTTGTTTATACCTAAATAAACAAACTCAACGTTGTCATGACTGAATAAACTGAATTAACTGAATAAACAAACTGACCTTAAAGGACAACACAATTTCATACTGTTTTACTTTGTTTATATGTGGCGGACCCTGCCACCTTTCTAGCTTCAAACAGTGTTCTGGGGACCTTATTTTCCTCTGAGAACAGCTTGTTTATTCACTCATGGAAAGGCTAAATATTTCTGATTCTGAGTATTATTACCTCATTGATATTGTTAATATTTAAATTCTGAGTTTGAATTTCTTCTTCAAAACTACATAGTGCTCCTTTAAAGTAGACTAGTTATTCATTAAGTGATGCAATTAAGGGATTTTGTATGCCATTCGTTTTGCAAGGTAGGCCTATTAATGGTTAATTGATGAGAGAAGACTTAAAATTCACCCAAACTTTATTAAATGACTTATGTGCAATCGGTTTCACAATTAAACTCTTTTATTTTTATGAATATGTGACTATTTCTTTTCAAATCAAGTTGAGTATATCTTTTTTTGTTTATGTATTTCTTTGGCGGGACGAGCGATCGGCTGATGTTCTCCTGCAACAGTTATAACTTTCTCAAGGGGATTTAACATTAGGCTAATTAGAGAGAAATTAATGAGTATGTGGGTTATGGTTTGGTGGAAAATGCTAAATATAAAGCCTTTTCACATAAAAGACACCTAACAGTTATATTTTCACATTGTATTGAATACAGAAGGAGATCCCATCAATCCCGTGTGTTATGGACATGAGAAGTTGGATCGTATGTTGAACACTCAGCATTTGAGGTCGACGTTACATCTCTACTCTGCAGGTTTTTATCTATGACAGCTGAGGAAGTTCATGATTAATGATTGACAGACACTAATGTCAGAATGTTTGCTTCTGGTGGTAAGACGTTTTGTGAACTGCGTGTGCAGGCATGTTTGTCCCTGTATCTCGTGTTTGTGCTACAGATTTTAACACACAACTTTATCTCTTAGTCAATGTGTGTTAAAGGATGTGAAGAAGAGGTGTGTGTGGTCAAGAATAAAGAGTCAGAGGGAGAGACGGACAAAGAGACCTTGAGAGTGAGAGTGCTCTCTGCTGCGTATGTGTGTATTTGCTCTGGTGACGGCAGAGCTGCAGGTTTGGGCAGGGTGGCTGTGTGACGTTGTGTGTTAGGGGAGTATCCTGAGCTCTGAGCGCTCAGTCATTCACTCAGACTCACACACAGTCACTCACACGAGAGGTATTGCTCACTGGTGGTCACACACACACAGAGGGAAAGAAGACAACGGCAAGATCTCTGGTAAGACCTGCAACTCCTTCTTATCTTCAAGTTTTGCATTTTACTCATTTCTACACTATGGCATTATTTAAAGATGAATGACCATGTGTCTCTAAGTTACCTTATGCAAGAAAGTAAATGACAGCTCTCTTGTTTCTTCTTAAAATAACTTGCTTAATGTCCAATTAATTTTTCTCATTCTCTCTGTCCTGTTTGTCTGATATTCACTGTGTTTATCTGCTTGCTGGTTTATTAATAATTTTGTTAATTTTGTCTTCTTTCTCAACATTGTGTCATTAAATGTATCTTTCGTTTTCCTGCTTCCTTGTCACGCTCATCCTCTAGTTCCTTTTTTAAATTTTAACTCTTGTTCAATAACATGTTTCTCTGTCTTCACTTTATAATCTGTTATTTTGGATGTGAGATGTTACGTACACCTGGCATAACTGTACCTGTTAAGCACTCAGAGAGAACTTATCACAGCACAGAAAGTGGTTATTGTATTTATGTATTTATTAAATTTATTTTTAGTAATTGTCTTAACTTCTCTTAGTTTTAACTGTACCTGTTACAACTACTTTTTTAAACAAGTTTGAATTTTATCCACTCACAGACATCCAAGTCCTGTAAAAGTCATATATTACATATAGCTTTAATCTATTGGTTCTATCATTCAATGAAACCAAAATGCTAAAACCTATAACCCATTAAAACGGTATCTTTGCATGTGATAGCTTCCAGCAAACATGCTAACAAGCTATGGCTGACAAAGGCTACCTTGACACGCCTCAACTTAATTGCTTAAGGTTGATATCAGTACTAAAAAAATGTAATGTAGCTTATATACAGTCGGCTTTGTCAAAGAAATAGTTCAAATTTTGAGAAATACTCATTCACTCTCTTGCCAAGATGTACAGTAGCCTAAATTTGAAGTGAGCCTACAGCCAACAGCTGGTTAGCTTAGCTTAGTGAGCCTGGAGGACCCCAGGAAGTCACTGCTCCTGGCGAAGAAACATACATTAAGAATGGGTACAGGCTAGTCATTTCTCCCCGTTTCTGTAGGCTGTCCTAGATTTTTCACCACCAGTGTTTTGCCTTTGATGGCTGATGGAAAATAACCAGATGTGACGTACTTGTATCTCTCTTTTGAAATTGGCGAATTTGGTCCTTCACCTGTTTGACATTACCGGTGATGAGCCAACAGTTAGGCTGACTTTGGCATTGAGAGATAATTAATATGAAGTCATTGATTTTGGCTGCTGTACAGCGTCCAACTGGTTAAATCAGAGTCAAAGTCTAAGTCTGAGTGTCCATGTGTGTGTTTGACCTCAGCTGTAAGAACATTGTGTCATTAGCTTTGGCATTCAGTTATCATCACAACCCTGATAACACTGACTGTGACCAACACACACACACACACACACACATACACACACACACAGTCAAGTCTAAAATAAAACTACAATTGCTTTTTCTTCTGCTTTCATTTCCTTTTTTTATCTTCAATCAACTTTGGCTCAAATAAAATGATCTCAGAGCTAATATAAAATAATTAGGACTGCGTGTGTAACAGAAGGAGACCCAATGAGTGAGGGTCAGGACAGAGTTATGTAACAGCATTAATCTCTTATTTGTCTTTCTCCCTGTCTTTCAGGGCTAACAAAAAAGGGCTGTAAAGAACGAAAAGAGTGCAACAGAGGACACAAGAAAAACAAACAAACAGAAAAGATGACGATTGGCAAGAACTCCAGGAAAAGCTCTGTGAGGAGCTCCATCCGGGCCCCAAAGTTTCTGGACAAATCCAGCGGCTTCTACGGTCGACTTGATGAGCCTGAGATCGCTGGAGAAGGGGAGGAAATGTGGAATGGGATGGAGGACAGCAACAGAGAGGAGGGAGTCGTGAGCAGCCAGAAACCAAGTGAGGTGCATGTCTCTGGGGCAGAGACGCAAGAAGCTGAGGCGTTTGACTTTAATGAAGGGTTGATGGAAGGCGATGGGGAGACTCTCCTCCGGAGGAAACCCAGCCGCCGCAGCAGCAGGTGGAGGAGAAGCTCCAGGAGGAAGCAGAAGGAGGGGAGAGCAGAGGAGGACGCAGCCCGGGATGAGAGGCCCAGCCTGGGCACGGAGAGACCGGTCGACCCACACACCGGGGTGGTGATCGAGGTCGAGATGGAGAAGAAGGTGGAACCCTCGCTCATTCACTTCCCAACTCGGGAGGATGAGGACGACCAGGTCCTGATCAGAGACAAGAAGAGGGGCAGAGAGGAGGAAGGAGAGGAGGAGAGGAGGATGAAGAAGGAGCAAGAGGAGGGGATGAAGATGGTGAAGAGGAAGAATTACCGCAAGGTGAGAGAGAACAGCGAAGAAATACAAAGCGAGAGCCTTTCTGTCAAACAAACTTTTATTAACTTCTTCTCTCTGTACCTCACATTTACATTAATACCATATCCACCCCAATCTAGTTAATCTTTAAGCCCCTCAGCGTTACATAATCGAGTCTGCAGAGTTTGTAGAACTGAGGGGTAAAATTCTCCCTCGACATCCTCTATATACTGGGCTATTAATCACCTTGGAAACTATCACAGTAATAACAGAACGACACTGGGGTCAAGGTACAGCAGCCATCGGTGCGTGTCGCCAACCCATTAGGTAACCTCCTCTGATAGGATTTTTCCTTCACGTCACATTAAACGCCATGAAAAAAGCAAAGCCGGAACGGCGGTTTCACGAACAGGCTTTAAAGCTGTGTGTGGACGTACGGCGTGTACATCCACCTGACTCGCATGTTCCCAAAGATTTTCTGCTTCCATTGAGATATGTGCACAGAGGTGACATTCCTGTGCCTCCTATATCATGTGCTTTGATCAGTGGAACGAGGTACGGCAGCAGGGTTGACCCGCCTACTAAACCCACACCATAAAAACATTCCACTGCTGTTAGCCAATCAGCCTCCACCCTCAGGCCTTCAGAGTGCGACCTCCTGGTAGATAGAGGACAATCTCAGCAGCTTGTGTCTGCAGAACATTACTTTTATGAGTAAGGTCGAGAGTCTATGGGTTACCTGAGCATTCTGTTCAATATCTATAAGTGCTAGTTGATTACTAATTGCATTAATAGCATAAAATCACTCGTTAGCATAGCAACAGGTTCCCAACCAGCTTAGGCCTAGATAAATCTAAGGGGTGGCTGGCAAAAGAGCAGGAAAAATGTATTTCTGCTCCGTAAAGTTAAAGGTTTTACATTTTGCTTGTGAGGGGCAGGGGCGAAAAAAAATGAAAGGGGCACCAGCGTGCAGAAAGGGCACCGGAAGGGCACCCTTGTAGGCACTTTTGACCACGTAACTCCGAACAAAAAAGCTTTAATTTGGCACTAATACATATTTTTTCCAATAGATACAACTGAGCAACCTGTATCACGTCTTTAATTTCCTGGGAAGTTCCCTGGAAGCAACTATGTCATTTTACACCACTTACAGAGACAACAGAGACTGTCACTTTGAATATTTCCAGTAAACTGCTTGTGGAAACTGAAGAGCCTTTTAGTCAGTAAATGTAGGTCAGCTCAACATGCAAAATTGTGTGCTTCCTCAACAAGGAAGCTAAAGTTTCTAAAGTTGGTTTTCAGGTCAACCTTACTGCCATATTTTGGATCATGTATGTCGACTGCTAACCTTTATCCCCTTCGTTCCCGACAGGCCTTGGACCGAGCCTTCCGCCGTGGCTGGGAGGCCTTCATCGCCAACCTCTACAGCGTCACGCTCACTCCTGTGACATCATCCTCGCCGTCATCTTCTTCACCCGCGTCTAAGAAGAAACAGCAGCACAGCGCTGTGTTGGCTGAGTTCCAGTAGAGCTGGATATCCACATGGACAATAAAACAAAGCCTTTTCTAATATTTATGTGCTAATAGTGATCTGTGATGGACAATCCTGCCTGTATGACATTTCCATGACATCACTGGGGACTTTTCCAGTCATGTGATGCATCTGAGTCATGCGTTAGGCCTCATTTTGATTATTTATGTAAGTTAATTACTCATCATAAAGTTTACTGCCTTTGCTTCATCATGGTGCTTATTACTTTGTAGACAGACTGCAGGTATTCAATTATACTGTGGGAGCTGTGGGAGCCAAGCTGTTGATTTTACAGTTAAGTCTATGGAAAGGTCCAATGTCCATGTGACTGAGGTCAGCTGCTTCTGGTTCCCTTTTATTGTGTTACTAATTTCAGATTTATTCAGCAGTGTAAGAACGTCTTAACCTCTTAGCTGCTTACATCCGGTCCACTTTTAAGAGCTCGGAGCACAAATAATCTTTGCTTCCTTTGGTTTAGCGCTGTGAAACTAGTAAAATGTTGATGTGTAACCAAAAGGAATGGAAAGTCTCCATCGTATGGCAATGACTGATCAGTGGACTTTAGTTCTGCAGGTATTTACATGTCTTGTATGTTAATCAGTGCCATTTATTGCTGTCTGGCAGCTAATCAGTAATCAGGACAAGCTTGTCATTGTGTATCTTTTTCACCACACACATTTGTTTGTAATATTTTTAAGGGAAATTGCAGTTTCTACCAATTTAAACACAGGTTTTGTTATCTTTGAGCGCACAGACAGTGCAGCTTGTCAGTGTTTGACTTCCTCATGAGATAACGTTAACCTCTCACTGTGTGTGTTCTGGTGAAGGTTACCTAACCTGAAGGGACAGGACAGGAGAGCATATGCAATGTGTGTGCATTTAAGAGGGAAAGATAAAGACTATGTTTTATAGACTGGTAATAAATCAGCACTAAACACAGAAATAGGATCCACCGTGTGTCTTTTGATTGTTACCATTGCAGAAGCACATCATGTTTGTTATACACGTTCTCATTTCAAAAGAGAGGTTTAAGTAGCCTAAAGCATCAGTAATCAATGATGATCGACTCATTAAAATGAAAAAATACAATGTTTACAATAGGCCTGCTGTAATTTCCTATTATCCATTATGTATTTGTTTTTTATTACCTCAAGTGTACTCAGTAATTCTTGTAAACTAGACTGAACAAGTCGGATAACTTGTAACTTCAACTGTATATAATGATTGTTTGGAAAAATGTGTTAATTTTTATACAAATCCTTTTGTATCCTAATGCAAATCCTAAATCCAAAGCTTCTGAAGTCATGAACCATAACAAGAAGCACTTTTCTGAATAAATAAAGACTTAATTTATTGTATTGGTTGTATTTTCATGTTGAGAGGATAAATACAGTATAAAAAACGGTCAGGATTTTAGTTGCTAATGTCGATGTCATTGTTATGTGGATGAATCAGAATGAATGAGATATAAAACATCTCGCTATGACACTGCGACTTTAGGGGACCTAAACTTCAGTTTCAACACTCGAAGTGTGACAAACAACTTTGTTGTGTGAACAACGTGTTTCGGCTCGACCTTTGTACTACAAGTGTTGCTAAAGTTTTGACCCTTAAGGACTAATTCCCTTCTCCATACACCTGAAAGATAGCTGAAGTTGTGCCATAAATCCTCTGTTTGTTCAGAAAGACCAATAAAACAGGAGAACAGCGAGAAGAGAGCCGTTTGCAATAAAGATCAGAGTTTGATTTTGAAAGTGCATATGGCGAAAGATAAAAAAAAAAGAAAAATAGAAAAAATGTATCATTATAACAGGATGTTTAAAAAAATAATGACAGATATGTTTCTATTCATTAGATAGATCTGTTCAAGAGATAGAATGTGATTGTTTTTGAAAAAGCTGATGTGGACAAAGTTTTGAAACTATAGAAACAACAGAAAAATATTTGGTTCATATTCTTGCTCATATTTTTCAATTAAAACACTTTCAACGTCATTTATTTGAATACTTTTCCACGAAAGTGTTCAGCACCGTGGTAGAGAATGAGCATCTTCTATACGTTTCAGTGTGTTTGCCGCCATCTTGTGGCCGTGTGTCAACGGAAATGACGTAGTAAAAGAAACTGTACACTTTCTTCAATTTTGCCTTTAGCTGGAAACATAAACTCGTCGTAGAAGAGTTATTATAGAATAAAACAGTTTTCTTTGTCTAGAAAATGAGAAAATCTTACCAAAGATTAAATGTCGCTCACGGGAAGGTCAGAGTCATTTTCCCGGTTAAAGTGTTCCGGGTGGGAGGAGTCCTTCAGGCGGGACATAAAAGAGGGACGGACCGGTTTCTTCTTCCACTTCCTCCTCTCTTCTGCCCGAGGTAAGAGCTCGCACTTTTCAATTGCTAGCACTGAAACAGTTGCAAACTTTTTCATTATAATAGGAAACGTGTGATGTTGTAAAGCTATTGCTTTACAGATACATTACATCTGCAATTGGTGTTTATCCTTTCTAACCTACCGGCTTTACAAGCTAAAGTGGACTTTTAGCCAGCAGCTGCAGGGTATAGAGCAGCAGCGGACCGGAGCAGGCCACAATCCTTAGCCATCCTCCAGTCAAACATTACACTTTCATTTAAATCATGTTGTTCGCATTATCAACAACATGTTTAGTACATGCTGCGTGTATTATTTATTTGTAAATGTAAGATTAGCTCGCAGATGACAGTCTTTAAAGAAATGGCCGCCGCTCGTCTAGTGTGGCTGCAAACAGTGTCTCTCAATGATGAGAACTTCACAGACCTGTCCTGAATGACTGTGATTGGAATTTTATTATTCTGATGTGAGACACTTAAAAAAAATTTCACACAATATGTCGACCCATGTCGCGTGGACACGCTGCACGGAGCGGTCACGTGTTTGGCGACCAGCCACTTGCTAGCCACAGCATGCTAATGAAACGTCTTCTCCTTACTGTGTTCCTAGATGGCGAAGGATCCAGAAGCTGCTTCCTGCAAAGGTAATTTCGCTATACCATTTGGCACTTTTAGAAGTAAAACTTAGCTGGAGTAGCATGTCATGACATGGAGCAGCAAGCTACTGTGATGTTTCATTTGAACTCTCTCACTGAATTCTTTTGAGGAAAACTTCATCTCTCAAACTGCTGAGTAGCATGAAGCTCTTGGAAGTGTGCACATATGAAGTTAGCCCTTATAATCTATAACATGCTAATTCTCCCCCCCCTTCTGTCCTTCAGGATTGAGAAGAATGTGGAGAAACACTCGGCATAAGGTAATTTTTATAAATATTTTTGCTGCTGTCGATCAGCTTTAATCAGCTCTTTAGCTGTTCGGAGCTCAGTGCTGCAGTGATGAATCACTGAACTCTCTCTTACCGAATCAGCCTTTGAAGAATGTTCTTTACCAGATTCTGAGTAGCACATGGGCTTAAGCTAATATAGCAAAACTGTAATTGTAGTGGTTAAAAATCAGACGTGTGTTTAAAGTTGCAGTACTGGTGTAGAAGTACATCTGTTTAATATAAATTTTCCCCCCAGATGTTAAAGACCGATCAAGGATGAAGACCAAGAATGATGGGATGAAGGTCTTAAGTAGGTGAGCAAGACTTTTGTTTATAGATCCAATTCAAGCAGGGTCATAACTGATGAGTTAACATAAAAGACAAGCATATGCCTGATTATTGTGATGCTAGATTATAATCTGATAAACCCTCCAAAAATATTAAAGACCCCTTTTATCCCCTCCCTCTGTGGCTAATCACTGATTTCCTTTTTGTAGGTTTGTCTGCACTTGCCACTCAAGTAACTCATCAAAGCAGACTGCACCAAGGTGAGTAAAAGATGGATTTAATCTAAATGTATCTGCAGTGGGGGTTAAATGTGATGATTATATTTAATGACAAGCATATGCCTGATTAAAGTGATGTCAGCCTTTAATCTGACCACCCTCAGTTGAACTAGTACAAAATGTTCAGTTCTTAAGCTTGTGACTGACTTGGTGATCTTTCTCTGCCAGGTGGGTCTCTGTCAAGATGTTTGAGGGAGGATGCCACATGAACATCTCAACATGTAAGTATAAATCTGAGTTTGTGTTTGACAAGTTAATCAGAAATGCCTTTCCTGCGGCACATTGAAAACATCCAGATTCTAATAAAAAATGGCTGGTAGACTTCAGGAGAGAATTTGCTTACGCAATTGCTAACACAAATGGCAGTTTTGCTGCATCGGTTAAGTGCTAATGAGGTTGTAACCAAATATGAATGTTTGAAAGGATGAAATGGGGTAATGCCCATCAAACACCTGGACGACTATTGTCACATGGCAGTTTGTCACCAAAGCCCTGATCAAACATTGAATCTTAGCATGCTACTACAGGTTATTGTTGAACTCTGCTGACATACAAATTTCTCTTGCAGAGCCTGTTCAGAGGATACCTGAAGAGGAAGATGACTATTGAAGTCACATGGTGAGTCTTCATCCTTTTTAAAAGTGCTCCCAAAGAGTAAATGTCCTGTCGAAAGCAGTTCCAATGATGATGATACTTAGCTCACTTTGAACCGATGTGAAACGACACGAACAACTGAGAAACTGCTTTTTTAAAAAATATTTAAAAAAAACTTCTGTTTAACTCGAAGTTTTTGTTTTATACATGAACATTTAGTATCTTTTTGAACATGTGTAGTAAAATGTTTTCTGTCCACAGATGCTCGACTGCTTCAGCAGCATGATCGAGGCGTTCATTTTAAAGGTAAGATATAATTGAGTCCCTGCTACAGAACCAGTAGCTTAATCCCAGACCTGCTGAAAATGATGAGATATACTTGGAATCTCGTTCGTCTGAACTGCTGTTGAGAAATGGAATATCTGACATCAGCAAAGTTCAACAATTAATATAAAACTTGCAATGTTGTGCTCAGACCTCATGGTATCGCATCTGTTGCAGGTGCCTGGCTCTTCAGAAGGCGCGTGCCACCTTTCCACATGTTCACCCAGGTGAGTGAGCTCTTTAGGCATTTACTTAGTGATCTGATATACAGCAAACTGCATGACGTGGCCCAAAGTGGTGGCACTTCAAGCACTCTTTAGGAGTTTTGTCAACTATAATTGTCACTGCATCGTTTCCTTTGTGATGACACTCGCACATGTCTTACGCCTTGTGTAAATGTCAGAACCTGAAAAGGTGGACCCACTGGCGTTTCCTTGGCAATAAGGTGAAGACCCGTTGGGGCTACCAACAGTCTGAATGGAAACGAACTTGACTCAGACTTGTGCTTCACAGAAATTCTGATGTTTTGGCTTATTTTTAGTAGGCTCACGTTTGAGAATAAATACTGATCTGGACTTTTTCTTTAAAGGTCATCGATGCTGAACCTAGAAAGAAGTTCAATGGGATTGCCCAAGCTCGTCAGTGAGGTAGGTATCTGGTCACCATGGTGCTGGCAAATCTTAAGCAGAATGATGAGTTACTATTACCGCCCCAGTCTGAGAATTCATGACGGATTGGTACCCCTCTGATCGCACAAGAATTTAAAAACGTTGTCTTTTACACACGTTAAACTCCATTGAGTAACCATCACTCTTGTTGCAGGTTTGATGCCATCAAACATCACATGCTCTTGATCTCACACTTGCTGTCTGCACATGTTGGTGAGTATTCAGTTTCAGAATGCTGAACTATTGGCTTTGAAGTTATTGTCTACATTTTCAACGCAGAAGTGATGAGTTACTTATTACCGCCCCAGTCTGAGAATTCATGACTGATTGGTACCCCTCTGATCACACAAGAAAGAAATGTATTAATTTGCACCAGTCGTACTGGAATTGAGTAACCCTCATCCCTTGTTGCAGGTCTGTTGCTGTCTGACTGAAGTGTTGGGAACAGAAACCTGGCTTTGCTACAGGTAAATGTATAATAAAAATGTAATGCTTCTGGTATTGTGGAAATGATGCAATCATCGCATAGTCGAGGGGTTTTCCCCTACTCCTTCATCGTGCCTCCCCTCCTGTTGACCCAGTATGGCACTGAGAACCCCGAGTTTCCTCCTCAGGTGTAAGGTGACCTGCTGGAATTCTAATGGAGATGGAGAGCCGCAAGGGCATGGCTGAACAGCAACCCTGATCCATACCAGAAGCGAAAGCCTACATTTAAACCTTGTTTTGTAATCTGTGATCCAAACCTGTTCTGGATTGTCTCGGTGGTTTATCGAGGCAGAGTACCTTAAGTGATGGCTATTGCTGCAGGAAAATGCTAACTATTTCAAGATTCAAACGTGATGCCACAAGTGTGTATTGTGGAAACTTCTGCCTGAAAATGACTTGTTACTCTTGATGTTCAAGGCAAATTCTGGTCAAAGATATTATGACTGACATGACAAGATCACAAAAGTGATGTTATAATTTCCAGAACAACCATGCTGCAGATTTGAGCCCATAAAACTGCTTTACTGGCACCGCAGCAGCCAAAAAGCCTTTAAGGAATTTTTCAAAACAAATTTAGGACTACATGATATTAAAAACGCACCCTAAAGTTGGTGGCCTAGAGCCCACTGCAGCGTTTGGATTCACTGTCAACTTCTGCAGTTGTAGAAATTATTATAAATTAAAAGCTTGGGACCATCAAACTATGAATGACCTGTATTCCCCCCCTCTTTAGGTCTGGCAGCATGAAGTTATCGTGGCCTTGCAGATGGTTGACACATGCTGGTGAGTATTTAAACTTGGGATTTACATTTGAGGCATCAGGTCTCAAAATATGGAACTTGAATGTCTACCTTCACTAGAAGTGATGAGTTTCTTATTACCGCCCCAGTCTGAAGATTCATGACTGATTGGTACCCCCTCTGATCAAAACTATATTTCACATTTGTAGTACACAATGTTGAGGTTCTTGCCACCCGTTTCTAAGATGTTGTGTTTTTTTTGCAGACTTCCAGTAACTTTGCTGCCATTAAAGCTACATCTGCCATCTTATGCTGGAACACATGTTGCTGCTGACCAAGTGATCAAGAAAACATGTTTAAAATGTTACCACTTGATTTGTAATAAAACTTTTAAATGGTGTAAATTTGAAATAAAGTACTGTTTTCACTACAGCTCATGAGTGGTCTCGTACTCCATACATCACAATGGGCATGTCTTGGAAAAACTAGCTTCAGTGCCCCTGACACACAAGGAAACTGGATTGAAGTTTTTATTTTAGATGACTATTTCTAATCATTTAAACCATATTGCATAGAAATACTACCCCAGGTTTTTGTTTGTTTGAGCCCAAAAATGATTTGTGGAATGAATTAGTCTTGCTTGAAAGGGTATACATCAAGATGTGCTGACTAATTTGGCAACTAACTGGTAACTGCTTCCAGGATTGAAATGGGTGAAGAACTAGGTGCTCAGCATTGAGTTGGAGAACAGGGCACCAGGCAGGTGGGAGTTTATTACCCAACCTACCAAACAAATTTGGGATTCTGACCATGTTGACAGTCATGAAAGGACACAGATTAGTTGCCCTCAGATTGAAGTAAATTGAGAAGAGGGGTTGACTTGATAAACAGTATACAACATGTTGGATGATGTACTTTTGGAAGTATGGATTTACATAGTGAATTATTTAATTCAGTAGGCAATTAAAATTTATTCAAGAACACGTTAGTGAGGCACAAATCATCAGCTGACAATCTGATGTACCACAAAATACAAGAGTTTTTATCGGTCATAACGTAAACATGTAATTTTCAGTTTGTGCAACTAAACATTAAATCAATACATATAAAAGCCAGGAGTGACTGCTGCAATTATAGATAGACAGTACTGATATCTGCATGTCACTGCAGCGGGTGAAACAAAAGACAATTGTTGAGCTCTATTTTGATCCTACAGATGTCCTTTAGTCCAATAATGAGCCTGGAATCATGTCAGAGCTCAGCAAATGAGAAGCTGCTGTTTAAAAAGAAAAACCAACACGCTCAGTCAGTGGTGAAGATCCTTGCAGCGATGTCGTCTAACAGCCAGTCCACTCCACCTAACAAATTCTCTCCAGTTACTGCACTGCAACCAATGATGCACCAGTGATGAGTTTTGATCTCATCCAGGGCCAGCGCCTGCAGGAAAAACACACAGGAACACACATTGGGATGTACCGCTGATAAATCCAACTGTAATCTGACATAAAGAAGTTAAATCAGCAATATTGCCTCTCACCTCTCTTATTGCCTCTTTGGACAGAGCTCCTGGTAGATCCTGTTTGTTGGCAAACACCAACAGTGTTGCACCAGCTAACCTCTGCATGGAGGAAATGGATGTATTATTTAATTTGAATAATATTTCTGGGGTTTCTTTGTCAATTCAGGTGGATTTTAAGCAATTATTGGGCTGGAAAGCATCAAAGCAATCTGACAAAACTGTCACTGAAGCCAACATGTGCTTCTCAATTACTCCAGTGTTTGTTTTGTGTGTATACCTCCTCCAGCAGCAGTGCGCTGAGCTCCTGCCTGCAGTCTTCCAGTCGGAGTCTGTCTGCGCTGTCCACCACCCACACCAGCCCGTCTGTGCTCTCAAAGTAGTTCCTCCAGTAGGAGCGCAGGGACTTCTGACCCCCTACATCCCAAATATTCAGCTTAAACCTATAAAACACACAGAAAGAGAATTTAATGCCTAACATCGCGATTGAGTAAGTAAATGAGGGTCTTTTATATAACAAATACAAAGCACTGATGGTGCTGGGTGTTTTGAGAACACAACAGAGTTTCTGAAAACGTGTTTAAAGCAACAAAAAAACAAACAAAAAGAAAACATAAATACAGCATATCCGGAGTAATTCATATCTCTGAAAGCCACGGGATCCTGAATCGATTTGAAAAGATGTAATTTACACCCTTTTTAAAGCCTAAATCTTCACTGTAGCCACTAAGCTAAAAGCATCCTGCCTAAAGTGGTTGCACAAGCTCGACCCCGTGTATAGTGTGTATATATTGTGATATTCTGAAAACCAGACTGTTTTCTTTCTAATCTCGTGACAAATTGACTTTTTAGACGCACACGGTTCTCACAGTACAGCGATGCTACAAACATACGATAATCTCATAGAATATGATGCATTGCTGTAGCATAAACTACCCAAAAATATATAATGTGTTAAAACTACCACAACAACAGCAATGGTACAACAAACACATTAAGGGAGCAATAATAATAATCAAAAATCATCAGATATAGTAGACAGACAATCACAGGGAACATTTTACTGCATTAAGAGTCAGGTACTGTATATTTTGCTGACAATTCTAACTTAAAGGTGCACTACGTAGTTTTTTATGCCTAAACAAACTAAATAAACAAACTCTTTGTTTTCATGACTGGATAAACAAACTGACTTTAAAAGGACAACACAGTTTCTTACTCTTTTACTTCGTTTATATGTGGCGGACCCTGCCACCTTTCAAGTCCAAAACCACATTGTGCCCCTTTAAGTAAGGTTTTGATGGCAGGACTTCAACTTGTAGTGGAGTATTCTCACTTAACTAAAGGATCTGAATACTTCATCCACCACTGAATATGTGTTGTGTGGGGGCTTTCACTGTATTATAGCACAAAGACTGGACATATACTGTGTGTGTATGCGCATTACCCTTTGTGCTCCAGTGTCTTGATGTTGAAGCCCAGTGTTGGGGAGATGGTGCTGATGTCTTCTCCATTAAACTTCTTGAGGATGGTGGTCTTCCCCGCGTTATCCAGACCTCTGCACGAGCCAGGTTAAAGAGAAACTCTCGCACCTGATTATGAATTAGCCATGGTAACTAACCAGTCTTAATAGCTAGCAAGTTAGCATGATGCAGCACAAAAAAGGGGCCAAACAAACGTCACAGACAAACGACAGTTATCCCATAATATCTAACCATACACGTATATAAATTGCTGCTCTTATGTCACTGACAGATAAAAGTTATAACAACGTTGGTACATGTATGCTACTTTGTTTCAAGCTAAGCTAGCAAACTGTTACGCACAGGATACAACATCAGCAGTCTCATCTCCCGCTCCTTCTGCTTCATCTTCTTTAAAATCGTCAGCAAACCCATCGCGGCGGTGTCCCTGAAACGTAACTGCAGTTATAATAAACAATCTACTTTTACTGACTTATCGTATGCAAGATGTTTAGCATCCATGAGCATTGCGAACCAGGAAGAGGCTGGCATGCTAGTCCCGCCCCACGCAGCCACCAATTGGACAGTTGTGCAGAGCGAGCGTTGATTGGTTATTGGAGACATTCGAAGCTGGTTGATTGGTCGGTGAGTATTTTAAAGGTGTGGCCGTGATGTAGAGGCGCGGTTGTGTGGGTTTGGCGCCCCTGTGTGTCTGTAGTGGGAATTACATGTTTGAGTTGCGCAATCTGGGGATGTTCTGTCACAGCTTGTATCCAAATATATGAAGTATTGACTGTGGTATTTACATTTAATTGTAGAATTATAATACAGTTAATATCGTTAGAGAATAATAATACAGTTAATACCATCCTGTAAGCCCCATACAGATATTTTAAACAGTCCAAAAACATCCTGCAATTCCCAATTTTTCCAGTTTTCATTCACACTAAAACATTTCTTTTTCACGGGGTTTCCTAAGTATTAATATTTTCATTTTCTTTTACAGTATTCACCGTGTTGGAGAGTAGCTTTACAACTGTGGAAATAAATCTCAGATATTAGTATTAAATATATAATTTAACATAAGGAAAAAAACTTCATAAATGGTCGTAAATAAGTTCATAGAGGTGCTTTCAAGAGAAACAAAGGTGTTCTTTTTGACAGCTGGCAACAATTTTTTTAAATAATACTTTTTAAATAATATATCTGTACGTTAGCTGGGTATTTTGAGAATTCAGCCTTATGTCATTATGGGATATTTGCCTCACATTAAACAAAAGGTTCCCTGAGCTTTGGGATTTATAATAAGCACTAACATACAACGTTTTTCACCATGATCACAACTGTGAAGTAACAGTCCCTTCTCATGCTTAATCATTTATACTGGTCCTCAATATCAGCTCAGTCAACACAGGCTTGGGTATAGTCATTTATTGCTTTTGGAGAAGATACTAAGCCACACACATGGTCAAACAAAGACACTTTCTCTACCTGTGGTTGCATCATTTCCTGCTGAGAACCAGTAAAAGCTGTTGGCTGCTGTCTGAGGGCTTGGTCCATCATTTCCTGGCACAGGCGCTTGAGAAATCCCCCGCACGTGAAGGAGGCGCAACCTCCTTCTTAAATTGGTCATTGAACCCCGACTGGTTCCTGTTCCAGACGCATCCTTTCCCATTCATTCATCTTGGTGCGTTCACGTGCTTTCGAAATTAATATCTGAGGGGTTTTGTGTATTCAACCACACACTCACACTAGGACAACACAGCTTAATGATCATAGCACTTAGTGTAACCAGCTGTCAGTCAGTCTTGTCAATAGTTTCCAGCTTTTAAACAGTACAGCTTCAACGCTTTCTTTCAGACACGGTGCTGAAAAGTGAAACTAACTCACTACACGTGAACGCAGCGCAGCCCCCGCCACCCTTACCAAGCAATGGGTCAGTTTAAAAGAAAGAGAAACTGAAAGCAGCTGCAGCATCATGTTGCATCATCGGATGCCAAACCTCCTCCGCTCAAAAGGATTCAGTCACCGCGGCTGAGGGCTTCACTCCGAGCGACACATTTATAGACTCAACAAGTCACCAAGCAACCATCAGACATTAGTTTGCATCAGGGACACATAGCATTATCGTTTTTTTTCCCTTTGTTTTTTTTATCCTGAGTCAGTCAGAGTTTAGTCCAGGCTGCGCTGGTCGTGCGCCAGCTTCACAGTTTGAATGAAACCGGTCGCAGCTGCAGGGACGCTGCACGGATGATCCGGGCTGGGTGAAGGTTCGTCCTGCCGGCGGAAAATCAGTCAGTCAGCCAAGTGTGCTTCAGGGTGGAGGAGATGTCCCCGTTATTCATGGAGACAGAGTACGAGTCCAACAGCCCCAGCTCGCTGTCAGCTGAGGAGACCCACAGCAACACCGCTGGATCGGTAAGTTTTAATCAATCAATCAATCAATCAATAGAAAAAAAGACAATAATCACACCATATTAACAGCCTTAATGAATAAAAGTGTGTTGTTACTGTGACACCAGGAGGAAAACAGTATGTAAGACCTAATTTGTATGCTGGTTTCACATGTCCCATGTAATGTTATAGTCATTTGATCGGAATCCATTAGAAAAATTACCCAAAGTACTATTTTAAAGGTGCACTATGTAGTTTTGGGGAAAATCAGAAGAGAAATGTTTTCACTGACTGATATTTCTATATCTACATAACCTGAATAAACAAACACAATTTCATCCTGTTTTACTTTGTTTACACGTGGCGGACCCTGCCACCTTTCTAGCTTCAAACAGTGTTCTGGGACCTTATTTTTCCTCTGAATTGTGACTATTAAAATGATTGACATTGACATTGAATTTCCTCTCCAAAACTACATTGTGCCCCTTTAATAATTTTTATTTACAAAATGTATTCCACTCTGATTCATACGTTTCAAGCACATCTTAACCGATTTGTATTCTAATTAAATCACTCTCAAATCACTCAAAACCCATTATTTAGCAACTTCAATACAGTCCAAGTCCCTTTAATAAATCTTGTATTGACAATACAGAGGGAAAGCCCAAGAATTTGTCAAGAAACGCAAAACATATGCTGTGATGGCAGAACCCCAAGTTCGGTTCCAGCTGGGGACATTTCTTGGATGTCACTCTCCTTGCGAAAAACAGACCTCTTTATGGAAAAGTGGTTTCAAACGACTGAAAAGACAAATAAGTGCATTGTATTTTCAGAAGTGTTCCTTTCTGCCTCAAAATACATGGTGCTGTTGGAATAGCTGGCACCAGTCACATTGTCTAAGAATGATCATCACTTTGCTTCAGCCTTGATTCCTATTTCTGCCGTCTGCAATCACAGACTGATTGTGTACATTTAAAAAACAATATCTCTAAAATCTTCCAGTGCTGCCAGTGAATTCACTTTGACATCCAATCTGATGACATCTAGTGTTTCATGTCCCATTCTGGATCAGTTTGATGAAGACATAAGAGTGAAGCACAGTGATGGAAGACATCTGCTGCATTTAAAACTTAATTGCGGGAAATCAGTCAGGAAAATGAGAGTCTACCTTCACATGCAAAGTATATTTGTTGACTTTGTCCCACGAGGCTTTAACATCACGCGCCGCAACACAACTTCCCGCTTTGATAGAGAGAACTTATTTCATATGATTAGTCTCATGACCTTGTGACCTATGGTATGTCTCTAAACCTTATGCAACATCAAAAAGTCATAAATGTCATCCTCAATCGGCGTGTGTTGCAGTTACACTAAAAAGAGTGTGTCTGTTGCATTTATATGTACAGGAGAGAGAAGGAGAGGGGCAACCGACGGGAAAAAGAGGGACGAAAAGACAGGAGAAGAACAGAAACGCTGCGAGGAAGAGCCGCAGAAAACAAACGGAGAGAGCGGACGAACTGCACGAGGTTCGAGACGCTCGCTCCTTATCTTCCTTCTCTCCTACGCTTACCTTCTTCCTTTAAATCATCGGCCTGTGACCCCTTCACTTTCTGTCTCCTGTCTTAAACACACATACGCTCAGGCTGTGTGGCTAGTGGTGTGTGTCTTGTGTAATCTCTCAGCATGCTCGAGCCGTTTCTTGTAAATACTCTGCTTTAGGAGAAGGGCTTCAGCTCTCTGGTGAGCCCTCCCCATTGGCCCTCCCTTCCTCCTCTCTGCCCTACACACACACACACACACACACACACAAACACACACTCCCACCTCTGTCTGTCTGTGCCTTGCTGTAATTTTTTTCCCTGAGGGACAAATTCCAAAGGTGGTGTTTTCTCAGTGACACACACACACATTACGGTCTTCCTGAACTGCTGAGTTGAAGTGAAAGGTGGCCCGACTCAGAACCTTCATAACGTGCCAACTGAAAACTATTCTTGGATGCATTTCTTTACAAATCTGATGTAACAGCAAAAAAGCGAGGGCGATGCACCTAGGACTTCCTCATTTTCACAAATCAAAACTCTTAATGAGACTTATTTTGCAATTATCACGTAAAAGGACAGTTACAGTGCAGCATTGGCGACAGTTGTGACTAATAAAGAACACAAACATGAGGCGCTGTTGCTGATATTGAAAGAACGATTAGACATTTTGAGAAGTGATCTCATGAGAAGATTGTACTATCGTGTCTGTACAGTCAATATGAAGCTACCGGCTAGCTTAGCTTAGCATAAAGACTGGAGATAAGGGGAAACAGCTAGCCTCTGTCCAGAGATAAAACAAAAATCCACCTACCAGCACCTCTGACTTGTTACATCAGTGCAAAAACTTGCGGTTCTTGAAGTCAATGCTCCCAGCCAAGAAATAGTCCCTAACATAACCCCCTTTAACAACAACTTGTCTTTATACACTTCCTTTTTTGGTAGGCATTAAATAAATAAGATATAACATGTTAATTAGTTAGCATTGGATGGTTGTAACCTCTTTAAGCTAGGCTTGCTGTTCCCCCCGTTTCCAGTCTTTTTGCTAAGCTAAGCTAATCATCTCCTGGCTTTAGTTTCGTATTTACTACACCAACATGGTGAGTGGTATCGATCGTCTCATCTAACACTTGGTAGTTTAGATGGTAGCTAGCTTAGCTTAGCATGAAGATCGGAAAACAAGCTTACTAATTACACATCCTTTTCTTGTTGGTGTTAAACAAGATATAGCATGTTCATTAGTTAGCATAGGAGATGCCGGCAGGTGGATTTTGTCACATTGGTGGTAAGGCTGGCTGTTTCTGGCCTTTATGCTAAGCTAAACCAATCTTCTCCCGGTTTTAGTTTTGTACTTACAACACACATACGTGAGAGCTGTGTCAAACCTGTCATCTAATTCTTGGTAAGAACTGGGACCAGCAGATTACTCAAGACATAGGAGGCACTTCTCAGAATTGGGAAGTGCAAAAATGTACCCAGAAACCGTTTGATAAGAAGTTCATTGATCAGCGATTACGCGTGTTGTGTTAAAATGTCCTTTGTAACAAGTTTCTGTGCAGCTAGATAAATAATTTGTTCCTCAGTTGTGTCGATAATCTTAAAACATAACAAAGGTTCAAAACTGATCTTCATAAATCTGTCACACATGATTGATTACCTTCAGGTCATGAACGCGAGTCGATACACGCACACACTAAATGTATTATATTACTCTTATTAAGACTTGTAGTTTTCTGTGTTGTACCTAACTTGGCAGTTGAAGGCGTTTCTATTTCATTCTACTCACAGTTTGTTCTCAGACACCTTATCTTACCTGTTATAAACCAGTTGTGTGATTGTGTGTTCATTGGGTTTGTGGGTGGGGTTGTGTGTGTGTGCAACGAGTCCAGACTTTCACTTTCTGTTACTCTCCTTCTCTTTCTGCTCTGTTCTATCTGTGTGTCCTTAACGTTTGCAGAGCTGGTGTCAGCAGTTCATGGTGAGGTCTAGGGTCAGCAAACGTGACACATAGCTGCATAGCACCGCTAGTTTGACCTTACATGTAATCTCACCGAGGGGAAACACCTTTTTTCTGAGCACCATTCAAGTCTGTAATGCTGTCATTGGTACTGGCTGTTGCTGAAACTTAGTTTACTTGAGTTTACTTGATTGATAATCCAGGAGAAAACATTTCTAGAAACTCTAAATATGAGCAGGCTCGTGTTTTGAGGGTTTCTTGCCAGATTTAGATTCCTTATTGGTCAAATTAAGCGTACCTGCTCTGCACTGATCAGCAGGGAATCACCCCGCTGGCTCTCTCCACCCTCTACCCTCTCCTTTCAACTGCCACTTAAGAGTGATATTTCCGCTCTCCTTCGAGGTTCTGACTTTGGCCACACATCATCCGCTCTATGGCTGTTGTGCTTTCTATTACAGTGCTCGAGAAGGGCCTTAAAGAAGTGTCATTAGTATCGCTCGGCGGTGGTGTTTTATTACAGCACAAGTCAGGCCTGGGGTGAGATTATGTGGGTGCGGTGTGACTGCGTTTATTATTTGTCTTTTGATGTATGTCTTTAATCAGTTTTTATGGTCGATGAGGGCCACTCTTAGGGATAATAAAGATACACCTGACTCAACTTGACATTAACTAGTTGTCCCTCTTTTCTTCCCTTATGTTCATCTCTCTTTACTGTCTTCTCCTCAGGAGCTCCAGAGTCTGGAGCAATCCAATTCAGCCCTCCACAAGGAGATTGCCTCGCTGAAAAAAGACCTCCAGCTCTACACGACGGCACTGAAGCGCCACGAGCCCTTCTGCTCTCTCAGAGACTCAAAAGTCTGCCTCTCGGTTTCCCCCCCGACTAACTGTCAGACCAGCTCCAGCCCTCCTCGAGTCCCTCCTCAGGCCTCCACTCAAGCTGCTTCTCCTTCACTCTCTACCTCCTTGACCTCCAGCCTGGGACTTCAAGCCCTTAAATCTCTCGAAAGCCCTCATCTGTCATCCTCAACTCCTACAACATTAGCCTCATCTACCGCCTCGTCTTCTGAGCTCTTCACTCGCTCCAGCTCTGTAACTGCACCTTATTCTGTCTCTTTCTCTGCAGTCTCGGCTCCTCACTCTCTGTTTAGCGACGATCCTCCTTCTCTAATCAGATCAAGGCCGACAAATGTTACGCCCGTCTGCACCGGCCTCTTTTCAAACCCCGTACCCTCCAGCTCTCTCAGCACAGCTGCTCGGCCTCAATCGAGACGGGGCGCCATCTACGATCGCTCTTCGATGTCAGAAAAGGCTTGTTTCTCTACATATAATCCTGGTGCATCCTCTTTTCGAACGGCTTCATTTAAAGAAGCGTCACCTTACTCCAATTTAGCGCCAGAGAACGCAGGTCTCGAAGCGCAAGGTTGTCCCATGAATGTGGCCCAACTTCATTCAGGTCACTTCACAGGAAATCCAATCAATTCAAGTCTGCCGCTTTCTCTTTTACCATCAACGCTTCAAGATCCTGCTCTTCAGTCATTCTCAGTGTCAAACCCGGAGCTGTCTCTTGCCTCAAAGTCAATTAATAGTCGACACGTTGCACCCAATCCCGCGCCTCTGCTGTCCCTGCTCACCGTCCCGAGTCCCCTCACCGTGTCTCAGACTACCTCCAGCAGCTTTGGTGGACCTCTCTCTCAACCCCTGCCCTCTCTGCCACCATTGGGGGATCCCTTGAGAGATCTCTCCCTTTCTGAGCTCCTCGAGGTCAATGATTGGATACTACAATAACCAGTAACACTACATGCTGCATAGCAAAGGAGGACCAGATTCCTTGTGCCAAAATGGACATTTAATTTATATTTTTCTATATTTTGAGTGGTATAATCAACTAGATTGGATCAAGTGGAACCAAATCACAACACAGAGACCTTTGACCATTGAGATCTTCTGCAAGAACTCCGGGTCAACTTCAGCTTTCTGCTCCTTAAAGAGATACTGTAGTGCATTTAGAAACGCCTCACTGAGGTTTCAGAGACTGGAGTCCATTTTATTTTACTCCTTTCCTGCAGCTGCTCAAATCTACAACTCAAAACCCAATAAATACAACTACAATAAATGAGAGACATTTCCAGCAAATGCGAACCGACTATGCAATAAAATCCAGCGACGTCCAGTTTCTTCGTTTTTATTTTCACAGTTGGGCCTTTCACAATCCAGAAACACGCGATAACTTGACTCAGCGTTTGAATGTAGTATTAAAAAGAGGGTGGAGCGCTCACTTCCTCGCCAATTCATGGAAATGTCATTACCAGAAATTTCCATCTGTGCCTCATCGGAGCCACAGTGTGCACACTCCAGGGGCCAACGTTGCCCACACAGCTCTGGCCTGGCTGCATGTCTTTGTTCATTATGATTTAACTCCAGGAAAGTTTTTTTTCTTTTTTTCTTTTTGCTGACTTTAAAACAGATGATCCAACACACGCACTCTCCTCACGTGTTTTGCTGCTACTGATCATTTATTTATATATTGCAATATTTGGATCCATTTTCTGATTTTTGTATTCGTTTTTTTTTAAAGCTACAATTTATTATTCTACATTTCTTATGATAAAGTGGATTATTCTCTTTTCTTACTCACTTTAAAAAATAGGATTGCATTAATTCTCCTTCCTGTAATTATGCTCTTATATGATAGATTGTTGATTTAAACTCTTTTACCAGGCTGCGGTTGCAAGAGTTGATGCATGACCAGAAAAATAAGGGTAAATTCTCAAAGCCCCAAAGTCCTCAGATTGAACAAGTGCCTGTTGGTTTGTGGTGATTTCATTAATTTCAAATAGTTATCTGAATTATTTATTTGCTTTATCTGCCTGTATCAAAGTGTATATTCCCAAACATTATTTGTGCTTTACAAAATAACTAAAGCAAAGGGATGGTAAAGGTGCAAAGCTCATTTTTGCCCTGTGGCCCCCTAGTGGATAAAAACCAGCCATGATTACATGGACGATTCATGTGCTGACAAGACATTATTTTTGTTTACTATATGATCAGAATTAGCCAAATGTACTGTATGTATGAGATCACATGCTTTTGGATAATGTTATAACGTTTTACAAACTAAGCTTTATTTTTTTACATGCAGTACACTGACAGCAGGCTTGCACTAAACAGCAGGATGCGGTGATGAGGTTGTCAGGGACAGCTTCATTAAGGACAATGATGGTAACAGAGTCGTTAAGTGGTCCAATAACACCCCCGTGGAACCAAACCTCTGATAAAAATGGTTGTATAATTAATAACTCCCTTACTGTGCTCATTTCATGTGAGTCAGTCGAGAGAAATAACACATTTTTCCTGTGACTCCCTCTGACTCACAGTAAGGTGGAGCGGCTAAGACTTTTTGTATTGGAGCTATCACTGTGGGGAAATGGAAGTGTATTTTTGCATGTTTTTAAAATGTGAAGAGATGTAGTTGGGCTTCTGCACCATGACTGTATCAAAAAGACGATTTTGGATTTTCAAATGATGATTTATGTTGATTACTCTGCTTTATATCGACTATATCTGTAGATACATAGGAACTATATGAGGGTTTATTCCATGTAGCGGTTTGTGATTTAGTGTAAGGCTTTGTGTGTGTGTGTGTTATGACTATTTAGTATTTATCAGGCATTAGATTAATATATTTATGTTGTAATATTGGTTCCTGTAGAAAAGTTATTTACAAATAAAACATTTCATTAAAACGTTCTTTCACTTTTGTTCCATGTACAATTCTGCTATATCTTTAATATGTTTTAATATAATAAATCAGTACAATTATAATACATATAACTACAATTATAATACAACTACAAACATTGCTCTTCTTACGAATGAAAAGTTGAATTCATTAGCAATAAAACACACCCCTGCAGTTTTTATGGTGACTAGGTTTGAATAGATGTTGACATTATTCAACAAGAGGTACATTATCTCGCTTTAATATATTGCACACTGTTGTTCATAAAAAATCGTTTAACCATGCTATGTTTATGTGCCACACACATTGATGCCCCCCCTTAGGAAGAGTTGTAATGCTTTGGTGATCCCACTGACTATATACAATATGGACTGAGCCTCCAAGTCTGAAAAGTGAAGCCAATGCAGAAGTGCCTTAAAGGGGCACTATGTCGTTTTGGAGAAGAAATTCAAACTCAGAAATGTTTAATTTAGGTATTTAGGATTTAGGATAATTTAGGAGGTAATAATACAAACTACAAACCATAACTGAATAAACAAGCTGTTCTCAGAGGAAAATAAGGTCCCCAGAACACTGTTTGAAGCTAGAAAGGTGGCAGGGTCCGCCAAACAGTATGAAATTGTGTTGTCCTTTAAGTTGAGTTTGTTTAGTCAATTTATTCAGTCATGAAAACAAAGAAAGAACAAGAAAAGACTACATAGTGCACCTTTAAATCTGCATTGTTTCTCACGGACAGCAGGGGGCGACTTCACTACTAAGTCCAATTGTGTGTAAGCCTATGAGAAAACGACCCAACTTCTCACTTTATTTCTTACCTCAGTAAACAGTTTACTAATGAGTTTATGGTCTCAGACGTTAGTTTGAAGTCGTCTTCAACACAACTTGACGTTCCCTGACATCACTTTCAGGGTGGGAAATTCAAATGTTGTGTTCCAGATTGTACGCCCTGTAAACAAAGGGAATCTGACAAATTGTTATCTTTTCATCACTTCCTGATTGATCGGCAACTGAAAAAACAATGGGTAGTTAAAATCCAGAGGGACATCAGGCCATATTTCAAAGTAAAGCTTCCCTTGGACAACAGCTAACATTAGCATTGGACACATTTATTTAAGCCTAGAAGTAATAACTAGTGGACACAGCCCTCGAAGTGGAGCCCCGTTCATTCCTATGAAAGCATGAAGCCAGAAACACTCGCCATGCTCCGGCCAGGGTTCTTCCGGGTTCTGAATGAGGATAAAATCATTTAATCGTGCGGCTCCTCTAGACTTTCCAAATGTTCTCGGAACCGAATGGCTCAAATTATGACAGTGAAACGAGTCTTTTCTCGAGGGTTGTGACGCTCCAAAAAATGTATCCACCGTTTTACAGACGCTTCTTTCATCACGTTAGCGTATGGGAAAAAGTATTTTTGGCCCACAAGGCATCACGTGACACTGTAGTTACACAGTTCGGCCACTGACCCACTTCCTGGGGGCGTGGTCCCGCCTCACAGAGCTGCTAGCACCACCGTTGACATTTTAGTCTTCTTCAAAGATTATTACAGCCTTTAACTAGTCTTTAGACAAACGTTACCAGACTGAATATAGACTTTATAAGTTTTTTGAGTGAGTTGTTGTCAAGTACAAGACATTAATAGAGTATTAAACAGACCAGTAGCCTGTTGGCGTCCTCTGCTGTTATCAAACCAGACCCAGTGGCGCTCCCATCAACTACCTACTGGACTGCTGGTCCCCCCAGTGTTTTTCCCAGAAGGCAACCGGCTGAGCTCATCTGCGACACAACACGGAGGAGGAGGAGGGGGCATGGGAGGAGGTAAAGGGGCGCAGGCGCGTGCGATTACGCACACCCTCCGACTGAATATAAGATTATGAAGCTGGAGTGTGTTTGCGGTGAGAGGAGCAGTGAGGAGGCTTGAAGGCTATGAGCGCAAACACACACCAGCAGAACACACTCACCGGCAGCCGAGGTGTGACTTTGAGAGGCGGATGAAAGCGCGTGGATGACTGCGCTTTTGAGTGCGCGCGCGCCGGCGCGTGCGTGAGGAAGCTAGAGAGAGGACAAGTGGCTTAGAGAGGAGGAGAACAATGGAGGGGACTTGATCCTCAAAGCCAACTACATCCCGGCGCACAAGCACAAACAACACACACACACACACACACACACACACACACACACACACACACACACACACGCTTACCTCAAATAGGAAGCGAGGAAAATGGGGGGTAGGGAAGGGAGGGGAGGGGGGGGAGTCAGACAGAAACACTGACGAGCGTCAAAGCGGCGCGCTGCTGGAGGATGATGGGAATATTTGATAGCAGCCCGGGTGAAACCGCAGCCAGAGGTTTGCCAGAGGTGATGCAGCGGGCCACTAATGACGCATCTGTTCAAAATGAACCGGGTGTACGAGGCAAAGCCATGCCACATAAATAAAGACAAATAAATAAATAAATCCATCCTATAGCGTCATCCGCAGTGAGGAGCCTCATTCCTCTCTCTCCTTGCACCACCTTTAGGCTGAGGAGCCAGCGGCAAGACGGGCAGAGTGACACCAGACAGCATCCGGGCACAGCTTTCAAAATAAAACATTTATAAAAGGCGCACTGTGTAACTTTTCAAGATCAAGCTAATATACAGGAGCAGCTCTGCAATGTTTAAATTATGGTTTTGGTGAGAGTTCATCGACAAGACTGGAAGGTGCGTGACTTTGGCTCTCTATAACTCAAAATGTACAAATGTAAACATATGGCTTTAAAAGTGCAATATGTAAGAATTGGCACCCTGTCAAATTCATGCATAAAACAAATGGGGGGTAACATATCACCAAAATAAGTGCTAACTGCTGCTAACTGTAGCTGGCGTTAGCTAGATAGCTCAGTTAGCTGTGCAGCTAGCAGGTCAGATAGGGAGCTTGGAGTAGCAGGAGAGTATTGGTGTTTACATAGGTAGCACAGGGGCTTTGGACCTGGATTCTGTCAATACCTTAAGGTAATTTTTGAACATTTCCAACAAAGATTTTACGTATTGCCGCTTTCAAATGCACCTTAATGTTTGTTCTTTCAAACTGCTGTTGCATGGATCAGCTCGGTCTCTGTAAAAAAAGTTGCATAGTGCACCTTTAATGTGCCTGCCCTGCCAGTGTGGTACTGACCAAACCTTTTTTACTCTGTGGCTTCTCGTTTTTTGGAGATATATTTTATATTTCATCATGTTATCAAGTTAAATACTCACAATTGTTGTCTACTGTAAATGTCAGCAGGACTGTGGCAATAATTATAGCTGTCCCGATCTTTTGTGATGCCCCAGGGTTGGTGCATTCTTTGCTATTAGCCACACAAATGAATCTATTCTAAAAAATTTTTTTTTTAAAATTTTAACCATGATTTTCTATTTCTAGAAAAGGCTGCAAATATAATTCTGCAATTTCAAAATTGAGTGAAATTGGTGTAAATCAATGCAAATTTAATTAATGGGAAACAGAACAAACTGCCCACTGATGTCCACTGGCTCATAGCAGATGACCATGACCCCTTGTCAGTCAATACTGAGAAGGGGAGCATTTGTTTTGGGTTCAGTCTAACGTTCTTTTGCTTAGTAACATAAGCAAAGATCTCCTGTAACAACTCTTCCTCTGTCTTCACCTGTTCCCTAAAATATAGGCCAACAGTTTCAGCTGTTTTGCTGTTGAATGATTAACTGCAGTTAGATAAAGAATCTGCCCCGAGGTTGTGTGGAAAACAATAAAAGTGCTGTTTTCGGTTTACTGAAATAGTTTTACACATGCATATAGTGAGATAGCATCAGGATACCAAGAAATAGTGTAATAAAAGACAGCTGAACAATCATAGCTCCAATGCAATCTGCTCAGTTTGAATTCTAGAGATCCTTTTGAGACATGTTGCATTTCAAGGTTGAGACTTCACACCTCCTCGCTTTGATATCTACCTGCAGGCCAGCACCTCACTTCAAAAGATGTGTCTATCAGTTCTTAAGCAATCCTGTTAGTAGGCCTCACACTGCAGGCCCAAGTTTACCAAACTACAGTATGTGCCGATACTTTCAAGTTATACCAAAGAGGCTGGAGGAATGAGTGAAAAATCCCTTGAGATTGCTTATACTGTTGTTTGCCTACATTTACATTGCCTACATTGAGTTGTATTTTCACAGCTAACATGAATACGTATTAACTGAGTCAGGTTTATAAAGAAATGTGTCACATCCTTGTCTATTTTATTTATTTTCCATTAATCAGGCCCATTAAATGCTCTATTACCAACTGAGCAATGCATGCAACTTTCCCTGTGACCCCCACTGTGCAGCAATTGGTTATTCCTATTAATTGTAACTTTCTTTGATAATATGGGAGTTACTAAAGCAAAACTCCAGCTGCCATGATAACAGGATTTCACATCTTATACCCTTGAGGCCCTGTCTTGAAAGAGCCCTGTATCAAAATGTATCTTTAAGACCTTTATGCTCCTAAATGAGTCTGTGTTTACTCAAATTACCACACAAACCCAATGTGGTATAATGTCCTATCCTAGAAAGAGGCTATGTAGTGCAGAGCACAGAGACCTGGTGGCTAATTTTTGCCTCCGGTCATAGCTGGGGTTGGTACGACTGTAGAAACCAACAAGAGCACGCTAAATTATCTAAGTATTCAATTGAAAAATCTCATGCCCTCCCTTCAGGCCTCTTTCCAGAGCCCCTTCTCTGAAACACAAGAACCTGCTCTGCCTGACTACACCATCTGCCCCTCAGCTCTCGCTGGCTAGCAGAGAGATATGTAAGTGGCTAATTTGCTACGTTCAACAAGCTCTCTTAGCTTTTTCAGAAGAATAAATACATAAACAAAACAACTCTCAAACATGTAAACACAAGCAAAATATCTTCAACAAACATACCTCCGTCCAAAAAGGCTAACAGGCCGGCCAGTCCATCTTACTGCTATGGGTGTGTGCTTTATGCTAACTGGGTTAACTGCTTAACAAGGCTGTTGCTGCCACAGCAGCTCTGTTCTTTGGCTCAGGGGCTGTTTTCTGCCTGCCAATGTTAGCTGAACAAGTCTGCGTGATGCAACTGCTCTTTTCTTGGGCTCAGGGCTGTGTGCTTTGTGCTAACTGGGTTAGCTTGGCTCAGGGGCTGTGTGGTTTGTGTTACCTGGTTAGCATCTGAACAGCAATCTGGTTCTTTGGCTCAAGGGCTGTGTTCTTCCTGCTAATGTTAGCCGCTGAACGAGTCTGCATGCCTCAGTGGCTCTTACTGGGCTCAGGGGCTGTGTGCTTTGTGCTAACTGGGTTAGCTTGGCTCAGGGGCTGTGTGGTTTTTGCCACTTGGCTAGCATCTGAACAGTAGCCTGGTTCCTTGGCTCAGGGGCTGTGTACTTAGTGCTACTAGGTTAGCAAGCTGCTGAATAACAGGCTCAGGGGCTTTATACTTCGAGTTCTGTGCATTGTTGTCATCGCTAACCATATTCAACTACCTCATGTCTCACTCACATATAAGAAAACACCAAACATTATCATAATGAACGTAAACAACAAACATGGCTATTGTTAGTAGCTACTCACCGATGTCAAGCCAGCATGTTAGCACTGGGAATTTCTGGCTGCACTTCTCCTTCATTCCTGTGAAACCATCTCACAAATAGCTTTAGCAATATATGTGAGATTTTCCACAAATATAACAAAACTGCTTCTAGAATAACCAACCTGAGCGTTTATGACTCAATATTCGCTCCTTGCCTCGTTTTATTTTGAAAGGCCGGATGCCTCACTTCCTGAATGCTCCTGACTCACAGCGTCCATCTTGACGCAGCTCGCTGAGGCGCTGTAGGACGACCGGATAACGGGATCCGAGAAGGGGGACAGGAGCAAAACGCGTCAGTCTGACAGACATAGACGGGGTGCTATTGTATAACACGGGCCTTCTTCAGTCTTTTTAAACTCCAGGCTGCTGCCAGGAAAGAGCGGCTCCTTTCTTTTTTGTTTCTCCATCTCTCTTCTGCCGCTGCTGCTCTCGCCGCGGAGGTAGAGACGGAGCGGAGCGGCGGGGCTCGGTGTTGCATCGGCCGCTGGCGGAGGACCTGCACATGTCGGCGCGGCGAGGGACCGTTTGTTTCCCCGCCCTGATAACGGTTTGAGGACGGCGGGAGGAGGACGTTGTGTGGAAGGAGGGGGTTCAGACAGCGAGCAGAGAGCAACATCATCCACCATTGAAGAAACATCATTTAAAAAAGCAGGTGCGGCCGTTTGAGCGGTCGAAAGAGGATCCGCTAAAAACCAGCGAGAAGGACAAGAGTGATGCGGCAGCCGAGGTGGGCCCAGATAGATGATTTTATGATATCATCATCCGCCGCCAGGACCGATCACTGATTTTATTGATAAGGAGCAACCATCGAGGAGAATACGCTGTAAACTGACCTGGGGTCCGTGTGTTTTGTTTTTGATCTGGATAAACAGGAGGAGCTTCAGTCGGTGCATTGATTGCATTGATCTGTCCACATAAGGAGCTGACCAGAAATACATACACAGATCTAGGCCCATGACTTAGTGTGCGCGTGTGTCTGTGTGTGTGACGCCAATAGCAGCAGAGAGGTGTGTGTGCCTGTGCGTGCGTGCGTGTGTGTGTGTGTGTGTGAGGAGACGCGCCTGTCTGAGCATCATCTGGTAGCTGTGCAGGCTACTCCTCCACGGGGATGATACACAAGCGATTTTTCATCTGCGCGTGAAACACGGAAGAGTCAGGGATGATGCTGCTGCTGCTGCCATTTCCCGTCCGGCTCTGATAGAGACCGCGAGGCGCACAGCACGGGACTGGACATCCAGAGATTCTCTCTCCTCACCTCTCCTCCGCCTTTGCACCTTCTCTTCCCCTCTTTATCTCCCCCTCCCCTCCTCCTCTTCCTCCTCCTCCTCCTCCTCCTCCTCCTCCACACCCCCCCGGGGAGCCTATTCATTCTGATCAATTGATAATCCATCTGTGATTCAGAAAAGCCACCCACTCCTCCATCCATCCATCCATCCTTCCATCCATCCCTCCTCTCCTCTCCTCCATTCACCCGTGCATCCTCTCTCAAGCACCGCTTTACGCACTCACACGCGCAAACGCACGCACGCACGCAAGCACCACCCGCCATCTATACAGCCATCATGGAGACGACCAAGCTGCCTCCGTCCAGCCCGTCCTCGCCGACCACCAGCTTCTCGGTGCCGTCCGCGGAGAAGGTGGACGGCTTCCCGAGGAGGTCGATGCGCAGAGCCCGGCAGAGGAGGTCCCACAGCTCGTCCCAGTTCCGCTACCAGAGCTCCCAGGTGGAGCTCACCCCGCTGCCCCTGCTCAAAGGTGAGACACTGCTCCACTGTGGCACACATATAGTCCAGTGACAGGACTGAAAGTTCAATAAAGTTTTCACTCTGTATATGATGAAACACCTCCAGATGAGAGTGATGCCATCTCATGACTCATAGGGCACTTATTGATCAGGACTGTGGAGATCTATTGATGATCTATTGATGTAGTCCCTGCCCTTGTACTTTTCTAACTGACAGAGGTGATGGCTTTGATTTATTGTCTGATAAGAGCATGTCTGCTTTTGGCAAAAGAAATGTTGCAGTATTTCTGATTTGGGGCTGCAACGAATCATTTTTGTCAATTAATTAGCACGCACACCCCAAGAAATTCAGTTCACAGTGATTTAAAACATCAAATCTTCATGTTAGAGAGCTGAAATCAGAACATTTATGGCACCTCTGTTAGAAAAATTAGTTCCATATACATTTTCTGTCACTGCTGTCAGATCTATTCTAATATTTAGGTAATATTAAAGGGGCACAATGTGGTTTTGGAGGATAAATTCAAACTCAGAATTTTAATATTTACAATATTAATGAGGTAATAATACAAACTTTTCCCATAACTGAATAAACAAGCTGTTCTCAGATTGAAATAAGGTCCCCAGAACTCTGTTTGAAGCTAGAAAGGTGGCAGGGTCCGCCACATATAAACACAATTGTGTTGTCCTTTAAGGTGAGTTTGTTTATTCACTTCATGCAGTCATGAAAACAATTTTTTAGGCATAAAAATAAATCAGTCAATGAATTTCTTCCCCCAAAATACATAGTGCATCCCTAAGATTTGATTCTTGGTGAAGCAGATGATCAAAGGGAGTTTAATTTGAAGATGACCCTGTAGGAGGGAAAAAGCCATGAGTAAGAAATTACAAATTGTCCTTCCAATTATCCTCAATTTCAGCAAAAATCATCAACTCTGCAACTTAATGTTCACTCCAACGCGTCTCAGAGTTCAGATTTCACAGAGGATGTAATCTATTTGATTATGAAAGTTAGAAAAGATGTTTTGTTTGTTGAAACGTTCAAGTTCACAGAGTCACTGAGCTGGATGTTGACCACTTACACACTCATCAAAACACAGTCCCATCAAACATCTGCCTGCCTCCTCGATTGGTTGATGGGGAAATGGGAGAAGCGTCTCTCCATTATGAGTCAGACAGAACAGTGTTGAGAAAAATAACTGCTTCTTAATTGCCTCGTTAGAGAAACCTCAAGCAAAAGCACATAAAATACAAGACATACTTGTACAAATTGTGGTCGTGTAAAGATCTTGACATTCAGGCTGGTGTCATAAAGGCAGTCAGAGCTGCGGTATTTGCAGATCTGTTGTTGCCATAGCTCTAACCCCAGAGCTGCTGTTAATACACCGTGGCCACTTTGATCTATGTGAGCCTGCTCTGTATCCTCACAGAATGCAAACACAGAGTTAGGCTTTTATTTTATACTGCTGTCTATGTTTCCCTTTGACCAACCGGCTCGGTGTGCAGACAGGTCTGGCTGAGGTTTAGTGTGATACATAGCCAGGAAAGGAAAAGCTAAATGATAAACAAGAACTGAAATGATTCATTAATTAATCAGTGAGTCACCTAAGAAAACTAATTGTTTCATTTATTAAGTCGAAAAAGCAATTTATTTGAGGTCCAGTGTGGAGGTTTTAGTGGCATCTAGTGGTAAGGTTGCGTATTGCGACCAACAAAATACCCCTCACCTCGTCTGATTCACCAATTAAGACTGTTGGTTACTTTTTTCAAAATCCCCATAGATACGGGAAACGACAACAGCTTTCAAGCAAGCGAAATACAGGCTTAAACTGCTCACGCTAACCTGGCGGCTAATGGTATGAACCTGAAGAAGCTAGCTTAACTTTTCTTTTGCCGGGATTTAGCCATTTTCACGCCGCGCCTTGCCTTCCCACATTCAAATCAAGTTCCTCCTGGCACTATTTTGCAGTGGCACGGTTGCTGCGTCCTGGAATTAGCGCCGCCCACGATGATTGTGACCCAGTCGCCAGAATAAACATTATCTAAGTACGTTTTTACAAAACCACAGATAAGCTAAAGCCAAATGTTTCTTAATGTTGCTACTTTACGTTTCTTTAGATTCAATTTCCCACTTCTCTCTATTCACAACGCTAGCATAAAAACCACTTGGTTAGGGTTAGGAAAACAACATGGTTTGGTTTAAAATACTTCGCCTGTTTCGGTTGCAACAAAAATGGCTGGAAATGTGGCTTGTAATAATAAATTGCATTTCTCTCTGTTCTCACTTTGTCATATCAGGTGGCGTTGGCTGCAACTTAACTCTGCTTAAAACAGATAAAAGCAGGAAAAGACGCAGAAGCTACTACCACAGTGTGTGTGGCTAAAATCATGTTGGAGTAGCTGATGGACGAGAGCTTAATGCTATACATATAGTGCGGGTAGATGTTTTGATAGCATCATTATTGTGAATGCTTTTGGCCATGATAATCGCGTATTGAAAATCTGATATCATGACAGCCCTCATACAACCATAGCAGACTTTGTGGAAGACGTCCCGCTCCCCTCGTAGACATAAAAAGCACATTCTAAAAATACAACACTTTTATATTCCTTTTTGCCAGCAGATCCTCTTAAATCCCTCTAAATCCTACACACTGGACTTTTAAGTAAAAAAGCCAAACATTTTTGGTTCCAGCTTCTCAAATATGAGGATTTAATAGCTGTAAATTGAATATCTTTGGGTTTTGGACAGTAAAACTTTAAGACACAACACGTTCTTGCTCCTACAAATGAAGAGTTTAATTCATTAGAAATATCGTGCACCCAAACTGAATTCAGTTCAGTGAGAGGTTTTGCTGCTGTCCTGTATGACCAGTAGCTTTCAGTGACTAATGTTGGCATACTCAAGCTTGATGTTCTTGAATGAGTTCACTGCCATTATGGCTCTTGTATACATGTGCTACTGTTAAGCTATGTTTCAGAATTCACCACACAGTTGCTTTAAGCCCTAAAAGATATTTTCATGCTAGACTTTATGTTTAGACAGCCAGCAAACATCAGAGATGTCCAAGTCAATATTTTTGTACCTTTTCTTTTGCTTCGCACAGTAAACAAGACCTGTGCCTTCACGTTCGTTCACCTTTTTTTATATTTGCTTTCTAAAGACCTATTCCATCTCTATCTATTTACCCGCGCCTCGTCCTCGCCTTGCATATCCTCTTTCTCTTTCTTTCTAACTCGTGTGTGCAGCACAAGGGCATGCTGTAAATCCTCATATATGCCTCTGACCTCTCTTTATAAGGTTACTCCCTCATTCATGTAGCCTGCAATCTCTTCCCATTAACCCTCTACAAGGAGAAGACCTTTCTGCTTAAAGATATGGTAGGAGGTGTGCGTGGCTGTGCGCTCTCATGTGTCTTTACACCTCATTTACCTGGCTTCCACTTCCTCTCAGGCACGTGAGCGAGGGGTGTGTGCAGCATGATGATGGAGACTTTTCATTGCATCTTTACAGCAAATTCAGTTCAGATCTCTGCGTGCAAATGTGCTGTAGGCGACAGCATGTATGCAGCCTTCATAGACTGAAGTCCCAGTTAGCACATTGCTGCTGCACCGCTGCGGCACTGTTTCTGGATCCCCAGGAGGAACTGATAGTAAGATCCTGCAGCACCGGTACAGGAGAAAAGCCTGGCGTGGGGAAGTCTGTAATGGGCAGTATGTAGGCCAAGTGTAGACAGACTTGTGGGTGTTTTGCCCTCCAGGGAATCACATTCCCATTGTTAATTTGAACTCCTCCTCCTGTTAACAATGGCACATCTCTTTCGTTTTAAGCCCTGAGCAAATCTTCATTCAGGCTCACAGTTTCAAGATGAATATTAGACACGATAGACGCGGAAATACATGGACTGTAACAATAAAGATGTGACTAAAGAACAAGCTGGAGCGTGGTATGAAAGGTAAAATCCCCCTTGAAACATTTGAACAATGTCAAGAAACAGCTTCAACATTGCTTTCTTTTGGATCAATTTTGTTGATGCTGTATTATAGACATAGCCCAAAAAATATACATTGTCAGCACAGCTACAAAGGTGTGACTGCAGGGAATGCCTAGAATTGCCACAAGTGAACATGGAGTTTGAAATATTGGTCTCAGATCAGGAGCCTCAATATTTTGGATCAATGTCAACAGTCAGAAAAGGAAGAAATCCGTCATAGAGGCAGCAGACATACTGATCCTCAAAAGATTATAATTCAGTGCAGCCACAGCTTGCATCTTTGCAGATCTGTCATCAGTGGTGTGAAACATTGTCCTTAAAAAAGATTTTTTCTTTTTAATTGGAGCACCAGAGGTTTTTCTCTGTTGGCTCTCATTCTTTTAGACCTCAAATACTACTAAAATTTTGGAAAGTTGTGACATGATGCAACATTTTATCACAGATTCTAGACTGGAACGCACTAAACATTATAAATTGTTATCTAACCAAGTATCTGAAGCTGGATTTACCTTCAATGTCACCAACTCAGGGCATGGCTGTTTTTTTTCAGTTGATCAGTTCTGGTCTAACCTTGCGAGGCAAGCTGAGAGATCACATGGTCACGTGATCCGTCTTGCCAAGCTTCAAGCTATGTGCTTGTGGCCGAAGACACTGGGGTTGAACCAATCAGCATCCCATGTGGATCCACTGGCAGCTAGAGACGACTTCTACGGGCATGGTTTTGATGTGTTGACCAGCGAGAGAAGCAAATGTTTATCTGAATACACCAATGGCGGCTCATGTAGCAGCTTCTCAAGAGGTTAGCCTAGTTGCTATAGCATCAGTTATATCAGAACTGGAGAGTGTATTTAATCGAAAGAAGGACAAAGAAAGGCTTTTCTCCATGTGTTCGCTCTTCTCGATTGCTCAAATTCGAACGGGCTCAGACAGTTTGGCTGAAATCTGCCAGTAATTAAAGGTGTAAGACAGATGTTTCATCCAATCACCTGCCAAGTATTTTTTGAAAGTGTCTCCCCTTTTCCAAGACAGTTTCTAGCTGCACCTTTCCAGGTGGTTCTTTGTAAACAACCATCTGGTGCGTCAGATTAATTCTGGGCTTGAAACAGGTCAATTCATTGGTCAGTTCCTCTGCAGAGGTTTTGTAAATGTATAACGGTGTTGTATTGTAAGATGTCAGTATAGTTCATCTAGTTGATGCCTGATCTATGAGATACTTATTTCCCCATCGACAGCGGCCTCAATTGATCGGCGTGCAATGCTGTCTCAGCTCGCATCCTTGCAGGTCTGTCATCAGCATGGTGTGAAGTGTATCAAAATATCTTTATTGGAATTGGAATGACAAGACATGTTGTAGTTTGAGTGTGTCAGGCAGGTTTATAGCAGTTTGGACGAACAAAAACAAGTCAATTCATCCAGTAAGGAACCATCTACCTTGCTCGTATGTCAGAGAACCAGGCAGTGACCTTCCTTCCAGTTTCTGGGCTGATGTTCTGTACCTGACCCTGACCTCTGAACCTCTCAAGAGTTTCTCTGAAGGGGGTTTAGTGTCACATCATAATAACATGAGTGTTTATAAGTTGATCTTAAGGTGAGATGACTACACTATGCTTGTGATGCTCCAGTAAACGGTGAACTGATCTGGAACACTAAGGCCACCAAGGCAGCCAATGAATCCAAAGGTGAAGGGTGAAGGATACAGGGTCCCTTTAATCCCTTTTACAGTGTATTCATGTTTGGCTACAGGCCTGCAGCAAACACATGCAGATGCACAGGCATTTCGGCCCCTTCCCGGACATTGTGTTCTTGGACCAGTGCTACACTTCAAATTGGTTGCCATGTGTTGCAGTGGATGGGTTCTGTCTATATACCAATGGATACTTGTTTTAACACAGAATTTATGGCGAGTTTTCCTTCAAGGTCTTTTAATGAAGTGTAGCTGCCTTCTAAAGGCTCTTTGAATGTGGAAACAGTCTTCTATCAACTGCCCGTCATACCTTGGCTTTAGGGATTTGTGTTCTTTACAGAACCACAAACTCTAAATTGAGATTGATCACTCTCTTTATCATTATAAGCAGTTAAGTGTTTTCTCTTTTTTAACGCTTTAAATGTGCCTGTTAAAAATGGAGCGGTAATGTAAGTAACGCTGCAATTGAAAATGAAACAGACAGGGCCCCAAATGAAGTGATGATTAAGTCACAGCGAGGCACCGGTTCTCAATCAACTTAGTGTTTCTGTGGGACCAAGGCAAATTAAAATCTTTAATATCTGCTATCACACTGATACAGAGTCACCAGATGGGCATCAAACATGTTTTCAGACATTTTCAGTCAAAGCATTGCCCTGGTTTCCTGTCTCTCTACACTTTAATCATCATATTAAATAATACAATACTTGAGAATGGTGTCCAGTAAAGATGGTGGTGGGAGTTAATGGTTCTGGAAACTAGCCCAGTAGAGCTAACTGGTTGCTATCCTTTGGCTACTGTTTCCATTTCTTCAGATGATGATGCTCACATCAGATTTTACAGTTCAAGCTAATTGTTTGCACAAGCAAGTAGATTATATTCAGTAAAACATGTATAAGTTGTGCTTTGGTAGTGTTGATAAAATTCAGCCATGATGTTAGCCTCACTTTCATAGTGGCACAAATTTGCCAAACAGATGTATTTATACATCTATAATGGGTCATAGCTTATAATATAAGATGTTCATTGTTGCAGATTTATCAGAGTTGATTATTGAGTTGGTCCTTGGCTCTCTCCTAGTCGTCCTTTATGTCTACAGTTACACTGCAGCTCTCTGTCTAACTAGAGAGCAGGCTCTTAGCTCAGCGCTCCTCCCCAGCTGCGATGCTCTCCCCTGGGGCTCCAGACACCAGTCAGGCTTCCCGGTCACGGGTCTTGTGCTGTCGCTGGCAGGCTAACTAGGCTAAGGTCACATTCCTGCCCAACATCTCGTCAGCAGATAAACAAATTCTGATAAAGATCTATGCCTTGCTGGCACACCAAAAACAGTTTGCACAAAAGTGTGTGTGTGTGTTCAAGATGAGTTTTTATTTAAAAACAAGAAGATTATTGAACCAACTGTCTCTGATCCTGCTAGCAAACAAGGCAGCACTGGATTCCTTGCTTTTGACCTTGAGATATGCTCGGTTTCAGATGCCTCTGTAGTTAATTATTCAATTTTCCACCTCTTCCTCTGCTGTTCACTTCCTACTCTGGGGCATCTGATGATGAGAAAAACACACATTAGTACACCTTATATATGTACTCATCAGTACATCACAAGCAGAATGTGATCAGCTCTGTCAGGCCAGTCATCCAGGTGAAAATACATTGTACACAGTGTGGCTGTATCTGTGACACTGTATCCACTCGAGGGATAAAACATGTTACATAGCCAGGATAGAAATTACCTCAACACTACATTGTTATTAAATGTAAATGTCATGAGAGCAGGTAGAAACATTAATACCACAGTGACACCATAGTAGAAGCATCTAGGAATGTATAAATATAACAATGATCAATCAGAGTAAGTAGAGATGTAATTACATCACTGCTAATAGAAAAACACTTTCACTGCAGGTGGACATATTATCATGGTGCATAGAAATATAATTACCAATGAATATGTGACTCAGATGTTGTAGGTTGAGGCACCAAGTAGATATGATGGCCTGAGTGTGTGTTTGCAGGGTGATCATGGGATCTTTTCTGGTATATCTCGAGATCTTGTGGAACAGTGCTGCAGCCAGCAGCTACCTCAGCAGGGGCTCCAAGTCAAAAAGCACAAAAACAGACTTTCTGCTCAGCTCGGCCCAGCGGCACATTCTGCCACCCTTCGCCGCTGAATAGTTCTACCAAGCTCACGTTGAATTTTTCGACTGTAAATGTAAATGGCACATAGACCTAGTCTGACACGACAGGTGGCCTAATATGTGAGAAAGATCATGGTGTGCCGTTTAATAGGAAAGACATCCTTCACAATGGGCCTCATTTTCTAAATTTAAAATGAGGGCATTATAACATGTATCTGTATTTGGAAGTCACAAGATGATCACACTAAAGCTATTCCTGTAAGCTTTCTGTCACTTGATTTGTCGTCCTCATTAAATGAAAAGCTAAAATTTGTCCGATCAGGAAAACATCGGCAGATCAAGCCAAAACTTTTTATCGTCCAATTTTTACCACAGCTGTTTCTTACAGTCAAATATGGTGTTGGATTTCTTCTCATCAAAGATTGATAGCTAGTTGTTTATTATTATCTCCCACACCAATGATAAAGCAGCAGAACAGCAGCAGGCTTAATTGCTGTTTGGAAAATAAATCAACACGTTTAGCTCCAGTGTGCTTATCTGGGTGCTGAATCCTCAAAAAATTTGAACATAAAAATCATTAATAGAAAAGCACTCACATGAAGTAATTAATAGATGTTGCATGCAAACACCCTTCAGTGTGCAAAATAGCGCCAGCATGTCCAATTGATACTTTAACCATGCAGAAGAAATATCCATACGACAAAGTAGCCATGCATGATGCCTTTCTGTTCCTGACGTTTCCATCAGTGGCTGCCAGCTGTAGTGGCTTTCCAAGAAGCTGCTGAGTGGCTTCAAATAACTACGTCAGGCCCTAAAGGATGTGGTGTGAGCATAGAGTGTTGAATCTCTTGTACCTGCACGTAACCAATCATGCTTGTTGCCGTTAGCATGTAAGCATCCATAAAAGCCACCCTGCAGATGTACGATGAGAACTACAGACAATGTAATTGAATCAGGCTTTGTTGCACAGACAAACAGATGGTGAGTCGAACCAGTGTGAGATAACAGGAAGAATTATTTTGGGTGAAGTAATTTGACCTTTCAGTTTATATGCCCGTACTCCCCGGTAAAATCAGAAATAATGATCCCTATTGCAGGCCGACAAGCAGTCAATCGTTTTGAAACGAGGGTTTCTTACAGTATTGTATCTAAACATTAATCAGCCCACTGGATGCTGTTTAACAGGTCAACATGTTCTTTTGCAATCATTTGATTCTCTGACGTAATCGGAAATGCATTTAAAATGCTCCCACTGCTGTCTGACAAAGAATAAAAATACACAGCCTCTTGTGTTTCATAATGTACTAAAAAATGGGCCATTTTCACCGCTAACAATGAAAGGATTAGAAGGGAAACATGCCATTAGACATACGTGTTATGAAATCTTAAAGACCACCAAAATGTAGCAGAGTGAAGGAAGAGTATCGTTTCAAGGACATGCTGTCCTTAAAATGGCTTTGTAGCATTATAAAGGCGCAAAAAGAGTGTAAAGTAAGCTTTTAGATGTAAACATCTGTATTTTAAGTGGAAACAACAGGACAGGGTTGACTTTTTTGGATGCTTGTTGCACAAATGTCTGACAACTTCTGGCTTTCTTACCTTAACTGCTATAAGAACATTTATATTAAATTCCATAAAATTTTCAAAGCAACAAAACTGCCTGTGCAGAGTTTCTGTCACTACCCGGTCTGAGTAGCACATGTGTGAGCCCATCCAGCATCTTGGATAGCTATGTACGGCAACACCACGAGGACAAACCACATGGATAAGCGCAATAAAACCAGAAATTTAATTAGTTATTAAGTTAGTTTATGATTATGATTACATTTGCTTATTTACTTCAGATGGTTGCGTTGTGTTTTTTGCAAAAAGGGACCCGAACGCAAGACACACAGAGGCATGAAGGTAAAAGAACAAAAAAGCAAGCTTTAATAATAAGCTGATATCCAAAGTCCAAACTCAAAAATGCAAACTGCACAAAAAGCAACAAGGAGAATCTAAGAAAAGTAAGTAATACAAAAAAAGGAGGACACTTAATGGGCTAATGAACAAATGAAACACAGGTGTACACAGAAAAAGGGCGGAGAAAGACAAAGACAGGAAGTGGAAAGTCACTAGACACATGAGAATGAATACTACAAAATAAAACAGGAAATGACGAACCAAAAATCCAAACCTTGACAGTGTGGTGGTTTGTCAATAAAGCCCCTTTGAATTGAGTTGATTGAAGAAATGCTAGCTGTTAACGCTAGCTGTTCTTAGCTAGTGCACAAACTGGCAACCACTTGAGGGAGCAGATGATTCAAACAACAGTGGTGTTGTGATGTGAATGCAATGGAAGGGGGGAGATGGAGTGGCTGAATGTTATCAATAACACCTTTAAATCAAAAATATGTAAATTTGCCTGAAAGAGAAGTCAGCAAAGTGATCCAGTAATGTGTATTACACAGAAATATTCAAAGAATCTAAAGTTTAATAAGATTAGCTAACATTAACCACCAAATGTAGCACATAAACTCCAGCGTGTGTGGAAGTGAACAATGCTTTATTGCTGATGAACTAAACCCTCTACTTTCAAGAGGAGGACATTATTTCTTCTTTTTAAAGTGACACAAACTGGCTTTAATACCAAAACCTCTTACTTAGAACACTGTGTAACAATGTCCAAATAGAAAAGTAGTAGTATACGGTATGTTGCCTCAGAGGAACACTGCAGACATGACTGATTTGGTAACAACTGCACAAGTAGCTTCTTCTGACCGGCATATCTTGGCTGTATTTCCCTGGTCCCATGTCATTTCTATTGTTTCTTTAGGCCATGATGTCATACTGTATTTGTCAAAAATGACATGCAACATGTAACATAACCTCACATAATTTAGGTTGTTCGTTAACCTGCACGGGAGGATATATTTGTCTGTGTTTTCCTATTTGTTTGTCCACATTATAATAATAAATATACGGCCAGCTCTGTTCTAATATGTGCTGTTTACTGTAAAACAGTCACCTTCTCACACAGATTGTAAGTGGGAGATTGAATGACTCTGTGTGTGTGTGTATGTGTGTGTGTGTGTGTGTGTGTGTGTGTGTGTGTGTGTGTGTGTGTGTGTGTAAGGGAGAGGCCAGCTGGATGGGCCTGGCATTGGGTTACAGAAGGCATGGAGTAGTTTTTGCTCTGACTGTCTCAGATCAATTAAGAGGGAGAGTGGGGGAGAAAGTGATGGGGGTGATGAAAGAAATGGAGTAGATGAGGAAAGAGGAAATGACTGAACATTAAGTTGACAGGTGGAGGGGGGACAGTGGGAGGAGGAGAGACAGAGAGATAAAACATGAAAAAAAAGGGAGGCAGAGGATATTGCAGGGGGAGAGGATGTAATGAAATGGCTAGCGATGCAATAAACACAACTGCTGCTGTGTCACTGAAGAAAGAGTTTGTTCTTAAAGGAATCAGCCCATGCTCGGGCAAATAAGCTCTCTGCTTGAATCACTCCAAGCTTCACCTTCGCAGGTCCTCGCTCTTAAATATGCTCTTGTGTTTTTGAGGCAGTGCATAGCTAAGCAAACAAAGAAAATCAAATACAGGACATGCAGAGGTGACGTGTTGTGAATCACTCTCGAAGGAAATCATTTTTTTTTTTTTTTAGACGGGATGAGATGCTGAAAGCAGAAAATATGCGCAAATGCATGCAATGAATCACAGCTGGCTTTAAAATAATACGTAGAGGCTTAATCAAGGGGCGAGAAAAATGTGAGATTTATTTTTTCATCTATCACATTTCCCTGTGTGTGACAAGCAGCAGCACCGTAATTGATGTATACGCTGCACAGCAAACACAGCAGATTATTATTCAACAAGTGAGGGTTACAAAGCTGCAAATCAAATGTTGAGGATGTCTCCAGCTGGGACAACCGTCTACCATTTTTGTTTACTAAATTTCTGCAACTTGTGTTTACATTTTGCTAAAAAAGGAGTCAGGTCCAGTAGCCCCAACAAAAACTGTGATGTGATTTAACTGATACTAATTGAAATCCATTTACAGATTGTGATTCATATGATTAAAGGGAACGTAAGCGACAAAAAATTAGGCAACAGAGAACAGATACAGTATGAACTCCAGCCTGTGATACCCAGCTGCTCTCCCTTCATTATGCTGTGTGTTGGAAATGTGTATTATTAGAATCATTGGATTATTTAAAGATGGGCTTAGCGCGCCACTTAATCTTTTGCCATGACTTAGCCTTCCCTCACTTCCTTTGTTAAAGAGAGAATGGGTCTTTTCTTTCTGAAATCCACTGCCATCGAAACACAATGCAAAGGTCTTCAGATACAGTAGCTGTCACTTTGATTGTCAGTCAGTAATGAGCTTCGCTTCAATCATTGATATTTTATAGGTGATAGCCATCTCAATTCGTGTAGGATCATAACCATCATTATAATTATACTTGTTTTATGCTCAGAATTTCATTGTGTTTTATAACCTAGAAGATAGACAGAAAAGATGATAGTCAATTACTATCTATTAGAAGCCTGCCAGTAACCACAAACCTCCATCAACTGTGAGTCTAAGGATATCATTCTTGTAATTATAGGTGAAAGAGATTTTGACCCTCAAGCTCCCGTAGGATTTGGAATTCAGTTGGTATAGCGAGTTTGCTGTTTTGTAGTACCGTCCGATAGTTTAGTGGGAATTATCAAAAGCTATGTATCAGAGCAAGCATTATATACCATCATGCATTGTGCTGGAGGGGGAAAAAAAGACTCATGGTGTCTAAAGGTGTTTTTTCATTTGACATTTTCAATGAGCTCACGATATAGTCCTCTATATAGGACGTCCTAGGTAGTGACTGAGTGGTTGATTTGGGACACGACCTCTACCTTTAACGAAATTATCTATAAAAGATGAATGCAGTTCAAGGTTAATTTTTTTTGTACTTCCCACAGTTTTCATTAGCAAAGTGGCAGATGTCACATACATTGTCAAGTGCAGAAGGATTTCAATTCATTGACGAAGACTGTCAGATACAGTGAGTGTGTTTGAGCTGAATTAATGTTTTTTTTTTCTGTAGAACAAACTGTAGACACAACATTGACACGTATGGTTGTCGTAGCTAACGTACACATCCAGCAGACACAGAACAACATTAGCCTTCATCTTGTTTCTGTCCACCGAGCAAATATAAGTCCCATGCTGACTCTTTTTTTGCTCCGTTTTTGTTCTCCACCAACTCATCAGAGAAATATATGGCTCTTAAGTTGTTCATCAGTTTCTCGCTAAATTTGTCTGTCTGCTGTTTGATGCTGGGCAGGCACAGGAGCTAGTGTGATAAATCTGTGTGGGGTTGTCACTATGAGCGAAACCTTGAGAAAGAAATAGATACTGTCACTTTTCCAAAAAAAATATCATAGCCACAGAGCACAGACTTCCATCAACACTGCACACCAAAAACACCATAACTGTCATTTTAGGTGAGATTGAATTTTTCGACCCTGAAAACATTTGGAAGCTGCTCTCACCTTTTGTGATTCTAGTCGTGGAAATGCCAGATCTAAATAAAAATCTAAATATAACGAATTGTTACTTGGCTCCAGACCAATCAGTCCACCAAATGTCATGGATAATTGTTCTAAAATTGGTGCGATCTCCTGCTGACAGACACAACATCCTCAGCAGAGAGAAAACCTGTACAAAAATGTGCTTGTTTTTATTCCTACTTCTGTCATGTATCGTCTTGATTACCAGTAGCAGACTGTATATACAGCTCTATTAAGGTTATATTCTAATACCCGGTCTCATTACCTATTTCTCGGTACCATCGGCGAGTGACAACTTCCAAGTATTTACTGCTCTAAATGAAAGCAGCAGGATGATTTGTCCTGTCCTTTCTCTGCAGGTAAATGGCTGTTAACTCAAAAATCTGAAGATGGTTGATGAGAGGGTTATCAATCACATGTGATAACATCCCTCAGGCTGTATATTAGCAGGATAATGGTTAATGTGTCGTATATGTTTCCCAGACATGGTGTTTGTCATGTCGTGGACGTGCTATCAGGAGGATCAGGAGGATTAGATTATTTAGAGATGCACCTAAACCCCTTAAGGTGATATTTATACTGCCCTGACTTCGCTGCATGGTGCTTCACTTTTGATAGCTGCTGTGGCTGCCTTCGACTATTTATAACAGTCTTTTTTTTTACTTGCTTTCCTTCTTTATCTACCTCGATCATCCCTTCTGTCTCCTTCTCCCCTTTCCCCTCCCTCCCCGTCCTCTCTTCCTTTCTGCGTCACCGTATCTGTGCATTGAGCATGAGTGTGTGTGCCTAATGACAGAGATGCAGAGGCGGCTTGCATGGAAACTAAAACAGAAGCTGTCCTCCTTCTCATTCTGCCTCTCTCTGTCACACACACACAGACACACACACACACACAGCCCCAAACAGAATAACTGTTATTTAAAGACCAGAGCTGTACTTGCTCATTTGTGGGGGGAAAAAAAGAAGAAGAAGAAGATGAAGAAGAAGCCTTGGAGAGATTGATGGGTGGAGTAGACGAAGGGAAAGATGGAGGGAGTGAAGAGAGGGGAGGTGGAGAAGGGAGGTACCTAGTGATGGAAAGATGAGAAAGAAGCAGGGGGCGGACGAAAGGGGATGATGTCATCTTTTAACCCTCTCCCGCTCCCCTCTCTCCTCCCTCCTGTTTCCTCCCCAGACTCTTCCTCCTCTCCTCTCCTCTCCTCTCCTCTCCTCTCCTCTCCTCTCCTCTCCTCTCCTCTCCTCTCCTCTCCTCTCCTCCCCGTGTCTCTCTCTCCAGCAGGACTATATTTAGATTTGTGCAGCTGTGTGTGTGTGTGTGTGTTTGTGTTTTGATGTCGTTGCAGGCTGGTTGGCACTGCTCAGTCTTATACGTTACTGCTCATTTTACCAAATGCATCCACCCCTCTCCCTCCTCTCACTGCCAACATCTTCTCTACGTCACATGCTGTCTTTTCTCTCTCGGTGTGTGTCAGATCTTTTTTTTTTTATCAGCCTCTTCCTCCTAGGCGTACTTATTCCCTGTTTTCTCATATTGATCATCAATAAATTAATGCTACTAACGTATATCGTCTGTGTCGCCAAATCCTGATCAGTCCTTTCACTTTATTCCATTATTATTCCATATATACACCGCCCTGCTGCAAAGACTCGCTTGTGCACCAAATGTGTTTCAATAGTCCCCAACAGAAGCACTATTTCCTCATGTTTCCAAAAAAACTACAGTGCCCAGCTGTTTTAGGTAATGACTTGCACTAAAAAAAAAACCTCCTGTCTCTTTAAGGCCCGCCCTCCCGACAAACCCAGTCTCCACTGATTGGTCAGCTCGCGCCCGACCCAGCACAGCTAACAACAACAGATCAGCTGTGCTAAATGAATTACGTACCAAACTTATGCAAATGTGTGACTCTGTGATGTAGTGTGATGTCACAAAGTCACAGAATTAAAGGTGAGACTGCTGACGAGGCGTTTCAGGAGCAGTGATTTCAGTGGGAGACAGGAGCTTCTGTTGGTGCACTTGAACTATCCAGTATGGTTCATCTTGTGTACTGGATAATGTCCCATGCGCATAAAGACAAATCCAGTAACTCTTGCTCTTGCCTGTAAGCGGTACAAACATTTTTCTTTAACACAACAACTAATATAAAAGGAAGCTGAAGAGGCAGAGCCAGCCCATTTTTGTTATTTTGGTTTCATTTTCATGATACAGGCGTCTTAGTCTAGTAGCTACTGAGCAGATGTCTCCCTCCCTTGGGTTTCTGCTGAGGAATTTTAATCACCTTTGAATATTTATGACACATCGAATCAAGTTATTTGATATTTTAAAAGATGAGTAGGCTGCTAACCTGATCCAGCTCATGCTAGTTAAGAGAATTTTTAATTAGATTCGACCAAATGTCTGGCATTTTAATATCCCCTCATTTGTGAGTATTATTATTTATTTGATATCATACAGCACCTCTCAGTATCTGCAGTATTTAAACTGATCCAGGTTTTCTAGACTGTATGGAATGTGACCTGTCTCTACCTGTCTACTTTTTTTTTTACTTGTCACAGTATGAAATATTTGGATTGGACTTTCTGCTATTGTGGAAACTTTCTCCACAATAGCAGAACTTTTTTTTTCTCTTTCAACCACCTACAGCTTCTATTGCAGCCTCTCCATGTGTGGAATAGGGAAATCTCTCATTGAGTTTCCTCACCAGAGGTTTCTCACATTACTTTTCCTCCTGCAGCAAAGCATCTTTTACTCTTCTATGACAGCTACAAGGCAGCGGTGTTGATGTGCACATTTAAAACCCCATTATACATTGTAGTTATGTGATGTTTTGCTTTAAATGTAAGTTGACATGCATGATTTTGCTGACAGATCAGAAGTCTTTCGTTTTTGGCCTTCATCAGTGGTTTCTGCTGTAAAACTGTTTCTTAAAGGCTCAGTTATTTTAAAGGATCAGTAATTTTATTTTAGCCTCTTGGGGGCAGTGCTACAAGCTTGGATCCAGTGTTGATATGGAAATATTTATTAGCGTAGTTTTAAAAAGAAAAATAAGTAGAACTGTAAGTTCCTTAGATAATGAATGAAGGGGTGTTAAATTAGAGAATTAATAGCAATACAAAGCTGGAAGCATTTTGTATTAGTACTCATAGCTAACTGTTTATAAAAAAAATGAATTAAGAGTGTAATTGCTTAAGCTGCATTGTGTTTTCAAGGCTTGCTGTTCTTACTGTTTGTTTTCCATGCTTTTATAATTGGTAATACAACTTTGGTAATGGTGTGCCGTGTTAACGATATGGGTTTTTAACCTCGAGGGACTTTCCTGATGAAATAAACATAGATGTTAAAATGTAATGTTGCATTTTGGATTTTATAACCGCAGCAAGGCTTGTTGGTTACGAGAACCAATTTAGATTGTCAGAAACGTGAAAATTGCTCAGTCATAAATGCCTCACCGCCTGTGATTAAGATCTTAGTTAAAATTATAATCACTTCACTGACATGATATTAAAAGCCGCTTTGAATGAATGAGTCTAGAGCGACCTGTGTTGACTGAATAATAGCACAGTCGAAGGAAAGATAAAATTCACTCGCCTCACTGCCTTGTTGTACACTGAGTTTGTGTTTCTTTCTTCCAGTTGTGAGCATTTTCTACCCTGTAAGATGACTAGTGGCAACACTGACAACCAATAAACAGCTTTAGCCCATTTGATTTGCCTTTGAATATGTACCGTGACTCTGTCTGTGCCTGTCATCTCCCTACACTTCCTGTCTTTTTTTTTTGCCCTTTCATTTTCTTTTCATCCGCTCTCTCTCTCTCTCCCACACTTGCTCTCACATGACCCACTAAGTCTCTTCATTCCCTTCATCTTCCCTCTGTTTTTCTCACCTCCTATCTCACTCGCTGTCTTCCAAACACACATAACATGCCTTTTTCCTTCCCATCGTCTTTTCGCCTCGCTCTGTTCTTTTTTTTTCTCGGTCCCAGCACAGCACATCTTCATACAATTACTCTCCATTAAAAATGGATTAGATTTCACCTTCACAGTCTGTCTAAAGAGGAAGAACAAGAGGTAGGGATAACAAAAAAAGAGAAAAGGAACGAAGGAGGAAGAGATAGAAAGGAAATCAAGGGAAAGGAAAATATATTGGTCGAGAAAGAAAGGAAAGGAGGAAATGGTGATAAAGGGTTAGGAAGATGAAAAGAATCAAGCTGCGGTTATCTCAGACCAGCCAAGAACCTCAAATACAGAAGTGATTTGCAGTTGCCTTGCAGATTTAGACTTGCATTATTTCTCAAAGTGAAGTGAGAAGAAATAGTTCCCCCTCTCAAACTTTTCACACTTTTCGTTTTTTCTGTCACAGATAGTCAGAAAACTGTGTGAACTCGACTGTCACACGTTTGTCCAGTCACTGAGATATGGCTGCCGTTCAAGAACAAACTGACTGCTCAGTACAGCTCAGCGGACAGACTCACAGATGTCAACACCAGATGTAAAACGGGCAAAAGGGAGAGTTGCGGAAAAGTCAGAGAAAGTTGATGCAGGTCACGTCATCAACGTTCAACGGACTGAAAAACAGGAAGAAGAACAGTTCTGGTATTCTGAGGCTTTATGCACAAACAACACACAGTCGTCGACATATAACAAGGAAACGTTCTGAGACTTTTGCCTGAATAGAAATGTAATATTAGGATTTCAATTTAAACTAAATATACATAATATCCTTAAAATTAGGAATCACAATCTTGCATTTAAGTTTTGTAGCAGGAACTTAGACTTTAGACTTTGAATAAATACTCTGGTGAATAATGACACTTAACATCTTAAGTATAGAAAGCACAGTTGATCATAATTGCTAGAATAAAAGGCCTCTTTCATTGTCTTGTGCCTTGACACATCAAGCAAAGGGCAGTCCTCCTATTGTTGTGCAGCTCCATGCCAAATGAAGCAGATGGTCCTGGTGTGCCCACAAGAGGTGAGGGGGTTCTGGGGGTTGGAAGCGCTCCAGTCAGCCCCCCTTAACCCTCCTGTGTTTCCCACCTGGGGGTTAAGAAGGGTTAAATCTAATCTGCTCCTGCTGTGTGTGTGTGTGTGTGTGTGTGTGTGAGCCTTGGATCATCCTCTTTCCAACTGCACAGTTACTGTAGTCTAGACTGCTTCCCAGCCATTGGTGAAGCTGTATTGTTCTCTTCTGACAGAGGGGAGATTATTTGTTCAACTTTAAGTAACCGGTAAATGTGGTACGCCTACATAAGGGGCCAGGCTGAGACCACTATTCTCTTTGGGGCGGCACAGAAGTCGGTGTCTTGTTCATTTTTTTTTCTTTCAGCGTGGCATGGCTCCCTAAGCTTACTAGTCTCTATTTTTGTTCACCCACTCTTTTATTTATTCACTCAGGCACCAGTGACGACTAAATAAACACCAAGCTTACAAGTATACTATTAGGAATTGTGTATAATGGGCTGCCTCTTTTTAGCCACACTGTTAGCGTGGGGTCTAGGGATGGAGATATCAGACTGTCGGTCGGTCTACCACTTTGTACCAGACTGAAATATCTCAACAACTATTGGGTGAATTGCCATAAAATCTCATATTGACATTTCTTGTTTCCAGAGGATGAATCCCATGAGCTTCAGTTGAACTTTGCATTTATTGGTAATTAGCAAAGTTCACATGCAGGCACGCTAAACTAAGATGGGGACATTTTACCTGATAAACATTAACATTATTATTAAATTTCATGATCTTTACACGCACAAGAACATAGACAACAGGGGAAAAAAAAACAAAAAGCACAATAGGTCTACTTTTATGAAAATAAACTAGAAAACATGCATAAACCTTTGTAAAGAAGACCAGATTTTATCTGTGATATGCACAGTATTTTATTTACCCCCCCCAGGGAATCAATTTAAACTATGTCTACGGTAATCCACGGGTATCAGCCGTATTCTCTACATCTGTGAAAAGTGGTGTTTTTGGAGGTACAGGGTTTTAATCCGACGGCCGGCAGCAGGTTGTTTCATTGTGACGAACAGGTCTTGAGAACGAATCTGACAGGTAATAGGACTGAGATACAACACAGCCCTCTGGAGGGAGGTGTGTGTGGACGTGTGTGTGTGGGTGTGTGTACAAATGTGTTTGTAGAGTAATAGTCTGCTCTCTTTCCCTCATTACCTTTGAGAGAAGATGTAGCATGTTGAATACATCTCTGTATCCTCCAACTCTCCCACCTCGTCAGACGATTCACCACCGAACACAAAGCGCCTTTCAGAAAACGCCATCAGATTAGGCTGAGCTGCATCACCTTTTTTTTTGTCCTTTAACCTCTGTGGCTAACATTTCTCCTCTCTCTCTCTTTCTTTCTCCCTACCTGTCAATGATGCAGACGCCCCGGTGGCAGAGTTACATGACCTGTTCTGTAAGAAGCTGCAGCAGTGCTGCGTGCTGTTTGATTTCCTCGACTGCGTTGCTGACCTGAAGGGGAAGGAGATCAAACGTGCAGCCCTCAACGAGCTGGTGGAGAGCGTGGCCACAAGCAGAGGAGTCCTCATAGAGCCTCTGTACCCAGAGGCTATAAAGATGGTAGGAGGGGAGGCGGAGAGGGGAGGTTAGGGGCTGGATGGATTGATGAAAGGAAAGAAATGAAAGACAGATATCAAAATGTCAGAAAATGTAACCTGGAAGCTCAAGAATATAGTCTCGGAAAGATGGTTGAAGGAGGAAAAAACAGAAGGTAGACATTGTGAAATCCAGCTGAGGACCTCTGGAGAGACTATGAACAAAAAGGTGGTGAGGAAGGAAGAGAGGGATGGATAGATGAGGCGAGGAAAGGAAAGGAAAGATATTTACAAAGGGTGCTAAGTAGCAATAGGCTGCACAGATGGCGAAGGAAGAGAGGGAGGAATAAGAAAGATAAAGTGGAGTGTAGTGGAAAATGTGTGGACACCATCGCAGAGCACCAGAGGTCCCAGAGGAGATGAAGAGGAGGAAAGGGAAGAGGGGATTGAGGACAGAAGGTAAAGCGAGGGGAGGATATAGCTTATGTTATGGAATCGCTATGCCCAGAGGAGGATGGGAAAATGCTGATAGGACAGAGGGACGGGATGAAAGGAAAGTGAGCGAAAGCTTTAATGTGTGGCCACCAAAAAAAGATAATAAGAGTCCACAGCAGTGCTCCGAGCTAAATGCTAACATCAGCATGCTAACATGCTCACGATGACAATACTAACATGCTGAATGTAAACAGATATAATGGTTACCATGTTCATCATCTTAATTCAGCGTATTAGCATGACATGACATGGCATGACAATTCAGCGTATTTCAAAATCTGAGTGAGGTTTACATGGTGATGTGAAAGGAAGAGATACAAATTTACCAACGCAAACAGGAGTACGGATAGGAGGATAGAATGGAAAAGAAAATAATGCTGAATAGGAGCGTTGGGATTTACCACAGTTGCTTTTTGCAATATAGTTTAAGCACTAAATGGCCAGTGGAGATGCATTTGCTGAATAAATCATGACATAGCGAGCAGTCAGGTTGCACGGCTTAATACCTGATTCTCAAACAGCAGAATTAAACATGTTGTCAAGTAAGTCAAGACCATAATTACCGTTATTTTCCCCTAATTATTGACAGTTGTCATCAGGTAAAGTAGAGCAATACTGCCAACTGTTTTACCTACTTTATAAGCTTGATTTAGTAACTTAGTTTTAGTTTTTATAACACCAGCTATTCATCCTGGATCTATCCGGAGAGCTAATTTTGTGTGTAGTGACACAAATCTGTGATGTGCATCATGTTGAAAAATTAGCACAATGAAGTCTAGAAATGAGTCAAAGGATGTTTTCGCTCTGTCATGACTATGACTGAACTGCACCAGGACAGTTACGAAACAAGATTTCAATCAGCCAAATTGAAACTATTACTGTACATCCCCCAGTTTTCTTTCAGTCCTGAAATAAAGCCCTGGATATCCACCACATTAACAGGAATGTACCGTATGTCATGTAGTTCTTTCTAATCTCTCTTTCTACCCGTCCACCTCCTTCCCTTTCCATTTCACTTCTCTCTGACCTGCTTTTCCCCTCATCTCTCTTTATCCCCTTCTTGTATCCACTTCCCTTTTTCATCTTTTCCACTTCCTATTTCCTTCCTCACGTTCCTCCTCCTATTCCCATTTCCCTTTTCCCCTCATCGTCCTTGTTTGCTGTTTTCCAGATCTCGGTAAATATCTTCAGGACTCTCCCACCCAGCGAGAATCCTGAGTTTGACCCTGAGGAAGACGAGCCGACACTCGAAGCCTCCTGGCCGCATCTGCAGGTACATCAAACATGCAAAAATGCATGTTGTGGTAAAATAATGACCATATTCTCAAGATTTACATAATTACATGCAGAGGGCAAAGGGAGGAAAGGGCAATTTTTTCAGCAAAATGTGTTGAATTTGTAATCTTTCTGCCAAAAAAAATGTTGTTTTGTGGTGCACATGCTTTGTTATTAAAGTAAAACACATACAGTGCCAGTAAGTACCATGAAAAATGAGCCTGACTATATATTATATACTGTGTTGGGGGGGAGCAATGCCATAATGCACACATCTCCCACCAGGTGTTGGTGTTAATGCAGCATTCAGCACTTATCTGCACATAAACATACTGTACCTGAGCCTGAAGTCTGTTAGATCGGTTAAATCCGCTGTTTAAAGCATAAAAATGTACGACCTGTCATGTACCTACCTGTACTTTTATCAGCCTGAATCACAAACTGTGAAGCCCTAACAAAGAAGGAAGTCACATCTCATAAATAAACTTGTGATGTTTGCCCAGATGACATTTGGGCGTGGTAATACAGTCACTTTTGCACCTTCAGGAAGAGATGAGTCAAAACGTAAGCGTGAAGTCCAAACTGGCTCATGAAACAACATCTTTTTCTCCCTTTCCTGCTCAGTTGGTATAAAGCGTTACTGTCTAAGCATACGAGCAAGTTTTCTGATGTCAACTTTTTGAGACTTCTGGGCTCAGACTTTTCCAACAACTCACCTCCTTCTGCCTTTTGATGAAATTATTATGCCAGCAACTTTAAAAGAAATAGTTTGCAATAGTACATCCTCTCCCTTCTTGCTGAGACTTAGATGAGAAGATTGATACCACTCTAATATGTGTCCAGGCAGTATTAATCCACAGCCTGCAGCCTGTTAGCTTCGTTTAGCATGAAGATGTATTTTCATGTGTTTAGTCCGTATCAACAACAAAACTGCATAAAAACAGCGCTCCTTTTTCTAAGCTTGGCTAACCACATCTTACTAGCTGGAGGCTACAACTCCAGTTTCACACTTGACACACAGAGATTGATTGTTGTGCTAAACCAGGATCATATATTCATGCTGTTGAATAGGAATGAAAAGGTAAAAAGGTAGCACACAAACAATTTATTCAAGAAACATGCCAACGTTTTGGTGTTTGTGCTACTTTACCAGTTGGGAGTGTACAAAACAAATGACAGAACTTGACTTGACAGTCTTGTTTGCTTTCTTTTCATCCTTGTGATGCTGTCTGGGTTGTGAACTAACAGTCTTTAGCTAAATAGCTCTAAATATATTAAATGACGTCTAATTACTTGCTGTTTGTGTCTCCGTTAGCTGGTGTACGAGTTCTTTCTGCGTTTCCTGGAGAGCCCGGACTTCCAGCCCTCCATGGCCAAACGCTACGTCGACCAGAAGTTTGTCCTGCAGGTAATTCTCTCTCTCTCCTCCGAAGATGCCTTTTGTTAAAATTCAAGGGATTTAGTTGAACTTCTCTGTTGTCCTGGACTCCATTTCTAAACAGACGTTAGCTACGGTTGCTCTCTGTTAGCGGAGCGTAGAGATGCACTGAGGCACTCGAGAGCGTGCATAAAGTCACATCTTTTGGACCGAGTTCTTCACAAAGAAATCCACAGTCCAGCAGCATTAAACAAATTATCCACAGGCTTGTATAGGCAACTGAGACAGATGGGGGAAGTCCCAATTTTTCACATCACGTCACAATCTGCTCACATATGGCCATAAAAAAGTGATTAATATGTGTAAATTGCTACAGATAGTTACACAGAGCCCCTTTAAGACGTTTAAGACAAATTTATGAAGCTCCTCTTTGAAACATCCTGCTTTATTTAGGAAATGAATGAGGAAAAAACAGACAAATACACCAGAACTTATTTTGGTAGGCTTTATTGTATGGTAAGGGATCAGGTGTAGGAGTGAAAATACAGTAGTTAGCATGAATGTAAGATTGGATTTGGGTGTAGGGTTGAGAAGGTTAACCTATGATTGCAGTAAGAAAAGGTCCTCACAGGAGCCACATTACAAGCATGCTCTACTTGTGTGTGTAATTATCATATGTGTGTGTAGCTCCTGGAGCTGTTCGACAGCGAGGACCCCAGGGAGAGGGAGTACCTAAAGACCATCCTGCACCGTGTCTATGGAAAACTACTGGGCCTCAGAGCCTACATCCGCAAACAGATCAACAACATCTTCCTCAGGTACAGGCTGCCTTTCACCAATCCAATGCACAGGGTTTGAAGGCACTATTTATAGCATTTCAACATCGATAAATCAAACATTAGCCAACAAAGACCATCAGCGGGGGGAACAGCTGTGTTTATGGCCTGTGCAGTGCATTTTGTTTTTTAGCTCGGTGCGTCACTGGAACAAATAAAGATGATTTTACAACACAAAACAGGAACATTTGTTTGCAACTTTAAACAAGAAGTCAGGAGGCATATTTATTGCTATCAAGAGCACTCACATATCATTTGGTTACCCTCTTGAAGTAAGACCAGATTGAAGAAAATTAAAGCTAAATCAGCTATTTCGTTTGAATTGGGGCAGCATGTCACCAGGGAAACCGCTAACTGCTGCCAACTGTAGCTGCTATGAGCTGGTTAGCTCAGTCCAGACTGGTTGCTTGGAGCGCCAGGGGAGCGTTGGTGTTTACACTGCTAGCATAAGAACTATGCTTTGCTATCTGGTTAGCATGATAACTTCAGTAGATATCCCTGCAACACAATACATAGACAACTTCAAAACTTAAAATTCTTACATATTGCACCTTTAACACATGAAACCAGGCACGAACAGCGTAAAGATTCTCTTTCATTAGCTGCATTTATATGAGTGTTAATACTGTATTTTTCTCCATATGTAACTGCCTCTGGTTTTGGCTTTCCTGCTACAAATTTGTTGATGCTTCTGTAGTTCTTTGGCTGACTCTGAGTTACCCCTGGCGGGCTGACATTAATAGTTTTCCCACATAGCTGCTTGTAATTACGGCCTGTGCGATATGATGTGAATAGGGCACGAACAACAACACAGAGGAGAGTGGGAGACAAGTGGCGGCGTTGTTTTGTATTGTGACAAGTGGCATCATGGTTTAAGAGACATTTCAAAATTTTGAGAAGCACAAAATGTTCCAGCTCTTAATTTTCTGACTCAGTCGCAGTGGTACTCTGCCACAAACAAACAGGCACAAGGTGTACACAAACATGACTGTGCGCATTTGCAGTCACAACACTCACTGAATCAGCCATCCTGCGTCTGTCCTCAGAGTTTGATAAATCATTGTGTAGTGACACAAATCTCCTCAAATGATTGGTTAAGCAGCTCTGACTAACAAGAGTTCACGTTTCATCTTTTCCCTTCACCAAGTGTGGCTGAATTGTTGTGTTTGCAATATTATTCAAGCACGGTAGAGCTGCAGTGCTGCAACACACTCCGTTTCCAGTGTTTTGACAGCTAAAAGATACAGTACGAGCATAAATCTGCTTAACTGGTGTTGTGCGCCATTTCTCTCTCGCATGATATCATCACAGAGTTGTATTTCAGACTTGGTACATCATGATATTGATCTATTCCCAGTTCCTGCCAGGGCGTTTGATGCATGGGTTTCTAGAATTGCAGTCGTTTTTTTTGTTACTTCTACTTGTGTTAAACTAGAAACTTGCTTAAATCATTACAAGTAATGTGTTGTATCTGATCTGCAGGTTCATATATGAAACTGAGCACTTCAACGGAGTCGCGGAGCTTCTGGAAATCCTCGGCAGGTTTGTACCAACAATCACGCAGAGACACTTAGCATACGCTGCTGTTCTGGAGGAAAGCACACTTTGTAGTACATCACGGCTGATGAATGCATTTGGAGAACACACACACACACACGTACACATGCACACACTTACATATACACATACTGTACTTGGCCAGCTGTTCCAATTTACAAGACAGCTGGTAACCCATCGAATTAAGCAACCAAGAAAATTTGCAACAAAGCGTAACCACTACTGCAACTGCTAAACACTAAAACCAATATGAATTTATTTTGCGTTTATCGCTCCGTCTTTCTTATCAGGCAAACACAACTGCTGGTAAAGCCCAGCGGAGTGAGAAATGAGTTATAAGGCAGAGGGAAAATTAGTTAAGGTGGGGGGGCGGCAGAAACAAGAGGAGGGAGGTAAAGACGTAAATGAGAAATGATTCAGAGGTTTGCGTAGTTTGTTGTTTTGTCTCTGAGGCCCAGTAAGTGAAATATGAGGAAGATGGAAATGAAGAGAGAGCAAGGAAGGAAGCCAAACTGATAAACAAACATGTCTTGCTCTCTGCTTGTGCTCGTACACAAATCAATGAGAAGAAGAACGGAAAGATGACAGAAATAGAGAGAGAAAAGGGAGAGGGAAAATGGAGGATAAGTACGAACAAGATATTATCTCATTTGTATTCCTCACTTCCTCTGTACAAAGAAGGAATATTTGGTAATAGTTCAACATTTTGGGGGATGCGTTTAGTTTCTTTGTGAGATAAAAAAAAAAAAATCAATATCAACCTCATCTCTGTGCATTACCGAGCTGCAGTCAGGGTGTGGCTAGCTTAGCTTCGCATAGAGACTGGAGGAAGGGTATACTTAACAACACCCTTAAACCTGTCTAGTTTTCACACGTCATGCTTCTCTATCTTATTTGATTAAACCATTCATGAGAAGGCTGACAAGCTAGGCTGGGTTGTGAGCTTGGATTATTCGCATCAAGTATTAGCATTGTTAGCTAGCTGCTGTGGCCTGTTTTATTTGTCTTTTTCTGAAGAACATTTGATAAATTAACCTGCTACATTGTGCAGCTAATACTGGCGCTTCACCTTGAGGCTGAGTAATAATTCAAGCTCACAACACAGCATAGCTACAGTAGTTAGCTGGCTAAGTAGCTTGTAGCAGCCTTCAGAAACTTTCTATTGACTATATTATACACAAAGAAGTGGATAAGACTTGAAAAGAAGGCTGGATTTAAATAGACAGACTGCAGTAGCTCGGATTATTAGCCAACTCAGCATTGAAGTGAAGAGCAAGTCTCAACAGTGTTAGCCAGCTCTCGTTAGCTAGCGTTGCCGCTAAGTCTTCTGCTAATCTCAGAGTTATGTGTCTTTCTCTGAGTAACATTTTAAAAACCCAAAACACTGCTGAGGTAACTAACCAACAAGCCTCTGCTGTTCACTTTGACGCTGAGTGATAGTCCAAGCTAATGCTTCATGACAACCTAGCTGGTTAGCTGTTAGCCGTTGTCATGCTATCCTACTTAATTAGGGCAAGTAAATGTGTTTCCCATTTAAGAAGCAGGCTAGACACTCTACAGAGCTCTGTCACTTTGTACTGTCTGAGAGAGAAGCTAACGAGGACATTTTACATTAACGTAGCCTGTTTCTGTTAGATAAACAGATATAATAGTGTTGACAGACTGAGACATAACTGGAGATGGAAGGAGAAAGGGGATAAACAAGAGAAGATGGAAGATGAGAACTCACAACAAACAAATCAGTATTAGAGTCAATAAATATTTATTTTCCTCAAAGGCACTCTGGTGGCTGGATTCCAGCTCGTGCCCTCCGTCTTTGTCTTGCGTTATTCGACACAAATAAGACAGAGGTGCCTTTAAATAATCTTTATTGATGTTAAACATAGAAGAAAGTAAAAAGACTTCAAAAGAGGGGCTGGATTCAAAGAGATTTAGAGAGGCTGGGGTGTTTTGTCACAATGTTGGTTAAGTGCTAGAAGATTTTTTTCCCAACATGAAGGATAAAGAGGCTCACACACTATCCGAAACCTTTCCTCTCACCCATAACCACTATTTCACCTGAAATCAAAAGTGAATGATGACTTTTGAGGCGTGGGAACTGTGGGTTAGTGTAGAGAAAAAGCGAGAAGAAGATACAGCAGAGGATGAAACCAAGGTGAGAAGAAAGGGGGGATGAATGGAGATGGAGGGAGGATGAGCGAGTGAACGGTGAGTCAGAAGTGGAGGAAGGAGGAGGGAGAGCAGGAGAGGAGAGAGAGGTTTGTATTCTTGTTGGTGGTAACAGAGGTATTTATAGCTCCGCCCACACATAGAGACGGATAGAGAGAGATGGGCGAGGGAGGATGCATTGTACAGAAAGACAGAGAGAGAGAGAGAGAGAGAGAGGGGAAGAAGACGGAGAGGTGAGAAGGAAGAAGAGAGAAAGATTAGAGGAACAGCAGGAGGGAGACATCACTGAAGGAATGTTCTTTTTAGACAAAGATGCTATTAGAAAATGAAGGCAGGCAGACAGACAGACAGACAGACAGGCAGGCAGGTAGACTGACTGACTGCCACAGAGACAAACAGATAAATAGCTCATGCGAGCTGACAAACAGCTCAGAGCGCTTCTAAATAAGTGTTTCCAAGTTTAGTTCCCACTCCTCCTCTGCTCGTGCTCTTCCCTCCGTAGGCTGAACTACCTCTGTCAGTCAGTGTAACAGTGAGCGGAGCAGAACCACGCACTCGTCCAGTCACTCGGAAATGGACGCAGCACAAGAATAGACTGCGACTTGCACAGACGGATGAGCACGCTAACACAGACGTCGAATGGTAGATGTTAAGAGAGCGATATGTGACGTGTTTATTGTTTCAGTGCCGTGACCTGTGAGAGTACAGAGCGATGGTACGTCCTCACAGGATGATGGTTTATTCTGCTACTGTGGATCACCTGTAACATCTAATCTAGTGCTGAAGCAGCGGGGCAAATACATTTATAGATCCTGAAGATGTCAACAATCTACTTTTCAGGCAAATTGTAGAGGTCGCAGCCTTTAATTTCCCCCCACTTTCATTGACAAACGTAGCATAAACTCATTGACGAGCGTATCTGCGTGTACGAGAACAAACCAAGTGAGCGATGTAGCGAGATATATGGCTATGGTGATTGGACAAATGACTTCATGTGGCTCTTCCGTGGGTGACGTTTTGTAAATAATGCAATGTCTGTAATGCAAGGTTGTGTTTTAATGGTGGAAATGGAGAAATTCATAAGCTATTTCTATTTAAGTGTATCTCTAACTGTCTTCTTCTCTTCTCCAGCATCATAAATGGCTTCGCCCTGCCCCTGAAGGCTGAACACAAGCAGTTCCTGGTTCGGGTTCTCATCCCGCTACACACGGCAAAGTCCCTTTCTATCTTCCACGCACAGGTCAGTGACTGTTGAGCAATGTTTAAATTGTTTGTATAATAGACTGCTAAGCTATCGTTTGCCTTTGATTACTTTGGCAATCTTTATGTAACACCACAGACGTGCAGCAGCAGGGGACAGGTGTTTATTTGATTGTCTGTTGTACCTCACGCCAACACTGAAGCTGTTTCTTGAAATTTAGTGGCAATGTTTTAGACATCATTTTCAGAATTTTCATGCAGATATCAAACACAAAACACTGCATGTTTTCCATCCTGTAAAATCCACTGAAACTTAGATCTTGCTAAGCAAAGACTATTAACTGAAACCCCAAAACTTCTTTTCTCCTGACCGAGGTTATACTTGCTGTTATTATCAGTCAGGCAAACGTTTGATTGGTTTCTTGAGTTTTATGCGACAGTGAGCAGTGTGTACATAGATTTGACTTGAATGTATTCACATATAAGAACAAAACCCATGAAGAAGAGAGTCAGGTCTTTCTCTCACCTCAAAAAAACAACACATTAATTCTCTCAAGACTCCTGCAGTGTGTCAAATACTCCACTAGGAGGCTCAGTTGAGTCACAGATGATACTGCAGAGAGACGCTCTCACCTTTGAATCACACAGAGTGTGTGTGTGTGTGTGTGTGTGTGTGTGTGTGTGTGCGTGTGTGTGTGTGTGAGCCTCTGGTGTCTTTGGTCTGTCTCTGAGTGTGCGTGTGTTTGGGTTATCATAATATTTGATGACACAGATGGCAGCCGGTCTACTGTGTGTTTGTATCTGTGCTTTTTATTTGTGTCTCACATTATTTGATTATGCAGAAGGTACAGTTTGTTCTCCACAAAGTGGTCTGAGATGTGTGTGTGTGTGTGTGTTTGTGTGTGTGTGTTCTGGGTATGAGCATCAGCGTGCCCTACATTTCTCCTCCCCGACTCTTTCCCCCCGTTGGTTCACACACATACATAATTCACACACTCGAACACACACTCGGTTTGACAGGGTCACGGGGGACACAGTGCTAGTGGACAGCAGTTTTGTGCTCAGTAGGTGTGGCTGTGAAGGAGTGACCCAGTTCTGGATCTAAATACCCAAATATAATATCGAACCAGCACCTTTTACTCATCTTCAAGGTTTCTCAACGCTGTGAAATACATTTGAATCATCCTTCCTGTCGCCTGTAAAGGGATTTCTCATATTACATTCATGTCTCTGAGTTGTAATAACAGCTGTTAGAGCTATATTGTGTAGTGATGTAATGTAATGGTTACACATCATGGGCCCAAATGCATAAAAAGCTAATGCAGTGTTTATATATTTTAAGCTCAAAACAGACTCTCTTGTTTTATGAACTGAAAGTTTGATCTTATTTTCTGCTGCGATGCAGTTTTTGTTCAGACTGACACTCGTAATGTGATTTGTGCAGTATTTGTGTGGGCAAACACTAAAAATAGCTCCTAATATCACTTCAGTTCCAGCAGGCACACTGGTAGTTAATGGTGTTAGCTGCTGCCTAGTCCCATCTGAGATATGAACGTGCTACTGCGTGACTGCTGAGGTCACAGGACAACTCGTTGCTTTGAGTTTTGGGAGTCTAAGTCACTGACCCATGAAAGACAGACAGCTCGTGCTAGCTGGACCCCCCCCCCCCCCCCCCCCATTTGCAAAATGTGGAACAAACACGACACTGAGTGTGCAGGAGCTTCAAAACGACTCAGCAGGTGTTGAAACAACATCAGCAAAAAGTGACTTCTAGTGGGAATCACTCATAACAATAGCAAGCTAACCAAACTAGCTTTCCATGTGAAAGTTTGTTTGCCTAGCTTGCTACCTCCCCGTTTGAGTGAAATACAAACCTAAAGGGGCATTATGTAGTTTTGGAGAGAAAATTCAAATTCAGAATTTTAATATTTACAATATTAATGAGGTAATAATACAAACTCAGAAATGTTTATTTTTTCCATAAGTGAATAAACAAGCTATTCTCAGAGGAAAATAAGGACCCAGAACACTGTTTGAAGCTGGAAAGGTGGCAGGGTCCGCCACATATAAACAAAGTAAAACAGTATGAAACTGTGTTGTCCTTTGGGGTAAACAACACCGTATATTAATGTTCAGAAGCTACACGGGGGTCTGATGCACTCTGGTCAGTGTCACACCATCATTCCAACGGACAATTATTCAGAAACGCTAATCGTCTGAAAAGTGTCCCATTGGATTGAAAGGCAATTTTTTTGGACAGCCTGTTATCCCAAAAACAAATGCCCATTTCTCAGCAGGCCCATTACTCTGATATACACACTCTCACACACTCTCACACTCTGCAGTTGTTAGTTCAGTCACTGCCAGCCCTTTCCATAGTGCTGAGTCGGAGGAGGTTTGTTTGCCCTTAATATCTTTCTGGCCTCACACCAAAGGGCATACGCTGAGCCTAGCCCTAACCCTAACACAGCACTAAGATATTAGGGGAACAATACTCCAGGGTGAAAAATGTAAAAGGTACAAGGTACTGCATAAACTCCCTCATGCTACACAAATTAAAGAACGCAATGTTTATATCTGACAGTGTAATAAAAAGAACTGTAAAAGCCTGGACAGGTTATTTTCTCATGTGCAGGTCACGACAACGTTAAAGGCGAGAAGCCAGCATTAGAGCTCTCTGGAATGATCCCCCAAAAATAGACCCTAATGTGACCTGTCACCTTGACGAATCAATATTGGTAAAATCTCCGCCTTAAAAAGACTACAATGTCCATAATCCTAAACCTAACAACGGCCTCCTGCACCCACAAAAGCCTGGCCTGACAACATATTTACCCCAGGCAGTTACTCTAATGCTTCGCTAATACTCCAAATAGTTTGACTGATCAGCACCTTTATTTTAATCCGCCTCTTTTTCCAGCTTTTCTTTTTATTCAAGCTTGACATCCCTGCTTTCACCGGTGTCTTTTTTTCTCTCTCCGTAACCATGTTGTGGTGAGGGACAGGCAAGTTAGGGATGGAGCACGAGGAGAAGACAAACAAGAAAGGTACAGTAAGAAGGAAAAGGGATTAGATGGGAGAAAAAGATTAAAGCTGTGGAAGATGTGAAAGCCAGACAGACAATGGAGCCACGGGTCAGGAGTGAGATAAAGAAAGAAAGAACGAAAAAAGACGAAAGACAGTAAAAACTGATCGTCCTACAAAAAGTTATAGAGCAGCCATCAACGATATGACAGTACACAACCTCGATTGTCTATTACTATAAAATTGGACAATCCAGCATACTTTTATTTCAATGATTTGAAATTTGGTACTTACGTACCTAAAAGTCATGAAGTGGAGCGCTAAAGTAATAATCTGAACAAGGCAAAGGTACAAGTAGGACAGAAGAGGAAAGACAGAGAGGCTGAGACAAGAGGTCTAAACTCTATCTCACATTGCCCTTAAGGGACTTCATGTGTGTGTGACATCACTCCTTCCGAAGTAAACACAAAGTCTCTGTCGCCACGGTGCCCACTCGCCACGGCAACCGGCCGGGGTGGAAGGGGGCAACCGCAAAACACACACATGCACACGCGCACGTACGCACATACTCGCCGAATAATGGGAAATGATTGCAGAACATATAAGAGAGAAGAGCTGACACACATGCACACACACGCACGCACACACACACACACACACACACACACACACACACACACACACACATCTCCCCTTGGAAAACTTGTCTTTCCGATCTATAGCAGTGTGTAATCCTGAGGGATAAGTGCTAAGATCCCCCTTGTCTCCTTGACAGCTTCAGGGAACGTTTGTGTGTGTTTTATTGTGTGTGTGTGTGTATGTGTGTGTGTGTGTGTGTGTGAGATTATGTGTGTTTTAACCATGTCTCCCCTGTCCCCACAGCTGGCCTACTGTGTGGTGCAGTTTATGGAGAAAGATGCTACAGTGACTGAATATGTAAGTTCATATCTGTATGTTTTTTTTTTTTCATTTCTCTCCTGTACTCACTTCATCACACCTGCTCACAGTGGCAGAAGAAGTACTCAGATATTTGACTTCACCACAGAGCGGAAACACTCTGTTACGGGTAAAAGCTAGTTGGCTCAGTTAGCCATGCAGCTAGCAGTTCGGACCGAGAGCTCGGGTCCAGGAATGTGTTAGGTTTGCAATGCTAGTAGTTCCCCTCAGCTTTTAAGCGTCTTTCAGCTCATTTCTTTTGGTTTAATTACCTGCAACTTTAATGTTTTGATTCACCTTTCCAGAAGCAGCACATTGGTGTTATAAGCAAAAAAAAAGCTGTGTGACTACCTGCCTATCATCAAAACAACAGACGAACAAAGTCACAAGGTCATAGCATTTAGGAGCTGAAGAAGCAGACATTACCTTTAGGAGTTGGTGGAGACCAAACACAGAGTTAAAAAGGAGAGAGAATATCTTCAGGTGGTCAGAAACAAGACTTCAAATGAATGCTAATGTTGCTCTCTATGTCTCGGTGATGTGTTAAGAATTTGCTGGCACGTTTGGTATAGCTAACTAGTAAGCTAGCTAGCTATGGTTGTAGCTATGGATGTACTTAAAGGTTAAACAGGAATATTTTTACCCAAACTCTCTGTTGTAAACGTCATTACAAACACCTCAGCATTGACTTTAGTGAGTACAACACTATCGTAACTGATGCAAATTATTGACAAAACTACAAAACGAAGGCTAATGTAGTAATAAACTTTTCTTATGCCTTTCACGTGACCATCAAACATTATACCGATGTTAATCTTGTAGTGGCTGTAACCTACTTCTTCATTCACTAACATCAATGCGGTAAAAACGAGACTGAGTACAAAGTGAAGGACATATTTCTTAATGCACTAGCCAGAGTGTGAGTTAATGGAGATGGCACAGGTGGACGCCAGCCAGCTACCCTGCTGAGCTAATGGCTGCGGTGTTTATTTATATAATTGTGCTTCGCATTTTCTCTGCAGATCATCAGAGGGCTGCTCAAGTACTGGCCAAAAACCTGCACGCAGAAAGAGGTGAGAGATAAAAAAGACACCGATGCTTCTCAGCTGCTCTCATTAGTCACTTCTGAAACATTCTCTCATGTGACACTGTGATTACTTAAATATCCGTTGTCCCTGCAGGACGTCTGTGTTAATTATCAGCGTTTTAACATTGTGAATCACGTGAATGTCTTTTCCGCCCTTTATTTATCAATCGTACAACTGTGTGCGTGGGTATCCAGGTGATGTTCCTGGGAGAGATTGAGGAGATCCTGGATGTGATCGAGCCGTCTCAGTTCATCCGGGTGCAGGAGCCGCTCTTTAAACAGATCGCGGCCTGTATCTCCAGCCCTCACTTCCAGGTAAACACCAACCCCTCGCTTCATTCAAAATGATTGTCCAAAGACATGAAGAGAGACACAAATCAGCCCTCACTTTCTGTTAAAACAAAACATTTTGGGGAGTAATAAGCCTGCTAACAATAATTCTCCGCAGATTTAATCACAATCCACTCAAGAAGATTGTAGAAAAAAATTCAGTTACTCGGATAACTTCATAAACTGTGTACGCAGACATCAGTCAAATGAAAGTCAACTTTTCTCTGTGTGTTTCGTTTCAGGTAGCGGAGCGGGCTCTTTACTTCTGGAACAACGAATACATCCTCAGTCTGATAGAGGAGAACTGTCAAGTCATCCTGCCGCTGGTGTTCGCAACCCTCTACAGAGTCTCCAAGGAGCACTGGAACCAGTCAGTGTCTCACACATTAACACAAACACACAAGATAACACACCACGTTCTTCACAGCTTTTTGTATTAGATTCCGGTCACCCAATTTGGGTGTAACCTCGAGCTCTATTACTGTTTGGATGGTAAGAAAAAATCCATATTAGACACTCCTAGTTTGTCTTCAATCTAATCAGAGAGTGAAACGTGGTATGAATAATAAAATAGTCGCACAGCTTTCTTCTTTCATTCAGGTTTTCTTAGTCAAAGAAAGAATCAGCTAGGTCTGTGTGGCACCAGTGTTATTATAACATAGGATATTGAGCTTCACGTGTCAATTTAATAGCAATGAAGCCCTTGTTGTGTAGAAACAATCACTTTGCAGACACAACAACGAGTGCTATTTTCATTTTTCCTGATAAAATGAAGCCACGCCTCGGAGTGTTCTTTCCTCTCTGCCATGACGCCTTCTTGTTGCTAGTTACCGGCAGTGTAGACTCATGAGTTTGACCTTATTGCTTTGTGATGCACAACTCAAAACATGTCAGCATCGATTAAAGGAATCGATAAGCTCAGAGGCTTACGAATCTGTTGGACTGGACAATTTGGAGCCAGTTCTCAACCTGGAGCCAGTACTCGCTTCCCATCCCTAGTCCCATTGCAACTTGCTCATGTACAGTATCCTCAATACAAGTACTTCAAAATTCAAACTAAATGTACTTATAAAGAAGATTTAGCTTCACAGTGGTCATAAGCTCTAAGTCCCGAACACTGAGGTAAATGTAAAAGCCTCCCATCTACTAATGGGGGATGCTAAAGATGCTAAAGCAGTAGACACATGAATGTCCCCACATGTTATTATTTAGCCAACACATCTGGTTGCCAGTGGGCCAGGCTTTTCCTTTAGCCTCTATCTCATGACCCATAATCCCATGTGACTGATGACCAGTCAGATTCATTATCTTCTCATTCCTCCCACCCCCCCCACCCACAGGACCATCGTGTCTCTGATCTACAACGTGCTGAAGACCTTCATGGAGATGAACAGCAAGTTGTTTGATGACCTCACTGCCTCCTACAAAGTGGAGAAACAGAAGTGAGTATGACTCACTCTCTTTGTGTGTTTGTGTCACTGGATACGACAGTGACAACACGAGGAAGAAACAGAAGAGTCTTAAGTCATGTTTTAGACGGGTTTTGTTCCATTATCCATCACATTATATTTCACATTGTGAGTGTGTATCGCTTAGGTCATCGTTTGAACACGGATCACATCATGATTCCACTTATTCATTATTCTCCTTCGAACTCAAGATAGTGGATACTTTCGGGAAACAAAACTTAAAGGAGTAGTTCAACATTTTTGCTTTTTTTCGCAAGACCAAAGATGAAAAGATCAATATCTTGCGTATGTAAGTTCACAACCTCACCTTCCTTGCCTCCCCAACCTGCCTCTCCAGGGAGATGAAGCGAGAGAGGGAGCGTGCAGATCTCTGGCGAGGCCTGGAGGAGCACCAGGAGCGCCGGATGCAGATGCTCACCGAGGCCGCCAGGAACCAGCGCAACCTCCAGGAGCGAGGCGAGAGAGGGGACCCGCCCACCCCTTCGTCCCCGCAGACGGCTCACTCCGACCAGCCCGAGCCCAAGCCCAGCGGGGCCTCTTCTTCCTCCTCTGGAGGAGGAGAGAGCGCCACCTAGGTGCTGCTCCACAGATGTTGGCTAACACGGGGGGTTAGGGGACAGGGAGAAGACTTGAGGTTGATGGTGAAAGTGTTGGGAGAGGTCAGACAGAAAAGGTACAAAACAAATCCACTGTCGTTTTTATCTTGCATCATCGAGGGAGTGGCTTTTTGTGAAAAAGCGTTCGATCTCAGTGATCCGAGGTAAAGACCGTACCTTTTTTCTGACAGAGTTGTGTGAAACTGGTTCACCTTTTGCTGTACACACATCATGTTGCAGATCAGAAGATGAATATTGTCCAAAAGTGCTGACTGTCATTTTAATCCACGGCTGGTTTATTAAACTGCAGGTCAGTACCTAAAATTGGTAGCTGGCCTGCTTTAAATCAGCCTCAAAATAAGAGATGAAATGTCTCTTTTGGTGCAACACTAACCAAGTTTAACATGTGTCTAACTTGTCTTGATATTTAACCAACCAGAGTCGGAGTCTGTACTGTGGCCTCGTATTTATCTTTTGGTCAGAGATGCTTATTTCATGCGTGGATAGCACAATGCATTAATAAACAAAAGAAGCAATTTCACACAAATGTCCCAAAACTATTGCCGCACAGACCAGACACACAAACCCTCACACACACACACAGACGCACACACACACACACACAGACGCAGGTACATATTTACTGTAAATATGAGAAGACAGAGTTAGAAAGAAAGTGTATCCAGGTCAGACAAATGTCACACACCAACACCAACAATCGATTGATGCACCGAGATAATTCACAGTTTCTTTCTGACACACACACACACACACACACACACACACATAAACACACACACACACACAGCTGGTTCTGGCGCTAACTCCTCTCCCATTCTGTCGGGTTCCACCAAAGTACGAGCCTAAAGTCCCTTAAAGGTTAAATAACCACTGATGAAGATGATGATAATGATATAAAGTACAATACTGTTCCTTCTTCTTACTTGTTACTCTACTACTACTACTCTACTCTACTCTAAGTACTACTGATGATGATGATGATGATGATGATGATAATGTTTTTATATATATACATATGTCTCTGGATATTTCTGTAGTGTATTATGGGAGAAACACTAGTGTAGCAGATACCATAAAGGGGAAGGCCGGCTCGAATTCTGAATTCACATCACATGTTAACTGTACGAGGCCATAATGTGAGTGCTGAAATTCAGCGGCGTTCCCCTTTAACAGACCTTAAAGAGGGGAGGAATGAACTGGATTGGCGGTGGCTGTTTTTCTTTTCTTTTGAAATTTCGGATGTTTTGTGGTGCGGGGGTGTATTTTAAAGGGGAATCTCACAAAAAATCCCAAAACATTCCATGTTTAAAGACCGTTTGTGTGTTTTTTCCCCGTTTATTTAAAGGTGCTCTGTGGAGGAACAAGGTTATGTTTACATTTAGTGTTACTCACCAAAATGCATTGTGTGTCCTCGAGGCTTGACGAATGTGCTGAATGCATCTCTTTCCTCATTAAACATTGTTCAAGCCAATTGAAAAAAAAAATATTTTAACTCTTGCATTGTTTACATCCATGTTTACTAATATTCTTCTTCTACCCTGCCTTTGTTGGCGTATTGTTACGTTTCTTTTGCACATTACCGCCACCAACAGGTGATCAGTGGAATAGCATGCCACCTATGCGTTACACAAACATAATGGGGACTTGCCTGCTCATAAAGATATTGCTCTATAGCACCACCAGTGGTGACAAACTCCACAGGGCACCTTTAATTTTGATGTTACGGCACACAATGATTATTTTTTAATTAAAAGTTTTACAACTTTACTCTAAATTTACAAAGTTGAAGTCTTAGAAACCCCAACGTTGTACCAAAAATGGAGTCCAAGCGGACTAGTAAACCCCCACCCGACACAGAGGTCACTGGAGGATAAATAAAGCGCACCACAAGCGTTTCAGACCAAAAGAAAAACACAGTGATCCAGTTGGATTTCTGAACCCGGAGCGTCTGTTCCTTGAGGCTCAGCAGACCTGACGCTGCTAGATGGCGACCATGACGATGATTGAACGTTTTTCGGTGTGAACCAACAAAAACCTGTTTATTCTTGTCTGATCATTACGATAGAGATGATGGGATAAAGAGAGGGGGGAAAAAACAGAAAAAAATTATTTTAGCAATATTTTCATTCTTTCAGGATAATCTGTGTGTTTTTAGGGGGTTAAACAGGAAGTGGGTGTCGCACTCAAATGTTTACCCCCCACTCTTGTTTTTACTCCTGTTGCGTCCTTGATATTCACATTGTCTTAAAGGTACTTTTTTGTGTAAATTTATTTGATGAAAAATGATTTTCTGCTTTGTAATTATGTTGTTTTTTTCTTGGTTTTTGTATGATATTGTTCATTTTGTGGAAAACTGATACTGATGCTATTTATTTTCTATTTGATCAGGAAATGTAACCTTATTTGAAGACGATGGTCAGGTTGTGTATGTGTGCGCGCGTGTGTGCGTATGTCGGTGTGCATCCAGTGAGTGAATCGGCGAGCAGGAGATGTGCGTAGACAGAGTGATAGAGAACGAGAGAAAACTGCTCTCTCTTTGTTTCTGTTTCTCTCTCTCTCCTTCTCTCCTTCCTGAGGGACAGGGTTTGAATCCGAATGTATCGCGAAACAAATCGATTGATTGTTTTTTTTGATGCTTGAGACGCAGAGCTACCTGTCGGCTGCTTCGTAACCAAACGCTCAGAAACCCTTCAGACCAGCAGTTTTTTCAAACTTCGAATCATGCCTGAGTCAACAATGTTTTGAAATCCATTTGACTTGCAGCTCTCAAATTGGCATTTCAGAGCTTAAATCTTACAGCGGTGCACGTCTGCTCTCAAATTTCCAGGTTTTTTATGGTCGACTTGTTTGGATCTACAGTCCTGTAGAGATCAGCCGTTGCTCCTTTGTTCTAGAGGATGTTGCTTTCAAATGTTGACGCTGGAGCTTTGAATTTAATTTGACATTAACATCCAACTTCCAACATGTTTGTCAGTCAAAACAAACACCAACAGCCTATGCCTGAAAAGAGTTGATTCTGAAAATTAATTCAACGTCCACTTACTCGCTTTTTCTGGAGCTTACAATCACACGTCAGGGTCTCCATCTGGAACTTCAGTCAAGTGGCGACAGGTGTTCGAAATGTACATGATGGCACCTGAGCCATCGCCATGAAAACTGAGCAAAATCTCAGTCTGAGATACAATTTAAAGCTCCGGAAAAAGCTAGGAGTTAGGATTGTTACACACTATGCTAGTGGTTCCCAACCTTTTGTCCCGACTGCGAGCAGTTAAACCAAAGAGTGTTTTTTCCTCCTCAATTATATGATTGTAGGGACGCAATTACAAATTAGCAAACAAACAAAAGAGCAAAGATTGGAGAAAAATCAGACAAATAAAATCCTTTTGCGTAAAAGAAAAGAGGTTATATTTTCTTTTCTTGTCCTTTTAATTACCTCGTGACCATTCCGATCTATCTGAGGACCCCTTAAGGGGCCTCTACCCCGAGGTTGGGAACCACTGACATACCCTCATCTTCTACATCAACTTACCACAATGCAGTTAATTTTTTTCATGTTTGGCTCCATCGCAGCCACAGAATGCACTGATTGATTAAGTGTAGTAGCTTCACACTACCTGCACTTGCAGACACCACCTAGCACCCTGGCACTCTGGGCAGGCGTGAGAAACAAATGCTCCCATTCGATTTCAAACGTTTTGATTCAGGCAAAAAAAAAAAAAAACTCCCAAAAAACACACCTGAAAAGAGACAAAACTTTGACCTCACTGTCATAAAACTTAGCTTACTTTATGATTTTTGTTTTTGGCTAGCTTACTCACAAACCCTCTTGATTGTTATCGTCAGTCGGTCAGCTTACTCGGGGAAAAATGGAACCTCAGCTCCCACTGTCCTCGAATTCTCGATTAAAATGATGAAGAGTAATATTCCGCTTTCTAGAACTGCTCCAGAACGGGAAGCGAGAGAAGAGAGTGTTCGTAGAGAGCTCTGGTATCGCCTCACAGACAGCCATCAGACGCTGGTTTCATTCGCCGTCACGTTTCCTCTCCGCAGGCCATTTTTCACGTGGCCCGAGTCGAAACAAATGCTTTAAATCCGAGGGGCGGTGTGAACGGACTGGATGAAAGCAGCCAGTGAAGATAAAGAAAAATCAGAGGAGGAGAAAGACAGAGGAAAGAAAAGACATAGAGTTAGACACAATAGAATGGCAATAAGTCAGAGCAACAGTAACAGAATGAGAATATGATGTTACCGAAACCTACAACCGCATTACGTAGCAATTTCACTGAATTTCTAGATTTGCACTGTCTGCCCAATGGTCTGTGTTTGTTGTGTTGAAGAAAAACCTTAGAGAAGATGATTAAGACGATGCAGGAGAAGAAGAAGAAGAAGAAGAAAAAGATGTATATTTTGGGGACCAACACAGCGGTGGGGGGGTTTGAATGTAGAGAGGCTTACTGCTGTACGTAACATTACAGGGGGGTGTAGAATGGAGAAAAAAAACTATGTGCTAAAAATGAAACTTCACTTTGAGAAAACACTCCTGGAGTCCGTGTTTTTTTTTTGTGCGTGTGTTTTACCTCGTCTGTCTCTTCAATTATAGTCACATATTAAAGGGGCTCTATGTAACAATTTGTTGCAATTTACATGTATTAATCACTTTTTTATTGGACATACGTGAGCGGATTGTACCTCTCTCGGTTGCCTGTACAAGCCTGTGCACGATGTGCTTGAGTTGTTTAATGCTTCAGGAGTCCGCTACCATAAACTGTTGCTTCCAGCACAACAAGTTCCACAGAGCCCCTTTAATATTCAGTTATAATAATTCATCTTCCTTTTGTAGATAATTTGATCTACTGGCATAATGTGTTGAAAAAAAAAACGTGTAGTTGCCAAGGGTGCGTTCCTAAACCCAATCTGACACTGCTGGGTCGATTGTAGAGTATGTTAATGTTTGACAGTTAACATCAATAATGTAAGCCAGTTAACGCCATATTTACTCGAAGTGTTACAGTTTTATCCAAGAGTGTTACATTAAAACCTGGATACAGCGTTGTAGGCAGGGCCCCATTCATTCCTATGAAAGCAGTTCAGTGGCACATGAAGCCAAAAACGCTCGACTTCCTGGCTAACGTTAACCGGATCATCCCTTCTTCTAGAGACTTACGCCAACTGAGCCGGCTAACTTCCGGTCTAGGGCCTGGCTAACAGTATCCGCCGTTTTACAACTGCTTCTTTCACAATGTAAGCTTATGGGAAAAAGTATTTTTGGAACCAAGTGCGTCACGTGACGTTGTAATTACTCGTTTTGGCCGCCACTGAAGTTGGCTTCAAAGCCTAGCTCTCTTCCTGGAGGCTTGGTCTTTATCTTCAATATTTACCTAAAACGTAACTCAAAGAAATTGGCTAAATGTCTGCTTGTCTAATATAAAGTTAGCTAAATAATGCTAACATTTCAACGCATTAACAGCAAGCAATATCTCTAAGCTACCTGCTACCTCTGATTTGTATCCAAGCATGCGTCTGTAACCCAACTCTGCATTTCTGTTAGCTTAATGGAAACTTTAGCCTCTAGCTTATTGTTTTGCGGTGGTGGTGCTGTTCTACCTGCCAAGCGCCAAAGAGCAGACAAAGCTAGCACCTAGCTAGTGGAGCAATTAGCAGCTAAGCGCCGGATATTTTCCAAAGCAGCGCTAAAAGAAAAGTAAGTACTGGACTGAAACATGACTGAAAATGATGCTAATGTTGCTGTTTGTGCGTCTGCTGAAGGTGTAAATAATGAACTGTTAGCTAACGTTAATACATTAGCCCCACCAACTGCATATGGTGATAATGTAGCCTAGTCTGGCATAAAAGTGCTGCTTCAATCTGCAAAAGAAGCTTATTTTAAAGACATGAAGGTTTAAACATTTACATTTGTAAATATAACTGATGTGGTCTTTACATTTTTGCTGACCATTTTCAAAATTCAAGCTACATTCTGTCAGCTGTTTCAGGCGACCATAGATTCCCATTAACTTCCATCCCACAAGGTGTCAAAATCAAGCAGCAGCCTCAAAACTTTCTTGAGCTGTAATCCATCAAACTAGCCTCAAAATGACCGAACTGTTGCTTTGAGATGCAGTTTATCTGAATATTTGGAATATTTCACTGCGTATGATGGAACAACGGACTGGAAACCAATTCATTTCAGACATTCACTTCCCCAGTAAGAGTTTCATCCTTTGTATTCATGTTACTAATCCTTTGTCACAGTGAGTGACTATCCTCACATCACTGAAGTTGGATGAAGGACTGCATGCGCGCACACACGCAGCCACACGGAGAGATACAGGCGGAGGTTAACAAAACATAGACAAGCATCAGTATTTTCCAGGGAGTCTCCATTATTTCTGGCTTGGGGTCTCTAATGGTATTTCATTGTAATTGCTATGATGTCAGAGTGTCCGTCCGCCCTAATGGGCTTCTAATAACAACAACAAGGGCAGATTGGTTCCATTCACTGGTTGTTGTCCGGGGCAGAGACACACAGGAGTCCAGCAGCTCAAACCTCTGCAAGATCTTCAGCTGAAAAGGTGAGAAGTGCTTTTCTTAAACATCCATTAAGTGATGTAGGACAGGCATGTAGCATTAAATTGATTTTTAAGAGACATTAAACTACTAAAGGGACAAAAAAAAGTGTACATAATTATGTTAGCAGGCTGCTTTACACCATATTTAATGTAGCTTTATAGCCTAGATGGAGCCATTGTGCTGACTGTGAACACAGTGTGGTGTGGTCTCAGTGCTTATAAAAGTACTCTACATCATGCTGTTCATGCAGAAAGTATTTTTATTTCAGTGTAATATTTCAGGCGAGGCATTCTCTGCAGAGTTGTTTCAACACATGTCAAGTGGTTTGCTTGAAAACGTGCAAAGTAATTAAACAGATGTCTCCAATAGCATTCAGGAAATTACTCTCGGTTTTGCAAGTGAAACTAAGCATCTATATGTCACATTTTCACTTAGAATAGCAATAAAGAATGTGTTTTTTTTTGGTTTAAAAGTTGATTTTTTTCCCATTGACATATATATTTTACTGTGTATGGCTCACGGATACTAGTGAGTGCAGAAGCCGTAATGAACACTGGAGGGAGTTGTGAGTCCTGCTGATTGTCACAGTGTACTGCTCTGAAAGTTTTGTCATCCCTCCCTCTAGATAAATAGTTAAAATACTGGCAAGACAACCTTTACCAATTAATAATTTATTTTCTATGAAAGGCCAAAACTAAATATTTAGTCTTTTCTTTGTTTTTAAAAGGAATAAAGTTACTTTCAGGCCCTCCAGTGAACCTTATCCCACCCAGGTTTAAGGAACAATGGACACAAATAGTTTAATAAAACTCTGTTTCTTTATTTTTCTTTCTCTACCCATCATTCCCAGCATGCATCTCCATCTCCGTCCCCTGCCCCTCTCTTTCCTCCTCCTCCTGGTTGCCGGGACAGCTGTGGTGTGCGTCGCCGTGACGAGCACACTTCACGGTTTCCGAGGCTGCGCGGTGCGAGAGTTCACCTTCGTGGCCCAGAAGCCCGGCTGCAAGGCTCTGCGTATCACCACGGAGGCCTGCTGGGGGCGCTGTCACACCTGGGAGGTAACATTCACATACAAACACACAGTGAAGTGACAGAGCATCGGTCCCATTCTCTTCTGTTGCTATTTCTGAAAGCTTGTGTAATACTGCAATTGTGAAACATGAAATAAATGATGAATGACCCAGGACTCAACCCAAACCACAAGAAGGCCGACAACCCATTCTCGGCTCTTACCCATCTGCCATTGTCATAAGAAATGCTCACATCCTTCCAAGCAGGGACTTTTACTGAACTCATTCTAGTTTGCAGGGATTATAAATTTCAGCTCTGCGTAATTGGAAAACCAAATTTAAAGAGTCGGGAACTCAGTCAGATTGAAACCCCTTAGAGGAGAAGTAGCTCTGAATCAGCAATAATAGAGCCGACTGTCACACTGGTGGAGGGTCAATAATGGAGTTTAAACTCCACATCTTTACTCAAGGACCGCTTAGTGCTCTTTTTTAGGGCTTTCATGGTGGTACTCCTGAATGGAAGGAGGCTTAGTAAGGAGAGGTTTCAGTTCCTTCCTCAAGTTTTTCACATCCTTCCACAGAAGACAGTGAGACCTGGTTGAAAGCTCAGGGCAGAGCTAGGACGTGGACCTTGAGCTAATACTTTTGTTGTATTTTTGTCAAACTACAACAAAAGTATAAACCCTAACTCCTGACCCTAACCTGTGTCCATCTCTGTGAACCCTGCAGAAACCTGTGCCAGACCCCCCCTACATCCACCGCCACCACCGTGTGTGTACGTACAGCCGGACCCGCCACATGACGGCCCGCCTGCCGGGCTGCCAGCCCAACATCTCCTCTCTCTACCACTACCCCATGGCTCTGCAGTGCCACTGCGCCGTCTGCTCCACGCAGGACACAGAGTGTGAGACCTTCTGATGCTGCTTTCAGCAACGCTATCAACAGTTTTACTGACATGAACGACTTTGAATAAAATGATGAAATCAAAACATTTGAGTGAGTGTGACAGTTTCTGAGGAGTAGAAGCACTGTTAGCAAGAGGTATTATATTAATAACAGATACTTAATAAAAGGACATTTGATATATAGTAATCAATACATTTTAATTGTAAATAAGCCTCTAAAAGAAAGGAGAAATAACAGAGCAAGCATTACATTTCAAAATAAGAGTTCTGTGCAACATACAGATAAGGCAGTTGTTGAAATTTATGTTTAAATGAATGTAGTTGCCGTTAGCTAGTAAGCTCAATTAGCCCTGCAGCTAGCAGTAGTATCAACTGACTCTGTCCGAACAGGGAGCTCTGAGCGTTGAAGGATTGTTAGTGTTGTTTACTATTGGACTACCATCTCCTGCAGTACACTGTAGCTAGGGGCTAGCTGGTTAGCATGCTAACTTCAGTAGATATTTCTCCAACATCAAAAATGTAATTCTTTCATATTCTATTGATAATTTTAGCAGTTTTTTTTATGTTTTTAACTGAAATTATTACATAGCACACTGTTAACTGTATGAATAACTATTATAATCTACAATCAGAGAGGTAAGCATTGCACACGTTCTGTGTTTGAGCTGTTGTACTACATCTGTGTATCAAGGTAGGATTACCAACCAAGCAAAGCAGGCAACTGCCCCTGAGCCCCAGATTTACTTTACTTGTGTGTAAAGTGTATTGTAATAAGATAACATGGATTTTGGTTTATGGATATTCAGTATTAAATAATAATTGCAACTGAATTTGAAAAAACAAGGCCTGAAATTCATCTTGAGGCTTAAGATTAGCTTTATTATTTTACCTATGTGTATCAATGTCCTCATTATTGCAGTTCATTTTGCACTGATATGGTTCATATTCCTATATACTGTCAACCTGTTTAATTCGATTACTTGAGGTGGTACTGAATGATACATAGGCTACACATTTTAAAGAAAAAAAGTCCCCACATTGTATATCATTAAAGTTAAGGTTGGGGTTAGCATGTAGTGGTCCTAGTTAAGGTCACCAGAAAATGAATGTAAGTCAACGCAATTACCCGACTCAATGGTGCAATATGTGAGAATTTCAGTTTAAAACAATAAAAAAATTTAAATTATCAACAGAAAGTGAAGCAATAAAAGCTTTGACATCTCTGTATTCTGCTGCAGGGATATCTACTGAAGTTAGCATGCAAACCAGCTAGCCCCTAGCTACATCGTACCTTAGGAGATGGTGGTCCAGTAGTAAACAACACTAACAATCCCCCTGGACCGTTAGCTGCACTGCTTAATGAGCTTATTACATAATGGCAACTACATTTAGCAGCAGTTAGCGGTTATACTGGTGATATGCTGCCCCCTATATGTTTGGAGTATGAATTTGACAGCTGGCCAGACCCTACATGCTGCATGTTGAAGTGATGGAAGAGAAAGGGCCACATGAACGACTTTACAGTTGCAGAATAGAGATTTATTGAAATACAGTTTCATCACAAACTATACAGTGCATTCTTTCGCTTTTTCATTTCATGAACATTTCCAACATTCTTTGGTTTCATCAATAGATATTATTTACAAAAATGTCCTTTAGTTCAAATTCATAAATATAAATAAAATTTTGTACATTCTTTGGTCTCATGTCTGTGTTTAGTGGTTATTGCAAATAATGAAACTACTTGTATAAATTGTTGATCCCAATGGTTGACACTGTACTGACTTTTTGGTTTAATCCAACGAAGAGACGATGTAACTGTCTTAAATGTGATGTTCTCGTTCATTTGTGGCGTACTCCAAAAAGAAATCAGTGTTTTTGGGTCATGAGTTTGATTACATTTTGATCCTGAAGTGTCTGTCTACTTTCACTTGCTGCTGATTCAAGTGCGAAGCCTAGTGTGACTATTTTTTTTCATTTGTAGCTACTTAGAAAGTCAAGTGTCTGCCAAGCCTCAAAGCAAAAAAAAAGAAAAAAAGAAAGTGTGATTGACAGAATGGTTTACACAGCCTTTAACACAATTGTGTGTCAATCAAGTTTTCTAAAAAAAAAAACCTCCCTTACATCACATTTTACACAAGCACACAGAAAGAAATAGCAAACGCACACGCTCGGACACAAACGGCACGTCTTTATAAACATTAAAAAGTGTGAATCTCTATGATCGATGTTGCCTGAATGAATCTCTCTTGATTTTAGGAGACAAGAAAGGAAACCCTGGTTTTGACAGTAACCTGATAGACGTCTGATTCTTTTCCCAGTAAATAAGTTAAAGTGGATTTTTTTCAACGTTCAAAACAAGCTGGCATAGACAGAAAAAGGATAGTTACTGGTGCATTCTTGTATTTCAGCCACAAAGACTGTACCGCTCGCTGACTAAACTGTAATGTGGTTCTGATCCCGGTGTACGCTGGTGTGCAGTATGTCTTGATGGGTCAGTAGCGGGACTTGCGGCACATGTCGCAGCGACACGCCTTCGCCGTCAGGATCTCTATTTCGTCGTGGTGTCGACCTCGGGGGCAGTCCAGGCGCACTTTGACCTGAAGGAAGACAAGTCAGAGGACGTGAACAACTAGCAAAAAACACCAAAAACTAGTGGTTGTTACCACTGCACCTCCCTCCCCTCACCTTGGCATCCTTGCTGATGGTGCAGCATCGTGAAGCGGAGGTGATGTTGTGGGTGAAGTTGGAGGCCACCAGCACAGAGTACCTGGATGGAAAGGCGCTGGACTCGCAGTAGCCCACGCAGGCGTAGACCAGGTGGGTTCCCTTGCATGTGCCCCGACGGTCACTGCGGATGGTCACGTTGAAGGCTGGAGAGGGGAGAGAAGATGGAGGGATGAGCGAGGGTGGAGGAGGTCTAGTGCGTTATGTTGTGTGTGTGAGTGTTTGTGGTGCAGCATTTCGGGAAATCAGAACAATGTTAAATAAAACAAGTCGCCAGAATAAATGTTGTCATTGTAGGTATCTGCAAACCATGGATATGATGAAACTTTTGTTTCTCTACATTGCAATTTTCCATTTAAGATGCGACAAGGCTTGAAAATGACCTGACGTCTGGTTAAAAAATACCTGGTTTCGTGGCCACAAACACGGCTGGGAAATGTCTGAACGCCTTGGTAAAGACACCCGTTTTTTTGAGACTGATAACAAAGGTTAGTTCTCATCTGTCGGTGCTCCTCTCCTCATGACCATATTCTGTGTGTGCCACTTACGGTGAAGGTGACACCCCGGCGTGAGGCTCTCGTAGCTCCAGCCGAAAGGAGAGAAGAGCAGCAGCAGTGACATCACTGGTAGGACCAGCAGGCAGCAGTGTGAGGTCATGCACGGCGACATCTGGATGGCAGCCTGGAGGGTCCAATCAGAACATCAGAGTTTAGTGTGAAATATTCTTTTGACAACTTATTACATAACTGCTCACACAATCAAATGTAGGTTTATTAAATGCTTTCAATCCATCCGTGCCAATGGCGTCTGGTAAACGTGAAAGACTACACGACACTGTGTTTATTTCTTCGGCTGAACTCGTTTTGTTTTTGAGCTGAAGAGACCGAAGACGCTGCTGCCTTATCAAACATCTGACTTCTGACTCAACCTGAGGTGATCTTCTCCTCCTGAGCCTTCCCATTAACTCGAAGCGTCGCCCTGAGCCGCCTCCTTCATCCGCCAAGGTGATTTCCCATCTTGCCCGTCTGCCGGTGTGTCACTCAGCTGAGTAGCAGCTAATGTGAATAAAAATAATGCTGTCTTTCTCTTTACACTATGCCTCATTTAACAGCTACCTGCTGACACACGCACGTACACAATTTTAGCTCCTATACGTACACGTAGCTGCACACATGACAGCACGAGTTAAAGCCTTTCTTTAGCATGCATGATCTTGAGTGTCCTCAGGTGCACGTGCTCAGGACCCCCTCACACACACCCTCCAACACGTGTGTAAACAATAAAGTCATGTTTTCCTGGGAATTTGGTGATCCTGACCTTTGCCCTCTAAAATGGCACTTCTTTCCAGCTCCGCTTCCCTCCGACCGGAGCGTTGGGTGATGGTGGAACGGCCCAGGGGACGCCATTAACGCTGCTGCTACGACCAAATTAACGGGTCGGGGCTGTGTGTGTGTGTGTGAGAGAGACTGTGTGTGAGGCCATTAACCCCGCAGGGCAGGGGAAATGCCCGGCTTTTTCCTCTTGTGTGGGGTTTCCACGCCTGAAGGTTTGGTTTGTGTTTGAGGAAAGTGGGTTGGGAAGTGATAGTGGGAGGGCGAGTGCCTCCGGACCACCAATACAGCCTGAACAACATATACCTGGAAAAGTTAACATCCTTATAGTGTTTGTACCGATAACAAAAGTCATACTTAGAGATGTGCAAGATATGATTATGGTGTTGAAATATTACTTTGGTCAAAGTGAAGTCCTAAAGTATCTGATATTAGATGTACTCAAGTATAAAAAGTAATTTTCTGGCAATGAAAGTATCAAACGTAAAGTCAGTTAAACATATATTTACATGTATGTATAAATTGTATACTTATAGTGTGGACTTATTGGATCTGATATCCAGTGTTTTTCTGATTCATCTTATTGATGATAAATTCATTTTAAAGGATGCTGCTTTAGCTCTGACGCAGCATGTAATCTGTAAAGTAACTAGCAACTATAGTCATCACATGAATGTACTGCAGCCCATCCTCACATCAGTTATGTGTCAATGCTGCAACTTTTGCCAACTGCCAACAAATTCTCCTTTAAAACTAAGTCTGAACTTCTGATCGTTCTCCTGGAAAAAAACGATCAACAGTATACGGACGTTCGGCGAGTGAGAGGAGGAAATATTTCACTGACGATCACCAAAATGATCCAACTTACATTGTTTGAAATGTTCAGTCTGGATCAGGAGCTGAGCTACAAGTTGTAGTCGATATAGTCGTTATATATATAAGCTGGGGACCATCTGCATCATTACACACAGGCACCAGAGACCTCTTCAAATCCTACTTCATACTGAACAATGCCAATAGGAAGTCATTCAATACAGTTTCTTTACACATGTATATACCACGAACTGACAGAAGACACATTTAGTGTCATCTTCTGTTTCTTTATGTGATGTTCCAGTATTATTACATAACAGTTATGCTTAGTTTTATGATAATACATGTTGTTTTGAAAGAAAAGGCAGCTAAGTACTGAGAAACTTCAAAATAAAACACTCCAAACATGACAAAACTAGAATTAATTTCTTTTAGGTAAATATTCTTCACAGCTCTCAAAGCTGACTTTACTTTTAAAAAGTCTGAAAACCGATCACCTCAGAATTACCAAGAAGGCTATTCAATTCAAGTTGTACTAACAAAAAAGTTTTAACAACCTAAAAAGTCTCAAATCTGACAAACTGAGGAAACCAATTACCTCAAAATAACAAGTAGACAAATAATTTTAAGTTGTTAAAACTTTAAACCTCGCACAACTTAAATGTAATATTCTACTTTACTCGGTGATTCTGAGGTCATCAGTTTAATGACTTCTTAAAAAAAATGAAGCCAACTTTTAAAATTTACAGTGTAGAACTTTCTTAATATAGAAAAAGCCTAAAAAACAGTGACGATCTTAAGATGAATCACCGGATTTAAAGGTCTGTTCCACCAACATACACACTGATGCACTAAACTGAAATCCAGGTGTAAAAAGGAGCTCGGTCTTACCTGAGGACGTAGAGCACGACTTCTGGAGTGGAGTGGCAGGTGAGTCGACTGACAGGTGTGTGTGAGTGTGTCTGTCCTGAGCTTCATGCGGGGATATAAGTAACACAGGTAAGAGCGGAGGCACTTATAGCTGTGGACACACCCACAATTAGACAGCTGACAGTGTGTTTTTTTTCTTTTCTACAGGTTGTCTTTCTTCTCCGCTCGTCACTCTTTCTACCTGCACAAAAAACATAAAATTCCCTAATTTTTTTTTTACTAAAACCGCCTTAAACTTCTTTCTTGAACGTCTTTCTCCTGGAGAGTGTTACATCTCTCTGTCCCTCCGCCCTCCCCCTCCTGGCTCTCCGTTTTAAACCTTTAGGGGGACCGCTGCTGTGACACAGAGGAAAACTAGATAGGTTTTCCATCAACGCACCACCACAACAGTGAGAACACACACAGCTTCACCCCACGCGCACACACACACACACACACACATACATAGGTACCTACACAGAAAATGTGCATGCACTCAACATCACACAAAAAACTGTACTGTAGCTGATACACACCATGACAGAACTAATACCTCACACACACACAAAGTCGGCCTGGGTTTCCCATTTGTGGCTGCAGGAGGAAGGGCAGGGTCGGGTCAGAAGATATTGTGGGTTTGGGTCAATTGTGTGTGTGTGTGTGGCACATGATGGGTGTACTGCGGGGAACGCCTGGCTCTGCTTCTCGTCTTCGTCTTGAGCGGAGGAAATCAGCTTAGCAACCAGCCTGTCCAAACTCCAGCGGGTAAAGTCATTCTTTTAATAGACTCTTAGATTATTTCGCAGCAGTATCCGGACACTCTGAGCGACGTGTCACCAAGGTCACAAACTGCCGCATCAGACCACAGATGACTGTGTGTAGTTGTTTAAGTGTCCACAAGAAACTGGGTTTCAGGGTGAAGGAACAAATGTTTAACTTGCTGGAAGAGCAAGAATCAGAATCAGATTCTCTGAGGTTACTTCAGTGATTTTGGCTTTTCAATGAGTGTTTCCATGTCTTCCTAGACAGTTTGGGCTGGGTTAGGAACAAATGCTGTTTTGGGTCTTTGAGAGAAATTGATTCAAGAAGTCAAGGAACTCACTAAATGATAAAAATCTCATAAAAGGAAAAACATTAGCTGAAGCTGAACGAGCTAGCTTTGGATGTATCCCAGATGCAATAATCCTCATTGTTTCAGCTCGACGTCAGTCCTGCACCCTTCAGAAATACAGGCTGCGGATGGTCGTTACGACCTTTCATCATCTGAAATGACAAAAGCTGAACCATCAGTCATCCTGCAGGAACAGAGATGTAATAAGTCACTCATCCAGGAAACAATAGGACCTGATTGATGCATTTGAGCTTGTTTTTCCACTGCAGAAATCTACTCGTCAAGTCAATTCGTTCTGCGTTTAAGTCCTATAACCTAATTTTCTTAAAACAAGTGAAAAACCTTTCAGTGCAGTAAGATTATTCCAAACTGCTTCCAATGAAATCAAACTGTTTCGACGTGAGTGAGAATAATGAGAAAAAGGCGAGTCGGTGCAGGTTAGGAACAAATCTACTCGACTTGATTTGCTTTGGAAAAAGGTTGGATTACTCGAAGTGTGCTGACAGACCTTTTTCAATTGTTGTAAGAAAACCAAAGTTTTAAGACCGAATTACAAGAATTTACTGTCATCAGATTCCATTAAGATAACCAACCATACAATGAATTATTCCTCCTAACTGATATTGCCTTTTAGCTACAGCCATGTTCATTCATTAAAATGACCACACACAGTCATTTAAATGGACTAAATACAACATACAGCGTCCTGCAGGAAACCCTTAAGGAAGCACCAAATTTGTATTAAAGGAGAGGTTCAGTCATTAACTAATCACCCTCGTGCTGATGGAAAACAGGATACAATTTTGTGGTCATCAGTTTTTTTTTTTTTAAATTTTAAAACAAGTCTCCATCTGCTTCAGTTGTTTAGGAGAATGCTACAACGCTGTTTTGCTGTGAAGCTCCAGAAATGTTTTGTGGACCACTGAAACTTCACCTGACTTTCCATCAGCATGAGGGCGAGTAGATAATGACTGAATCTTTTATTTTTTGGTGGACTTTTCCTTTAATCTACCACTGAAAATAGTTCCCAAAAATGCTCTATTTACTGGTGCTTGAGTTATGTTTGTTGAAAACTACAGGTACCAGGTGTTTCAGGACCTGTTTTTAAAGGTTTATGTCCTTCTGTAGGAGCAAGTTCGGGATCTTTTAACAATCTGTTGACAGTAAGAAAAATATAGAGTAATGCTCATCTTTAAACCCTTAAACCTTCTTTCTGCACTCATACTAGTGCTTTCTGGTTCACCTGTCTGATGTCTTGAACGCTCATAAATGCATTTTTGTAGGTAACGTCTACTTCAAACCATATCTCAGGTTGTAGCGTTCACATAATTACTCCTTCAGGAAAGATGCTGGCACACACTCACGCACACATCCTCGCTCTCACACACTCACGCACACATCCTCGCTCTCACACACTCATGCCTCCTAAAGGAAAACACAATTATCATCTTATGGCCCCTCTACCCCAAACATTCCCAATCCAGTTATGTCAATGGAAAACGGAATGTGTGACATCATCACCTAACCCCCCCTCACCACCACCTACACACACATAAACACACTAAACTATTAGTGCGTTGACTGTGAGTTGCACGGATGGCCGCAGTGTGTTTCTTCTGATTCCATGCCAACCAGGGAGAGAGAGAGGGGGGATAGAGAGACTATAAATGTGAATGGCCTGCAGCACCTCATCAGGAGGGTTAGACATGAATGAACTTTGTTAAACTGGAGACTCTCTTGTCGCACACACACACACACACACACACACACTTGTCCAGTGTGACTCAGCGGGGTGACTGATGTTTGTATCGCTCAGTGGCACCGTCGCTCTCGGCTGCCGTGGAAACCGTGGCGTCTTGAATGACTATAATATCATTAATGTGTCCGCTTCCACTTCTGCCCTGTTATTTTAATCTGTGTGTATGTGTGTGTGTGTGCGTACATGCGCATCTATGTGTGTGTGTGTGTGTGAATTAAAGTATATGATGTATGTGTGTTATTTTATATGAGTGTGTTTCATTATGTCTGACAGGATATTGTGTGTGTGGTCAAGTGTAAGTGTAAGATAAATCATGTGTGTGTTATTTTGGGCTCTATGACAATATAAGGAGAGGATTAGGCAAAGTTTTCCTGTTTCTAAGATGATGTTTCAGTCCAGTTGACACAGTTACCCCCGTATATAAACACACACACACACACACACACACACACACACAAAAGGATGGACACGTGCATGCGGACACACACAAAAACACACGTCACTTTTAAAGGTGCACTTTGTTTGTTTTCATGACCGAATAAACTAAATAAACAAACTTGATTTCATACTGTTTTACTTTGTTTATATGTGGCGGACCCTGCCACCTTTCTAGCTTCAAACAGTGTTCTGGGGACCTTATTTTCCTCTGAGAACAGCTTGTTTATTCACCTATGGAAAAGATAAATATTTCTAAGTTTGTATCATTACCTCATTAATATTGTGAATATGAAAAAATCTGACCTTGAATTTCTTCTACAAAAACTACGCAGTGCACCTTTAAAGTGATAAATAACTTTTTAAAAAATTTCTTTTGACATATTTACGGCAGATAACAAACATCTGCTCTGAATGCAAAACACACACACACACACACACACACACACACACACACACACACACACACACACAGATAGAACACTTAGCTAATTTAGATTGACAGGAGGAAAGTGGAGTTTCCACAAGGTGATACTCACTGGAGCTCAAGGTGTGCACTTATGACACACACACACACGCAGAGCGGAGTGGAAATGTTCAGAAGGAGCCGGCGTCGTCTCCAACGTTTACCAGAATAAAGCCCTGGAATGTGTTCCTGTGAATCCACCTGACAGTCGGCACAATGAGGAGCGATGTGTAACCGTTTGGACTGAAACTGGTTCCTGCTTACTCACATTTTACATAACAGACCCCAAAAACTGCATCAAAATATACATAAAACATGATTAATGTAGAGCGATTATACAACTAGTGCCCTGCCAAGACGTGGGATGTATAAATGGAATCAACTACTGTTTAGCATTTGCATGAATTATACAAACTAAAAGCTGTTTTTTAATACTTGCTGTTGATGCCAAACTGGTTTGACTGGAGAAAAGCTGAGGTGGCCAAGTGATTTAAGAAAAAGGGAACTGAAAACAGAATTTAAAGCTGCAATTTGTAAAAAATATTTGTTTAAAACATTTAAAAATTAACTGAAATTCTCAACAGAATGTGAAGAAATAACAGTGTTAGCAGCTAACCAGCTAGCCTTGGGCCTGAAAACCTCTTTCTCCTGTTCCAGCGGTGTAAACACCAACACTCCGGCTAGCTGCACGGCTAACTGAGCTAACAAGCTAACAGTAGCTCCAGTGATAAACAGGATATAGTTAGCAGCTGTTAGTTACTCTGGTGATATGCTGCCCACATTTGCTGTGAGTATGAGTTCAACGGGTGGCCAGTTCTTACATATTGCACCTTTATGAAGTGCGGATGGGGTCAGAGATCATGAAAGCAAAGCGAAATGTAGCAGAATTTAAGATAAGAAACCGAGGAATGAGAAGGAAAAGTTCATGATTATTTACAATTATGACAATATTTATTTGCTTATGGTACCAATAAAGAGCTACAACAGAACGCTGATATAAAACAGACCCTCTAACTCTGTGGAAATAGTTAATATTTTATGAATAAATTATAAATCAATTATAAATTAATGTAATGAAACAACAAAACAACAAAAACAGATCAGATGAGACCATGAGGAAACCAAAAACACTTGGTTTCTTGTTGTTGTTTGCAGTTCAGAACTTTAACCAAACAAACCCCAGTTAGTTTTCCACCACTGGAACCAGTAAAACCTCCTGTCTGTCTGTCAGCCACGTCTCTCAGGGGCCTCTGAAGAGCAGGGAGAAGGGGAAGACGTTTCTGCAAAGACAAAGACAGACTTTATTAGTTTGCTCTTGTTAACGAACTGCACACATGATTAACACAACGACCATAAGGCTGCTACTGTATATCATTACTACCATAAAGAGATTGTGATCGTGCTCTTTCTACATGGAGATGTCTTTGTCAGTCTTTGAAGTGCCTGAGGTGTCTCAGCTTGTCTCAACAGACATTTCACAGGAACACTGTGATTTCTGCCTTTATGATAGCTGGATTTCCCCTGATACTTTTTAAATCTGTGATAACTTTATTCTAACAGATGTACAGCACCAATTAGCTCCTGTTTCTCCTGTGGGCGTAAAAGTCAATCAAATCCACAAATAAGACGATGACATCACTGTCATCTCCGCGGGTAGGAATCTTGCTGTGTTCAGACTGATCTGCTGCTTAAGTCTTCAGCTTCTGCTTGTCGCACGGTAGCAGGATACCGTTTACAGCTGGCGCAGGTGCTCTGAATCGGACCTCAGATTAAGTGCATGCTCCTTACTGCCCAGCGTGCCGTCAAACCAACCTGGCCAGTCGAGTTAAAATCCCTGGCTTCGCTGAATCTGCATTTTCCCCCTCCTCTTCGTCCATGTCCTGTACCGTCCCAGGATGCGCTTCACCTGGAGTCCCACTTCCTCTCAGCGTGTTGACACCTGATTTCCGCTGGGGTTTGTTGTTATATTCTGTTTTATTCTGAAAATAAAACAGAATATGAATTCTTTTTTTTACTGTAATACAGATTTCACTGTGACCAAGTGACCATTCGCTGACTTCACCCACCAAACAGCAATTGTTTCACATGTTGGAGCGGTGTGCATGAGGCTGTAATTAAAGTGATCCTCAATATGAAAAGAGTTTGGAGAGTAAGGAAAGAAAAGGAAGAAAAATGTAAGGAAGGGAGTGTTTTTGCGGCCGTAATGTAAGCCGCTAACGTTAGCATGCCAGCGAACTAACTACAGTAAACTTCCAAGGAGCTGTACTTCCAAGGAACAGGGTTAGCATATGGTTAGCTTACTACATTATAATTCAACACACATGCTTGGATATGAAGCTAATTTGTTTGAGTCCAGTTGCAGGTTAAGGTCACGGATTACGAACACGCCCTTAGTTAGCTAGCTAACCACAGCTGTCAGTTAAGCCAGTTCTACAGACGCTCGCCGAGAAGCCTGCTTCCGTCAACCTCCGTCTGAAGTCGAGGGCCCGTCGTTAGCATGAATTATAAGTGGTAAATCCGCCATTTACCAAATCATAAACTGCATACCTGCTGTGCTTGAATGGAAACGTGATAGGCGTAGCAGCAGTCAAGATGAGTGGTGGGGCTTAGTGGTTTAACGGTTAATTGGATTCTTCCATTCGCCTCAGCGTCAAAGTGTCTTCATGAGCTTGATTTTGAATGGGATTCTTTCATGAAAATGTCAGATAACATTTTAATGTGATAACCACATTTCTTTTTTGGGGGGTCATTTGACTCCACTTGTCCCGAGTTTGTTTGTGCAGTAAGAACATACAGAATGCTTAATGATCACCTTCATTGTTCAAACGTAATCCTTTTCTGAGCTTGTCGACTCGAGTTGGCACCTCCGTCTCAGAAAAATAAGAACTCAATGGGCTGACATAATGAGTTTAAATTCATTTTTTCCACTTGAAACAAATGTGAGGGGGAAAAACAACGCTGGAGACGGAAGTCAGAGTGGACATGACAGGATCCGATGAGATGAAGGGCCAAAGAGGGAAAAAGAGCGGGGTGGAGGGTAATTTTGGGACTTTGTTGCTAATCAAACTGAAGCACATTACCAGAAACACACACCCTTCTCACACACACACACATAGAAACTTGACAGTCTCTGCCTGATGTAATGCTATTATTAACCTTAATCACACTCGTTATCCTACCTGTCTGCGCTAACGTTCGCCTGGGGCTACAATAAAGACAGAAATGCTACAAGTGTGTGTGTTTATATATGTGGTGGTGAGGAAACAAAAGTGTCTGATGATTGAAAATTGGAAGATTGGTTCCAATTATTGGAACCAATTAATTCTTAACAACTGTGGGCTGAGATCACTTCTTCATTTGACATTTAAGGGTGTGACACATCATTTAACCAGTTAAATCTGATGAGTCAAAGACTGAAATGAACTAATAAATGATCAGATCACCTTGTCAGCATGTCCTGGATCATCCTCGACCTCTTCTTCTGTGTGTGGATTGTCCACGTGCAGCCTGTTGAAAGTCGGACACAACCATGTTTATCATTACATTAACAGAACGATGGTTTACTAATGAACACAAGACACCATTTTATACAAGTCGGAACATCCTTTTTTCCTCTTCTGTTCCCGACTTCTTTGTTCTTGCAGAAAACCAGAATAACCCTGTTTTATTTATTCTGACTGCTAGACTAGTCTGAGAGCTAATACTTAGATGAATTACACATTAAAGTCACGAGGCTGCTCTGCTTGAGATGAAAGGATAACATCAGATACAGAAAGAGAATAGGGTCTGTTGCAGAATGAATGCTCAATAAGGTCCAGCTGGACCCAAAAGCCCCGTTCCATGACCAACATATAACATAATCAAGTGAATATCACCTACACGACCATCTTCATTGTATCTCAGCTGCTGGCTGGTTGCTGAGGTAGTTTGTGCTGTTTGTCACACAGTATTGGATGTTGTGAGACAAAATTAATAAAGTTTTCTTCCATTTTGACCTGGACATCAGCTGAAACAAGTGTTCTGGCTGCTCGGTGTGAATAAAAGCAGCGAGAATATCAAATATCAAACACAAGAGCTGACATCACTTGGGGCACAGAAAATGATCGCACCTACAATGTTTAGGAGCCGAAGCCCGTTAACTGCAATTCTCCCCCAAAACCGTTTCCCCCATGTTTGAGCAACAGCTGCGGACTGGCAAGAAAATTCAGCAGCAGGCTTTCAGCCCTCAGAGCCTCAGCAGTGCTCCACACATTTAAAATTCATAGAGAGGCAGACCATCAGGCTGAAGGCCTGTGAGAGGGAAAACTGAGCACAACTGAACCAAATACTCCACAGAAAAGGGCCCCGAGCACCACGGCGGAGACAAACATGAGACAAGGGTTTGCAGCTTCGGTTTCTGCAGGAGAGGCTTTCCCCAAAGTGAAACAATGAAGCAAACAATATTAAAGGAGACAGAGGAGAGTTTTCTGTCTCAACTGGAGGCAGAAAGTGCAGACAAGCATGGCTTCCCTGACCCAGACCGGGCCACAGCTGTCTCCTCGGGGCTCCACATGAGAGGAGAAAGAGGAAGAGCGGACCTAACGTGTGGGCAGCACGAGTCTAATAAACGCACTGATTCTGATTTGGGGGAAGAGAAAAGCAGAAAAAGAAAATAGATTCTACTTCTGCAGCTCCCGCTATAAACCCAACAGTCAACAACAACAATTCAGTCCTCTGACTATAAAACAGATCAGAGAGTTTATGCAACAGTCAGGAACAGCAGAATAAAAGCTGTTATTTTCTGTCTGTTGAAACTCATTCTTTTCTCTTCCCTTTTTTCCAGCAGGTTTAACACAAAAACAAACCATCTGTCTCTCCAGGGCATCATGTAGACACACACACACACACACACACACACACACACACACACACACGCACGTACATGAATGAGTGCGATCAGGGATGAAGCAGGAGGACACACTGCTGCCTGTGTGTATGTGTGTGAACTTGGACCTCTGCGTGTTCGTGTGCAGCACCTTCATCGGGACATGCGAGTGTGATGGTCAATGTGGTGAAGATAATTCAATGAGAATTGCTCAATGAGACCTGATTTCCTGTGAATGGGTAACGATGCCCGGGGCTCTGCCGTTTGCAGGATGTTTACACAGTTTGTGCATCTGAGTGTGTGTTCCTCGAGCTCAGGAGAGGAGACAATTCTGTTTATGTAAGCTAGATACATAAACTAGGTGAAGGGCAGGACTTTGTGTGTGGGTGCATTTTAAATAATAACGTTCGCCCCACTGATCTGACAGTCAGTGTGATTGAGGTGGCGCCCGTTCGCCTCTTGTCTGTTTCATAACTGCAAGAATCACTGGAGCGTGTGTGTGTGTGTGTGTGTGTGTGTGTGTGAGAAACAGGGCAGTTGTCAGAACAGATGTCTAAGTGATTTTATGAATAAGAACAACCATTTTCATCTTTACACCATGTGTATGCAGGTGTGTGTGTGTACGATGCTAGAGTGAACAGGCTTCCTCTTATCGCTCCCATCGTCCTCAGTCACCACTCAACATCACACACGGCTCACACAGAGGAGGAATAATGAAAATAAGCAATGACAGCGCAGCAAATCAATATACTCATGCCTACCTTTGTCAATATACATTACAGCACACTGTATTCCATGACAAAGCCAATAATCCCTGCAGTGTTTCTGCTGGATGTCATCATCATCGTACATATACTGAAAAATGGATATATCTTGTGATATGGTTGGAGATATATGGATAAGGAGAGATTTAAAGGATAAGTTCAACCAAAAACCTAAATTCAATCATTATCTACTTGCCCTCCTGACGACGGAAAGTTGGGTGAAGTTTACAAAGTCCACAAAACATTTCTGCAGCTTCACAAGTAAAAAAGATGGGGGACCAAAAATAAATAAAGAAATAAAATTAGCTTCATGCAGAGTAATCCAAGTGTAAAATTGATTTGCAAAGACGTTATTTACTCCCTTGATGTGCAGTCCAGCTCGTGTACCCACTTCAGAAAGGGTGTGCGCCAATGCTGTTAGCTCAGCAGCTACAGCAAAGATTTTAGCTTAAAAAGGGTGTAAATAATGTCTTTTAAAATCTTGTTTTGCTGTGAAGCTCCAGAAATGTTTTGTGGACTACGAAACTTCACCCGACTTTCCATTGCCGTGGAGGTAAGTAGATAATGACTGTGACAATTTTGATAATCCATTAATTGTTTCAGTCAGTTTTCAAGCATAAATGTAAAGCATTTGCTGGTTTCAGCTCTTTACTGTGAGGAAGTGCTGCTTTTCTTTGTCCTTCATGATAGTTAATGAACAGCCTTTGTGACAAGCATTTATCATACTTTTTTGACACCTTATAGACTACGTGATTAATCCCTTGATAATGAAAATAATTAGCAGATTAAGTGAAACTATCAATAGTTGCAGCCCTAACTATGATAAGTATATGGTTTTGATTAAATATTGCCAGACACACACTCCTCAAAGCATAATCACAAAGTTAATCTACACTGGAGCCTGTGTGACTATGATTGTGTTAACCCTATAAGGCAGTCTTGGGGGAATTAAATGCTATCATATGAGCATTTAGTTTTTAATCTAAATGTATTTAACACAAACATTCATCAGCAAAGATTTTCTAGACGTTAGCCATTGTTTCTTCTGAAACTGTAGCACAAATGATTTTTTCTTGAGGTTAAAGGCGACAAACACAAAATAAATGTAGCTTGAGGTTACAGATCCTCTACAGTATTAAAGAGAGCACTCACCTGACAGAGACCTTGCCTACAGCCTCCAAGTCCTTCATTAATTCCTTTAGTATGGCGTCCTCTAGTGTCGAATCTCTCTTACGGCGCTTTGACTGCGGCTCAGAAGCAGAGGGGATTTGCTGTGCAACTTCTCTCTGCTAGAACACACAGTAGTGTAATATTAATATATATGATACATGGCAGAATACTATATATATTTTTACACATTTGCAGATGTACATTATAAAACAATCCAAAACAACAGCCAGCAGTAAATGATACCTTTGTGATGAAGGTAATGTTTTAATGCACATTTAAGTGCAAGTACTAATTAACAAGACAGTACAGAAAAGATTTGCAACATCACAAATGTGAACTTTCATTTTTAAGAGCTTGTTTCTCAAATCTCGACTGATTTTGACAAATTATAACATAGATACATGAATAAGTTACCATTATTGTGGCATTTAAGACCGAACAAATTCAGAATATAAGACTATTTAAAGACTTTTAACGCTTGTATAACTGTGTGTTATGTGGTTAACATTACAAAAAACTCACAAGACTGAACCGCTCCTCTGCTTGTTTTCCTGAAACAAGATAAATACATGAGACATCAACATGCCCGAATAGTATCTTGTGTGTGTTTGTGTTCTTCACAGTGTATGTATCAGGGTGTATATGTGATCACAGCGACTGAACAATCAGTGATTTCGTGTTCCTCCTCACCATTCTGCGTGTTTTTCTCCAGGTAGAGGATAAGAATAAATGGGTACACTCTCAGCTTCCTCTCATAATGCTTGCACATCACATTGGACACGCCCTCCCACTTCTTCTTATCTGGTAGTTACAGTTAACAAAATACAGTGAACATAGAAGATCAGCTCTATTCGCTGATCCTTATTTTGCAGTATAGCGACTTCAAGATAATAAACGTAGCTGCAGCTACAACACTGAATATTAGCTGTCACATTCATGCCATTATGTTCCCACTTTGTTTTATTCAAACTTGCATATCTGCATGACCTCATTCCCATGTTTAACAGTAACAAGGGCTGGAAGTGTGGTGGAGAGATATAATGTACTGATATGAGAATGAGTGGTATTCTTGGATTGTGAAAATAAAAAAATGAATTAGGAATCCTGCATATTTAAGTGTTTCATCTTACAAAAATAAAAACAGCATAAACAGAGATTTATATCCTAATTATTTAAAGGTGCAATATGCAAGAATTTGCCACCTGTCGGATTCATAATTAGAACAAATAGGGGGCGGCAATTCACCAGAATTAGCGCTAAATGCTGTTAACAGTAGCTACCATTAGCTAGTTAGCTCAGGTAGCAATGGAGCTAGTGGTCCAGACGTGGGGGCTCAGAGCATGAGGGAAGTGTAGGTGCTTACGCTGCTAGCATGGGAACTTTGTGCCAGGACAGGCCAGGGCTAGCTGGTTAGCATGCTAACTTCAGTAGATATCTCTTCAACATGGTACTTCACATTCTGTTGATCATTTTTTCATGTTTCCAACTGAAATTCTTACATATCGCACCTTTAAATAAAAAAGATTTTTCTCTAGAAACATCTGGTGGGCCGATTTGAACCTTATGATGGGCCAACTTTGGCCCACGGGCCCCACTTTGGGCGGCCCTGCTGTAAAGGATACGAGGGAAGACATTAAAGTGGGTGCTAGAGAAGGGTTGGAGACTGTCCAGGTTGCCGAGAACAGTTCTGATAATTTCCTGTAAGCAGAAGAAGAGTAAGAGAGCGTGTAAAAAGACAATACAATAAAAACAGAAAGAGGAACATGAATAAGTAGAGGTCAGGAGGACAATCTATCTGAAGAAGTAGTGTGAATGAGTAAACACTACAAATGTGAATGCTGACAGAGGTGAGCAGTGTCCATATTTACCTCCAGTTCCTGACTGAAGCAGTTTCCTCCCATATCCTCCTCTCCACTGATGACATCATACAATGACAATATGTTCACAATTCAATTGCATCTTAAAAGATATTTTCACACTATTAGCAGGTTAAGTTGGAGTAACGTTTCTGCAAAGTGGATTACAGTTTAGGGCATTGTATACATCAATGAATGTCTTTTGCTGATGCAGCACACACATTAAAAGGCTTTGACTGTTATAAAAAAATAAAAATAAAACACTGAGCCTTGACTGTCAAAAATATTAGATGTAGTTTAAATAAAAGAAATCTTCTTCAGTCACAAGGAAAATGGCTTTAAGGCATCCCAGGATCACTTAGCACTCTTATTCTAGGACGTTATCCGTGAATAAAGGCAGACAGGTCCTGTGGGGCCTTAGATCCTCTTGTCTTGCAGATGAAAAGACAAGCTTAGGTAACACGCATCTGAACATGTAACAGTAGTCATAACAGGCAGCAGCTTTATAAGATTGGAGCTGAAATGGAGAAAAAAAGATGAATGTTTCTTCCTCTCTTGCCTGAAGCTCGGCTGTATCCCCAACTGCTTTTGAGATTGAAGAACATTTTGCAGTTGATTTCAAAAGAAATCCGGGCCCCGATAAAAAGAAAAATGATTTTTAATGATTTAATGATTGCCCTTTCAGTGATTTAGCCACCACAATAAAGGCTTTTTAGCATTTCCTTCTTCGTCTCCTGATTTTTTCTTTTTAGGGGTGTCTGGATTGCTTTTGAAATCACTGTTTTCTCCCGTTTTCCGAGAGCACCCGACGCAACTTTTTGCCGCCATTGTGTTTGATAAAGCAACCACTCATCTTCTCTTTCTTCAACATTGTGAATTGAAAAGAACTGAATCTTGAGGAAAAAAGAGGGAACCGAAGAGTGGATCCAACAGTGATCAATAGCCTTTCTCTTGCAGGTATATGTTTGTCTTATGGATTTCGAGCTTGCGTTGTTTTGGTGAAAGTGAAAAAGAGAAGGAACTAACAGGTGTCTGTGCTGTTTTGTCCTTGTCTACTGTTATTATCTCTCATATTATGCTCTCAAGACCAAAATGAAGAACAGAAATGAAGTAGATATCTTTAATAAGTACAAATATGAGGCTGTGTGGATGTAGCCTAAAGAACAATGTCTGTCTTGCCTGTAGCTGCTGCCTCCCCTGATCTTGAACTTGTAGATAAAACTACCAGCTTTGATGAATCTTGTTTCAGGGAGAGGGAAGGAGAAGGCCTGCAGTGTCATGGCTGACCTGAAGTGGCTTGGAATATAAAGTCAGAACACATTAATTCATTAATTAACAGTTCAGAGGGAAACCAAAACCAAATGTTGAATTGGCTAAGCTAGCTAGCAGGAACACATTTCAGACACAGTTAGCTTTTGTACTAACTGTCTAAACTCTTGTAAAAACTACAACACATTACTTCTCTCTTTCTCATTCACTATTAAAATTACCGTAATGACTACAGAAAATGGCGGGCATGAAATTGGCAGGTCGTCCAGCAAGCAGCCAACTTCCTTCTCCGGCAGGACGTCAACGGTTAAAACCTCAAACGTCAATCAAACCCTGCACCCGCCTCCTGATTCGCTGGACAGGGCGAGTTCCCGCCTTTCCGGTCGCTTGTCAATTCACGATTAGCTAGTTGGTGAACCAATCAGCGGCGTCCAGTGTCACTATGGTGAAGGCGAAAACCGCCCAAACTGTCACATGACGTGTGAGCGGCCCACGTGGAGCAGGACGGGGCTTGTTGTAAACAGTCGGCTCTGAACAGCGGCTGAAGTTGGAGGTAAAGTTAAGTTTGGCTGCCTTTTCTCGTGTCATTTCCTTTGACTGACATTCTTTCTTCAGTTTGTCAAGAGGCGAGGTTGTCGCCTATTTATGCAGCTCAACTTATAAAGAAGTCAGCTGCACAAAACGTCATGAAATTATGTATTATGTTTAATGGCGTCATAATTAATACTGCGTCATAGATGTACATTCACATGTTCTGCAGTAAAAATACGTATTGAGATGTTCAAACTCAAGGTAATACGTTTCTACTATTATAAAACTATTTAGTTGTAGGTTCATTATAACAATGTTTGTACGTAATTGTGACGCAACAACCATACCACAGTTTACTAGCTGCATTGTGACATTTAAACGTTTTAAAGTCGCATCATTGTGACAATGTTGTACGTCATTATGACGGCCTTAGAGCGACATCTTGACGTCCCAACGTTGCATTAAAGAGAGCCGAAGCCACGCCCCTTACATCATGACGTCTTAGCATATTAACACTGCAACATAAAACATTAGTAACCTACTCATTTGCTCCATTACAAAACAACCCTCCTCTGAAATACTTGTGGAAAAGAGTGATTAAAAACAGTGCAACCTTTCTGCTTCTCAGCTTAGTCGTAAAGGAAAAATCTCTAATTTATTCCTCATTAAACTCTCTCTCCTCTCTAAGTAAAAGAACCCTTCAGAAGAGATGTCCTCCTCTACGACTCCTTCTGTCCTCCTAAATACGGGGGTTCAGATGCCCCTCCTGGGTTTGGGGACCTATAAGTTGTTGGATCCAGCAGATGTCAACCGGGCTGTGGATGCAGCTCTGGCTGCTGGTTATCGGGCCTTTGACAGCGCAGCCGTCTACGAGAATGAAGCTGACGTGGGCCGAGCGCTGAAGGAGCTCCTGCCCAAACATGGCTTAACCCGAGAGGATGTGTTCATAACCAGGTGACGTATATAGGCTCACATGTCTTCCAGAAGAGCACAGCATGCCAGTAAATATGTGACTTTTGCATTATTATTGTACTTTTCTCAAAGACTATATGGAGGCACTGAAGTTCAGCAAAATTAGACTCTCAAAACCACAAAGCACAAGTCTCAACAATCCTCACTCTCTTTCTCCATGCAGTAAACTTGGCTCCGGCGATCAGGGTGAGAGGGCCATGGAAGGAGCCCTCCACAGCCTGTCTCAGCTGGACTTGGGTTACATTGACCTCTACCTGATCCACTGGCCTGGCACACGGGATCTGGAAGTGTCTGACCAACGCAACCCAGGTAAAGAGTTCAGATTTAGTCAAGTGTTTTCCAAAATATGTTATCCATAATATATAATGTTAATATTTGATTCCAGGCAACAGAGCTCAGAGTTGGGCCACACTGGAGGAGCTGCATGCTCAGGGGAAGCTGAAGGCCATAGGAGTGTCCAACTACACACCAGCACACATGAGAGAGCTGATGAAGAGCTGCAAAATCCCTCCTGCAGTGTTACAGGTATAATGCATGAGAGTGATTAGGATAGATAACATGGAATAAGTGTACGTTTTATTCACTCAATATTTGAAACAGCTAATGTAGACAGTGTTGTTTTCCCCTTCAGGTGGAGTTTCATCCTCGGTTTTGCCAGACAGAGCTGAGGAGTGTGTGTGAGGAGTATGGGGTGTGTTTTCAAGCCTACTCCTCCCTAGGGAAAGGAGCGCTGGTCACTGACCCTGTGGTCATGGAGGTAGCAAAGAATTGTGAACGCACACCCGCACAGGTAAACTCTCTAACAAAGCATCTTTACTTAGTCTGTAGTACGTACTGAGTATTTGATGAACAACATTTTTAGCACACCCCTTTGTCTTTTGTTCCCCTGCAGGTCTTGTTGCGCTGGGCTGTGCAGCAGGGCGTCCCAGTGCTCCCCAAGTCCTCAAATCCAGACAGAATAAAGGACAACGCCAGGATTTTTGACTTCACGCTGACTAAGACAGACATGGACAGACTGTCAGCTTTGGACTGTGGGCAGAAGTTCTGCAGGGATTCATCAGCCATTGTTTGATAGACCACTAGTAGAGCAAATGTCATCTTCCACAATGCCTCTTTAATGCTGTTGTTATTCAGTTCTGCCTGTCAGTAATACAGTGGTGGGACACCACCACTAGGAAAAGTGTGAGATTGAAGTTTAGACACAGACAGCTCAGTAAATTGAGTTATTCTGGGTTGCCAGCAGATTTAACATAAATGCACTGGGCTAATGTGATGAGGTTTTAGGTAAATATATGTGCTGGGATATCTTGACTGTGCATGTTACATTTTGAACAAATAAATAGTATTCTAGCTGAGTCATTTTCACAAATTTGCATTGAAAAACTATTACATTTCATAAGTGTCTTCTGTACTGGAAAGTTGTAAAGAAATAAACAGAGAAAACCACTTTCATGATCATTTATTCAGGCCAGAATATCACAAGTGTTATTGCTGTAGAGAAAATACTCATTAAACATGAGATGGTATCAATAATGTTGTGAAGACTCTCTCTTTTGCACTTTTAAATTACTGTAATTTAGTACAGAGAATGGCGAGCAGGGCGACGACCGTGAACGCCTCACTCGAGATTCGCTGAGCCCGCCTTCCGGTCGCCTGCACTTCCTTGATTAGCTACATCTTCCTCCAATCAGCTACGGCGGAGCAGGTGTCGCTATGGTGACGGCGAAACCGGCCATATGGTCACATGACTCATGACTGTCAGCTGACCACGTGCAGCAGAATGGAGGAGTTGTAAACATTGATCTGTAACTATTCTCTGGCTATTTACTCGGGACATTTCTTTTCACTGACATTGACTCTCTTTAGTGTGTTAATAGTCGTCAGGTTGGCGCCATTTTATGCACGCCATCTAAAGAAGTCAGCTGAAGGAGCCCAAAACGTAAGAGAAAAGTACTTTCTTTAACAGTGGGATCAGTATTTAATGGCGTTCTCACCAAGTTTGCTACATTAAAATGTAACCGACGTAACACTGCGTCATATAGCAGATGTCACGTTTCAGTGTGCTAGCATTAATTTCATCACTGTAGTTTGTTCTTTTATATTACGACACTCAAATATACTAAAACAGCATCAGTGTAATAATGCTACATGGCTACATTTACAGTTGTACTACATGTAAGTTTTAACGCAGCCGCAGTGCAGGCAATTCGTAACTCTGCTTTCATGACTGAATAAACAAACTGACCTTAAAGGGCAACACAGTTTCATACTGTTTTAATTTGTTTATATGTGGCGGACCCTGCCACCTTTCTAGCTTCAAACAGTGTTCTGGGGACCTTATTTTCCTCTGAGAACAGCTTGTTTGTTCAGTTATAGAGAAATTAAATATGTCTGAGTTTGTATTATTACTTCATTAAAGGTTCAATATGTAAGAAATATAGTTGAAAACATTCAAAGCATCACTAAGATTATCAACAAATGAGAAGGAAGAACACTTTTGACGTCATGACGTCTATGTATTGTGTGTCAAAGCACATTCAGTAAGCTAACCAGCTAGCCCCATTCAAGTCCAATATGCCAACACTTTCTCGGTGCTTTGAGCTCCCAGTCTGGGCCACTAGCTGCACATCTTGCACCTTTTTAATATTGTAATTATGAAAAAATACCTCTCTCTCTCTCTTTTTAAAAGTGTTGGGTAGGACAAATAGTCCAAACAAGGAACCAAGAAGAGGAAGTGCCTTACAGAAGAGATGTCCTCCTCCTCCATGCCTCCTTCTATCCTCCTAAATACAGGGGTTCAGATGCCCCTCCTGGGTTTGGGGACCTATAAGTTGCGTGGTGCTGAAGATGTCTACCGGGCTGTGGATGCAGCTCTGGCTGCTGGTTATCGGGCCTTTGACAGCGCAGCCGTCTACAGGAATGAGGCTGACTTGGGCCGAGCGCTGAAGGAGCTCCTGCCCAAACATGGCTTAATCCGAGAGGATGTGTTCATAACCAGGTGATACATACAGGCTGATGTGTCTTCCCGAAGAGCACATCACTGTGTACAATTCTTAATAACTCTCCTCACTCTCCTGCAGTAAGCTGGGCCCTAAGGATCAGGGTGAGAAGGCCATGGAAGGAGCCCTCCACAGCCTGTCTCAGCTGGACTTGGGTTACATTGACCTCTACCTGATCCACTGGCCTGGCACACAGGGTCTGTTGGTGTCTGACCAGCGCAACCCAGGTAAAGATTCCAGATTGAGTCATGCTTTCCTTTAAAACATCACTTGAAGTAACTCTTTGCCATGGCCAGGTGTATCAAGTGTTTTCTGAATAAATAAATACATTCAAGCTGTCTTCTCACTTTCCTCCTCCACTATGTACTTGAGTAACAATGATGACAAATCCTAATTAATATTTGATTCCAGGCAACAGAGCTCAGAGCTGGGCCACACTGGAGGAGCTGCATGCTCAGGGGAAGCTGAAGGCCATAGGAGTGTCCAACTACACACCAGCACACATGAGAGAGCTGATGAAGAGCTGCAAAATCCCTCCAGCAGTGTTACAGGTATAATGCATGAGAGTGATTAGGATAGATAACATGCTATTATACACAATAGTACACAAATCTATTAAAACAAGTCTTGTCTTGTCCTGTTTTGTTTTTTTCCTTCAGGTGGAGTTTCATCCTCGGTTTTGCCAGACAGAGCTGAGGAGTGTGTGTGAGGAGTATGGAGTGTGTTTTCAAGCCTACTCCTCCTTAGGGCGAGCAGAGCTGTTCACTGACCCTGTGGTCATGGAGGTGGCAAAGAATTGTGAACGCACACCCGCACAGGTGAGCTCTCTAACAAAGCATCTCGACTAACGATTTTTTGGGTCATTCTTGCGAACACTCAGGTCTTTTGTTTTCCTGCAGGTCTTGTTGTGCTGGGCTGTGCAGCAGGGTGTCCCAGTGCTTCCCAAGTCCTCAAGTCCAGACAGAATAAAGGACAACTCCAGGATTTTTGACTTCACACTCAGTGGCACAGACATGGACAGACTGTCAGCTTTGGACTGTGGGCACAAGTACTGCTGGGATCCATCAGAGGTGGCTTGATGGAGCACGAGTGGAACAAACTTTGTCTACCATGGTACTTGTTTAATGCTAGCAGTGCTACAGTAATGGGACACCATCACCAGAGAAAGCGGGGAATTGGAGGTTAGACACAGACAGCTCAGTTAATGAAGTTTTTCTGGGTTGTCGGCAGGTTTTGCATACAATTACCCTGGGCTAATATATTGAGGATTTAGGTACATGTATGTGCTGAGCTAAGAGGTGAAGTGACATTTTGGATAACAGTGGCCAATAAGTTGCCCTGTTTATTGTGATCCACATGCCATAATACACAGAGGCTTTTCAGACAGTACCTATAGATGTGCTGCCTCCTGACAAACACTTTATTTCCTGTTTACATATCTGTCAGTGTGCCATTAAATTCTGATGCCTTGAAATACACTCATTTCAATTGTCTATGAATTAAAACACTCACTTAAAAAAACGCTCTTAAAATTATTTTATTCAGGACAGCATATACCAGAAGTTTCACAGCTGTAGAGAAAATACATTTACAAAAGTCATTAAAAAATTAATAAAAAAAAAAGAAGGAAATAGTAGAATTCAATTTTCTCCATTCGTCTCCAGATTCAAGTAATATCAAGGATGGTTGCAAAACTCCAGGTGCCCAGGTAGGCTTTTCCTCTAGCGCGTGTTCACCGCCACAAGTGTGTTGACCACAAAAGTCGAGACCACAAAACACGACTTCTTCTGAAATCTTTCAAAATCGCCATTTTGTTTTTCTCACGGCTATGACAGCGAACCATGTTATTGTGCTTTTATGTGATCATTTCTTGAGCGTGATGTGTGACAGCAAGCTGTGAAGTTTAAGGCGGTAATTGGGTAAACACACAAGGCTGGGTATATGGTGTCATGTCACAGGTTACAGCATGTTCAAGGCAGCTCAGAACAATATTATACTCTTATAAATTCCAGCTGGACTTTGTTCTCAAGAGAGATTAAAGCATTCATATCTGGTCCCAAGCTCTCTGTCAGTGGACTGAATGGTAAAGGTCTGCTTGGAGTGACTTGTTCAAATGTAAAACAAAGAAAACCCCATTCCTGTTTTACCTGTTCCCTGATCTGATATCATAAAATGGTGCAATTGCTTCTTTCTTAGACGAAGTGGTTTAAATGTAACAGCATAGTGTAAATGTATTAAAAGGTGCAATATGTAAGAATTAGCCACCTGTCAAATTCATACTTAAAAAATAAGGAGCAGAATATCACCAGAGTAACCGTTAACTGCTGCTAACCGGAGCTGCCCATAGCTAGTTAGCTCAGTTAGCCATGCGCTAGCGGTTCGGACTGGGAGCTCTAGGATGAGGGGAATGGTTGTTTTTAACACTACTAGCACAGGAGCTTTGGACCAGGACGGTGTCGGAGCTAGCTAGTTAGCATGCTAACTTTAGTAGCTAATTTTTCACATTCTGTTTATTATATTATTATAAACAAGTAGTGGGCAGCACACCAGCTAATGCTCGTATTAGGTAGCTCTGCCCAGACTGGGAGCTTGGAGCAGTGGGGGGTATTGTGGTGTTGTCAACTATTGCATTCTTGGTGGCTAGGGGGCTAGCTGGTTAGCATGCTAACTTCAGTAGATATCTCTGCACCACAATACATAGATATCTTTGACACAATGATAACAAAACTGTTATTTCATGACATTCTGTTGATAATTTTAGAAGATTTTTTTTAATGGTTTAAACTACAAATTCTTACATATTGCACCTTTACTGTTTTGGGAGCTGTATACCAGATATTAATTCAACTCAAGATTCACCAAAATGTTTCTGTCAGTTCATCTTACAGAGCCAGGGTATGCATATGTTACCAAAACACATGGTAGACTTAAATGAAAATTTAAAAAGGTTGCGCCATTCAGATTGTCTTGAACTCTCTGATTAAAAATTGCTTAGAAAAAAAGCTATGAAAAAGATGGAGCAAAAGCTTTAGTTTAAAGACAATACAAACGCAGCCCCCTTTAGCCTGCACACCCGAGCACTTCACAACTCAACCCTACCAGTCGAGAGGAAGGGGTTAAGACACAAGCAGAACAAACCTATTACCATTTTCAATAATCACATACTGATGAACAAGTCACAAATAGCCTAATCGTATTTACCAAGCTGTGTAGAAGTGCCGATCGTAGCTTAGAATCGTTAATATGAATAATAATAAAATTCAGATTGTGTGTAGTATGTGCCAAAAGCCTGAATACATAAATAAGATCAGCACTCCTTAACCTAAGGCTTGATAGATTAAGATCCCATTTTATTCACATCCCAATGCACATGAAAGTTAACGACCCACCTTCAAAAACATCGTTTCATAAACCCATCTAATAGTTTGTAAAAATCTACTTTAAATCCCTCCCAGCTGTTTTAAAATGTGTCTAGACTCTCTAAATCCATCCGTCTTTAAGCACTGGGTACTGAATAAATGAGGCCAGAGGCTTGTGTGTTGGCTCCTTGTACAGCAGTTAATTCATCCCCACCCACACCTTTAAATATGCACATAACATTTATCACAACAGCCATCGATTGTACACTGCCTATTGCTAGGTCGGCCAGACTTATTAAATAGCGTGGTAGCCTTGTAAAATAAAATTCTGGCTGAACCACGTAGCTTTTAACCTCCCCCCTGCCATTTGATAAAATATCCACAAAATATTTACACATAAAAATTCCAAAGTTTGTTTTTTTTTGCTCATCCGAGGCTTTAAAGGATAGATTCATATTGTTTTTTTGTGCTTTTATATGTATGTTTAATGTAATTTTCCTCAGATATAATCTAACCCTGAAGTTTTACAAAAGATACTATTTCTGCATGGTCAGAGATTGTCCTTGTACAAGATTGTTCCTCTTTTGCTAAATTTGAGATACAAAGCAGTGAATGATAGTCGAGTACAGCTGTTTAAGTCGTGGTACTAGCTCGCAGGTAGCAGAACAGGAAGCTGGATAAAGGCCCCCGATTGAATACTTTAAAAAATCCCTCCTTTTTTTCCCTACACTCTTTCCTCTGTAGCCTGCGGATTAATTTGGCACACACTTACAGTGATCTCCGCCAGCTTGTGTTTGTCGAGCACAAACATTTGGAGCTGAGCAAGCATCGGTAACACAGTGACTTTGTGACCTCCTCAAGGAGAGGAGGAAGGAGATTCTAACAGCATTCAAGGTGGCCTCGGGTGTTTTGATTTCAGTGCATTTATCTCTCCATCTACAGTATATTGCATAGTGTTGATGGGAGAGACAACTGAGCGGTCACCTCTCAAGCATACACTTGTCTTTCTTTGTGTTTTGAAGGCCTCGTTTCCTCTGTTGGCCTGCCATTTGATCTGTTCTTTGGGGTTCCGAGTCTATCCTCATGCCTGACTGACTTATACCCTCTCTCAGTGGGCTGCCCAAGAATATCAACATCACAACCAACACGAATACAGAAAATTATTTAAATGTAGTTACCAATGGTGTATAAAAACGACATGACTAGCCATGCCGTTGGGTTTGGATCTCTCTTTTTTGATTATCCCCTCTCAGTGCACGTCTCATTGTTCTCGTCGCGATTGTTCTCTTGGCCTCCCCACTGTTTTCTTCTCGTCCCCAATCGATTCCTCCTTTCGTCGAACCCTGTATCGCTCCAGTTTTTCCTCTCTCAGTGCCTACTCAGTGCGGTGCGTGTGGTTTTCATGGTGGTTGTTCTCTCCCTCCATCTCCTGGTGACTGAAGAGGTAGCTCCACCAGCTTCTCGAGTGGTGCATCTGTTTGGGCGTCCCAGCACTCTTCACCTTCCTCATTTCCTGCACGAAATAGAGACACGGTGTTAAGTTAAAACTGATCAGTTATACTAGGAGAAGGTAAACCGGATTCTTCTCCTCTCCCGAAAAAAATCACCACCACCTCTTACAATTCTTGACCTATCTTTGATCCTCATTCTCACCCCTTTATCTAGCAGGCTGTCGAACTCGTCGCTCATCCTTCGGAGCTGCCGGCCGTATTTCTTGGCCGCCCACAAGGCAGGGGGAGCCGACTTGGACCGCCCCCTGAACGGAGCACCTTCGGTGGGAGTACCAGCCTCGTCTTCACCCCTAGCCTGGAGCTCCTCGTCCCTGGAGACAGTGGAGGCGTGGGACTCTGAGTTCAGCCTGATTCGACCTACAGGTGAGAGACAAAGGTGAGAGGGGTTTGTAATGCTTCACAAGAACAGGGATAGATCAACATAAGATGGAGGGAAAGGGAGCAACCAAGAAATAAAGCATGAATTAGGGCTGCATGACATAGTAAAAAATGTCAGTGATTTTTTTTTGACAGATATTACAATTACAATAACCTGTAGCAATTAGTGGGAACAGATCAGTTTTAAAATTTTTACAAATAAAACTATTAAAATCCTGATTATATGACAATCGTCGGGGTCTGTACCGAATAAACATCTTTTCTTACATCTGGAAAACAAGGTTTTAACAAATTTCAGCTTCAATTTCAATAATGCTAAATATTATGATTAACTGTGCAGCACTAGTAGAAATAGAGGAATATTAATCAACAGTTACCACTGGAGCTATGTGTTCAAAAACATCACGCTATGCAGATAGAACACAAATAACATCTCTTCACTGCTTTGAATAACACCTTTTGACTGCTATTCTAAATGCAAAACAGGTTAGCTGGCTAACATTAAAACTAACAATGCAATCTCATTAAAATGTCCCACAGTACATCACTGTAAAACCTATCTGAGAAAGACCAGATTCAATTTATGCAAAGAAAAAGAAATGAGCTGACAAATGACATGACGAAAGAGGTGAAAATGGGACTGTAATGTTGGAGAAATGGTGATGACTGACTGGTTTGATTTACTGACAAATGTTTCTCCCCCCCTATTTTGTGTAAGAAAACATGGTCGGATATTGCTGTCTTTCTCACAAATACTACAAACTCTTGTTTTCTCTTCTTCACTGAGTAAATGTAGTGATAAAGCAAATAAAAACTGGAGCAGCTTGTGTTTAAAGGAGCACTTTGTAGTTTTGGGGAAGAAATTTTAATCGAAAGAAGCGAAAGATCTTCATTGACTAATATTTTATGCCTAAACGAACAAACTTTGTTTTCACGACTTAATAAACAAACTGACCTTAAAAAGGACAACACAGTTTCATACTGTTTAACTTTGTTTATATGTGGCGGACCCTGCCACCTTTCCAGCTTCAAACAGTGTTCTGGGACCTTATTTTCCTCTGAGAACAGCTTGTTTATTCACTTATGGACAAAATAAATATTTCTGAATTTTTATTATCACCTCATTAATATTATCAATAGTAAAATTCTGTGTTTGGATTTCTTTTCCAAAACTACATATTGCCCCTTTAAGAAAGCTCCAACATACTTTGGCAGGTTACGCAACCCAGAGTATAACACCACGTGGGGGCTGATCTTTTCTTTCTTCCTACCTGCCATTCTGAGCTCAGGTAGGGTGAGGGTGTGGCGCTGAGAAACCTGCTGCCCTTCTACGGCTGGTGATTGGTGGTTTTTTCCTTCCTCTACCTCCTCCGATGGCTCTGAGTCGCTGTCGCTGGAAATGGAAAAGTTTGCAGCCATCGTGACATCTGAAGGAGTTAGATTCAAGAAAACAGGGATATGGTTAAAAATACATAAATAAAATACACAAATCAGTGTATATTGCAGACATGGAAATGTGGAAATAGCCCTAAGTGGATCAGTGCACATATCACAGCTGACTAGTATTATTGCTGCCCTGCACTTGACCTGTCTGAGAGAACCGGAAAACAGGCTGAAGTCAGGAAATGACTAATACAATGTTGTTTCTATGTATCTCTTTGTTATATAATGAGCATATTGCCAAAAAGTAGCTGTACAGCAACCGTGCTCCCATTTTACTGGCAACAAGCACATTATCTAATTATTCAAGAATCATAAAATGGCATCATCCATTGTACCGCTGATGCTGCTGCCCCTATCTAACACACCCAGGCTATCTGTTTCACTACCCTGTCCCTGATGTTAGCCAGTCCAAAGGTATTCGCAGTGTAATAACCCGCGAGATAACCGACTTGTTTTGACAATACACACCCGTATTGAACACAACTAACTACTCGTTGTAGTACAGTGATGAAAGCAGCCAGCGCACCTTCCTCTCCGGTCAACACGCTGAGTCGCTTGTTTTGTTGTTGTTGACTGAAGAGGACAAAAGAAACTTCCTGGAGGGCGGAAGCCGCTAAGAGGCTACATTAGCTCAAGAAGTATGGAAAGAAAACGATAACGAACAGGTTTCCTTACCCGAAATCTTTATGGTGCGAGGCCGGAAAGTGCGAGTGTGTGTTTAGTTGGCCCCATGCGGCCGCAGCTGTTGTTTTTGTAGTCGCTGTCTCGTCTTTTTACTGTACAACACAGTTTAGCTCCTCGCTCACCCAATCGCCGCGCGTCAGTGCACCGCCGCTGCGCGCTGACGTCACTGTTGCGAGCTAGGACTGGGCTGGGGTTTTGTTTGTCTCACCGGCTTACCGTAGTGTCCGGTGAAGAGGCGCAGCGGGATTAATATGGACTGAAGTCAGGACATTTGTATTTTTTATCAGTCTTTATCAATTTCTATCAGTTGGTGGGTTCAGATCTTATAGCCCACTTAAGTAAAAGCAGTAATAAAACAGTTTTAGAATAATCCAAATTTTAAAAAAGTACAAAATCCCACTTAAATGACCAAAACTAAAAGTAGGCTACTTATTATGCAGTAGAATGGGGCCTTAAACAGGTGTGTTATATACTGTGTTATTGGCCATATTACTGGAGTATCTTTTACATTAAAATGCTGCTTGTATGTTAACATGTAAGCGGCATTTTAAATGTGCACTATGTAGTTAAGAACATTTAATCAGAGGAGAAAAATATTCATTGACTAATGTTTTATGATTAAATAAACGGAATAAACAAACTGACCTTAAAAGACAACACAATTTCATACTGTTTTGCTTTGTTTATATTTGGCGGACCCCGCCACCTTTCTGTTCTGGGGACCTTATTTTTCCTCTGAGAACAGCTTGTTTATTCAGTTATGGAAAAAATAAACATTTCTGAGCTTATATTATTATGTCATTAACATTGTAAATTTGAAAATTCTGAGTTTCTTCTCCTAAACTACACAGTGCCCTTTTAATGTTTAAGTTGTTAAGGTTAGAGTCATTTTACCTTCTTCATAAAACCTAATAATGCTTACTTTATGTATAAATAAAAAGCGGCATTAAACAAAAATACTCAAGTTAAGTATTACATTGTACTTGAATAATTGTACTCTAATATTTAATTAATTGCACTTGTGCCTTTGATCATATTACATGGGTGTCATGTTAGGTTTGCTGCTGATATTAAATGATTGTCATTCTTCCTCAGGACTCTTATCTTCCTTTCTGGAAGGGATATGCACACATCATAAAAAATAAGTACTAAAGGTGCATGAGAAGGAAATACCATGGGAGGGCAGAACCCGTGTTATGCAACAGCTAAGTGAGATTTGCTTTTGGCAGATGTTGAAATTGATAAGAAGTGGGTGGAGCAGGAGGCATGTCAGCATGTATGTGTAAACACACACAGATTACACTGTCTCTTACCTAAAGTGACTACATAGCCATCCAGTCAAGTAGTCTTAAAGGGGCACTACGTAGTTTTGGAGAAGAAATTCAAACTCAGAATTTTAATATTTACAATATTAATGAGGTAATTTATTTATTTTTTCCATAAGTGAATAAACAAGCTGTTCTCGGAGGAAAATAAGTTCTCAAGGACCCTGCCACCCAGAAGGTGGCAGGGTCCGCCACATATAAACAAAGTAAATCCGTATGAAACTGTGTTGTCCTTTAAGGTCAGTTTGTTTATTCAGGTTATTCAGTCATGAAAACTAAGAGAGATGTTGATTTAATTTGTTTAGACATAAAAAAAAATCAGTCAATAAAGATTTTTCTCTTCTGATTAAAAATTATTCACCAAAACTACATAGTGCGCCTTTAATTGATGTATATCTGTGATAAGATATATCAAACATCCACCAAACTGACAGCAAGAAGGAGAAAGGGAACACAAAATGTTAAATCTACTCTTCCGTTTTTCCACGTCTCTTCCTTCCTTCTACCTAAAACACGTAAGGCAAGGAGAGGATAGAAGAACCTGCTGATTAGTTTGTTGTCATACCTCGTACGAGCAGCAGGTGGAGATGCAGGACTAAAAATCGATCTGTTCTGACTTTTTGCTGAGCTGCGTTCCTCTTGCTTCATCTCCTGTCACCCGTTGTCTGGTTTCTTGCAACATCAGAAACAACAACCCCCCCCCCCAAAAAAAAAAAAAAAATCCCATATGATATAACATATTTTGTAACAGGTAGGAACATTTCTTGATGTCAGGATCGGGATTACCCATCATAGTTGCATTATGAAATCTACATTGATGGAAAAAAAGAGTTTCTCATTTCCTGAAAAGCTGTTAATGCAGAAAAGTACATGTGAAAAACATTTCTTCTGTCTCTTGTTGTCTGAACAAAATCATTACAATAGAGCAACGCCATATATATCCTCTACCGAGTGTCTCTTGCACTTTGCTCTCTTGCACTTTCCCCACATCAACTCATGCAAGTCAACCATGTAATTATCTGCCATTTATATCTCGGGCTGCCTCCTTACTCCTCTCCCCCTCTACATCACTCTCCCCTCTCCCCTCTTGTGCATTACGAGCCTCTCCTCGAGTCAGTAAGTGACACTTGAGTAGGATGAGCAAACTGTTTTTGTAGTCCGGGTATTGGAGGCGCTGTGATGGATGCAGCTTCTCCTAATTCAGTGTATCCAAATAGAACTAATGTGAGTTTCTAAGCTTAGACAAACACGTGGCGTCCGCTTCACAGTCGGCTCCTCGCACACTGGTGTGAGGATGGAGCAGCTCCAGAGGAACACTGTTGAGACTCGCTTCGTTTGAACTCTATTTTTGGAGGGATTATAGAAATAATACACTCTTTTATGGTCGGTGCCGTTGGAGAACCATACAGCCATTATCCACTTTAATCTGTATGGATTGGGATGTGTGTGTGTGCGAGAGAGTGTGAGCTGAAGCACTAACTTTGTAGCATTTAAATAAACTATCATCCAGTTTCTCATACAAGCCGGATCATGTTCACACATATGCCCAAGGACAGAGTATATGTGTGTGTGTGTGTGTGTGTGTGTGTGTGTATTCTACTGGATTTGAGTGTAATCTGAAGGAGCCATACAATTAGCATCCATTTATATCTCCCTGTACCAACCTCGCCCTGCCTCCCTGCCCCTCATCTGGCGGTTATTTTGGGAAACGGAGGCGTATGCACTCCCACACTGTCTCCAAACCACCACTCAGTGTGTGTGTGTGTGTGTGTGTGTGTGTGCATGTGTGTGCCTGTGTATGTGTACGTGTGTGTGTGTGTGGCAGCAAATGCAGCAGCGTTTTTCCGAGCGGGCTCCCAAAATGTTCCCTCCAATTTAATGCCAGGACGCTGCCTGTCTGCCGCGGCCGCTGCCTCACTCACTGTCCTTTCAAATATTCCCCCCCCCCCTCTCTGCAGACCCCGGCTCAGCCTGCGTGGAAAGCTGTGGGAGCCGAGCAAGATGCAGGAGAAGTTTTTGAATTATTTTTGAAGTGGGAGAGCTTAGAGAGAGGAAGGGCAAGTTGGTGTAGGAAAGAAAAAAGAGGGTGATTTGGTTTCCCAATTTCAAAAAAAGATGAGAAGCGCACCCGAAAATGCAGACAGTGTACCAGACGTGGAGAGAGGCAGAGACTCAGACAAGGCAGCGGAAAAAGCAACAGGATCAAACGTGGAGGCAGACCGAGAGATGAGAGAAGAGTCTGAGAGTGCAGAGAGAGAATTAAAGTAATAGAGGAGCAGTGAATGCAAGACTTCTGGAAGACTGCCAGGCATGAATCAGATGAATGGCAAAGGTGTAAGAGACAGAACATGGAAAGAGAAGACTTAACCGACATGAGACTGGAAAACACTCCTGCTCTCTCATTCAACTTGAGCTCCTTCCTCAGTACGTGCTCATTAAGTATGGACCGCTCCCTCGCTGTATAACTAAGTCGCTCTGATCACAAGGCTGACATACGGCAGCTTTCTAATTCGATCCGCTCCACCCTTCTGAAGCCCGCCGGTCTTGTAACCCAGCTTCTTCTTAGACTAAAGTTCTGAACTAAAAATGGGTTGCTGTCTTTCTCTGGTGGATAGAAATTCACAAATGCACGGCTCAACAAGGACTGATGTTGAAATTGTTCCCTCCTTTTTGAGAAGTGAAAAGTCTGTCAGAGCTACATGTGGGAATTCCACGTTTAAAAAAACAGCAAAGCGGTGTGAACGAAATCCAATGTGAGAACATAAATGTGTCATAAGGAAGCTTTCATTTAGGACATGCACTGTCTTGCCAAGAGTTACATGAGAAGATCTATACCACTCTCATATCTGTACGATAAATATAGATAGATAGATAGATAGATAGATAGATAGATAGATAGATAGATTACTGAGCTTTAGAAACGCTGCTAGGTGGATATTGTTTGGAGCCAGGCTAACTGTTTCTTGTATCTTTAAGCTGAGGCATAAGCTAAGTTATCTGTCTCCTGGCTCTAGCTTCATATTCACCAGACAGCGAGCAAGCTTTTCCTTTGCAGAATTAAACTGCGTCTGTCATACGGCCGAAAATAGGCAAAAATAACATTGCTGCAAGAACAAACTGTATATTTAAATACCAGGTTAAAAGCTGTAATTAACATCTGCCTCGACTTTAGTGGACACACACACATTCACTCCCGCCCCCACGCCTGCTCTCTATCTTGTCAACTAAAAAGCCACACACACTGTCGTCCAGCCCTTTTTTCCAACCCTCTAATATCATCTAGTATGGGCAGGCTGTTTTATGTGGTTGGAGCGGTACGTGCATCTGTATACCTACTGGTGTGAAACATATGTACTCCATATGTGAACTTTAAGGGGTACACGGGTACACGCCTGTCATTATACTGCCTAATGATAGTTAATGAATAGCTGTAGTCTTTTTTTTCCTCACATAAATGGCACTTTGACTGGTTCATGCTGAGGAAACAAGATCATAATTTTGGGTATGATGTGCTGCTTCTCAGTCACTTCACCTTCAGCTCACCACTTCCTGAATCATACAGTAGATTTGCGCCAGTTTAAGATTTTAATTATTCACAGATTGCTGCAACTAAATAATAGATCATTAAGTAAGCACTGGCTATCATCACAATATCCATTATCTTAATGCAGCTGTAATTGTCTGCAGTTAACTTAGCTATGTTGGCTAATCACTTTATGTTTATCACTGTGAAGCTCTGCCTGTAGCAAAACATATTTTCATGCTTCACTTAGTTGTCATGGTAGCGCCACCATACATTACAGGGCCATACAGTAAATCCCGTAGCTGATTATATCATAATTTACTGTAACGCAGAAGTCCTTTAACAAACACAAGCAAAATTACACAACCTTTCACTTGTGTTGAACAACACGGACTGAAGGTGTTTGAAAACTTGCTGGTGATTGAATTCAATATTCTCCTTAAAGACATCATTTCTTCACGTGCAAAAACATCTTAAAATGTAACATTGCTGTGATTGTAGACACGTAACTATACCATGTGGTTCAAAAATGAGTTTTTCACATTATTCACTGTTAACTAAATAATTTTTTGTGTAAGCTTATTCTAGCTTTACACATTATTGGCTCTATTTGAAAAAAGAAATGGGGCTCCTTCTAATGAGGTTACCTGCAGCCAATCAGTGCTCAGAGTGAACGCAGGAGGACCAATCGAGTTCTGCCTCTTTACCCTGTCACCTCCCTGCTCTATGACCGGAGTTACATGAACTGACAACATCATGAAATAATGATCAAAATGGCAATAAATGCTGCAGTTTTTTATGTAAAGGTACAATGTGTGAGAAGACAGCATTAGTAAATATAAGTTGGCTAGTTTCTAAACATTTTATGCTAACTCCGTGCAGTTTAACAGACACAAATTCGATGCTACTGACTACATTTCAAGCTCGGACACTGACAAAAAGAGAGATCGGAAAACAGCAAACAGGAGAAAGCAGAACAAAGAATCGGCAGGAATGATGAGGAAGGTGAGTTTTCTTCAACTGTAAGCTAACATAACAGACAGCTAGCTTAAAATTTGTGAGCAAGAAAGAATATTGTCAATTAAACCCCAAGTTAGCCTTCTGTGATAACTTTAGACATGACAGTGAAAGAAAGGCGGGATTTTATCACAAAGACATTTCAAGTAAGCTAGTTTCTAAACATTTTAGTGAAGTGACGCTAAACAGCCAAACAGCTAAACAGCTAAACAGACACAAATGTAATGCTACTGGTTAGCCTAGCCTACATTTCAAGCTCGGACACTGACAAAAAAAGAGATCAGAAAAAACACAAACATTCTGACATGTTCTCTCATTATTTTGAATTTCATTGTGAGTAAAACTTTAGGAATTTATTACTAAATCAATTTGTCAGTCAAAATCTTATATATCTATAATCTAATATAAATGTGCAACTCACTTGAGCAATTAATTCATTGATTTACAAAATTATACATAATTACATTATTGTACACATTGTGTTTTACATTATTTTGATAATATATATATTTAAAGTGTCTGTAAGATGCTTGTCAGCCTGCTAATCACATGCAGGGTATCACAGCAAATGATGCTAATGTTCTGTATAACAGTCATCAGGTCAGCTGACACTTGTAGCTCTGCTCCACGGTCTTGTTTTTCCCTCTCCTCTTTCACACGGAGAGTGGGTCATCCATCCTCCTTAAAGATTTTATTTGTTTTGTTTTGACAGTGATGAGAGGCAGGAAATTGGATGGAGCGGCGCAACGCAATGCAAAACAAGCCGCATTTTCAGCCCCGATTAGGTTACATGGTATCTGCATTAGTGGATTTGTCTTCTATTCATTGCCTTAATCCTCTCCCCCATCTTTCTCATTTCACCTGCTCACAGATCGTCGACATTTTTCCATTATATTCTCTCATTGTCTCTCCTCTTCCATGTCTGTGCCTTTCTGCGTCCATCATTTTCCGTCCATCTGTGCCTTTCATATTTCCTCATCTCTCCTCTCGTGTTTGCATCATGCTCTTTTCACATCTCTTTCTTATAGTTTCAATTCTGCCTCCCTTTTCTCTCTTCCCCATCCTTCCCTCCCTCCTTGTATATCTGGGTTGCTGTCTGAACTAGTTCATGTGGAGCTTGCTAGCGGATGGCGTCATCGCTCCCTTGTTTAATTCATGTTGTTTGATAGAAACAAGCTGCTTGTTGGAGTCAGTCAGGTGGCAACACAATCTTAAGAGCCTGACCAGAACCAAGAACAAGCTCAAAATCAAGAGGTAGGTAAAACTTTTTGGGGGTTACTGTGATTTCACATTTTTTACTTTTTGTTTGGAGATTAAAGCTTTCCATCGTATAAGTTGTGGGACACAAAATGTACAAATTAATTAGTTATAACTGATGAAGTGAAGGCCGAGTGGAGGGCAGTGGATATGGCACCCTCTGTGGATCTGTTGGTTCTGAACACATGAGGGTATATCATGTTATACTCAACATTTATAATAATGTATAGTAATGACATTGTTGTGTAGGTTTACAGTCTCACACTTTTTTGCTTTACTTTTCTTTGCAAAGTTTAAAAAGTGTTATAAAATACTGTTGAGGAAGCTCAACAGTACAATTACATTAACAAACCACTGAATGCTAATGAGAACTTGCACTGACTGCTGGCCCCAGATAGTCCCAGTCAGCAGAACAGAAATGGGATAAGTAACCGAAACATTAGCATAACAATACGAATCTGCATGAAATAATAAAATAAAGGCTGTGATAGATGACCATCATAACGAGGCAGGGGATAGGAACACAAGAAACTGCTCCGTTAGCATAGCGTTAGCAGAAGACGTGCAGAAAGAAATGCAAAGAAGTGTGTGTCCGTGTGATATGAATCACAGTGAAAGGTCAGTATTGCTTGAGGGGAGAGGAAACAGAGGAGACAGATGTGATGAATTGCACTTTCGGATCATTTTCCTTGCAACCACCGCAGGTTATATTGAACGTGTGTGTGAGACGCAGAGAGGAAGAGCGCAGGTGCATTCACACACGTGTTCGTGAATACGATACTTTGTCTGTGGGTGAGCTGAGACAAAGTTAAAGGTCTTATCTTTGTGTTGTTTAGTGTGAATACAAGTCACAGCATGAAATACAAACATGCACGTTCATGTTGCAATCCACCGGGACGTTCTCATAGTTATAGTGGCAACTGTTAAGTGGAACTTCCCTCTGTGACTTATTTCACTTACAACAGCTTCTCGTTTATAATTTTTATGATAGAATGATGCAATACCAACACAGTTAGACAAAGTAATGTGCATTATGGGTGTGGGTGTGAAAGATTGTAAGAAAACCCTCCTCGTTTCATTGCGCCATTCAGTATTACAGGCATCATCTGGCCCCTCGGAGTGCATTTCCATTTTCACGAGTTGCAGGAGGATCAGGCAGGATACATGCAGGGATCCTGTGTTTGTGTCTTTGTGTACGAGTGTGTGTTTGTAATGGATGTGATTGGTTTCAGCCTCCTGATTAATCAGCAGCTCCATTTCAACGCTGATCAATAACCCAGCAGGCTGATGGAGGTGCCTCACATCTCATCTGAATCTTTTCTTTACGCGTCTCTGCGTGCTTGAATAATGTATGTTTTTGTCTCAGTGGTTGGACACAGTCACGGGGGCTACAGTGCATCGAGTGTGTGTCCGTGTGTGTGTGCACGTAACAGTTGGTCGCAGAGCCACTCGCGCTTAACAATCGACTTGTTGTTGTGCTTGACGACCAGCTAACAGCCACGACGCCACAACGCCAGATGCTTTGTTGCACTTGTGTGGCCGTTAGCGCTTTAATAACCTGAAGTGGACAGAAAAAACAAGCAACCAGTGGGTGTGAGAGCGTGTGTGTGTGTTTCTGTGATTCTGAATCCACATGTGTGGTATCATGTGTCTGGACACGACTGTGGGTGTGTGTACAAGCAGGTAACAATGTGTTATCCTGCATATTTCAGCTGCTTTGAGAGAGAAACGGTGTAGTGTGCGGCTGCGACGCTCATCTTTTCCCTTTCAAATTATCAAGGCTCATTTGCTCGCAATCCTCCTCGTCATCATTTAGTTGTGTTTCACAGCTCCCCTATGGACCGTACTCAGCATGACTTACAATTGCTTCGATGGCCTGACACAATGAGTCTGAGGCGGCTCATGAATAATCAGGAGCCAACAAAGCTTTATAAGGTTAGAGATAAAGCAGAATGGCTTGATTAGTTGGCTACAGTGTAATCATGTCCAATATTTGCGCTGTCTTTACGAGTGCATGAGAGGTTTCTGAAATGGGATTTGGGGAATTTGGCCTCCATTAGCCTTTATTTACCGGAGGTAGTTTCTCTAATAGTACTGACTCCTTTCAAGCAGCTCCCTGCTACAAACACACCTTATGATACTCTTAGGAAAGCACTCAAATGTGCTATTGCAAGAAGTGAAACTGATGTGAGTGCTGCGTAAAAGTAGAAGTACTTGTTTTGTACCCATTTGAATACTTATTGTGAAATAGGTGTATGCTGTGAAATGGGAACTGTTCTATCGAGGTCAAAAAGCTGAGGTTTTTCTCGGCTCTTAAGAAATTGTTCAACTTTTGGGAAAATAACGTATGTTGCTGTGTGGCGGACCCACAAGAGAACAGAATAAACACCAGTAACCCAGCAATTCTGGTTGATTGTTGAGTCCAGGTTAGTCAGGTTGTCAAATACCCACCAGGTCCATGCCGTCAAGCCCAAAGTGCCCCCTGAACTATTGCAGCAATCAACTATCTTCCTCCAGAATTGCTTATTGCACCCAGAAGGCTTTAAGGAAATATAATGTCACCATCTGTAAAAAGTGCAGCTGAATGTTGTCACACTCAGGTATTTGTACATCTTAAACAAAACATCTTAACCTCATAATTAAAACCTTATGTCTCATTTGTTTAATTTGTACAGAAACTGATGTGTAAAAACGAGCCGTTATGTGAAAGTCACTGCTCCTGGACAAGAAATAGTCCCGCATGTAACCACCTGTAAAAGTACAATTAAATGTTTTTAACCTTAATTATTTGTACATCAAGATATAACATGCTATCTGTTAACTTTGGATGTGCTTGAAGGTGGATTGTGTTACCTGTGGACATAGCCAGGCGAGCTGTTTCCTCTGTTGTCCGATCTTTATGCCAAGCTAAGCTAAGTCAGGCGTCATATTTTGTGTACGAACATGACAGTGTCAAATGTATTTGACAAAATGTTTTTTAAGCAGATTTACACATTTAATCTTCACTGTACAGCCACAGATTTCTTAAGTAGAACAAATGCACGTTGAATATGAAAACACATGCTGAATTTTTGAATTCAATACAGCAGCGAGTGTGTTGCATTGGTCCGCTGAAGGCGGTGCAGGAAAGCTTCTACCGACTACAAAGGGGATGGGTGAAGGGAACAGCAATGAGAGACAAATCAGTGTGAAGAAGAACTAGCCTAGTTTTTAACTGGCTTTTGTGCTGCGCCAACTGTTAGTCTGCCAAAGTCTGTGGAAAACACGACAGAGAGCAGGATGTATTGTTCGTCCAGGGAGTCAGTACAAAGGCAGCTTGAAAACTACGGCTGTTCAGAAGCGTCCCAACTGAAAAATTGCAATCCAGGTGTCACAGCCTGCAGCCTGGGTACCAAACAAACCTTAATTTCCTACCTTTATTTTCCTAATCTTTAATATATCCCGCTGGGGCTGAGGGTGACTTCATATTGGATTTGAGTGTGCTTATGTCTGCATGAGCATTTGGACAAGCGTTGTCAGCTTGGCACCAACTAATAGGCATCAACTCAAAATGAGTCTGACCTTGGCTATTAATTAAAACATGGTATTTTTAAAGTAAAATCTGTATTACACATGTGAAAGTGCTCATTATTTCTTGTGAAAAGGCACTTCTGACAAGGAGGATTAATAAAATGATATCTTATTAATGCAAATTGGAGAAGAAATGTACATTTTTTTCCAAAAAACAAAAATAGAAAGAGCAGCAGTACCATATACCAACAGGCTATTGTATGCACAGTATGTCATGTACTTCACCATTAGCTTGTGAGCAGATGAAAGACTGCTTTTACTCATTGCTGAAATGCAAAGCTTAGCTGTGAGCATTAGCAGCGGGAGAGCTTGAGGGGCAGAAGGAGTATATGTAATGCATCACTAATTACAGCCAGTTTGCTTGAGCGGCGTAGCAAGTATGTAAAATATTAAGATGAAATACAGTCTCTATAAAGTTATTGTGCGATTATTGAATTTTTCAGACTAATTTTTGACTCTTGCACCTATCAAAGTTGCCATATGAGAGAACTTTAGATCAAAACATTTAAAAATTAACTAAATCTATCAACAGAATATGAAGAAATAACAGTTTTGACCTTGTCGATGTATTGTGTTGAAGAGATACCTGCTTAAGTTTGCATGCTAACCAGCTAGCCTTTCTCCCAGCAGTCCAAAGCTCCTGTGCTGGCTGTGTAAACATCAATACTCACCTGGTCGTACGCCTCGATGCACGTCTAACTGAGCAAACAGTAGCTACAGTCATATGTTGTATGAATTCAAGGTGGCCAAGTCCTACGTATTACACCTTTACCATAACACGAACGTTGAATCCTGCTTTGTGACGGACGGAAACTGTAACCAATGTGTCACAGTGTTCGCGAGTCTCAAGCTCAAAGAACCGACTTAATATTTCATGGAGAACTGCAATTATGCTCCCGGCAGGATCGGTTCACACTTGTAAAGACGCCTATGCACCGTGGGATAGTCGTCGTTTTCAGCTATATTACAGTAACAAGACACAAGGCTCCACTCATTCTCTCATTGCCATAGAAACGGGGTAGAAAAATGTAGCTTCACTGTGGTTTGTTTGGCAATATGGTAGTGAGGGCAGGCAGAAACACTACGAGGCGATGGGGGAGGGTTATTAGGCACCGAATCTGAAATGCTTTGATGCTGCGCTGAGAGGAGGAGATACAGCACAGCTGGAAAAAGGGGACGTCGGAGTTCTAGATACCTGAACAGAAGATATTAGGAATCTGGTACGGTGACTGAAAAACTAGATTTTTCCTTTAATCATGATATTTTAAGCTTTGGAATATGTTTAATTGACAATTAAGAGAATCCAGAAACAGACAGATGTGTTTGAAGCCGTCAGTTCTTCATATCAGATGCTTGTTTTTAGTGATTCACCTTTATATTCCAGTTAATTTGGACTCTCCCGACAGTGAAAAAGGAAATTGCCATTTCCCGTCGCTTGATATGAGTTGTCACAGTGCTTCAGTTAAGGGCAGTCAATCACTGACAGGTAGCTTTCGTTCATTTCATTCACTGTCTAAAAGAAACATCAGCCCCCAATACAGTGTTTCTTTACGTTCAAAGAAAGAAGAAAACATTTTTCTCTAATCTGCAGCTTCTTGAGAAACCGTTCTCCTCTGAATGCCACTACCTGTGAACTAAAGAGTGGATTTCCAGTCCAATTAACATGATGGCATGTGGATATATATCTAGCTTGGCCTCAGTTTGATTGCAGACATAAATCAGCATATTTTACCCGAGAAAAAAAAAAGGCACAAAGAATGAAGGCTTCTTTGTGAAATGTGGCCATTTTGTACCATTTTGTTCTAAAGATGTAAAGGGAGGAATCTCATCAGTCCTCCAAATTAAACTACTCGACACGCTGTCGGTCCAAGCCCACCAGAACAACACTCAGAACAATATAGCATCACTGCAGTGCAAGAAATTCTCCAAGTAGGTTAGGTTTAGGTGATAAAACTACTTGGTCAGTTATTTCATGAACTGTTGTGACACTGGGTTGCATGTAAACATGTTTTGATTTTATGACACTATGGTAAAGTTCGATTGAGTTTTGGTAGATTAGGGAAACATGGTGTTTTGGGTTAAATTGACCTCATCATGGTCACAATATACTGAATGACTGAATGTGGTTAGGGTTAAAAGTAGCAAAACAGGAAACAACCAGAAATCACGTATACTAATGTTCAATGTCTGTTGTCTATTCACCCTGACTTCCTCCCTCTGCTGTTTCATCAGGCTTCACCAAAAACAGAAATGAATCTTTGATTACACTGAACATGACAGATTAATCAAATCTAACAGAGTGAGACTGTCAGAGAGAGAGATCATGTGTTCTGCTCTCAACAGCAATTAGATCCTAACAAGTGTTGTTAATTTACATTCGGATGAAATTGTACGAAAGTCTGAAATGTGTTGGGATGTGAAATAACAAACTTTTGGTTTTGATCTTTACGTCGGATGTCTTGACAATAACAAAAAAACACAGAATACTGCCAGCTTCATCAGACAGTGGAGATGAAAGTAACATTTTCTGGACACAGGCCACCGCGTCATTCATTAGTAAAGCCCTTTAATATTTCATCCTCATCCATTCACAGAATCCTCAGTTCTGTGTGTGGGCGCCGTGGATGTCTTGGCATCTGTATGTCCGCGCACGTGCTTGTGTGTGTTGTTCCTTCATGCGTATTCTGCACTGTTGAGTGTGCACGTGCGCCCAAATGTGTCCAGCTATGAATTTGCACTTATGCATTTAGCTGGGACGCATTTGAACATGGTTGGTTGTGTCCAACTCTCTGCGTAGTTTGGCTGGAATTGTTCAGTGTTTGTGTGTGCATGCTTTTGTGTGTATTTGTGTGTTGTGTGTGTCCCCTCGGGCTGTGAATTAGCTGGCGGTGTAAAGGCCATGCTTCACGCGGAGACAGAACTCTGATCAACTGTGTCGAAAAGACGGATAATGTAAAACTACTCCTCTCCTCTCTCATTATTTACACTGACTCCAGCTCTCCCCTTCCTCCCACTCCTTTTCTCATTTCTCCTCTCTGGCCTCCATCCCTTTCGTCCTTCCTCTGTTCCCCGTCTCGATCCTCGTCCACATTTCCAATGTTCTCGCTGCCCCGTCTCTCCCTCATCCATCTCTCACCCCCTCATCTCATCGGAGGCCATCCTTCTTCGCCTCCCCCTCGGTATAGAGGTGAGGTGAGGCGGAACAACACTTATACAATCCGCAAATATATTCCCATCCAAACAACATACTTTCATGTTGTGTCTGGTGAAACACATTCACAAAGCAGTTCGTGGTGATGACAGTGTGGTTTTTTTCTTAACCGGAAGGAAGGTAGAGTTTCAACATGTCCATGGTTTGCACAAATGTACGTTGCCAACATTTACTTTTGGCGGTTGGGTTGAGCATCAGTTTTAGCTTCTTAAATATGAGACTTTGCCGCTTTTCTTATTTTTTTATATGACTGTAACTGTAATAAATGGGGTTTGGGCTCACTTTCAGACAGAAGCAGCAACTTAAAGACATATTTAATTGTTTTTTGACATTACATACAGTAAACTTTGCTCTTCCCTCAAACATCCATCCTTTTTTTCATCATCAGCTTACCTCTTCTCCACCTCTGCTGCGTTCCAGCTCTACACTTTCACTTCCACGTTCCACACACTAACACACACACTAACGCACACACAGTAATAGCCTCTGTCTAGCTCTCTGCCTTATCCCTGTTCTCCTGCTCACATCAGCTCATCCTTCCTCAGTCTCCATCTCTGTTTCTTATTTTTTTCTCTCTCAGTACCTCATCTTTCTCTGCCTCAGAGAGAGAGAGAGGGGGGCAGAGAGAGAGGGAGAGAGGGGAGAGAGGGAGAGAGATAGGGGGATAGAGGGAGAGAGAGGGGCAGAGAGAGAAGAGAGGGAGAGAGAGAGAGAGATAGGGGATAGAGGGAGAGAGAGGGGGAGAGAGAGAGGGAGAGAGAGAGAAAGAAAGGGGATAGAGGGAGAGAGAGAGATAGGGGGATAGAGGGAGAGAGAGGGGGGAGAGAGAGAGAGAGAAAGAGAAAGAAAGGGGATAGAGGGAGAGAGAGAGATAGGGGGATAGAGGGAGGGGGGGAGAGAGAGATAGGGGATAGAGGGAGGGAGAGAGAGAGAGATAGGGGGATAGAGGGAGAGAGAGAGGGGGAGAGAGGGAGAGAGAGGGGGGAAGGGAGAGAGGGGGAGAGAGAAAAGGAAGGACAGAGAGGGGGGAGAAAGAGGAAGAAAAAGAGAGAGGGGGTGAGAAAGAGAGAGAGGTAAGAGGGAGAGAGCGGGAGAGAGACAGACAGACAGAGAGAGAGAGAGCGAGAGAGATATCGGGGAGGGCGCGAGCAAGAGCGCGCGAGCCGAGCGAGCCAACGGGTGAAGTGCGCGTGCTCTGCCGCCGCCGCTCGCGAGGAGAGGAGCCGTTTATTCAGCTGCTGAATGAGGGAGTGAGCGGAGGAGGGATGAACACAGGACAGGATGAGTGAGTGAGTGAGTGAGCGGAACCTGACCTGGGCTTCTGACTGAGAACCGGACCGGTGAGAAAACACAAACAACGTGTGTATTACCCTCATTGTTACCATGCATGTATTGTGCATTTATTCTGATTGTTTGATCTCGTGTGTGTGTGTGTTTGTGTGTGCGTGTGCGTGTGTGGCAGGAGTGTGTACATGTGTGATCAGTCCCGTTAATTGCAGCGGGTGGTGTGATTTGCACACATCGGTGCGTGCGTGCGTAAATAAGGAGCGCAGAAGGTGGTCAGGCGGAAGGTGAGCGGTAGAGAAGGAAAGTGGAGGGACCGCGGAGAAATCTCCCGCACGCCGGACAGTCAGCCACGCATGACCGCGGGTCTCGCCTCTCAGGTGTGTGCGACACCGCGGCAGAGCCCTGCCCTGTCCGGGAGACAGCTCCTCCAGTACCGCTCCAATTAAAGCATCCATCCAGCGCTCTGCTGGAGGGGGAGAGGGGGATAAAAAAAACAGCGGGTGACATATCCCCCCAAAAGCTGCAGGGGTATAACCCTGCCGAGCTGTTGATGTGGACCGGTGAGGGAGGATGAGATCGGGGTCAGGGTTAGTGAACGTAGCCGGGTCTGGAGGCATGCGCGCCGGGTCAGGGTGCGTGAGAGGAACGGAGAGGCAATGAGGGGAACTGCAGCCAGAGAGAAGAGATACGGACAGTGAACTCTGTGAGGTGGCTGAAGGAAAAAATGATGAAGCTTAATAACGATGCACAACAGTAGTTTGACTAGTTATTGTTCCAGTCCTGTCTTTGTGGAGGTAGTGATGATTGTGTTACAATACTGTCTGGTGTTAGTGATGACGATGGTAGTGCTGGGACTTGGTATAGATGAATATTTGATTGTTTTTATGATTCCGTGTTCACCATATCTACATCTCCTGTGCATCGGTTGACCCTGGTGTACCAGTTCCCTTTCTGCACACTGGTAGAGCTGGTGCCCTTTTAATGTTTCTCGCCCCTGCCCCTCAAACATCCTGAGTGCACCACTGCTCCTGTGCATTAAATTGTTTTGCCGTTTACTGTCTTATTATCAGCTTTGCCGTTGCTGGTGATGTTGCTGGTGATGATGATAATGATGAATATTGTTTTTATAGTTGTGGAGATGATTTACTTTACTTGAAGGTGCAATATGTAAGAATTGACCACCAGTTAAATTCATACTCCAAACAAATAGGGGGCAGCATATCAAGAGTAAGAGAGAGTAGCAGCCAACTGTAGCTTAGCTAGTTAGCTCTGTTAGCTGTGCAGCTAGCAGTCCTCCTCCCGAACTGGGAGTGTGAAGAACCGGGGGAAGGTTGGCGTTCTTTACACCGCTAGTTCAGCAGCTGTTAGCAGGTAACGGCGCTGGAAGCTAAGAGAGCTTGTGGTACATAGCAGACTCGCCATTTGCACACTTCTAACTAATACTTGGATGTATTTGACGTCAAAGTTGTTATTTCTGCACTTTGTGTTGATAATTTTTGTTAATTTTTTGAATGTGTTAAACTAACATTCTTACATATTGCAGCTTTAGTATAACTTTAAAGTACTTTACTGTAGTATTTCCATTTTATATTTTATACTTCCACTCCTCAACATTTATTTCAATATGTTAGTTACTAGTGATTTTGCAGATTCAGATAATTCAGTGATGATGATGATGATGATGATGACAACAACTTGCAACAGGATGATGTTGACGAGGACTTTTTCAACAGTGTTGAATAATTAACATGAAGATATGTCGCCCTCTCAATAATTCAAGCGGCCGAGCTGTCTCAGGAAATACAGGCTAAAGATGAATTTGCATATCTCAAACCATTCTTCAACTCACGTCAGCAGAAATAAGTCTTCGTGCTAAGCGGCTTTGATGCCATCGCACTAGCTGCTACTATCCGATGGGTATTTACTCGAGCCGATGTGGGCCATGTCTGCAGGGTGGTGATACATGAGCCAGCGGTTTGGGGTGATTCTGACATGCCGAGCTGTTTTCAGCAAAAACATATTCTGATGTTTACTGGCAGCGAGATTTAATGATTTAAAGATTAAAGACAAATATAAAGGGCACTTTCTTGAGTTAAGCTGTTTAAAACTTTTTTGTAGGCCATGACACAGAAACAACTTTCTGAGACAAGATTGAGCTGTGTGTTTATTTTTTAATCTGACAACTTACTCATTTTGCGTATATTTATGCGCTCAGATAACTCAGAGAGAGCAACAGTGTGTTTTGTGCTTCCCATCCATGTTAATTTTGTTCCATGTGTTTAGTTATTTATCCCTGGTTGAGCTTTGACTGTAAATGACTGCTACTCCTGAAGAAACCAGGTGTTTGGAAAGGAAAACCCCATGCATTTATTCATTATTTTGCCAGAAGCCTAATCCTAGAAATGTCAATATTGACATTGATTTGGTCGGGCTGTCACATTTATAGTCCGCATCCTGCTATGTGTGTAATTTGTGTGTGTACATTATGCATGCTGCGTACCTGGTAAGTCTGTGTATTTGCGCCGGTGCCAAAAATAACCGAGACTTACTCTCTACTGTCTGTGGCTTCCCTTCCTGTGACTGTGTCCTCCACTAATCCATTAATGACTTGAACAACACACTCACTTCCTCGCTTGGACAAAGGTGGTAACCCACATCTTGGCCTCTATTCTTGTCCATGTTAATCTGGTTATGTGTATCACTGGCACCGGTCTCTGGTTACTTGTGAGGTTGACTGATTACCGACCCTGTGGGATCCCGCTACTGTCAGCATAGCATGTCTGGCCAGTGGCTGGGAGGGACAGGAAAGTCCCTGTGGTCATAATCTTCTTCTCTCCTGTCTGTGTGTTTGTGTGTCTGTGTGTATGTGTTAGTAGTGTCAGTGGGGGGTTGTTAGCCCTGTAAATAGATGCCTTGTGTTCTGAATGGCGTGGCAGGAGGAAGATGATGCTGACAATGATTGCGAAGTGGAAAAAGCAGAGTGACTCATGTCGCTAGTAGCACGGGCTTCTGTAAAGGTCACCAGAGGAGAAATTACCTTTGCCGATAGTTTATATGATATTTTTAACCTCTTAATTGAACAATTGATCATATTTACACATTATATTATGTCGTGGGTGTGTCCCTGCAGAGCTAAAGGGCAGATCGTCCCTTGAGGTGAAACTTGACATTCACATCTTCACATTAACCAATTATTTTCTATGGTCCACTCAAAGCCTTCAGGGCTAAAACAGTTCCTGAGGGCGGCGACCTTATTGATTGTGAAAATCACTATTTAACTTTCTTTGGATATTGGCCATTGCCAGCAGGCTCTAGAGCCCCCAAGTGTTCGATATTAAATAAGCGAAAAGACATTATGAAATTATTCATATGAGCAGTTCATGGCAAATAAAAAATGAAATAAATGATTAAATTGTGAAGGAATTGAAGAAATCATTAAAACACAGCCTTAAAAATGTCATTTTAGCATTCTTAGCTAAGGAGGGCTGTGAGCTTGGTGTATAGGCCTAGCGTAACTCTGCTCCAATGTGAAGAAACAGTGTTAGCAGAGTTAGCTAGCTCTGTTGGAAAGACTACCGGTTATTTTGCTCTTCACAGAGATATGTGTGTTCCTTGGTAGAACATTTACAGAATCAAAATGCTGAGCTACGTCCAAGCTTATAACGCATCCTATCTAGTTTGCAATGTAGTTCTGCCTTAGTAACCTTAACATGTAGCCTATTACTTAGCATGAAAGTGAAAAGCAAGTGTTAGTGGTATTAGCTAGCACTTCACTTTGATGCTAAGTAATAGGTTACATCCAAGCTGATAACACAGCCTAGCTAGTTAGCTAGGTAGTTGGCGTGTGTAGCCCTGGAAAGCTAAACACATGGAAAGGTCAGTTACTGTGTACATCATGTCAAAGTCGGCAAGTCATGTACAAAAACTGTAGCTTTTCCGAGTTGTTCTGACTTGATGTGATGTCAATTTATGTGAATTTTTCCAGTCGGGATCTCGTTTGACCAATTATTCCGACACCACATGAATGCATCACAAAATGCGAGATGACATAAAAGTGTAATTGGGAAAAATGTCATTATCCAATGCAAACAGACTCAAATACAATAAAAAATCTCCAGTAAATCTCATAATAATGAGTTGAGTTTGAATGATTTATAAATTATTCAGTCCAAATTTTGGTTTATTATGTACACAATTTGTTATTGTGCTATTGCTATTGTGTTATTAATTCCTAAAACGTTTTTATTAATTCAATATGAAAGACTTTGGGGCTCCATATGCCTGATGAGTGCAGTGCAAGAGGCCCACACACTGATTTCCCACTTGGGATCATTAAACTTTAAGTTCTCATCTCATGCTTTCTAACCAACTTGCCAACAACAGTTTGATTACATTTTTCTTATGGCCAGAAAGTGGCTCGAATCTAAAAGTCCACTCAATCTCCTTCATCTGTTTGGACAGCCGGTTTAATCAGGATAATTTCAGGAGGCATTTTAATCTTACTGCAACCTGACTGTGAGTTCCCCCTTGAGGCTTTAAAAAGCATGGCGTCCTGCCTACAGGTAGATTAATTAAGTCACTATAACAATAGAATGTGAGGACGGTGATAGATCGTAGTGTTCATCTCTTCTCTGGCTTTGACACAAAGCAGTTGGCCTCTCCTGTTTTATTTAATGCAGTGTTTGACATTCATGGAAGTCAGCGCCCAAAAAGCTGCCTTCTCTGCCCAAACGCCACATCACATATTGGCACCTCAACACTTGCTGGACCAGAAATCTAATGTGAATGGGGGCCAAGGGGTGGTGCTTAAACTATCAAACTAGTTTGTCAAGCCCAGAACTTTACAGTCAGTGCAGGTGTTAATTTCAGGCTTTAAATCAGACAATATAAACGCTGATATTAGAGCTTGACATAAGAGAAATGTGGCATTTTCCATGTTTTAGTCACATTTTGTCAAACACATTTTAAGATCAAAGTAATACACCTCAACCAAGTATGAAAAGAAACTAAATGCTCTACTAAAAAAAAAAAAAAAAAAAATCAATAATCATTTACCCAGAGGGCTGGGACAATATAGGTTTTAGATCTATTATGGATCTAACAACCTCTGACTTTAAAAAACCCAATAAAGATGAGTAGTGCCGACCTAATATCATCCTGATTTCCCTCATGGGGCCAAACAGGTTGGCCGCTCCACTCACATCATTCATTCCACTCCGCTTCCAATCACTCCCAAAGCATCACTTCAGGGATTCATTTGACACGTTTATTGCCAAATGGTGTGATTTCCAAGCTGGGCAGCCGTTTCCGATGTACCAACAGTGGTCTCATCGCACGGCAGACTGGTTTGGCCCTCACACTTGTGTACCTCACTTAGTCCTTCAGAGGTGAAGTGGCAAACGATGAACTGACTCGTTAATCCTGCAGCGCTGAATATATAAAAATGATATAATTTGTCCATTCCTCATATTGAGAGAGAACAGCTGGATCTTGCAGTGTTAATCTCCTCTGTTGCAAAATATGTTGGAAACATAATTAACAAAGGATGAAGCTGTTTTTTCTATACAGCACAGCCATAAAGACTGTTTTGTTGCTAAAACCTTCTTGGATTGTGACGATCATAAAGATTTATATACATATCTATGCAGGAGACATCCACTTTATTATCTTTCGTTTTGTTATGTCGTGGCGTATTTTAATGTGATCTACATTTGGCAAACGTAGATCAGACTGTTTCCAGATGCATCACTTTGAAATGCTCTTTAGTCAAACAAAGAACAATCCATCACAGTCGAGGCAGAGACGGCAGGTCTCCATGTGAAGTCGCCTAAATAGATCAGGATGAAGCAGCACTAAGGACACGACGCAGGAGGAACAGTTAGTCCACCAAAAACAAAATCTGAAACACATAATCACAATATCATTCCAGAAATTCACAGATTGCAAATTATGTAACAGCTCAATGTCCAAGAAGTGAACTAATCACAGGCCATTGCCTCAGCTTGTTGTTACGTGTGCGTGCGCTAAGTTAGCAAATAGTTAGCTGTTTTGACGTTGCCATGTCTATGTACTGTTGCAGAGATATCTACTGAACATAGCATGCTAACCATCCAGCCCCAGTCTGTCACGGTCCAAACACCAACACTCTCCCTCGCTGCTTCAAGCTCCTAGTCCAGACACTGGCTGCACAGCTAACTCAGCTAACGACCTAATGGCAGCTACAGTTAGCAGCAGTTAGCGGTTACACTGTGACATGCTGCCCCCTGCTGGTTTGGAGTTTAGCTGTTACGTGTGGCCAGTTCTTACATATTGCACCTTTAAGATCCGTTTTGAAGCTCATAAATTCAACTTTTCATGTGTAAGAATTTGAAAGTTGCACAGTCTCGGTGTAACAAATGCTTTAATATTAACTAACGTGTTGATCTCCCGTCATGCACGGCTGGCTGAGGGGTTGTCCGGCAGCATCAGGCATGGAGGACCATTTGCAAGGACCCCTTGACCAGGTCGATCAGGTCGATCAATGATCAGGTAGATCATTTATCTCTAAAGATTAGCGACAGCCCCACATGAATGCCGCTGCACTCAGTCATCTCAGCGTCCTTGAGTCGATGGGTCGACACGTAGTTAGTAACATCCAACAAAGACGGTCATCCTTCAAACCCAAAAGTCTACACACACACACCATCTCGCTCTAAAGTTAACAGAGAGCGACTTACAGACTTACATTTACAAACAGACTCAATCTCACTTAATGGTGCCGTCATCACTGTCATCCCCCCAGATGATGTTTAAAGATGAGCTGGGCATTGATATGCAGAGAGGCTCGCCCTGTTGCTGCTGCTAATAATAGAAAACACCAAGGTGGAGGTGAGCCATTTGTTTCACGAGTAACCACCGCCTATGACACGCACACTCAAACTAGCAACAGTGTGTGTGAGAGATAGTATTGTGTCTGTGTGTGTGTGTGATCTGAATGTGATGATTCATAGGGCAGACTGTCCCGGAGACGTTGTTATTATTGTTGTCGGCGATGTTGTTGTTGCCTTAAATTACATTTCAGGGATGGCTTGATGCTTGGCAGCATGAGACCGTGCTAAGTGGAGAAAAGTGACGAAGGTGGTTATAATTTCTGAAAGAAAGAAGATCAGACAGGAGGAAGGGGGGAAAAAAAAAAGCAAGCTCGCCCCCGTCACTTTCTCGGTCGGCCACGTTCAGCACAATCTGCTCCTTTGAATTCATGAATGGGACGCATGATGTGAAATGGACAATCACAGACGTGTCCAATCTACTGTGAAAATGGCCACAGATGACGTTGACCTTTACAGCCTTTACGAGGCTTGAATAGGTTCAATATAAAGTGAACGTTTGCCCAAAGCATTGTGGTTCTTTTTAAGGAGGATTTCAAAGCATTAAGGTGAATTGAGGAGTGTGTGTGAGCCTCTTTGGAGTGGCTACTGGTCGTCGAACAGATGAAACACTTGTTTCTGAAGCACAGATTTATTTCTGGATGGTCGTCTGACTCCTGCTACCTCTTTCCCTCCCTTCTCTGCCCTGTTATTTTTCTTTTTTCTTTCCCTCTCCGCCCTGCTTGTACAGCTGCCACTCTTTAATTTTCTCCATCTTGCCTGTCTCCATGTCTGTCTCACTCTCTCTGTCCTCCCTCTAGTTGGACGCTCCTCTTTCTGAGTCTCTCAAATTCTACATTACAGCACATTTACTACTAAAAATATATCAGCAACACGTTTCACAAAAAGTGATAAGTATTAACCTGTACCCTTCAAAATAAAAGTCTCTGCTAAATCCACAGGATTTAACAGGTTACATAATGCCCTGGTAATAATTTGGCGCCACAACATACACGTTATTACATATGTGTGTGTGTGTGTGTGTGTGTGTTTGCTGTGTACTGAAACGAAGACACAGATCCAATCCTCATGACTGCCAACTAGTAAACCTTGAAATTCTGTCAATTTTTGAGATGCAGAACTTTTTTTCGAGTTAGTTTTCATACTAAAATGGCAGCCAGTCAGACCAGGACTGTGGAAAAATGTGTTTTAGAATAAGTGCAAACGAGGAGGAGCTCAAAATCATTACATGAAAACTTTGCATGCACAGTGGCTTAATCCCACATGCAGGCCTCCATCCACAAATTAGAGTGCAGAGCAGCGTTAAGCAGGTCAGCGGTGGCCTAAAGGTGAGAGAAGAGAATCCCCTGGACTTGCAGGATAAATCTGGGTAGGGAACGTGAAAGTCAGAACCTGCCTCTTCCTCATTACACCACTGCTAAGGTACCTTTGAGCAAGGCCCTTAACCAGTCCAGTGGAGCTGCTCATTAGCTTAGTCTGTGGATGCACTGAGCAGCTTCCAGGTGAGGAGTGTGTTACTGTGTGAATGTGATCAGGGCTTTCCTGTAAATGAGGGCATTGCTCTCGGTGAAACAAATAAAGGTTAAATACAAAACAGGTTGAGCACCATGTGCATGAGAAAGCCCTGACACTGTAACAAATTTGTGACAAATCGTTGTATCACTACATAATGTAATGTAGCCTACATAACTGCAAGAATCAGAACATTAAACGCATAATGTGAACACACACACACGTATAATTTATATATCAACTTGACATGGCGTTAGCAAACAATTGCCTACTCACGTATCCAGCAGACAGACAAACAACATTAGCATTCATTCGGAGTTGTGTTTTGGCCACCTGATGAATTTAAATCCAATATTCACTCTCCTTAAGCTCTGCTTTTGTCCACACATTAGTTCTTAAGAGAAAAATTTCTCTTTCACTGCACAATGCTCCTCTGTATTCGTCAGCTAGTTGCCAACTTTCTGCCTGCTGAGCAGGTCGTGCACAGTGGATTTATCAGAGGGGGTTTCAATGAAAACAGCTGCATGCTGCTGCTGCTGGAAACAAGTTGGATGAGAACAGTGAACGTGAAGCAAAACATCGCAGGAGCAATTTGTAAGATATGGTCAGAATTTTAGTTAAAAACATGACAGGGTTGACGATATATAAAAGCTGTTTATGTATGGTGCTGCAGAGATATTTACTGAAGTTAGCATGCTAGCCAGCTAGCCCCTGCCTGTTCTGTCTCGTATTACAGCTTTGTTGGCTAATGCAAGAGGTCTGATAGCCCCCGTGGTGTCAGTCTAGTAAACAAGAGAAAGTAAATATAATAAATTCACAGTGTCAAGAAAGGGGATATTTTTCTTACTAAACAGAAAAATACAACCGTACACCGTCTGAATTCAAGTTCAGACTCTAGTCAGCTAACAGGGCCACCTGAGCTGCTTGCTAACGGCTGCTAGACCTTATTGCTAAAGATACGTACACCAAAGAGTATAGAGAGCAGCTGTAATTGGTTGTGCTGCCCCCTATAGTTTTGGAGCTACCTTCAAAAATTCTGGCCATTTCTTAGAAACTATACAAAAGGTGCAATATGTACTGTAGCTGCTGTTAGCTAGTTAGCTCAGTTAGCAGTGCAGCTAGCAGTCCGGACTGGGAGCTCGGGGAGCAGGGGAGTGTTAGCCTTTACGCTGCTAACACAAGAGCTTTTGGCAGGGCCAGAGGAGTGTTAGCATGCTAACTTCAGTAGATATCCCTGCAACACAGCGTACACAACACTTCAAAACTGCGATTTCCTCAAATTCTGTTGATAATTTTTGTAAATTCTTACATATTGCCCCTTTAATATTGTCGGCCTTAAAACCAAAACAAGCTTAAAGATGCTAACACGCTTTGTGGAGCTCAGGGGAACTGCAGAGTTTGCGATTATTTGCCACTATGAGTGACTTCTTTCATGGTACACAAAGTTTGACCCACTGTTAACATAAAATTGATTCAGCTTGATTAAAAATCCTGTTTTTTGCCCAGGCTCTTCCAACGATGCTCTGCGACTTGTTGTGACAACGGGTCAACAATAGTTCCATTTCTTTCTATTTCTGTCACTTTTGTTTCCTTCCACCTCTCCTCTCCTCCTTGCTGCTTTTTCTTTCCCTCCATACAGTCGCTCCCATGCCCGCGTCTTTTCCCTGATTACCTCCTCTCTCGTCTTTTTCGCTCGTCAGGTTCGCTCCTGTCTGTCTTTCTCTATCAGTCTCTGCCTTGCTTACTCTCCCTCTCTCGCTCTCACCTCTGTTCCCCTGCCAGCGCCATTACTCTCTACGGCCTCCTCACCTCGTGCCATCCTCCATCCTCTGTCTGTCACTCCACTCTGGGCTTGTTTACTACCTGTGTCCCCTCTGCCTCACCTCTCCTCTATCTTCTCTCTGTCCAGTCCCCACCATCACCCCTATATGTCCTCATTACTGTGTCTTCCTGCCCGGCTCAACCTCCGCTCAGTCACTAGAGCGCTTACCCTGCCCTGCCCCACAGTATAATGCTTTATCTTGCATTTTATTTGCTACCTAATTTACTTAGCTTTTTGCCTCTCTCCTGGCTTTCTATCCTTCTCTTGCCAGGGCCTCCTCTTCCATTCATTTGTTAGTAATCTGTCACAGCAGCATAAACCCAAACCTATCTTATATAATCTGATAAGAGTCCACACACACACACACACACACACACACACACACACACACACACACACACACACACACACACACACAAGCTTTCCAGCCCCGTTGCATGCATGACTGCGGGATGTTTCGGCATGCGATGTGTCTCTGACGGTGTGTTCACGAGTGCATGCATGTGTTTTTGTGAAATCTTGCAAGTGTCGGCTTCACTGGACCGCGTGGTTTGTACGTTTGTGTGCGCCGAGGGTAGATTGTCGTGTCTGGTGATTTTCTGATAGGATTAAAGAGGGGATGAGGATCATAAGTGATAGAGATAGACAGGAAAAACCAGTAATAAAAAACTAAAATGAATAATGAAAATGAGGACAGGCGCTCCTAAATACCTATAATCCACTCCGTTGTCATGCTATTGCTGCTTTATTTTTATTTTTAACACACACTCAATGCCACTGGTGGAAGCAATGCCCTCCTGGATGCCCCTGTGGTGGATAAAACATGATACAGTGCCCTCTAGGGTGCCCTTTCAGAGCAGAAATCGTAATAAAGTGGCATGTAGGGTGCCCTTCTATTAGACAAAATGTGGTAAAATGCCTTCTCTTCACTATAAATATATCACGATGGTGCCCCCCTGCATACATTTGGTGCCCTTTTTATTTTTTTCACCCCTGCCCCTCAATCATCCTGACTCCGCCACTGCTCCATGCACATCTCCAGCTCTTCTATCCTTTTTTTTTTAAACCCTTCAGTGCAGTTTCTCAGTTTTCACGGTGTATCTTTGTGTTAGTGGACATTTTTCCTCCTCTCAAAGCCTTCAGACGTCAGTGTGAAAGATTTCAAAAGGGCGTCAGCGGGAATCTGAAAATAAAAACCCTTTTTCATCTTTTTCCTTCACTCTGAAAAAATAATGGCCTCTTTTGAGGAAATACATTTCGGACATGGAGCGTTTTCACCGCCTCCCTGTGAAATAAAGAAAAGGGCAGCGCGGGGGTTTTATCATACGGGAAAGCACTGAGCTAATGAAAGACTCACTTCCATTTAACTTCATTAGTTTTACCACAGCTCTGCTGCTCCCATTTCCTGAACACAGACAAATCAAATGCGCTCATGTTATCCATCTGCTCTGTTATCAAACTGTACTGCTTCTTGGCATCGCTCTCAGACCCCCCCCCCCCCCACACACACACTCACACACTGTGTGACACGCCTCTTTTTGGCGTTCCTGCGAAGAGGCTGTAATTTCTCATCACCACAGGGGTATTTACTTTTGAAATTAAAGAAATGGAGGGGAGAGAGAGAGCAGGCGAGTGCCAACTCCTTATGAATATGGCCGAGCGCAGAGCCAAAGGACTTGTAAAGTGCACTTATTTCTTAGCTGGAGGAAAGCAGTGACAAGGCGGTGGGGCTGGAGAGAGAATGATGAGATTTGGGGGAAAATGGAGAGAGAGAGAGAGGAAAGAATGAGCGATGGAGGGAAAACAACAGAGGATTAAATCACAGCAGGATAAAATAAACAAATGATGACAGAGGAGGATGGAGATTAATTTAACCGAATCTAACATCCTCACACATTTCCCCCCTCGCAGCACAGCAGGGGCATTTTGTCCATATGTGCCCTCTTCTTGCCCAGGCAAGATACAATTTTGGTAGTTTCAGGAAAAATCACGGATACGTTGGTTATTGTACATGTCATAGACTACATACCATATTAACATTTCTACAATATCACATTCACATTATATGTTTATGACCTGCCTAGCAAGAAGGCTGCCAAGCCGGTTCGAGACTGCATTTCAACATTTTTTTTAGTGTTTAACAAGACCTCGACTGTCACACCAGAGCAGAGAAGGTGAACCCAAATGCAAGACACTCAGGCAGCAGCAGGTTGAATAATAATAATAATAATCATCAAAAATAACAATGCTGGAGTCTGAACACAAAATCCAAAATGCAAGAAACAAAAAGGCAGGCAGCAATAAACACAAGGACTGGCGCGGGGAAACAGAACAGATTAACTGAAGAATATCACTCCCTGAGCGCTGGTGAGCAGGGAAAACAAAGAGAGGAGGAAATCACATGGGCCAAATACCCAGGAGGATAATCAGGGACAGGTGAAACTGATCAGGACAACCAATCAAACCTTACAAAGTAGAACAGGAAACAATAACTAACCCAAAAACCCAAAACATGAAAGGGACGTCTCCAGCTGTGTCTGTGGGGACCACAGCAGGTATTTTAAGTCAAAACACATCTGTGCTTTGCAGAAATGTAGATCTACTGTGGTGATTCCCTTTCCTTTCCTTTCCTGACCCACTGATTCACCAACAAGTCAACTTGACTAAATCCTTTGCTCACCAAGCTCTGTTCATAAAGTGATAGCTGGTCCCCTCAAATCTTGTAGCTACAACCGCGAGTCACTCGGAGTAAACGCCTCAGCTGCAGCAAAACGGCCGTGACATAAAAATGGAGAGCAGCTTTAGGTGGAGGTGTAGCGAGCGTAGTGCAAACACTCACACACTGAGGTTCCCTCAGGATGGCTGGTGTTCAGTGTGTTTGCTCAGCGACAGAAAATGCTTCCATGTAAAGGTCTTTGTGATGGAAAGTGTATGCATGTTCAAACGGTGTGACGACTTGAAGTTGTGAACTCCACGTGAGTGCATGTGTGTGTTTGTGTCATGAGGGCCCCGCAGCAGAAAAATAACACTTCAATGAACAGCCTGCACAGATGTGTGTGTGTGTGTGTGTCACCAAGTCACTGTAGCAGATCCGTACGAGTGAAGGAACACTATAGAATGTGAGCATGGTGTACACTAAGTTTAAATGTTCTCTCAATGTTCATATCCATTTATTTATGCATGATAAGTGCGTGTGTGTGCGCGCTATAGCTAGCTAGCTCCCTCCGGCTCTCTGCTATCCTCTCTGTGTGTGACATTAGCAAGGGACGGAAGTCTGAGCACCGTGCTGCCAGTACCTCTCAACATCACACATGCACACACACAAACACACACACACACACACACAGAGGGAAAAACAAACAAACGGAGGCTGGCAGATACTGGCTATGAACATCTGCAATATGACTTGCGCTTGGGGAGAGCAAAGTGTGTGTGTGTGTTTGTGTGTGTGTGTGTGTGTGTGTTTTTGAGCGTGGACAAAACCTATCCATGACATCATATCCATAGAAAGCCGGGGGGGGAGATTATGCTGATTGTGTGTTGCGTAATACAATATGTGTAATATGCATTATGAGATTGCGTACTTTACATTACGGGGATTATCTAAAGCCACAGTTCGAGACTTGTCAAACTGCCAGAGCCAGTTAGAGGAAGGCTTACACTCTCACAGCATGAAGTCCACAGCTGCACGGGGGCTATTAAACAATTTACTGTTGTGTTTGTTTGAAATCACAAAACACCTGGACACATGTGACAGCACATACGTTACTGTAGGAGTGCATGAAAAGCATCACGCGACATCACACGACAGTTAGTGATTAAATAAGCAGAGCAATCATTTAGAAGATTGATCAAACAGCTTCAGCCAGTATATGTTACATTAGATAAAACTGCTGGACAGTCACTCACGTTATGTCAGGGTATAATTTGTGATAAAGGACAGTAGCAACAGATGCTGGATGCTATAGCTCAGCCAGATTATATTAAAGAGCAGATCAGTGGCAAAAGAACAGTCGTTTCATTAAAACGTTACAACACCTAACCGGCACTTTGCCTTTGAACTGCCACTGATGTGACAGTCAGCCTAAAGCTGTGCAACATGCAGTGTGTCAGAATCAAAGGAATAACCTGCAGTAGCTACAATTACGAATCTACACTCAGTTGCTGTTTTTTTGGGGGGGTTGAAGCACAAACTAATCCAGTTTAACACAACCGCCTTTAACAGAAGGAAGGTGATGATGTTCAGAGAGGTGATGATTCAACGTAAACCAATTAAGTTCTGGGTATTGAACCTGAATCTTGGTGCTATCTACTGAACCAGCTGGTGTTTGGAGCAGTTTTGAGCAGAACCACTGCAATCGAGGATGTGTTATCAGTGGAGGGCGTTGCACAATGCACAACAACCTGTTTGCACTTACGTTTGGATCAGTGTTTTCTGACTGAGTTGTTGCTATTTTGATTTTTATTATTGAATATTAGAGTCCATTTAAACACAGCTGTTGAAACATTACCAGTGTTTACAAGTGAGTGTTCATTTAAATTCTGTTGATGTATTTGTCTTGGTGATGTGTATCTGCAGTGGCGAAACCAGAGTATGTCAGGGCCCATGGCAAAATTTCCCAGGGGGCCTATCACCAGCGTCCATCATCATAATGTTATAAATACACAAAATCCAAATACTTTTTATGTTTCCATATTATTATAATTTTTTGCGAATGTGAATAACCGGAGTGAATTTTTGGACTGCAATGGATGGCTAGCTGGTTAGCGTGCTAACATCAGTAGATATCTCTGCAACAATACATAGATGGCATTAGATCAAAACTGTTGTTTCTTCACATTCTGTTGACAATTTTAGTTAATTTTTGAATGTTCTGAAATTATTACATACTGCACCTTTAACTACTGGTGGTAATGTTGTATCATATCCTGCACCTGCTTTCTGTCACACCTGCTCTCAGTGGGTGTCAGTGAATTAGGGTTGAATCAATCAAAATACTGAGAGGTGTTTTGAATACATTGTCTATTTATATCAATATTTCTCTCTAGTGTTTATTTAGGTCTATATACCAAAGTTAATAAAATATGACTTTAGTTATTCAATTATAGCCAGGTTTACTGTTGATACTGCTGCTCTGGGATTATCATTTACCACACACACACGCACACACACACACACATGCATGGGCTGGCTCGGTCCATTCAGTTATTTCTCCCCTCTGATCCCTGATCATGTCTTTATAAAGGCGGTGTAGTTATTAACCTCCAGCCTGAGGGCAGTGTTCATTAAGTTCATTCTCTAATGCAGGCCTAATCTAGAGGTGGAATGAAACATTCATACAAGCTTCACCATTCATCTGTCTGCTGATACTCCACCAAACCTCTCTGGCCTTTACAGCCTAAAGGGCCCACTGACACTTTTCTCATTTCCTCCTCTGTATTCCATTACTCTCTTCTCTGCGTCTTCATTGTTCTCATTCTCTCGCTTTTCTTGGTCTCACTGTTGTTTATCCATTTCCTTTCTCCTGACCCTCTCCCATGCCATTACCGGCACAACAATCTGTTGCTCGCTTGCATTTCAGTCGCTGCTTCAAACATGCTTTTAGTCGGATCAAAGTAGACATTAAACGCCAAAACACACACATGCGTGGCCATCACACGCATGCGTTTCCACACTCTCACAATGAGCCTGTCGCAAATTAATGGCTTCAAAGACTTGAACAAATGCCGTGCCGTGCGTTATCCCTGAAATTTCACGTGCACACCCACACACTTCCGAACCCACCCACTCAAGTTACACACACGTGAGTGCACGCGACTAACATGCACACACATGAAAAATGTATGAACGTGGAGGAAAGGAGCATTAGAACGAACCTGCGAGTGGTTTTTCGTGAGAGAGCATAAGAGTGTGTGTGTAGTTGAGTGTGTGATTGCCTGTGTAATGAATGCTTGTTATTCTCAGATCTGCTTGTTAGGTAGGATGTCTGCGAGGGTCGAACGCTTCAAAAGCTCTTTCATGCCTGCCTCGGTGAGGTCACATCGACCTCTGCATCTGCGGATCAATTGACCAGCCTTAATTTGACTCATTTGGGGGAAGCGGGAACTCTGCAATCGAACCTTGGAATGCACACACATGTACAATCTAGGAACCTGAGAAGCTGCATTGAACAGGGCTCTTTACCAGTGTGCATGTTGTGTCAATCATAATTATCACCTGTGCTTGTTGTCAGTTCTTCTTTGCCTCGACTGTTGTTTCCGTGCCAATTTCGGATCCGATAATTGGCCAGGCCGATAGTCGATCCCTACTCCACTATGCTCACCAGCTGGACCAAAGTCATACCTTTGGGACTTGGTAAAAAATTTTGGAAAAAAGAAATTAAAAGTCATAACTGAGCGGTATAATCATGTATTCCAATAAGATACGAACTCCAGTGTCCTGGGTGTGTCCCCCATGTCCCTATGGTAGATAAAACATGATAAAGTGCCCTCTTTTCACTATAAATATATCCTGACTATCTGCACGTTGTTGCCCCACCTCATACAGCTGGTGCCCTTGTTATTTTTTTCGCCCCTGCCCCTCAAACATCCTGAGTCCACCGCTGTTTTAGAGGGAGCGCCAACATTACGATATCAGATAGACCTGACTTTGTCTGTTGTTTGGTGCTGGACAGTAAGTAAAGTTTGTTTTCGGTTCTTTTTTAAACAGTCGTCTGCTGCAGCCGGAAACAACGTTGACGAGAGCCTGACCGAAAGATGCTTCAACGCTTCACGGAGCTCTGAAGGGAACCGCAGAGCTGTGTGACAGTTCAAATTCAACGAATGTAAGTCCAATTTTCACTTTTTTGGTCCCCACCAACAAGTTACTTTAGAGGAAATGCACTTTACTCTGAATTTTTAAAGGTTAGGTAGCACTTATGACACGGAAAATCCCCCTGCAGCACACTGTGGCTCTGTGAACTGTTTTTAAATGAGAAAAGCGGATGTGTTCCTCACAGTTACACACTGGAGCCGAGTAGTTCTCTATGCAGTCCTCTGGAGCATTAGATGTTTGATTCCTCGCTCAAAGGCACCACGGCTCTAAATCTTGAGGTAGTAGAGCACATTACTTATTAATCTCCTCAAGTCACATTTTACCAAGCTGAGTTATTAGATTTAAAACTGGCAACCTTCCAGTCTCAAGCCCACACATACTCCCCTGACCCGGCCGCTACCTCTGTCCGCCGGTGAACCTCTCCATGCGTTCTCAGGGGGTGTGCTGCCTGGAGCTGTTGGCCTGCAGCAGGAGTTTGATTCATATTTTAAAGGAGAGAGGACAGGCGGGCAGAAAGTTGATTCCACTCACATTTGCTCTAAAACCTCCTGTATACACGGTGTTTGTTTTTATTGACCTCCATCACCCTCCACGTCAAATGGCGCCCCATGAGATCCAAGAAAACACCATCGATCCAAGGATAGAAAAGCAGCTGGGGGGCCTGGACTGAACTCGTTTCACTGAGGATTTTCTCATTTCTCTTGTCTCTCTCCTTCTCTGTCACACACACACTTGGTGATTACATTCTCCTCCACTGTACAGCCATCCATATTCGGTACTGTATTGGATATTATTGGATATGGCATACTGCTGATGCATACTCATTGGGGCTTGTGTTTTGTTTCCTGCTGGATTCTTAGCGATTTCATGCATGCATTTGTGTGTCCCTGTGTGTGTGTGTGTGTGTGTGTGTGGGAGCAGAATGAATGAGTGGCTGCTGGAGGCCGTGGCAGGTGTGTAACCCCCCTCAGAGCAGAGCTGCATTGTTAACAGAGTGGCGGTACGTCTGTGTGTGTGCTGCAGGGGCAGTCCATATTGCCGGGTCTGTATGGATTGGTTACGTAGGTTGTAGATCGTGAATGTGTGCGAGTGTGTGTGTGTGTGTGTGTGTGTGTTTTAAAAGCAGGTGAGAACACTTCAAGATGTCTCTAAGCGCGAGCAGATGGGAACTCGAATGCTACTGGAGCGTACGCTACATGATTCATTTATGGTGTGTGTGCTCCTGCAGCTGATTGTGTATGTATGCGCGGTTGTCACCCTAAGGGGGTTACATAAACACAATTTCCTACCAGCCAAAGCACGAAAACAGAAAAGGGATGTGAGATGTGGCACAATGATATATAATTATGAAAGTAAGCTCGGTAAGAGTTGGCTTTGCATCTAAACAGGTAATCTGACTTTAAAGCTGTAGTAAGCGGGGTTTTAATACAGATCACCCACCTGCCTGTTCAAGCTAAATCAAAGTTCGGCTTCAAACATAATCGCCTTATATCGAGATTCAGGTTTATGTTATTTTGGTGTCAGTTAGAACATTTAATAAACATCAGTTAGAGACTCACTTTTCCCTTCGGTTTTCTTTCTAACTTGTTATTTTAGAGGTCTAACATTGTAGAAAGTGAGATTTTCATTTATTTTTTGATTATACAGCAGGTTTAGGTGCTGTTTTAATACTGTGAAAGTATCAAAACGCTCAATTCACAGAAAAAAGCACAAAGCCCGTATTCAGAAACTGTGCCTTTAAACAAGCCTTCAACACTGCCTTAAGGTTGTGATGCCACAGCTGTACAGCCACCACCCTCAGCATGGCCAACACATGCAGAGCTGAAGAGAAAATATAGTGGGTGGTGTTTGCTCAGGCCTGTGAGAGCTGACGAATCAGAGCAGACTGGGCTTTTTTGTGAGGGGGGTCTTAAAGAGACAGGCACTGAAAGTATGAACCTGAAACCTGTTTTTGTTTTTTATTTAAAATTCTGTTTTATTTGTTGATTGTTTATGCCTACACAAACCAAATAAACAAACTCTCTTTGTTTCATGTCAGCATAAACAAACTTACCTTAAAGGACAACACAGTTTCATACTGTTTTACTTTGTTTATATTTGGCGGACCCTGCCACATTTCTTGCTTCAAACAGTGTTCTGGGGACCTTATTCTCCTCTGAGAACAGCTTGTTTATTCAGATATGGAAAAAGTTTGTATTATTACCCTAAATGTTAAAATTCTGACTTTGAATTTCTTCTCCAAAACTACATAGTGCCCCTTTAATATACTATTTACAGCACTCCACTCCTGCCTATTTGTTTGTTTATCTATGATTATATCTACTCTGAGACATTTTTCTCCATTTTCTGCCTCTATTTCTATTATGTGAATCATTTCTGAGCTGTAAAAATATTTTATCAATATTATCATTTTCGACCAGAATGCAGAGCAACCTTTAAATCTATGTATTTTCAAAGGACCTTTGGTGAGAATCACAAATAGTGCCACTCACTGATCCCATCACAGGGCAGCTTTGTTTGAATTTGAGTGCAGATAACAAAGTGACATATAAGGAGAATTCTGGATGTAATTTTTTAAAAGCTAGCTTGTGCTGTCATTCAAGATGGCACAGGTGACTTTGCTTTAACCTGTTAGCCTTTTTAAAGTGTCTTGGGGACCTTTTGTTGAAAGTCAACAGGAGAGAAATGACAGGAAACACATGGAGAGGAAGACAGAGATGGGAAACGATGTGTAACAAAGGCACCCGGCTGTACTCCAACCATTCTTGGCTGCCTTGTCCTTTGCGAACAGAGAGTTTTGGGTCCATTTTTGCCAAGAAACCACTAGTTCAAGTCGTCCAGCCACTCCAATAATCAAGAGAGTGATTTGTGAGTTTGGTAGTTGTTGTTGCCAAGCGTTACTTTTCCCCGTTGGCAATAGTTTTTCTTGTTTTTGTCTTGTTGTTCTCAGCTCCTTCGAAATAAAGCTTGTGGTGTGTTTGCTCCACTCGGGCCCATTTCCACATTACAGGACCCGAGTTGTAGCCAGGTTGCATCAATGTAGCCTTTTAATTTTGTATCTGTTATGTTGCTTTCTTTCAGCGGGTTCATTCTCAGTTCACTCTCACCCCCTCAGTGCTGCAGGGACACAGTGTTGACTCTAGGATGCTTTCTGTCAGAGACTTGAGATCATGTCCGCTGGTTGAAAATTGGTTGAGTTACTCTCCTACTGCACCGGACTGAAAGACATTAAATCAAAGTACTCCTGAAGGTGCTGGGTGGGGGGGATATTGCTCTCAGCAGGAATGGAGATTTGAGACTTGGACAAAATCCATAACAACTTCAGAGTGGTGTTGTTATGGTGGAATATCAATCATGTTTGTCAGCTGCGCTGACTCACAAGCTTTGATAAGCTTTTGGACATGACCTTTGAAAACTAAATATAACGCCACGTTACTGACACTTTTGTGTGATTTGTTTCTTCTTTCTAATGTTGGTTGATGTATTGTCTTCATCTTCTCTGACAGACAGCACAGACATATTAGATTTGGCAGGAAGTCAAGGCCTTGACGTGAAGCGTTTGTCTGCTGACCATGACGGAGCTGGACTATTTGGTGCCCTAGGCAAGATCACTAGCACCTTGTCTCCTTAAATGACCTCTGATGGAGCATCGCACACAATGAACACTACTTGTTGGGGGCTGATATCTCATAAATTCTTCACAGGAATGGCGAGAAGCAAATAAATAGAAATCTCTCTCAAAAATAGAAAACAGAAGTGATTCAGCAGAAAACACACAAGTCTGTGTGATTAGCGTTTCAGTGGACTGGTGTCGGGCAGCAAAGCCTCCTGGTCTTTGTTGGAGCAAAGACATCAACACTGGATGACTTGCAGTCAGAACTGTCAACCGCCGACCCGCTTAGCTGCTGATATAGAGTGCTCCTGCAGGCACAAGAGGCCGGGGAGGAGCGCTGAACGGTACCGGCCTTCATCTGCATTGCTGGCGCCATTTTGACAATTGATAAAGTTCTCTTTATACAGTAGGGCTGGGCGATTAATTGAATTTCAATTTCGATTTCGATTTTGGCTTCCCTCGATCATGAAAACAAGATAATCGTAATAAAACGATCATTCTGCCGCACGCCGTGTCTTGTGTGGTAAATGCAGCGAACCCTTCCATCTCCACCTGTGCACTCCGCTCCGCCCCGCCCCCGCCTGAACAGTTTCGCTTTCAGCCACGCCGGTGCGTGTTTGGAAAAAATGTGTAGAAGAAGACGGTAGAAGATGGCAGAAAGGAGCCTCTGGTCGGGAAGAAAGATAAAGCGAATTCTGTGGTGTGGAAACACTTCGGTTTCGAGGAGTCTGACTCGGAACAAACGAAGATATTGTGCAAGATAGGCACATCCATCCGGCTCCCGCAGGCATGAAGAAATAACGGATGCCGTCACATACATGATTGCCAAAGACATGAGCCCTATCAACACCGTTAGCGAGCCGGGGTTCAATTAACTGATTAACACATTGAACAAGCGGTAGTATGTGTTACCATCACGTCACCATTTCAGCAGAATTGCGCTGCCTGCCCTTTATGACGAATGTCGCGGAAAAGTTGCAAGAGAAGTGTCAACAGCATTATATTTTGCCACCACAACGGACCTATGGTTTTTTATTTTTACATTACATATTATTTAATTCATTTTATTAAAATATTTTTCTTATTTATTTGCATTTTTCAGTTCAAACTTATCGTGTTAAAAGAAATACCAGAGTTAAAAGTTCAATAAATGCTTGTTCTCAAATCAATGAATAATCGTCTTTAATAATCGTGATTACAATATCAATCAAAATAATCGTGATTATGATTTTTGCCATAATCGAGCAGCCCTATTATACAGGGTATATTCAGATGTTAAAATTCTGAGAAAATACATTTATTTGCTGTCTTGTTGAGAGTCGGATAAGAAGGTCAATGAACATATTCACACGGCGGCCATTTTCCTTTGACTTCAAGCTCAGGGTGGGTAGCTCAAATGTGACCAGGACAGGCCAGGGCTAGCTGGTTAGCACGCTAACATCAGTGGATATCTCTGCAAAACAATACATAGCTGTCATAACGTTTAGTTCAGAGTGGTTACAACGAAAATGTAACAACATATTTTATCTAATTTGTTTAATATGTACAATGGTCATAGTGCTAAGACGTCAGGTTTGGTTTTGCATGGTGATAAGTGCTGCTAGTAAGTGCCTCAAGCTAGCTGCTTCCAGTCTTTATGCTAGGCCAGGCTAATTGTCCTCTGGCTCTAGCTAATTACTCAGACAGGAGTGTGGTATTGACCTTCACATCCAATTCTTGGCAACAAAGGACATCACTTTTTCCCAAATGCCGAACTTTAATTGCTCTTTTATAATTAAACAGGGTCTGTTGAGGGATAGTGGGCGCACCATGAAGCTGCAACATCTAATCTCAGAATAGTTCCACAAGGGCCGAGAGCGACGCTGTGAGAGCTTTCAGGGATGTGCTTTTCTTCGCCCACTTGACCATTTCCACATGTCGCGAGTGTCGAGGTTTCCGACGGTCCGTGTCAAGCGAAATGTGAGACATCCTCCTACTGAGAGCACACAGAGCGGGTCAGACTGCCAGGTTATGGCAAAGTCAAACTCCCAGTTGTGAGCAGCGTCTGAAGACAGGTATGAGTCATCCCTTCAGCCGACTCGCACACCGCTCAAAACATTTTGTGAGCGGCCATTCAGTCTGTTTGAGCGAGTGTGTGTTCGTGTCCGTGTGTGTTTGTGAGTTATTGACTTTCTGTGTTTGTGTGTCTGTTGGCGACGCAGACAGCCAAATAGCCAGTCACCTGCAACAGTGAGTCACTCAGTCACCCTCGACTCAATGCGGTGTCATTTAGACAAGACTGCAACACACTCAGAGGTGTGAGAGTGTGTGTGTTCCGCATTCAGCACCTGTGTTTGTGTGCTTTTTTTGGATGTCTGTGTTACATAAGCTATGCGTCTCTGTGTCGGCAAACAGTATATTGCATGTGAGAGCTGTTTGTGAGTGTGTGTGTGTGAGTCTGTATTTGAAACCTCATGTTTCTGTTTGACCTTTGGAATTCCCTCGATCCGTCACACACCGCTGCTTCACTATAGATCCACACACGCCGTTCAATTGTGTGTGTGTGTGCGTGTGTGTGTGTGTGCAGACACTGAGAGAGAGCCCACAAAAAAAGAGAGAGAGAGGAGGAGAAAGGACATAAATGTTTAATTTCAGAGTTGAATTTGTGCGATTTTGATATGTTTCATGCATAATTTACCAATGTCATGAATTCAATTAGGGAAAAGAGTCAAAGGGACAAAGATACAGAGAGACAAATGTAAATGTAGCAGAGAAAGAGAAGTCTTCGATCACTCTGCCGATAATTTTCAGGAGTTATCTATTAAAGGTGCACTACGTAGTTTTGGGGAAGACATTTTAATCGGAAGAGAAAGATCTTTTTTATGCCGAAACAAACTAAATTAACAAATTCTCTTTGTTTTCATGACTGAATAAACTGCATAAACAAACTGACCTTAAAGAACAACACAGTTTCATACAGTTTTACTTTGTTTATATGTGGCGGACCCTGCCACCTTTCTAGCTTCAAGAAGTGTTCTGGGGACCTTATTTTCCTCTGAGAACAGTTTCTTTATTCAGTTGTGGGAAAAAATAAATATTTCTGAGTTTGTATTATTCATATTGTAAATATTAAACATTTCTACTCCAAAACTACATAGTGCCCTTTAATCGTCTAGTCTATAAAAGCTCAAAATATTGTGAAAAATGCCAAAATCACAATTTCCCAGAGCCCAAAACTGACTGAAACAATTAATTATCCAAATAGTTTGCGATTAGTTTCCTATTGACTGACTCATTTATTAATCATCTAATCGTTGCAGCTCAAAAGTCCACAGGTCAAAGGTCATTCAAACACTCACAGATTGAATGAAATAACCCTTTAACTGCTCTCTAACAGCTGTTGAATGTGTGGCGGTGTTATTACAAGCAGGCTCACGTATGGATCACGGCTCTGATCGTTATCTGAATCCTTGCATTGGGCCAGCACAGGATCAATAATGAATACATGAGGAGGTAATTGAAATGCATTCCCTGAGGGCGCGAGTGGTGAGTTGTATTCAAATGAAGTCCTTCTCACATGATTGGGGCAGAATAATTAAAAATGTCTTTTCATTAGCCGCCAACCGCCGGAAGTATGGATGAGGCTGTGTTTTCTTTCTTTCTTTGATTAATTGGTCCGCTCTTCAGTTCTTTGCTTTTTTTCTTGTTCTTGAGTCATTTTTTCCCCGTCTTTCTTTCTTTCTTTCTTTCTTTCTTTCTTTCTTTCTTTCTTTCTCGGGTGAAAACGTTCAGCTCTGTGTAACAGTTTGTAGCAATTTACATGTTTTAACCACTTTTTTACTGGCAATATGTGAGCGGATTGTAACATCACATGAAAAATGAGACATTCCCAATCTCTCTCGGTTGCCTTAACAAGCCTGTGGACGATTTGTTTCCATTTTTTAATGCTGCTGGATTGTTGACTTCTTTGTTAAAGACTCGGGTCGGATTATCCTCGACAGTCCAGTCTCAGTGTCTCTCTCCTAACGTTAGTTTAGAGTCTGCAAACAGAAACTAACGACCGGTTTCCAGCACAGCGCAGAAGTTCCACAGAGCCCCTTTAATTAGGAAATCCTTCCTTGGTTCTGAATCATTTAGCATGCAACCATTTCCAGTGTTGACATAATTAGTTTTGCTGATCTCGACTTACACGCTGTCTAATTTGTAGCCATATGCTGATGTGTGCAGAAGAGGCTGTTTCATTGCATTGGTCTGTGTACAAATCAATGGAGCCACAAAGAGGGAAGTGGAGAGGAAGATTGGGCGTGTGAGGGAGGAGAAATAGAAAGAAAGACAAGTGAGCAGTTAAAAAAATGACAGAATAATTGAGAGACGGCGGAGCTGCAAGGCCACATTGTCATTAAGGAAAGAGACAGACAATAGGAAATGCACAGCAGGTGGATGTGGCTGAGGGATGGAAGGACGGATGTCAAAAAGAAACAGATGAAACAAGCTCAAAGAGGAAGGAGAGCGATGAAGTGAGGATGACGACTGCAGGCTGAGTGTGAAGAGTGTAGAGAAGAAGACGCAGATGACAGATAGAGGTGAGGAGGTGGAGCGACAGGTAACAGAGGTGAAAACAGCAGCGGAGATGAGCAGAGATGAGAGGCTGATGCAAGGCTGGGTACGAGGCAGCTGCGGGACGGAGACAATGGATGGATGATTGCTATGAAAATGGAGTGCAGGACAAGATTAAACCTAATTAGAACATTATAATGACTTTGTAAGGTGAAACGAATAGATGGTGGCCATTATGGTGGAGATAAAGAATGGGAGACAAGCCAGCTCTTTAATGAAGAATAACACTGATTCTAAGCGGGGTCATTTTTTGGGGGGGAAAATCCTGCGAGAGGTTGAAATGGGTTCATTGAGGCTTGAGGCAGGGAAACAAATGGAGAACAATGAAGAGAATAAACAAAGAGAATAGAGAAAAATCAAGATGAAAGCAGCGTAGAGTAAAGATGTATATCAAAAACGGCAGAGAAAGCTTGGAAGAGGAGAGAAGGGTAATGTAATGAGGTGGAGAACGACAGTAGAGATAAGATACCCAGGAGTGGCCGGAGGTCGGGCTCAGACGGGACTCTGGACCGTGTGTTTCATTCATGCTAACAAGTAGACTGCTTTTTTAAAACCTGGTGCCTACATTACCCACAATACAACTTAGGCACTGAGTGACATCACCAGAGGCGATTTATCAGATTACATGCAGCTTCCACTGGAGCCCCAAAAGGCTTTATACTACTAATTTCACGTATTTAGTAGCACTCCCCAAGACCTGTAAACACATTTTAATGTGTAAAATTGGTGGAGTTACCCTTTAAGAATATCTACATCAGCAGAGGTCTCTCAACTTTAACTCAGATAGGGATAGTTTATACGGTTTTAACTAGCTTTAGAGTGCATGTTTATTGTCTGCATGTGTGTGTGAATGATGCGTTGGAAGCTTAAACAACCTCTAGTCACTCTCTTGCATACACACACACACACACTATTCATATCTGACAGGCCGGTAAATGCAGTCCGTACAATCAGGCACGGAAATGTACAAGTGCCATTACCTTCACAGCACCGTTGAATGGAGTACTGGCATTTAATGGAGGTGAATCTGAAGTAGCTTGTATATTATATTCAACCCAGCATTTAGCCACAGCCCGGCAACACGGCTGCACAAAAGTCATTCCAGCAGAGACGACCGGGGACTGATGGTTAAAGAGGTGAGGCCTGTGATCGCACAGTTTTGATCCCGTGGGAGGTTGAAGTGTCTGAACGGGGAGAGAGCACACACACACACACACACGCACACACACACACACACACACACACACACACACACACACACACACACACACACACACACACACACACACACACTTTGCCCTCCTTCAGCAGCCACCATCACACTGCCCTTGAACAGGACACTGTAGACCTAACTGAGGCCGACAGTGCAGAAATGTGTGTGAAGCTGGAAGAAAAAAGGCAACTGTGCTTAATCAACCTTTTCCAGATGAAGGTTAAAGTAATGATCTGTGGCACTTTTATGGAGATGTCCATTTTGCTGCCTTATGCTGGCCGATGTATTACAAAATTGAGCGAACCAGTATTTAAAGGTTTTCATATTCGATGTATACCAATATGTAGGGTACTTTATCACGATGTACAAACAGGAAATGAAACAACGCTACTAATCAAACTGTGAACACCGCTTCCGATTAACCCCCTCAGTACAACAATTATGTTTGTACCTCTTCCTCTCATCTGCCTCTTTTTTTGAAGGTTTAAATACACCGAACACGTTTCACATTGTTCCTTCTTGAGGATCACACGGCTTATTCAAAGTGATCCAAGCGAGTGAGTCTGAGAATGCAGGTATTGGATATGAAAGCTCACGACAGAGCGGTAACCCAACTCATCACCGAGATTGGTGCAGTGTTTGGCGACGGTTTTCAACAGCGTCATTGACAGCAACATAACATGACTGTTTGCCTGAATAGCCATAGGATCTGAGCTTCTAATGGCCAAAAAGCAAAGCATATGCTAGAAAATACATTTAGATTTAGATTATTCTACAACTCCGTGGATCCAGGATCAAGTCGCCCAGCTCCAAGGCCGGCTACGAGAGCTGAGTAGTCAGAGAATCATTAAGCTCGTCTGATAAGTCACAAAATGTTCTGTGTGGTTAATGTTCAGTGGTCCAACTGTTTTATTGAGTCTCAGTATTTTGTTTGCTCCACAGGATCCCAAAGAGGAGTTTTTTGTTGAGATAAGGACTTACTTATTGATAGTTGAACTGTGGGTTATGTATCGACTATTAACTGCCTCCTTGCTGGAGGTCTGAGAGCATTTTCTAGTTAAGTAAGTTTTTAAAGTCCCTCTCCTGGCATTAATTAAACCCTTGAAAAATGTATCTCTGTTCCTCACAATTACATATTTTTACAATGACATAGGTTTTCTCCATGAACAAATACCTACGTGACCTTAAAATGGCCTGGATGTAATTCTACAACTTTGCATCTTTAAGTATGCAACGTTCTAGCCGCCGTTGACGTGTACATTTAAGTTTTAAATATAAAAGACAGTGTGAGTTTAGAGAAATCCTGGCCTTCGGACTCATTAGAAACAGAACAATTGACGTGTTGGCTGGCAGTGAGATACAGCAGTTGGTTCATGCATACTGTAATCCTCACACAAACAGCGAGTGTAACGCCAGCTCTCTGATGGGACTGAGCAAGCAAAAATGTTCTTCAGAGATTTAATACTTGTTTGTTTCCAAAGATCGCCTTTGAGCCATCTCTCTCACGATTCCTATTATATTTCCATTTCTTTCCAGGCTGTGAATGGCTCCCCCATTTCTGTGATGCAATTGATTCTGGGACAATCAATGGATGGCACATTCAGAAATAAAGTGGATTTAGTTTGCATCTTTGTGAATCCTGTGAAATAGTAAGTGATTGGGACACAGGTTTGGCTTTTCTCTGCTGTACAGGAAGTGACCCTTTTTCCCTCGCACCTACTACAGCAGTGGAAGGAACCGTGTAGTTAGCATGAGGAATCATAGCCTACAGTGCCCATCACCAACAGAAAACTACTGCTCCTTTTCCATGCATGTGTGCTGGCTCGGCTTGAATCAGTATGACTTGGCACATCAGCCCAGCGCGGAAGATATTGTTATCTCCATTGCAGCAGGACTACATGCCTGAAGGTGTGTCTTTAACTGATGAAAAAGAGGTCTTCAGGTCATCCGCAGAGATGGACATGTGTGCCGATTTTGCCTGTAGTCTTTGTGATGGAGTAACTACAGTTTTCAGTGCGAAAAAAATATGACCTTGCCATAAAATGCCTGTTTTTAGAATGGAGTTTGGTTTAAGAGTCACTTCGCACGAAAAACTGCCAAGAGCACAGGGTATTTTAACATTAATAAGCCACATAAACTAATAATGAGCCTTGTAAACAATAGAAAGTTCCTGTTTGCTACTTGTTTCCACTCACATAATGAGCACAACTGGCTATCATGATGCTAGGGCGAAGTACGCGGATGGACTGCTCATATTCATAATAACAAAAACCCTCTGACGTCACCACAACTCGCTTCGAAGTGGTTGGACTCGCTTTGAATCAACTCCTGAGATTGACGCAACTTGGTGCTTTTATGGAAACATGAATCAGCGCGGCATGGTTAGAACCAGCGTGGTTGAAGATGGCAATGGAAAAGCCCTTTTTCCTGTAGAAAATCGAAGGAAAGGGTGTCACGGCCTTGCCCGCACTGCTTAATTAATGTGATTTTACGAAGTGCAGTGAAGCAACACAACAACAGCAAGGCCGTTAATGTCACAGCCATGTTTCGATGTCTCAAATGACTGCATTTAATACTTGAGTGCTGATTTAATGCAGCGCTCAGCGGAGAGCTCAGGAGACTCCTATATTTCACTGTAAAGGGCAAAGACGAGGCAACACAGAGGAGATTTGTTAGGGAGCTGCGAGAGAGAGAGAGAGAGAGAGGGAGAGAGGACATCTGCATTTTAATTGATTTCAAGCCGGATATTTTTAAATTAATGTGAATAAATACATTATTCATGTGCAGGAATATGGGTGTGTGTGTTATTAGTTGGGGTGCATGATGACTGTGTCATATACAGTTACTGTAAATGTTTCTTCTGTGTTTCTATAGTAACAGTGTGTGCGTTTTTGTGTGCTGTCCTCAGTCTGCATGTGTTAGGGGGTTAGTTATTGTGTGGCCTTATAACAATAACAGTCACAATGGTGTGTGTGTGTGTGTGTGTGTGCGCGCGCCTCCCTGCAGCCAAGGCAGATGGTGGTGTCAAACGCAGACCACTGAAATCAACTGCTCTGACATCACCGCGCCACATCGGGCCCAACACACACTCTGTAGGTGTGTGTTCGTGTGTGTGTGTGTGTGTGTGTGTGTGTGTGTGTGTGCGTGTGTGTGTGCGTGCAGGCGGACCACTCATAAGGTCAGGGTGACTCCAGGACCGACCACACCTGTTTGTCAGAAACTCTAACTTTGTTCATTTTCTCTCTGCAGCAGAGGGGTGGTTTCACCCATGGCTGCACACTGCATGAGCGTGCTCAGCATAATGAAGGAAAACACACACACACACACACACACACACAAACACACACACCTCAGACACATGCGGGCAGCAGCAGTAATTAACAGCTAACTGTGAGGAGCCATTATCATTACAGGAACGAGGTGGGATCTGACGCTCCCACCTACATAATGGACAATTAGTCTCAGCGTCGTCATGTGTCCAGCAGGAAAGTCTTCTCAGGGATGAAAGCAGCATCGACTTATTCTGCGCCGACATTAGTGTATTTTTGACTGGACAGACTGCAGGATTCTCACACTGGAGACAGTAATTGGCATTTATGATGAGAGTCATTGTTGTAATTTGGAGTACAAGATAGGATTCCCTCCAGTTTCTCCTTTTCTTCCAAATGCTTGTGGCATTTTAAAAGACATTACGGTGGTTTGGCCTGGCCTCATGGTCCTGAAATGCTTTCTTTAAATAAAAGAGACAATTATCAGTTTTGGCAGAAGACGGCGGCTAAATGTTAAAACCACTTGGGTCATTTTCAGTGCAACTTCATCAAGGGCTTGGACTGTCTCCACAAAGTTCACTGCGAGGTGTAACATCACATATAAAAGTCTGTGACCAGTCAGGTGATGGTTTTAAAAAAGGCCATTTTAATCAAAGTCTGAGAAGTTTTGTAATTAGTAACAATGTTTGGGAGGTTTGGTTTGGTATGTGCTTCAATTTTGGTATGTAAAAAGTATGTAATCCACCCCCTCCAACCCCCAAATACTGTCTTGTCTAAATTATTCTGCACCACACTATCTGTTGGTATCCTTATTTCCAAATCACAGCATTTCTTTTCCTCTTGTTAACATGAACTAGCTTCATCCCCTGCAGCCTTGCTAGCGGTTCTGTGAGGCTGTAATTTGGCACAGCTGCGCTTTGAGCTAAATGCTAAGGTCAGCATGCTAACGTGCGCACAATGACAATGCTAACATGCTAATGTAGAGCAAATGTAACAGGCAAAGTTGCAAACATTTCATGCTTCAGAGATGCAAGCTGATCTGGCAAAAACAGACCCGCCGTGTAAAAATAGAGCAGCGGAGAAATATGAAAGAGTCAGTAAACATCTGCACACTGGCGAGATGCAGCTGCATTCAGTGGACATTTGGGTTAAATAGAAGACACAGTGTTTTAACATCACGACTGTGAAGTAGCATCTTTGTCTCTGCTTGTCGAGTTGATTTCAGAAGTTCCAAAAGTAACTTGAGGTGATCTGATTTGACTTCTCACTCGACTTACTTTAAATCTCTTGTGGTCACAGGATTGATTGCGCTTTGTCACTGTGTAATGGGCAATCTGAGATGGAGTGCATTTTAAAATTAAACATCCCGAGCCCGCCTGCTAGCCAGAAATGAACGCATTAGAGGCCAGACAAATTGGGTGAAATTGCCCCCTCCCCATCCCCCCAACTTCTCCACCCTGGGCTAATGGAGCCACTATGAAGGCCATGGCCAAAGCGCTCTGCATGGCTGCCGCTGCTGAAATTGATCCCTGCCTGTTCACCAGTCCACTACTGAAATCTTTCTTCGCCCAGATCTCTTTCCCCATCCTTTATAGCCTTATATAAGAAATTTCGGCCCTGTATTTCATGGAACAATTGGAGTATAATGTGGCATTGCGTGCTGTATTTCACTCCGTAGATGATTAGAAGGTTTTAAGGATTTCATGCAGCAGGATGGAGCATCTTACCAGAGGCTTATTTATGAGTCAAGATGGTGTGTGTGTCTTTGTGACTGTCTCTGTGGTTGTGTGTGTGTGTGTGTGTGTGTGTGTGTGTGTATAGGATTTTTATTCCTCCTCAAGGTTAAAATGGAAATCCACACCGTCCATATTAGTCAGGCTGTATATCTCCTTTAGCTCCTGACTTCTCCTCCTTTTTCATAGCGTACTCTCATTTCTTCTGGGCCGTGTGACGCTTTCTTCTTCCTCCTTTTGTCAGCCAGGTCGTAAAATATAAACTTCTGCTTTCTCCTCTCCTCTCCTCTCCTCTCCTCTCCTCTCCTCTCCTCTCCTCTCCTCTCCTCTCCTCTCCTCTCCTCTCCTCTCCTCTCCTCTCCTCTTCCTCGTCCTCTATTGATTGTTGCTCCCGTTAATTAACAGAATTTATTCCTAATGAGCCAAACACTGATTGCCTTGTTCCAGTCGCAAAAACAACGTCTTGCAATGCTTCAGACAGACCTTCAAACACGAGGTCGAAAATAATCGGACTGTACTCAGACCACGGCGCTTAGCCGTTGCACCACAGCAGATTTGAGCCCAATCGCAGCTATACAGTAGCTGTGGCCCCCGGAGGTTTTTTCTTTGCACTAAGCGGCTGGAAAATAGCCGGTTCTGCTGCCAAGTTTCCCCTCAGAGCCAAAAGAATATCAAGGGGTGGGCTGCGGGTTCCTGAGCGTGAAGGGTTTATTTTTCAGAAATGCTTCACAGAGAAAGGTTTCCTACAGGAGAGAGGATTCACTACACAGAGATGTCCAATATTGGAATTCTTATCTGCCGCTCTGATGATAGAGTTGCTCCTCTTGTCTTATTAAAGTGTCTGGAAAGACAGGAGCTCCGGCAAATTTGACATTTGTATTCACAGAAAAGGTATTACACGCTGTCGTCGTCCTAATCTGATTTCTGATCAGTGCAACCACTGAATGATCCAAACCAGTCGCCAGAGCACATGTCGGTCTTGCATTTCTTTAGGTTGAACCTTCAATTTTTTCTTGTGACAACACTGTGCTTGTGCTCTGGTTAGGTTTAGGCTCAAAAACCACTTGGTTCTGGTTAGATCCTGTTTGGTCGCCACAAACACGGCAGGAAATTGTCTCGAGGTCTCCTTTAAAATAACCAGTGGTGACACACTTAGAGTTGTTGAACACCTGATATGGAAGTCAGGCCCTAAAGTGCTAAGGTATGCTAAGTGTATAAATGTGAATTCAGTGCTTCTGGATTCACTCTTGTGGGTGTAAATGGGGCCTGGGAACATCTAGATGTGTCTTTGAAGTGTCTCTGTTAAAGCTCAGAGGGATGTAAAGCAGCATTAGAAGACTCATTTAAGTCCTGCACTTGTCTCCGATCAATGCTCACACGAGATGCCGGCTAATCCTTCCACTGAGCTCCACCAAACAATCAATAAAGACAGTGCAGAGTAGAGGACTTGAACTGTGGTGCTGCCACGGAGGAGGCTGCAGGAGGAGTTTGAGCTTGTTGACATTATTTAAAAAGATGAATCTGACGAGAGTGAATTTGTGCGACAGTGAGACGGCACGTTGAAAAATCCGTAGAAACACACTGCTGTCTGGTTTCATTTTTTGTGTTTGTGTGTCTGTGTGTAGGTGTGTGACCTTGAGGTAACGAGGTCCATTCAGCTGTTGATTGCCAGGCCTCTCTGGTGTCGCTGCTGGTAATGCCGGGAATTGATTCGCTGCCAGGACCGAAAAATTTTCACCTCCTAATCTAAAACCTCTCCCCCTCTCGCATTTTTTCTTTCCTTCCTCTGTCTCTCAACGCCTCCCCTCCCTCCCCTCCCTCCCTCTCCCTGCCTTTGTCCCTCGCCTCTTGGCCTCGCTGTCTGTTCTCCGTCTGGATTTCACCGCCGACCTCGCGCATCTGTGGCTAAGCCTGTGCCACAGTTAGTGTGTGTGTGTTACTGTGCTAATTGTACCTGTTAAAAGTCTTGCCAACCTCATTGCTTAACTGTCCTAGTCATTACAATGGTGACAGTAAAGGTCCATCCACATTCATTTGCATTTTACAGTCATTGTTTGCATGCGTGTGTGTGTGTTACATCTCTAGCCAACCAGCAGGTTTTCAGCCTGGCAGGAACAGCGACTATTCTCTTCTTCATAATGGCAGTAAAGGTTCATTCCAACTACTTCACATTGTGTGCAACCAGTGCAACTCCCACACTCCCACCCTCCCTCTCTCACACGCATGAATAAAGATAACCGCCCACTCACAGTAATTATTGAGTGAGTGTTATTATTGTCAGGTTCGGGCAGATTGCGAGCGCAGATGCATGAGTTGGATCTTTGAATCCGGGAAAGTTTCGGCGACGACGAGAAAAGTATTAATAGACGAGAAAAAGACGTCCGCCCGTAGCATCACTTGAGCCACGTATGCAGCCGCGAGGAGGGGAGGGGTCAGCGCGCTTCATCCCACGTGTTTGCTGGAGTGTCAAACAGCTTTTGAACCCCCTCCTCCCACACCTTTCCAACAAGTCCTCCAAACTAAACAACAACATGCAGTGTGCCATTTGCCCGTACCCTCTCGAACGACACACAGGAGCCTTTTCTGGGCCGTCTCATGTTTATTTTAGTCTTTTCTTGGTCAGGTTGAGGGGAAAGAGCACGGTTTGGGTTAAAATGACGACTTCGCGAAGGTTTGTGGAGAATCTTCGTCAAGGTCAAGGAACGATTCCAGTAACACTTACAAAATACACACTCACATCATTGACTGTTGGTTTGAAACACAAATTGAGCAGCAGACTCGATTGTTAAAGGAGATCTGGTATGCTTTTCATTTTTTCCTTTCCTTCAGTGCTTTATATGTTCTTGAAAGTTAAAAAGGTCGAAGTCTGCACCGAATGAAGCTCCCCTCTCCCACAGAAAACACTGCTCCCGAAACGCCTTGTCAGTAGTCCCGCCTTTAATTTCTGACTTTTTGACATCACACTACATCACAGAGTCACACATTTGCTTAAATTAGTCCCAGCAGCTAGTTTGGCACGTAAGAATTGATTTAGCACAGCTGCTCTGTTGTTGTTAGTGGTGCTGGCTCAGACGTGTGTGAGCTGACCAATCAAAGCAGACTGGGTATTTTGGAGGGGGGGGCGTTTCTTACAGAGGGGGAATACAGTGCTGCAGAAATGGACAGTATGAGAAAACTGATGTGTTTTTTGAGCATTAAAGCATGTAAACCTGTTCTAGTAGTCACCCAAAATAAAATTACAAACCTGAAAATGAGCATAATGTCCTTTAAAGCCTAATGTTTTGTTGATGCTCCCCTCTACCCTCATGTTTTATTTACTAAAGGGGCATCCAAGAGGGCACTTTCGCTGCATTTTTAATTAGCATTTATGAGCAGTATATTAATTATTAAACGTTTAATAACACACTCAAATGTTGTTGCAGGTATTAAAGACATTTTTAAGTGTTAATGCATTTGTCTACAAGATTTACATCTTTAAAATATCCGTAAATGGTGTAATGTTTGGTAATAAAGTATAATAACCAGTAGTTCGGATGAACATATTTCTAAATGGTTTTTAAGACCGCCCATGAATGATGTGTACTTGTGCATAAATAGTTAATGAATGCTGAATAACACAATAAAAAAATTGGTATAAGACTCGCCAAGTGGAGTTAAAACAGAGAAAGAGAAAATGGGCACAAGAGAAACAAACAAAAGAGAATCCAAACATGTTGCTGGTGTTGTGAAAAACTCATTTTTATCTCTAATTGGCTTTCTGTATCTCGAAACACAGTGTCGGGCTGTTTAATAAACAGTCTGGGGGTTCAACAGTGTTTTTGCGAGAGAAAATTGGACATATGAATTCTCCTGAACTCAAATCATCTATGTTTCCCATCACACAGTCCACACAGGATAACGTTACACTATTAAAACTAACAGTGTTTATATGAGGAAATCCAGGGCCTGCTTGGCTGTTTGCTGTCCTGATTGTTATTGTAATCTCCATTTAACAATCTAATTTATGTGGGAAACCCTTTTATCTAATTGATTTAGTTAATGTGATCCCTATGAATAATCTGCTAACATTACTCTCTGGTTTCTCCCATCTGGATGATACACACATGCACCAGTGCATCACCCACTCATTTCATATCCATAATGATAATGATAATAACTTTCCTGTTCCATTAATCACTGTGGTAACGCCACAACAACACCGGGCCTGCTCCGTCTCTGCTCCTCACTCTCATCTTGTGTTTTTCTCTCTAATCACTCCTTCTTTCATTCGAACAGAACACTGCGCGTCAGGTTCGCTACTTTTACACTGCACTCAAGATAAGTGCTGTCCGACTCATTGTTCAGGATTAGTGCCGAGGCATTTGCAGCGCTAAAATTGTTCTTCATTAGATTTTTATTTAGTTTATGTGTCACAAAACTATTGATTATCAGAGTAGTTGCTGAATAAGTTGGTGTCAGTCAACCAATCTGTTAATTGACTAATTGTTTCCGCTCTTTTTAAATGACAAAAACTTCTCACCAAATTATTTATGCATATTTTTTTAGAAGTTGAATGAAAACCAAATGACGACTTAATCTATTTTTCGGAGCGGCTACAGCATGGGTGGATTAGGAGATAATGTTTCTTCTTTTGTTTTCGCTACTCTTTGTTGTTGACTCGTGTTTTTTTGTGGTTGTTTAGCCTTTTTATTTTAGCTTTGTTGTTGTGGTCATATTATGTCTTTTTGGGCTGCTTTGTGTTTCTAATTCATCGCTGCATACTTTGTCTTTTTTCATTTGTCTCTTTGTAGTTGTTGTGCTTCTCTTTGTGGTCATTTTGTGGTTTTGTGTCTCTTTGTTATTTTCCATCTCTTTGTGGTTGTTTTGGTTTTCTTGTAGTTGTTTGATAAAACATAGTGGTGATGGGTTTTCCATCTGTTTGTGGTTGTTTCATGTTTCTTTGTAGTTGTTTTATGAATCTTTGTGGTGATTCTTGCATCTGTTTGTTGTTGTTTTGTGCCTCTTTGTAGTCTTTTCATCTCTCTGTGGTCATTCTGTGTCTCTTTGTGGTGGTTTTGTGTCTCTTTGTAGTTGTGTGTCATCTCTGTGGTCCTTTTGTGTCTCTTTGTGGTGATTTTATGCCTGCACGCAGTTGTTTTTTGTCTCTCTGTGGTCATTTTGTGTCTCCTCATGATGGTTTTGTGTCTCTCCACTGACATTTAGCAGGTGAAGCCCAGGGGACTCCCTGACCCCCTCTAGTCCCTGAGCCTGTGCCTGCTCGGCTCGGTCAGTAATCCGTCCATGGCTGACAATCAAAGAGTGACAGGATAGATGGGGAGGAAGAAGAGGAGGGAAACAGAGGAAATAGATACAGTGCATGTATATATAGAAACTGGTGACAACAAGACGCATGAGTGTTGAAAATGGCTGGCTTAAGGAACATGATTGGCCCTATGCTGTTACCACGGTGACTAATGGGATACAGAAGTTATCGTCACTGTATAGCATGAAGCGAGTGGGTGAGAGTGTGAGTGTGTAAAGTGATGAGATAAGAGTGTGTGTTTAAAGGACAGAGAGTACTTGTGGCGACAGCGAGCAAAATCGCGTGTGTGTGTGTGTGGCATGTGAAGAAATGACGTGTGTGTGTGCTGACAGGTATACTGTGTGTGCATACTTCACTAGTCAGGGATATAAGAGAGAGGTCAGGAGGGATTAATGCAGCTTCAAATTATTGTTCTTGTGTTTGCCCTCCCTCCCCCCTCTCTCCCTCTCTCTTTCCTCCCTCCATCCTGCACACACATGTATGAGCAAATGGCCTCTGTCTTTCTCCCCTTTCTCTTGCCTCTAAGCTCTCAGTGACAAGGGGATTTTCTTTAGCCTTTTTTATTAAGATTGCTGTTATTTGTCACACAAGAGAGACAGCAGGAGAGAGGGAGGGATGGGGGTGAGGGAGGGAGGGAGGATTGGATAAAAAAGGCAGAAAGCCAGTGAAGGAGAATGAAAGGTTGAAGAGGTGTGAAACTGAAAGACATGACAAGGTTAGGATAAAGGAACAAACATGGACTGCGATAGACAGAATGGATGAATTTGTTGGAATGAGTGCAGCGGTGAGGGCGACAATGGGAAAGAAAGGGAAGAGGAAGCAAGAGAAACTTGCATCATCCATCTAAAACATGCCCGGAGGGTGAGGAAGATGTTTGTGATGATAAACTCTTCACCCTCACTGAGTCTGGCACACACACACACACATTCACGCATGGTCTCATTTGCATTATGTTGGTCAGCTTTGCCACAGATGTAACTCGAGTCCGTGGTTGTGTTTATTTTAAAGCAGAAATCCTCATGTTAATACGTTCAGATCTCAACTCCGCAGCCGAGATCATGAATGTTGGTTAGACTATCGATGTGAGTGTGATTTATCGCTTGCAACCACCTGCCAAATTAGTTTTTTTTCCCAGAGGCTGCTTGAAACATTAATCCATATATCATATAGCCATATTATCATATGTTCCATGTGGATATATCATATTCTGCAAAAAAATAATTAAGATTAAGTAGGTTTCACTAAACACAGTCAACTGGGACTCAAAACTCTCTCTCACACACAATCACATTCTCAGTGAATACTCACATCCTCTGGGAGAAAGCTGGATCGGAGCATTAGAGGCCATTAAACAAGTGATAAAGTAATCAACCACTGAGCACACTCACACTGCCATTACAGGCTCACTCACCACACATGTTGACAAACAGGATTCTAGAGCTGCTTCCTGTGTACTTTAGTTTTGTTTATTTTATTTATTCCCAGAGCCAATTAAAGGCACCCTGAGGAGTTTTTGACCACTAGTAGTGCTGTTGAGCAATGTTCTCATGAGCGGGTTATGGTTCATGGTTTGGCTGATTTACAGCTGTATGTGGCAAGGCAGTAATAGGAAGGAGACGAGTGATAGCAAACAAACATGGACGTAAACAATGCACAATTTAAAATATTTTCAAAAAATGGCGTTTGTAAATGTTTTATGAGGGAGGAAATGCAGTCAGTACATTTCTGTAGCCCTCAAGAATACACTCAGTGCATCAGAGTGGTCCAATCACAAGTCGACGGTAAACATCACATTCTAAAAATACAGGAAACAGTGACCTATATTGGCTACTTCTTTGACGCCTGTGGAGAAAGGGCCCAGACTCCCTTAAAAAATCACTAAATTTTGTGAGTTGTCGAGTCAGGACAAACTAAAAAACTTCTTGTTGAAAACCTTTTTGTTGATTCGGGAAACATTATACATGAAGATACTTCTTCCTAAGAAGGTGTTGCGTTGGGAGAGTGAGATCCGATCACAAGTGATCACTCGAGATGCATGTTAATGCCATGTGTTAACTGTGCTCGGATCACTCAGAACGCATGTTAATTTGAACAGCCTCCACACTACTTCACCCTTACTCCCTCTTTTGCTGCCGTAAAAATTAATACAACCACTAGAGGTTGTCACCTAACTACAAACGTAAATATGGGTCGTAATAAGCTGCTCACAATCAATCTATATTGTCGTTTTTCGGATGAGGACGGACTGGACTTTAACGTCTTTATTGCATTTACACTCACGTAACTTGAAGCATCATCTCCATAGCTCTGCTTGTTAATCTACACACACACATGAAGTATACATATGCATGCCACCACACCCACTGGCTAAAATCAGGCTTATTTATGCTCTCTCCCTGATAAAAGTATTCAAAATAGTTAAAAAAAAAATGCATTTCCACCTCCAGAGCTCTCTGATTTCCATGCCCTGGGCCACTCACACTCAGCCACAGAGACATTAAAAAGAGTTTCCTCACTTAAATACACAAACACTCTCTCTCACTCACGCACACAAACCCCACAAGCAGCCGGCCTCATCATACGATGCATCATTTCCTCTCATTTTAATGTCACACCCCACTAAAGCCCTTTTAACCCCATTTGGCAACGTCCTCGCCTACACAAACGTTGACATTTATGCGGCATGCTTAAAAAGAGTGAGAACTTTGGCTACAGGCCCGTATTTCCACACATAACAGCATTTTAAATGGTTAGATTTCCTCATAGAAGATTTGATAAAAACACACAGAAAGAATAAGCCCTAAAGGAGAGTTTTCATTGCTTTGGGCAGGATAAAATTAACCCACAATGACTTTGTACCCCGTGGTGACATTTGTATGCAGCAAATGAAGGAGCCAGACTCTTCTGAGGCCAGAGCACAGCAAGACTCCTCCTCTCTCTCCTCCTGAAACCTCACTTCACCTCCTCCTGTTCCCTTAAATAATTCTGAGGCCGATGTCTTCTGTGCGGCCACATAACAAAAACAGGGAGTGTTTGTCAAATATGGAGGAGCTTCGTGAGGGAGAAAGAGGAGAAAAAGTGGTAGGAATAAGAGAGAAGAGCGGTGGGATTACACACTCACTGTCTCTCTCTCAGTCTTAACCTCTGTGACCTTGGCTAGAGGCTTGATCCGACTCTCTGCACATCATATGACTAAAGCTGACATCTATACATTACATGCATAGCTCTCTCTCTCTCTGTATGTGTCCTCAGCATATATTGTACTATAGCATGTATACATCCTGTACTTACCCTACAGAGAGCACGTTATGTCAGAAATGCATGATTGTATATGTGTGTGTAGGTCCATAAATCTACGAGTATTCATGTTCTGCCCGTATACAGTAGACGGTGTGTGTTTGGTCGGTTCTGCGTGCATCTTGTGGCGGCGTGTGAGAGTGTGTGTTTGTCCTCAGAGTGATGGATGAGTCCGGTGGCAGATCGATGTTGAGCACAGTTCTGTAGGGAGAAACACTGAGTGACCACCAGGGTACTGACCACACACACACACACACACACACACTGCTGACAGCCTGTTGGTCATTGAAGTATTTTTCTTAGTTTCAGTCTACTAAATAAAAATATGAACCTGAAAACTAGCATAATATGGGACCTTTAATCAGATCCTATTCCCTTTTTTTACTTCACACAACTCTGTAGCGACCTACCATCGGGCATCCCTCCCTAAAATGAAAGGAGAGTGAGGAACAGGTGCATCAGTGGCTGCTCTAAGCTCCAGTGGGATGCATTTGCAAGCACCATAAATCTGTGCTGCGCAACAGTTTAAAGGAGCTTCCTCCCTGACTGTCTAGACTGAGTGAGCTGCATGCTCTGGCACATTTAAATCTTTCAAAATCTTTCAAAATGTATGAATCTTTCATAGGAATAAGCTTTTTTTTGTCCTAAATGCTCAAGCTGTATGTGCATCGGATGGTAAAGACGCAGTGAATGTAGTGGACAGCTGTCAGTCTGTCTGCAGATTGCATCACTATCCTCTACAGACCTGTGCACACACACACACACACACACACACGCACACTTCACAAACTGAAAGCCCACTGATGCATGCGTGACATTCTGCAGCGACTTTTAACGCTGTTTGAAGGGGACAGCCAGGCTGCATCCCTGATGTCTTTCGTTTTGTTCCACTGGGTTGCGTTCGCCATCGCCTTAAATCTGCGCCGCGCTCCGGAGCACGGGCAGCACTTCGCAGCGCTCTCTAACATGCTTGGACAGCTGTATCCGCGGCCCAGTGGGGCGCATTTGCTATCGCCCTTAAATCTGCCTAATTACGCATCTCATCAGCTCTTCAGCCGCTCGATAGCTGTAATCCCAGAGCCACACACACACACTCACACACCGCCTCTCTTTCTCCACCTCTTCCTTTATCTCTGTGCATCGCCTCCCTGCCTTTCTTGGGTTTTATCTCAGCGCTTTCATTTCTTTTTCTCACTACCTTCCTCTCCATTTCTCTGTTGCATCACCCTCCTCTCCTCATCTCTCCTCTAATCTTGTCCTAACCAAGTAACCAAGCTCTCTCAGCTCTGTGTACCAAAGGCAGCCAGCGCCGCGGCTCCCCCATTCCCACATTAACTGCTCCCTCCTGGGTTCGCCTCGACGCCTCATTGCCTCCCCCTTTCCACTTCCACCACCACCACCACCACCGCCGCCGCCAACCCCCCATCACCCCCACGGCTGCAGCCAAAGATCAGTCACGCATGCACATACACTCTCGCACACACTGCATAACCATGCACACGCTCACACCCAGCAGATCCACACACACAGCACAACACCAGTAAAGTTGCAGGGAACACTCCGCACACACACACTAGTAGAGATATGACCAAGATCAGTCACGCTGGCTTCATCTTGCTGCCTTTCGCTCTGTGGGGGAGAGATAATAACTTTGTTAGAGATGGAGGAGAAAAGGGGGAGTCATGGGAAAAGGAAGGGATGAAGAGATAGAGGGGTAAGAATATAGAACGACGGATGGGGGCAGGGAAGATGGAGGCAGTGCAATGAAATCGCAGAGACGCACAGTACAGAACAATTTAAGAAAAGAAGGTGTTGATGTATAGTCAGATTTCAGTGAAGATAAAGAGACGGGTCACTCCAGGTTCTGGTCTCACTGACAAAAATCCATCAGGATCTCAGGCTGCATCACAACGGTCTGAAATAAAGTCAAGAGCCAATTCCATTTGTGCTTTAAAAGGGATCATTAAAGTTTTAAAATGCACTCACCATTCACAGCCATTCTTTGGGAATGGAACCTCGAAATAGCAGTCGGTCGCCTTCGAGTGCCGATCCAAGACTCAAAAGTGGTCCGGTGGTGAGTTAAGATAGGTCTGACCAGTCACGATTGCTTGGATTCCAGATCGGCTGGGTGTGTGTAACACTGGAAATGAAAAATAGAAAATTTAAAAAAAAAATCGAGGCAGCGGTGAGTAGCAACTCCTGTTTTCTGCCAGGTAAAATTAGTGTTTTTGCCAATGGAGTCTGGTTTGTTTGGAGAGAGTGATATTTGGCTTATATAACAGCATTTTCTGGTTGGAAAAGGATGTCTGTTGGCAAGGTAAAGTGCCGAAAGCATTCTAAATATGATATACACTTTTTTTTTTTAGGTAGGCCCTTACTAGGTGCTAAAATAAGTTCTGCTGCTGACCCTGTCCACAGCAGTACATTGCTTAGCTTCTTGACTGCCATCCACTGATCTGCTCCAGGGGCGGCAATCGCTGCCCTTTCTGTATCTTATACATTTGTGGTGTATAAGGCACATAACAGTGCTATAAAACCAAGAGACTGACTCTAGATTCAAAGTTGATTGGAGAAAGTTATTAAAATATACTTTTGGTCCAAAGAGAGAGTCTAACTCCGTGTCCAACCACCAGTTATATAAAATGTCTGGAGGGGAACGCTATTATAAAAACCAAAACACTGCCTGTGCCTTTTTAGCTCACACGTTCCTCGGGGCATTGGGCAAGTCACAGGTGATTTGCACAGAAAACACTGATATGATCTCACTTCAGCGTTTCTAACAACCCAATGTTGGGTCATTGGGCTTGTTAGGGCAGTGCAAGCGGTGTGAAAAGATCCGTGGATGGACTAATGAAAGTAGGAATGCTTGCTGAGGCCATGAAGATGTGATGAAACAAATGTCATTTAACCCTGAGATAACATTAGCCCTCTGTGTGTGTGTGTGAGTGTGTGTGTGGTGATTCATGGCGCCAAACACGGCCCGAGCAGCAGAGCACAGCTGATGAGATATGAATCAACAACCGTGGTCAATGCTCTTACTGCTTTCAATAAACGGGACGAAGCCCGTGTGTGTGTAATGTGCTTTACAGTGGGTGTGAATATGTGCATTGTCTGCCTTCATCTCATCCTTCAAGCCCTCTGGCACATGCTATACTTAACATTTTCCAAATTCACTTTTGAGGCGAACGCCTTGTTCCGGCCTGCACAGTCAATGCTTCTCCAGGCAGACAGTTTCTTTTTGTCAGTCTGTTTATTGTTGTGGTGTCTGTTCTTTTATATTGCTTTACAAAAAGAGATTTACTTTATGTACTTTAAACAAAGTTCATCACTCCCTCCAATATGTAGGCTGAACTGAAGTAAAAAGAAATCTTGAGTTATTGCTGATTTTAATGACAAATAAGTGGCGTTTCCTGTGATTCCTTCACAATAAAAGCCTCCCTGTGCTTCACCAGTTGAATGCCTTGAACAGTGTTAGGAGAGTGACACGATAGTGCTGGATTAGACAAATTGTTTCCTGTCACTTCCCTATGCAATCTGAATCCAGTGCGGGAATGCCGGACCCTGCCACCAACAATCAAAACAACTGGGCAGATTTTTGCAGATATCTGATATTCTGATATTACTTATCCCGATATCGATATACGGACAATTTTTTCCACCTAATAAGAGAGTACCATAGTCTCTTCTGCAGTGGAGTTAACATATTATTACTCTTACTCTTATTATGATTGCCCACTGAAAGATGCAGACATTCAGTGCATTTCAAAATATACATTCACAAGTGTCATCTAATTGGCAGAAATGTTTGATGTTCAGTGTAATATTTCATTTTTAAATAGATACTGATGACGTGCCAATATTAGCAATCATCCCTATAGAGAGGTGATTACTGAATAAAATACACTGAATGGCTATTTTTGCTTCTCTTCTCTTCTCTTCTCTCTCCTTGCTCATTATCCCCTTGTTATATCAATGTCTTCCAGCCTTTCACCTAAGAAGACGTTGTAAACATGCGTCATCCGCTCATCAAATTATCTGCTTCGATACACACACGCATCAAAACGGCCACACACACCCCCCCTGCGCACGAACATTGTGAACACCTGTTGGCCCGATGCAAAGCAGAACCAAACATCTTCACAGGTGTGTGTGTGCGCGTATGTGTGTTTATGTGAGTGTGACGATGGATCGTACAGTTTATGTGTGCCTTGTTTGCATTTACACATCTGCACAGACGCATGAGCATCACTGTCAGCTTGAGAAAAGTCAGAACAGGTCATTGTGTGTGTGTGTGTGGGCACGCGTGTGTGTTATCCGTCAAAATGATTCATGTCCTACAAGGGAAACCCTTTGGGAAATAAGGAACACACACACACATATAGATACACACACTCATACATGCACAAGGATTAAGAAGGGAGCTCTGAACTGGTGTCAGACAAGAAATATGTGACTTCTCATCTGCTGCACATATTTTGCAGCATCAAAGCCTGACAAGTTTACCCCATTAATGTGTGTTACCGTAAATCTGAAGTCACTGCAACCAAATATCAAAGTGTACAACTTTCCAAGATGAAAGTGTGCTCCGCCGTCTTCAAGAGTTCAAAATTTCCACTTAACCTTATGATAGCGAATGTAGCATCTTCTGCATATCCTCCCTTTGTATCAAGAGCTGCAACGATTAGTCGATCGGCAGAAAGAGGATCGGCAACCATTTTGATAATCGAACTTCCACACGCCATATTTGTGTGTGGTAAGTGTCCAACTGAATTCTGCTTGTCATTGACCACATACACACTGCAGCCATTTTCCTCTGATGGCATACGTGGCGTGGGAAGCTCAAATGTTGTGCTGCTGTAAACGTAGGATATCTGACAAGTCATTATTATTTCACTGAATGAAAGGACAATGGATAGTGAAAATGTATTTAAAGTTAGAACAACACAATTGGTAACCCCTTAGCTAACATTAGCATCCAACTAATTCCTAGCTAACATTACAGTTTGATTACATCCAGTGAGGTTTAATACATTTGTGCAAGATTTGCTTTGATAGTGTTTGAATGCTAATATTAGCTGAGGCCTAGCAGAAGCTAATGTAAGCGAATGTCAAATATGTTGTTCCCTCCGGATCTTCACCATTAATTGTGTTTTTAGTTGCTGATCAATCAGGACTCAGTGATATTAAAACAGATAGTCAGAATCAACACGACTTAAAAACCTGTAGTGTGATGTCAGAGAAAAATGGCCGTTGTGTGACGAAGGTCTATACAAAACCTTTACCATTACCATTACCTTGACCTTCAGGAAACTGTAGTGGGCATTTCTAATTATTTTCTGATTATTTACTCATTTAACCAGGAAGTTGTCATAGGATTAATGAATAATAAAAATAATCTTTAGTCACAGCTCTCTTCATATCAATCCTGCATCCTTCAACAGTGAAAATGCCTCTTTTTCAGCTAATATAAGGGTCCACTTTCCCATTTAGTATTCATTTGCTCTCTGTGCACAGTCGTCTTTCTGTCATGCAGCCTTGCACATTTTTATTATTAAAGGGTTGCACTTAAGTCGGGTCTGAAAATTAAAGAGCATCTTGACTCAGCCCGAGAAAAGGCTAATAACTTTTTTGTAGCACAAATAATATATGGAAATGATAAATACCTTGACACACAACTGAGCTCTTCTGCTGAATTTCAGCCACAGCTGCGTATTGAACCAGAGCCATGTCATTCTGTATTTATTCACTGTGTTGCCATTCACATTCATCCTCCTCTTCCATCCCTTTTTCTCACTATCTCGTTGAAGTAACCGTAGCCAGCTTATGAACATACTGTGCGCTATAAATGGGACAGATTTGTTTACGGATGAGGGTGACATGAACGGAGCGGTGAGCTTGGATGGATCGAAGGTGTGAAACGGAGCGTGAGCAGTGGATATGGAGAGTATGTTAGAGACGTGAAGTGGTGCGTAGGCGGAGGGAGAGAGACGGAGGCGACAGGACATTAACTAACACAGAAGGAAGTGGGCAGGAGGAGACGGTGCCTGACAGAGGCTGAGAGGGAAAGAGGTGGAGACGGAGAGGATAGTTAGAAAATAGGAGATTTAATGAAGCAGGTAAAAGAAGAAAGAAGTCTTGAGTTATACTGATAAATCTAATTTTAGTGGCATTTTCAGCATCATCAGTGTTTGTATTGTGGTAAACAAAATAAAGAATGGATTCTAAGCTCTAAATCACCAAGATCTAGCCAGGGAACCAGACAAACCTGCCAAGCTCATGTTTTATTTGCTCTGGCAGATATATCTGGCCCCCCTCCTGTTCACACAGACTTCCACCACACTTGGGCCGTGTCGGGCAAATCACAACTGTTAATCTAATACGGGGCGGGTTTGGTACGGTGACTCATCAAAGGTCTGATTGACCTGAAAAGTCTCACGTTTTGCTGTTCTCATTAGTTGTGGGACTATGCAAACTTGTCCAGTCTGCAGATCCATCCAGGCTCATGAAACTCAAACTCAAAGCAAACTGTCAAACTAGGCAGCGCTCAACTACGAACCAACAGTAGATTCTGTTACTGCAGTGCCTATTTGTGGTTATAGGTCACGTTTGGTACTCTGGTAGCTTGTGGGCAGATCTGTGGCTACCACAGGGGGGTCATGGTCATCCTGATACAGTCGAGCCTCAGTGTGTATGTGCATTAAGATGCAGAGATTTATACTAGTCTCCAACATTTTCTTGCGGGGGTGGCATGCCCCCAAACCCCTTTACCAGGCCTACATGACCTCAGTATTTCTACGATTCTCACTTTGGCCCTGGTTGTTGGTGAAATTGCATCAGAGGCATTATGTTGGCACCTGTTGATAACGCCCTTTGGAAGTTGAAGATGAATTTAGAGGGACCAGACTAATACAAAATTTGGAATTTGGAGTCTGGCTATGCCAAATTAACCAGGGTCATTTATGAAAATGAAAAGTTATTTCGAGCGTGACAATTTATTTTTTAACCTTGAAAACCTCAATTTTACTGGCTCATTCTGAAGCACTGACCAACACGTTCAGTTTTGATTATTCTCAGAACAAATGAGCAAACCTAAATGGCTGATTAAGACAAAAGGCCCCAGAACAAGGGAGGATTTGGACCCAGAGTTTCAAGACTATTTTGTCAAATCCATACTTTTACTTTAACAGACACTCAGGGATCCTGTGGTGTCCAGGTTCACAGTTTGCTACTTATTTTGGCTGAAGATTACGATTTTGAAATCTGGGGTCATTGATTTAGAAAGAAGTGAGAATACCAGACTTCTGTGGCCTGCTCCTCATCTCTGCTTTCTACAGCCAAGTTGCATTGTGGTTAATGTAGGAATGTGGAATAAAAAAAGACAATATCTCTGGTTCTGCTGCATCCATTTTGATAATTTCTCTTTCAAGTTGTCCACTGTGAGTGCGACAGTGTTATAGTCGTGCACCTGTGCACAATTACACGATTATCTCTTGTACTTAAATGACGCATGTTCCTTAGTAAATGTGCTCTTAATCAAGTTAATAACTAATTGCAAACTAATGCTCCCCGATCAGTTTTCCCCTGGGTCTCCCCAGCACTCTGAGCTAACATCCGACAGTAACCTGTGATACAGGACTGAAGTCCAGTTTCTGACAGAAAAGGAAAGAAAATAGAGAGCGAGGCTGAGAGAGTGGTGGGCTGCAGTGGCGGAAAAGACGGCGGAGGAGAGAAGCGAGTTGAGTATTGAAGTGACAGGTTGTTGTCAGAGCAGCGAGACCCTGGAAGATAGATGAAGACAGGGTCAGCAACTCCCCGCTAATGTCACGGCAGATGACTAACTGTGTGTGTGTGTGTGTGTGTGTGTGCGTGCGCGCGCGTGTGAAGACAGGGTCAGCAATTTTTCGCCCAAGGCTGACTAACCCACATTGTGGCATGTGTGAGAGTCTCAGCATTTGGAAGTGTGTGTGTGTGTGTGTGTGTGTGTGTGAGAGTATGCAAATACAAGGTCAGCAACTTCCATACAACAAAGCTAACTGATGCTGTTTGTGTTGGTGTGTTTTCTGTGTGTATACATGTGTGTGTTGACGCGGCAAGTATGCTTCTCTTCCTCTCCGTGTGTGTTTGTGTTTGCTCTGATTGGACCCAACACGGCCCGTTCAAACTGTTCCTCTTCCCTTTTTTGTCCACTTTCACTCACAACACATTAACTCTGGTCCAACTGAAAAGCCACTTTGCTTCCTCGTCACGAAAACATATTGCCGTTGTATCTCTGTTGTCGACTGCTTGTTCTCCGCTCAGCTAGTGTTTACTGCCAAGCACTGTATAGCTGCATGAAATGTGCAGCATTTACAGCTGGCTGCACACACATACAGCAGTCTATAATGACTTGAGCGTAACGATTCACACATGAGAGACTTGGTTCAGGGCAATTATTTTCACCCGGGAATCAGGGGCGATTAAAATTCAGTGTTCAGCTATTTTTAATGCTGCAGTGTGTGTTAGATAGTATGTTCATACCATTCACATGAGAGCGCCTTGCGCTAAAACAGTCATCAAAGTTTGAAGAGTTCGGCCTTCACCGTGAACTCACATCAACAGATAAAACAGTAGCAGGGAGTCAGGAGAAGTTGTTCCCCTCAGCGACGCCTCTCAGGCAGCACGTGAAAGACAGAAGATCTTTCACACATGCACGGCTAGCTTGACATTTTCTGGAAAATCGCCCGGAGGAGCTGTGCGTCTGAACGCAAGAGTCCAAATCGGTTGGCAGTACTTTACCCTACCAGCTCTGATGTACAAAGTCAATTTGAGCCTGTATGTGAATAGAGCAGGTCATTGTCCAGAGGATTCACTTCACAAAAACAGTCATCAATACGGATGTGTCCTCTTCTTCCTGCATGTTATACCCAGGTGCCAACCCCTCAACCAAACACAGTATTTCCTGTATTTTCAGTGTGTCTCACAAGGACAATCTCCTGTGCTACATATTGGAAGGGCAACTCCGGACAATGTCTGGACCTGATTCTCGAGACAGTTCATGTGTGATGACAGCTCGATACATTAGGCTCAGTCTCATTTTTATATTGGTTTGGTGAGCTTGAAAAATATGAGCCAGTTCATAACCTGTGGTGCTCTGGAAGGTTTCTATTGCATCACACGTATAGATGAAAAATATACCTGAAGTTCTGAAGTCTGCATTGGAAATAAGAGTGATGTGGGTCTAGTGTGTGCTCTGTGGTCCGGCTGAAAAAGATGTTTCTATTGACCGGTCCAGATTAAAAACAAGAAGTGATTGATTTTTTTCATCTGGGCTCCTGGGGAGCTCACTTTGGACTTTATTATTGTAACTTTATTACAGATACTGCCTACAAGTGTAACATTATTTGGAGTATTTTCTTTCCTTTTTCCAGACTCCCTTTAATGTAATGACCTTCCATTACTGCTTTTATTGCTTTTTATTTCATTTGATCTCTTTTTAATCGACTTTAATGCACTTTGCAACCACCTTCTATTGAGTTCTCCTAAAAATGAAGAATAGTGTCTCTCACTTACAGAAAAAAAGGGTTTTGTCTGACAGAAACAGAAAGAGTTCACTAAGTGGTGTGATTTAAAGGTTGAGTAATGACTCTCCTGTCTTCTTCTGTCTGCCCTCTTTCAGGATTTGGACGTCATTCGACGCTGCGCCGACCCAGTAGACCTCAGTAGAGTCCAGTGAAGTCCCCTCAGCATTAGAAGAAATGGCTCCAGCAGCCATGTCTGTGCCTCCATCCTCCCTCACCTCCCTCCACTGCTCCCGCCTCTCCTCGTCTCTCCTCTTCTTCCTCCTCTCCTGCTTTCTCCTCCTGTCATGTCCGGGATCGGTCGATGCAGGTTCATCTAAGAAAAACTGCTCAGCGAGTGGAGACCCCTGTCAAGAAGGTGGGTCCTTCTTACTTACTTACTACTGACTCACTTACTTACTCACTTAGTGACTTACTTACCTACTTACTTACTCATTTACTCACGTACTTACTTAGTTACCGACTTACTGACTTATTTACTCACTTAGTTGCTGACTTACTCACGTATTTACCCATTTACTTACACACTTACTTAATAACTTACTTACCGACTTTCTTACTTACTGACTCACTTACTTACTCACTTAGTGACTTACTTACCTACTTACTTACTCATTTACTCACATATCTACTTAGTTACTGACTTACTGACTTATTTACTCACTTACTTACCTACTTATATTGTGAGTCACTTACTCATTTAGTTACTAACTTACCTACTCACTTACTCACATACTTAGTTACTGACTTACTCACGTATTTACCCATTTACTTACACACTTACTTAATAACTTACTTATCGACTTTCTTACTGATCGACTTCCTTACTAACTCACGTACTTATGGACTTTCTCACTTACTGACTGACTTTCTACTTACTTACTTACTCACTGACTTATTTACTTGCTAAGTTACCTTTTGACTCACTTTCTTTGTGACTCACTCACTCACTTACTTACTTACTTACTTACTTTGTGACTTGCTTACTTAGCTTTCATTTAACCGACCTGTCGCTTTGATATCAAGGGACACTTTAATGGCAGCAACACAGTTACACAGTAGATGATCAATTAAAACATGTGCACATTGACAACCTGAACTGAATGGATTTCACAGTGGCCTTAAAATCGGTGAGGTAGACAATGTTAAGTTAAGATCAGTCTGTAGATTGTTTCCCTGCAGTAGGTGCAGAACATCTCGAATCTTTCTTTTCCAGTTCAGTTCAGACTTTAGGGACAACAAATTGAAAAATGTCTAGAACAAAGATTCTGATCTCCATATTTCCAGTTTGAAAGAGAAGATAAGTAAATACGTTTTTTTTTTTGCCAAGAATGGTTTTGTAAATAAAAAACTAAGAAATGACTGAGGCGACGTGCACACAGTAATGCACAATGGTGAATAAGAAAGCCATATAATATATGTGAGGTAATCTGTGAGGAGACTGCAGTTTAATGCACATAGAGAGGGATTAACACGATTAGACGTCTGTACCTACCCTTACAGCAAGTACAGCTTGTTGAAAGGGTCAGTCAGGGAAAAGAGTTAAGCTTCTAGTCTGATTATTCACGTACCAGCCAGGTAAGCTCAGCTGAGCAGAGTGCTGTTTCTGATCAGCAGATTTCAGACAAAAACACAACGTATCGCCTCATTTAAAGGGAAAACATTACGTCCAATATCGTCTTTCCTCCACTTTCAAATCATCTCTTCTGCGGCATTTTATTTCTGAAGTGGCTCACTCAAGACATTCAGTTTCCCCTTTTTATTAATTAAGCATGAAATTCATGATTGAATATTATGTCGTTTGGTATCCTGCAGATGTATTAATCTAGTTTCCATTTTCTTGGGTGCACTATACCTCCAGGATGAATGAAAGTATGAAAAATCAGCTATACTAACTTTATATTCAGACATTTGGGGTTAGCTTAATGCAGGTGGGGCTCAGCTGAAGCTCTATAATACTGTATTCCTATTATGACTAATTATAATAGTCTTAAAATATCTTTTTTTTGGTTTTCATATTGTATCAACACAAACTTTAGACTTCTCCTCAACTCCATGGTTTTATGTATATTTCCCATGTGGTACCAGTTTTATAATTAGTCTCCATACTTTCGACCTCCCAGCAGTCATTGCAGTATATTTTGGCAGCTCATTCTGCGCGACCCGTCCAGAGTCTCTGCAAATAACAGCACAGAGATTTATTTTTCCAGTTTCTAGTTGCTAATGCACTACTTAAAGCTGAACAGTGAACACCGTCAGCAGAATATTTCATAACAAACCCACATCAGGAGGCCCCACACCGTACGAAGGCTGCAGTGTTTAATTCCCCCCCACCCGTGGCAAAAGCGTCCCACTGGTGAGTTATCAGCTCATTGTGGCAATTTACTGCCCAGAAACTGGGGCGCATTGATCCATTTCAATAAGTTTGAGTAGGACAAATGGGATGTGGAAAATCTCCCACCTATTATAATGCTTAATCAGGTTGTGCTGCCACTGAGCTTTGAGACTGAGCTTGAAGATTAGAGAGAGAGAGATTAGCGAGGTTGTTACACTAAATTATTGCAACCAAATATTTCTTGTGATCTCTGTTTAATTATCTTTATATATTCTTCTCTTCCCTCTCGTTTCAGGAGTGGTACTGCCGGTGTGGAACCCGCAGAACCCTTCTGTAGGGGACAAAGTGGCACGGGCCATTGTTTACTTCGTGGCACTCATCTATATGTTCCTAGGCATGAGCATCATCGCAGACCGGTTCATGTCTTCTATAGAGGTAGGCAAGGCTCCATTATGAGTTTCTCCTCAAGATGTTACATCAGTATTTTGGTGTCTTGTTTCCTGTTGTGTGTTTCGCTTTCCTTGCTTTTAATTATCACTTTCCTTTCCTTTCCTTTCCTGTTCACTTTTATGTTTCCTTCTGGTACCTCCTCTCCTCTCCTCTCCTCTCCTCTCTAGGTCATAACCTCCCAAGAGAAAGAAATAACTATAAAGCGGCCAAACGGTGAGACCACCACAGCCACGGTCAGGATCTGGAATGAGACTGTGTCCAATCTCACTTTAATGGCCTTGGGTTCTAGTGCCCCCGAGATACTGCTGTCTGTTATTGAGGTGAGTACAATACGAGCTGGGTGGTTACACATTAGATTAACTGATACAGAGTGTAATGGGAACACGGTAATCTGATTTTCACCCCACCTATAGGTGTGTGGTCACGGTTTCGAGGCCGGCTCTCTGGGTCCCAGCACCATCGTGGGCAGCGCTGCCTTCAACATGTTCGTCATCATCGCCCTGTGTGTGTACGTGGTTCCTGACGGTGAGACGCGGAAAATCAAACACCTTCGGGTGTTTTTTGTCACGGCGGCCTGGAGCATCTTCGCCTACATCTGGCTTTACCTGATTCTGAGTGTGTTCTCCCCTGGAGAGGTGGAGGTGAGGGCCGACAGAAATGTTAGCTGGGAAGTAGAATCAAAGGAAGGAAGAAAAAAAGGAAGGTGTTAACCCATCTTCTCTCTCCTGTAGGTATGGGAGGCAGTGTTGACCTTCCTCTTCTTCCCCCTCTGCGTCGTCCAGGCCTGGGTGGCCGACCGTCGCCTCCTCTTCTACAAGTACGTCCGCAAGCGCTACCGTGCCGACAAGCACCGCGGCATCATCATTGAGACCGAGGGAGGGGCGGACGGAGGGTTAGGAGGTATGGATGGAGGTGGAGGGGCGCTGGGTCCGGGGGGGTTCACCAAGATGGACATGCTGGAGCTGGACGGACAGATGGCATTGAACTGTCACAGTGGGATCGACGGAGGGATGATGGAGGAGGGAGGAGTGAAGGACGAGGAAGACGAGGCCAGAAGGGACATGGCAAGGACGCTGAAGGACCTGAAGCAGAGGCACCCGGATAAAGACATGGAGCAGCTGATTGAGATGGCTAATTATCAGGTTAGCAGTGTGCTAATATGTACATATACACACACATTATATGCATGTTATATATAGTTTATTATGTTAGGTATATACTTTCGAAGGAATAGTTGTCAGGAGTCAGTCGTGAATATCAAAACCACCCTTATGTCTGCGCGTTAGCTAAGTATGGAGCTAGAACTGGGAGGTGATTAGCTTAGCTTAGCTTAAAGACTGAAAGCAGGGGGAAACAGCTAGCCTAGATCGCTTCAAAGCTGACCAGTAAACATGTCTGTACACAAACAGAAACATTATGGTTCTTAGAGAAAATGTTTAGCAAAACAGCGTCCAAAAGCAGGAGTTGCTGTTTACTGCTAGTCGCCAAAAAATAGCTTATCTTGCAGCATGTTACTCCCTGTTAAAGACACAAAATGTTTGTGTTTGTGTTGTGTATGGGTTATAGGCTACAAATGAGCGTCAGAAGTGCTTGTTGACATATTTTTGAACTTTGGTGAGAGCCTACCTAGCTGTTTCGCCTAGCTTCCAGTCTTTATGCTAGGTTAAGCTAATCGCCTCCTGGCTTTAGCTTTACACTTAATGCACAGACATTTAAGTTGTCTCAATCTTTCTTCTACAAATAAGTAAAAAATCTGGGGTTATTCCAAAAATGTCAAGCTGCTCCAACAAGACATACATGTACTTTAGCTTGAATTAGCTTTTAATTATGAGGCCTGGATGAAGCATGAATGAAACAGCTTCTCCTGTTCATTTCTTGTTGTTCTTGTTTGCTCTGTCTCCACTCCATGTTTTTTTCCTGAAGTTTTGTTACACCACATATAATCTAACACCATCCATCACATTTCATATGCGACTCCTCTGAGAGTGACACTGTGTTGGAGATGACGCTGTGGCACATTCAGTCGTGAACAAGGTGTTTCAGTAGATTGGACCCGCTGCAGGACAGCACATGGAGAACATTTCAAAATGTTCCCGAGCAACTTCTGAGCTGTTTCAGAAAAATGTATCTGCATTTGTATTAATATTCATCACATTACTTCCTTAGTAAATTTGCTTTAAATTAACCTCTTAAATCATCTCATCTAAATTTCTCAAAGAAGGAAGTTAATTAAAGTGTTGGCCAAGTGTCAGATAGCTATACACTCTCTTTTTAGTCTCTCTCACACATATTAACAGATATACAGAGCAAAATAGAGTTTTTCAGGACACTCCCCATGTACAGTAATGTTATATGCTGATAAAATCACTAGTCTGCGAAGAAGAAGGTGCCGGTTTGCTTGATTGACAGCAGCGTAACACGCGAGCCGTCTGGCATCCAGGTGATAATATTCCCGGTAAGTCAGATGAACTTTAGATGTGAGCTTGAAAAGTTTAGTCCTGGCGCTGGAAGCCATGGTTTTACAAAAAATGTGTAACTCAAGGTCTGCTTGTTACCTTTTCTTCTGAGCTTTCAGCCAAACCTCACACATCGAGTTGGACGACAGTGAGATGTGGGTTGGGTTGAGACCTTGGGTTAAGATTTTTTGGGAATTTTAGATTTACGGTTTGTAAACTGGTATTTATAGGTCGATGAAAACTACGTGTTTTGCTCTAAATTTAACTTTTTTGTTAAATTTGGCGTTAGCTTAGTTAAGTTTTGATTTTCATTGTGTCACAGATTAATCGACTTGTTGATTAATCTGGTCTCATCCCTTGTTAGACAAACAGGATCTGCTTCTAGATGGCTGTCATACGCACACAAACACACACTGGTGGACTTGGGACGGGGCAGTGTGATAGAGCGCCCTCTATTGTGTCCCCACTGCATACAGCTGGTGCCCTTTTTTTTTTTTGCCCCTGCCCCTCAAACATCCTGAGTCCGCCGCTGCACACACAGATTTGCTCACTCTTGCTTAAAATTTAAAACCATTTTTTTTAACTTTATGAATACTCTCATCGACCTGGCGCTTTAAGGATTCTTCTGTTTTGTTCCGTTGCACACATTTCATCCTTTCATTCTCAGCTATAGACACTGTCCAAGTCTCTGCTGCTCTCCCCTTTCCTGCTTTCCCCTCTTCATTTCCTTGCCTCCTCTCCAAGTCCTTTCTTGGTCTTTGTTTTTTTTTTTTTGGGAGAGAAGGAAGGAGTTTGGCAGGCACCCCAAGGTGCCCTGTTTGTTTGCATTCAGTCCTTCCTCCCCCTGCAGCTTCTCTCCGAGCCTCGTGCTCCATACAAGAATGACAGCTGCCCTGGAGAATTAACTCCACCGGATAAATCAAGGTTCTCGTGGTCATGAATCATTATATAAAAAAAGGAATAGCAGGCCTCTGTGGTCTCTTTGGACTCAGGACAACTTGCTCAGCAAAAACAGTTCAAGTTTTTAACTAAATTAACAATTACGGATTCATTCCCGACAAAGAGATGCAGATTTTATGAGGATTCTGGAGTGAAATTGCTGACGCACTTCACTTAAATTTAAATAAATAGCCACATTTAATCTAATCGTACCAACTACAGTGGCCAATTTGTTAATTTTCTATTTGTTGGATCATTAGGATATTAAATTGCTATTGAAATCATTACTTACAGATTGATACGGCTCATTAGATCTAAAGTTTGGAGCAAAGTGCTGAAGTTAATGCTTAATGTCAAATCATTCCTTCTTAGTGTGATTCTGTACTTTCTGTGCTGTCTGTACAGGTAATATCTCTGTAATAAAGGACATACAGTCTTTTAAAGTATGAGTGAAGCTTAGAGAAGAATACATCCCTCATCTGTGTACGATCCAAGTAAACCTCCCTGTGGAGGAAGAATTTCCCAAGAGAGATTCACTGCTTCACCTTTAAACTGCAGCTTTGGAGTGAAAGTGTTTTTAAAAGGAAAGACGAACCTGCAGAAACAATTAAAGGTGCACTGTTTTGAGAAAGATCTTCATTGACCTTAAAAGACAACACAGTTTCATACTGTTTTACTTTGTTTATATGTGGCGGACCCTGCCACCTTTCTAGCTTCAAACAGTGTTCTGGGGACCTTATTTCCCTCTGAGAACAGCTTGTTTATTCACTTATGGAAAAATAAATATTATTCAGTTTGTATTATTACCTCATTAATATTGTAAACATTAAAATAAATAGTGCCCCTTGAAAACAACAGATCAGCTTGTTAATTGTTTGGCTTTGTTGATCAGGTCCTGATGCAGCAGCAGAAGAGCAGAGCTTTCTACCGAATCCAGGCGACCAGGATGATGATCGGAGCCGGCAACATCCTCAAGAAGCACGCTGCCGACCAGGCTCGCAAGGTGAGACCACACACCGGACCTGTTATTCTCAGCCACAAAACACACCCGACTCTGTCCTGACATCTCTACTGTCTTCCCGTCTTGATTTTTTTTGCAGGTGGTGAGCAGCCACGAGACGCAGGCCCAGGAGGACGACCCTCACACCATCAGGATGGAGTTTGAGCCCCCTTTGTACCAGTGCTTTGAAAACTGTGGCTCCTTGAAACTGACCGTGGCCAGACACGGAGGAGACTCTGGAGTCACTGTCAAGGTGTGTGTGAGGAACAGTGCATGCCAGAAGACACTCAGACAGAAAGCAGAGACCAGAGAGAGCAGCTCTGAACTGATTTCACTCACATCTTTGGCAGCTTCTCCTAGTCTTGGTCTGATCTTACCCATAACATGTTCTCCCTCCAGAAACTTTGAGCATCCTTGTTCTAGCTAAACTGATAGATGTGGTTGAAAGAGGAGTGTACATGCAGAAGAGGGAGACACAATACAAACCACATTTTAGCTTTCAGCTCAGGTTGTAACTCCAAGAAAACACATATCCTTTTGCAAAGGCTCATTGATCTGGGGCTTAACGCTGGCCTTATAGTCTGAATAAGAGATTTTCTTTCGAGTCTCCCGCAGAGAGTCTGTGTCAGTGGAGTGATATCTGATCTGCTCGCCGGGGCTTTGCAAGACTGTGTCTCCTCTATTCTCCCTGTATACAAATGAATCTAGGCTGCAACATCAGTGCTGTAGAGGGATGCTGATGGCGAGGCCTCAGTCTGCCGTCTACTGAAGGCTGATTTTTTAAAGTGAAGTGGCCTACTTAGCCCACACACAGGCTCTTCAGGCATGCCGGCACTCTAGAGACGAACACATTATTATTTTCACTTAACAGAGACATGGTCCAAAGTTTCAAGAATCTATTCACAATCCCAGGCTTCAATCTTTTTTATTATACAAGAGCAGTACTTTATCATTTTAAAGGGTTTTGCAATTTTAGCACAAACATTTTGACTCTATTACAATTTTTATACAGCCTATATTCATGGAATGGCTAAACTACATACCCAATCCTCCTTTAACTGATAGTGTTGCCACTTAAGAGTAGCAGGAACAAGCAGGAAAGACACTGACATTATCACCTTTTAGGCTAATATAGCTAACTTGCTAGCAAACACTTGCTCAAAATTAGCTTTCATTTGAAGTGGTATTTGTATCCACCCGATTGCAAGTCCAATATTTTTGTCTCCTTTTAGCTCTGTTTTGGTCTCACTAGCTGCTAAATGCTCCACTACAGTGTGTTCACCAGCTAGTCGCTAACTTGTCTGTCCGCCATTTAATGCTGAGCAGGTGGTTGTATTTAGAGTTTTTGTGATGAAAACAGCTGCCTGTCTTGATTCACGAAAGGAGTTCAAAGACATCACTTCGTCCTTTTATAGAGTTTTGACTTTAAATGTTAGCATATGTCCATGGAGTGGCTAGCCAAACTACGAAGTTAAACCTGCATTAAGTGATAGTTTTGCCACCTGAGAGCAGCAAAAACAAGCGGTAAAGACTTTATTATTACTATTACTATTATTACCTCTCAAGCTAATGTAGCTAACTTGGCAGCAAACACTTGCTTAGCATTAGCTTTCCACCCAACTGATGAGTGTAAGTCAAGTTCTTGTCTCCTTTTAGCTCCATTTTGGTCTCCATCAATTCCTTATACTTGCATTTGTCTAATTAGCCGCTAAGTGCTCCGTTATTTTTATTACCAGCTGGTTGATAATTTGCCTGCTATCTTGTGCTGAGCAGGTGGGTTTTTAGGGGTTTTTATTTTGTTGAGCTGTGTGGTAGAGTTTCATGCCAGAATAACCAGAACCTCTAGCTAAAAGCGAAAAATGACGACGAAATATTCTGTAGAGTTGAAGTGAACAGCAGAGTTGCATGATAATTTACTTTGTTGTAGGCTAATCAGTGTGAGTGACAACTTTCACATTCACAGTCATTTGCGGCATTAAAAATAGATAACATTTATAAAATAAAAATACTGCAGCTTTAAATTTGCTAAATTCCTGCTATATCATCCAAACGGTAAATAAAAGATTATTAACATTAACTCATCAGTTTTTAGGTCTAAAACTTCCTCATGTATGAAGCATCTCAGATATTATTAGGCTTTGGTGTACAGTAGTCCCAGCATTATAAGGTCGTGTAATGTAATGACTGAGTTCAAAAATAAGGTCAAAGCTGCGTCCCTTACAAAACCAAATTTCATCAAGAGCTAAAACTAGACCAGAGCCAAGAGAGCGACTATAATAGCCACACTGAGTCAGCTTTGCCTACAAACAGATTATTTCGAAGCAATCTGTTGTTTTCCCCGTTTTCACATAACAGGTGACACGGTCTGATTCCTGTCTTCTGATTATAAGCCTCTCTATGGGACGGCGAGAGTTAATAAACTGGGCAGAGGGAGAGAGGACAGAGAGAGGAGAGGATACAGGGAAAGTTTTGTTGTAGTATCTTCAAAGTCTTTATTATCAGACTGTATCTGACCAGAGGGCTCGGTTTAATGAAGCTGTTTTTCTTGTTTTCTCTCGCCCTCTGTTCACATCTCCCCAAATGCATCTCGCTTCTCTTTGCCGCCCTCCTCTCTATCTCGCTCTCCTTCTCTGTACTCTGTTCCCCCTCTTCCTTTGTGTTTATCTGCCCTTTTCATATCTGTTCACTTCTGTTTCATCTTTGACGGCTCTTTTTCGCTCGCTCTCCCCCCCCCTCGCCTCACCCCGCTTTCCATCTCTCTGTACTCCCATCTGCCCCCAGGTGGATTATCGCACTGAGGACGGCACGGCGAACGCAGGTTCAGATTACGAGTTTGCCGAGGGAACCCTGCTGTTCAAGCCAGGAGAGACCCTCAAAGGTAAAAAATAACATTCGCAGCACAATCTGTTTACAAGAAAACATGTCATTGAGACTGAGGATCGAGGAGCCAAAGTCACGCACAGGCAAATTTTTCTACTGGCTTCAACAAAAAAGTGATTTCACGGTTTGTTATTGAAGTTATTGGTCCCATGACCTCATCTGTGCAATCCTGAAATGACGATTCTTTTTACCAGAGATCACAGTCGGAGTGATTGACGACGACATCTTCGAGGAGGACGAGTATTTCTACGTCCACCTCAGTAACCCTCGCGTGGTTGGTTATCCTGAGATTGGCACCGCCCCACTGGATGCCAGTGTCACCCCCAAAGCAGTGCTGGGTGACAACCACACGGCCACGGTGACCATCTACGATGACGATCACGCCGGTAAAACCAACCCCTGAATAATATCACAGGAACAGTCTGTCTAATAATGTGATAATACAGTATATGATACGTCAGCATTACATGACAGGGGCGACTCTGTTGTCTTATAAAAAGTACTTTCACTATTGATCCTGTAAATGTTTTTTGTTGCTAACGCTACAGTTGTACTTGAACAGACTCCAAGGAGTTTTTAACTAGTTATGAAACAGTTACAATTTAATACTGATGCCTGATATGACCTACATAAGCAAATATGTAAATATAAATAGCTATGTCTTTGTTATTATTAAAGGGGCACTGTGTAGTTTACAAAGTTTACTTTGTTTCCCCCATCATCGTATGTTGTGTCTGTCTTTCATTCTCTTCCAAAACGAATGCATGCACCAGCCAGATAAACATCTTTATGACGTGGTGATGCTCAGACAGTTTTTGTCCACAGGGGCCGCCAGAATCAACAAGAAATGAGTTCCTTGTTGTTGCTTTAAGTCAAAAGAAAGAAGGAATTTTTCTTCTAAGAGTATTTTTACGATGTGATGTAGCTGATATAAGTAGTAAATAAATACTTCTTTCTTCAAATAATTTCAGTATGTGTTCAGCAGAGTCAAGGCTTTGCTACTTAGTTCCAGGATATCCACTAAAAGTTTTCAGAAGAAGGTTCCAGTCTCCTTCATGTTCAACTTTTTCAGTAACGTCCAAAGAGACTTAAAGTGAAGGAGGAAGAATTGAGAGTGGGTGTTCACCCAATTCGTATTACCTTTTATCTTGAGAGAGTGGGTGGTAATCTATTATCCCTGTCTCTATATATACGGTACACCTTGGAGAGCAAGCTAGTGAGTGAAAGCGGAGGTGATTATCAACCTCATCTTACTCGTCCTTCTAGTGTTTCTCCCCTGTGAAGTGCTGAAATTTCTTTCTTTCTTCCTTCTCTTTCTTCCTCTCTCAGGTATCTTTACCTTTGAGGCTGCCAGTCAGAGGGTGAGTGAGAGCGTGGGCGTGATGGAGGTAAAAGTGCTCAGGACTTCGGGTGCCCGAGGCCTTGTAGCCGTCCCCTACCGGACCGTGGATGGCACCGCTAAAGGAGGAGAGGACTACGAATTGGCCTCCGGCAAGCTGGAGTTTCAGAATGACGAGACAATGTAAGTACAGACGTGTTGTCAGTGATTGTTGTTTTGGCCATTTTACTGCGTGTTTCACTCACAGATTTGAGAATATACAGATGCTGAAGTCCTAATGAGTAACAGGTAGAGTTGACCAATGGCCCATATCTCAATTAACCACAGTTAATTCCTTTCATTTACTAAAACGACGTCTTTGTGGAATGACACATTCCTCCGTCTCTGTTTCCTTTCTGTGTGACTGACTCTCATTCAGAAATTGCTGTTTAGTTTAATTGAGTGTTTAAACATGCATTCACAGTATAAATAGCACCATTAAGGCCGATAACAGTGTAATAATGTCACTCTTCAAGGTAGGCTACTCGGCATTAAAAATGCTTGCACACACGTGTGCGCACACACACACACACACACACACACTTGCAAAATTGCTCTCGCGTCCTTGGGACATGCATTTTTAATATGCTGATGTTAGCGGTGTTAAATTGACCAATACATAAAGCGGTTGGGAATGCAGTTTCCTCAGCGCCTCCTGGGGCCTATAAAGCAAGGCCTCTTTGTGTGTGAGAGAGCGAGAGTGTGTAGTCCTGTTCTTGTGTCTGTATGAGGACCGGTTTAAAAGTGAGAACATTCATGAATAGCGAGGACATTTCCACTTCTGCAAGGTGCCGTTTGATTGACAGGGTCAGAAATAGCTCACTGTTAGGGTAAAGCTTGAACAATGATTAGTGCTTTAGGGTGATGGCTTGGGAGTAGTCAACGTATTTATGTCTCTGTGTGAGTGTGTGTGTGTGCGCGCCTGCCTCGGGGAGCCGAATGTTGGCAAGGCAATTCAAAAGCTGTTCATCTGTGGCTTGCCCTCGGAGAGAGAGTGAGAAGATGGAGTGTGTGTCTACCTGTGTGGGTGTGTGCTCTTGTACTTGAATCCAGTTTTAGTTTGAGACTTTGAGAGTAAGGTCATTTTCCTCGTTTGAAGGTGAAGACTTCATTAAGGGTTGAGGTTAGGCATGTACTGTAACTGTTACCAAGGCTTCAGGGCCAGGAGATGCATGATGCCAGTGAGGGTCCTCACAAATATAGGTGTACTAAGGTGTTTGTGTGTGTGCCAGACCTGCCAGGTGATAACAACCAGTGTCACTACCAAGGTTAGTGATCGAGTGGGTACTAGAGTGTGTTTGCATGTGTGTGTTTATGTGAAATGGAAGTCTGAATAGACCTGAGGTTCAATCCCATTTCCAATTTTTTCCCCTACCCCTTGTTTTCGAGTGCTCCCCAGTTCCCCCTATGAAATGGGACAACCCTTCCAGACCATCGTATGTCATCAGTTGCTGTCGACAGCGTTTATGTAAACGGACGCAGCCGGACATTTCCAATTTGAATTTCCAATCCAAATAAAAAGAACACCGCTTCATTAGCATTGCTAGAGGCTAACATTAGCAACCTGTCATCACTGATTAGAGGAGCGGTACCAAGTGAAGCAACTTCACCTCTCTCTTCAGTTACATTTTGCAAATCATATTCGATCAAAGGGGGGGATGCAACAATGAAAATTAAATATGTCGAAATGTGGGTCTTTCATGCACAAATCAGCAATTACAATGTAACTTTAGTTAGCGAGGTAGTGGGCTACTGAGATATAACAAACTAGTAGCGATTGTTTTATTTGAAGAATGCATTAGAAAAACCTCTGAGAGAGGATGGATATACTAGAATAAAAAGAAAAACAAACAGGATGTGCCCTCTCATAACATCATTCCCTCTCTCCTTTTTTTTGTTTTTAGATTTCATGTCTTTTCCTCGTCTTACCCCCTCTTTGTTTATTCTTGCCTCTTTTCATTATTGCGCCTCCGAGCCCCTTGTCAACAAATTCCTTCCTCTACGCTAATGTAAACCTTTGCAGAGTACGTCTTTGCCTCATTATATTTCTTTCTTTCTTTCTTTCTTTCTTTCTTTCTTTCTTTCTTTCTTTCTTTCTTTCTTTCTTTCTTTCTTTCTTTTTGTCTGTCTGTCTGTCTGGCATATTTTTAGATTTTCCTCCACGCAGCATGATTTCTCTCCTCCTCGCTTGTTCCCTCCCTTGTTCAGCTTCTCCTCTACCCTCACCTCCCTGTCATCTCATGTCTCGCCTCCCTTCCTTTTCACTCGCTCCTCCGCACCCTCGGCTCTTCTTCATTTGCATCTTCCTCCCTTCTGCCTTTCACCTCTACTTATTTACACTGTCAGACTTTTGCATCCTCTTTTTGCTCCCATCTCCCTCTACCTGACACCCTCATCCTCCTCATCTCATCTCACCTCCTCTCCTTTCTTTTCTTTCTTCCCTCTCTCCGTGTCTTGTCTCTCACTTATTTATTCCCTCTCCTCATCTTCTCCATCTCTGTCTCAGCCTTTACTCAGAGAAAAAAGGCTTTACTGCCAGGACAATTTAGCTGGATCACAACCCAGACATAACTCACCACCCACACCTCCCTTTGTCCATCCAACACTATGTCTTCCTTCAACCTGCGTGATAGTTTTGTTTACCCCTTTTGTCTGTTTCCTGCATTTAAGCAGCCCGACATTATTCTGTCACTTTACTCGTTTAGTCTGTCGGTTGGAATGAGCTTCCTCAACGGTTTGGGAAAAGAGTGAAGTACTAAAAGTAGGAGGATGGATAAAGGAACGTGGGGTGAAGAAGGGGTGAGCCAGGTGCTGCTTAAAATTCTCTGGGAAAATCTAAAAGGCATCGGAGCCGAACTGACGAGGGGAGGAGAAGAGAGGAAGAGGAAGTCAAGGAGAATTTCATGAGCTCTAATTTAAAGAAAGTGATGTGATACCACATTGATTGCACAAAGAAAAATTCCCTTTTCTCTCGCTTCCCTTCATCAGAGGTCAGAGGTCAAGTTTCAGCTGAGAGCTCACGAGCTGATGAATTCGTCGTCTTGCTCATTTACACTTCAGTGAGGTGAATGTTTGCTGAAATGTGTGCTTAAAGGGGCATTCCACAAAAAACACTTATTCATAATGTCAGTTTACTCGTCATGAAGTGTACTACTTAGTTCTGTGGTTCAGAAGGAGCTTTTTAGAGTCAAAGGACATAACCCCAGATGTCACAATGAAGTCATTAGTGATATCTCAGCTAGTTCTTTTAAATGGTTTCAAAAAGACGTTCAATTGTATGTAAGCTTATAAGAAAATGACCCTACTTCTCACTTGATTTACTACCTCAATAAACAGTTTACTAATGAGTTTATGGTTTCAGTCTCTCGTTTCAGGTCTTCTTCTACACAACATGATGTTTATTTTGTAAACGATGGTCCCATTTAGAGTCAAACAGATGATAAAGCGTGCATACCTTGTGATGGACAAGATGCTACTGAGGCATAACCTCAGGTGTTTTAGTTAGATCCAAGAAATATCTTCCTTAGCTCCACCCTCCTGTCCAAATATGGTCACTCCTGGCTCCAGAAACCAAGATGGCGACGGCAATAATGCCAAACTCATGGTTTCAAAGCTGGTGTCCGCAAAACCAGGAAGTGACGTCACGGTAGGGCTTAGAGACTTCAGCCTGCTTCATTAACTGCGGGCATGTTGTTAAAAAGATGTGAGCATTTACCAGGCATGTAATGACAGATGCTGTCCTGTTGAATTATGGGAAATGTAGGACGCAAAAGAAATAAATTACTTTTGACACTTGGGTCCTCCAATCTAAGGCTGTTTGCCAACCATGATGCCACCATGCCATCTAACAGTAATAGTGCAGCAACCAAAGAAGTGTGAATCTAAAACCAAGGATAGCAGTGGAAATTCATTCCCACAGAGAAGATATATTTTCGTATGCAGTCTTACACTACTGGAGGGAGAGTTTAAGAGTGAAGGATAAAGATAAAGAAGGACGTCTTCGTTTCATGACTTAATAATGAACTAGGGACAGAAGTGATGGAGAAGGGGAGAGAAAAAATGATGTGAATATGCAAGTGTGTTATCGTCAGTGTGATGGAATTTATTCAGTGTCACTCAGTGGGAAATCACACACTCCCATACAGCACAGCGAATCTATATTTATTCGCTGTTTGGGCTCACATTATATACTGCAGGAAGGAATTAATTCTCTCTTTCTGTTCAGCCAATGAATGCTTCTTTTATTTATCCCTCTCCTGTTCGCCAACGCAGCTTAAGAGTCTCTCCTGGGCTTCTCTCAGTCGCTCTCTCCTTCTTGTTCTTTTTGTTAATCAGAGGCCGTGGTATGTGCACAAGTAAAAGGCAAAGTGAGCAGTGTGTGTGTGTCTGTGTGTGTGTGTCTGTGAGAGCAAGGGGCTCAGCAGGGCCAGTTTATTCTTAGCCTTTCTCTGACCTGCAACTCAGCACAGAGTCACAGCCAAGACACGGACAACTTTGTGTGTGTGTGTGTGTCTGTGTGTGAGTGTGTGTGTGTGTGCGCATGTGTTTGTGTGTGTGTGTGTGTGTGTGTGACTGTGTGTTCGTGGGGTCCTCTCCTCTGGCTGCTCATTATAAATTTCAAACAGGTGTTGCCACCAAACTGTGCCTACGCCTGTTCAATTACTGCCTTGCCCTGTGTGTGTATGTGTGTGTGTGTGTATGCACTCACTTTGTTTTGTTGTTAATATGTGACCTTGCAAATTTAACTTTGGTTAACCATTACTGTGTTCCCAAAAATGGCACTACATTTAAAAAAGAAATATCTTTAATGTTCCCTAAGCCCCGCAGCCTTTAGTCGCCATCTCATACACAGCTAATCAAGCTAATTAGTTCCATAAATTGGCATACATTTTAAAGCATTAACTTTAAATGAACGCTATCAACAGTGTGAAGAAACAACAGTGTTGACATGTAGAATTGCCTCATTGTAACTCATCCTAAAACACACTTCTTTCAAACTCGACATAAAAGAAATAAAACTCACCAAAACAGTCTTATCTCCAGAGTCATAGTCTTGGTCAGAGCTGCTGTAAATCACCTCCATACTGTATCCACTGGCTTCAATCTGGCCACAGTGAATTCCCCCACACGCGAGGTTTTGGTGCAGTCAGACCCCAGTCAGCTAAGCAAGCCAGTTTGCTCCACGGCTAACTTAGCTACTTGCTAATGGCAGCTAGCCGCTACAGCAATGAATTTACTGAGCAGCAATAAGTAGATATGCTGCCCCCTGTAGTTTTGGAGCTACCTTCAAGTATAGTTAAAGGTTGGCTGGGGTTGCCTCCACAAACTAATTACCTCAATGAAATTTATTACTGTTGGTAGAAAGCTAGTTAGCCATTCATGCTAACAATTGCAGCTTGTATTAGAACAGAAAAACACATGGTTAAATTAATTTCTTTGCACGTTCGCTCCTGTGATTTTTTGTTTTAGAGAGGCAATAAAAGAGTCACCAGCCCCTTAACTCTGTAAATGCAGAGTGTTGCTTTTATTTTGAGGGGTTTAGCTAATTTGGAGAAATCTCATCATGCATCTTAGAAAACATGATTCAGCTGGAAACGCTTACTTCAACAGCTAAAGGAAACAGAATCTGTTATTTTGTTTTGCTAATGGGATCATTGAGATCACTGAAGCCCCCCCTGAAGCACGCTAGCCGAATTACCACTTCACAATATTGAGTTTTACTGTAATCCCAGCATCCTGCCATGTTGCGTTATGTGCTAATGAAGCCCAAACGCAGCGTCTTAGTGTTTTTGACAAAGCTGTCAGAAGAGCTGTGATCATGCATTAGCTGCTGGTGAAGGAAGAGTCAGCCTGTAAGTTTTAAACAACACATTCTCCCTTTGGCGAGATGTTTCTCAGAATTAAGAGAGAGAGGGGGAGAGATGGAGGAAATGTGAGGAAAGTGTGAGTGTGTGTTGTGTGTGTGTGTGGGTGGGTGTTTGCGTGTGTCACAGTGCTTGTAAAGTGTTTGATATTTGCAACCTGTTTCTCCGTCTGTCACCAAAGTAGGGTGACTAACCCAAAGCTGTTCCCAAAATAAAACATCCTTTGAACTCCAAATCCCAAAGAGCTGCTCGCTGTGTGTGTGTGTGCGCGCGAGGGTGTGTGTGTGCATTCAAGTGTGCACCTTTTTGTGCACACGCATCCAGTGTCTGAGCTCGCTAACTGCTGCAGGTGCACGTGTGTGTGATAACCGTTTGCTGTATTTCCTCACAGTCATGTTTGTTGCTCACTTTGTGTCATGTCACACAAACGCACACACACACACACACACACACACACACACACTTTAGCATTCTCCAAACAATCAGTACGTCTGCACATTGTGCCCTTCCTGCTTATCAGCACGCTGCTTAATAAACTGTTTATCATCACATTGAGATAAACTGGTTTCAGAAAGCAGCTTGGGTTTTATTCCTCAATGTCATTGTATTAAAAGTCTAAGCAGGCGTTGTTTGATAGATGTACCTGAGGCAGAAGTGCTGTGCATCATGGGTAATGGCACCATTAACCAATCATACAGTAGAAACACATACGACACTACAAACATGATATTATAGGGATGTTTGCATGCAGCTGTGCGTGAATCCCTCATGTTACGATTTTCAAGCGGAGGGTTGGTATTTGTCACAAACACAGCATGGGTCCTGCCTGTTTAGTATGCATGCTGCTTCCCGCTGGGCATATTTATGCAGCAGGGTTGGTATTAGAAAATACCCACACTAAAACCCTTTACCACAGTTAGAAACAGCCTCCGGTGATCCGGCAGTTCTGGTATTTCTAGAGATAACTGGACGGACAAGATTGCAGCATCTTAAACTTTCCATTCATTTTTTTTTAAGACGTTTTGATAGTAGTTTTTGGTTGCTAATGCAATTAATAACTTTTTTTAAAGGAACAATTCACCCAAAAATATAAATTCAGTCATTATCTGCTCACCCCCGTGCCGATGGAGAGTCGGGTGAGGTTTCGTAGTCGACGAAACATTTGTGGAGCTTCACAGCAAAACAGCATTGCAGCATTCTGCTAAACACCCTCAAGGTGCTGTTGGGTATGTGCATGCTAACAATTTTAGCTTAGCAAGGGAAGATTTGGGCTTTAAAAAAGGGCGTAAATAACATCCAGAGAAATGGATTACACCAGACAAGCTGTATGAAGCCATTTTATGTGCTTTTTCTCAGTTATTTTTACTGTTTTAAAACAAGTCCCCATCTACGTCAGGTGTTTAGGAGAACGCTGCCACACTGTTTTGCTGTGAAGCTCCAGAAATGTTTTGTGGACTACGAAACTTCACCTGACTTTCCATCAGCAAAGGAGAACTTATCCTTTGGGCATTGTCCATTTTAAGTTTTAAGTTGAGTGATCCACACTATTTCTTTGATATGGAGGAGTCTTAGGTTTTGTTTCTAAATGATTATTTGTCTAATTATACAGGCACAGGTATTATTGATCCATCTGTTCTGTCCCTGCAGTTGTTACCTGAAGGCAGTACAGAGAGTACAGTACAAAAAGAAGCATTAAGTTTTATATAACACATATTTATTGTGCATTTCAGGGCAGTTCTCACTCGCGGCGTTGCATTCTCTGATGTCTTCTTCTCTCCTCGACACGTCCCACATCCCTCCAGGTTCAAAAAGCAGCCTGCTAATGGGCAGATAAACACTTTCAACCTCCCCTCATCCTTCTGTTCCTCTGCCTCCCTCCATCTTCCCTTTTTCTCTCCGTTCTGTGGGAGAACGTCAGGATTCCTCCGTCTCCATAAGGATGACACGGCTTTCTTCTTTTTATTCTTTCCCCATTTGTTGCCGTAGCAACTTTTGATCCCTCCCATTGCCGGAGATGGCAGAAAGACGCAGACAAACAGAAAGAAAGATAAAGAAGAAAAGGGAGGAATTATGGGAGTAGAAAAGAAAGCGTTGTTGTTTTTTGACTTGGCGTTTTGTTCTTCTAAGGATTTGTTTTTTCTGCTGCCGCATCGCCTGCGCTCAAAGTTGAGACACTAAGAGGCGTATGATTACACTCCCCGTTATTCCTCTCCTCCCATTGATTTCATCTCCTATTCCATTTTTGCGGAGAGTGTGTGTTCATGTGTGAGGCACACGCCCATTGTTTGCTCTTTAATTAGCAACGAAAACACACTCTTTGGCCGAATGGATTACGAAGAGGGAAGAATCAAATCGCATTTCGGCGGAGTCATGGTCCGCCTGACAGAGAGAAAGACGGAGGGCAGGAGGAGGAGATAAAGGCGAACAGTCAGGGAGCAAAGAAATAGAGGAGAGATAGTGAGCACACATGCGTTTATCCTCCCTTTTCTTCTCCCTCTCTTCCATGCCTCCTCCTCCTCCATGCTTCTTGACTTTCCTCCCTCTTCCTCCTCCTCCTCCTCCTCTTTCTCTTCATCCCTAATGTCAAAGCAGTCAAAGTTAAGTAGCTTAAGTCAACATCTTTAACAACTGGGGGAGCTTTTCCCCTCTTGTGTGTGCGTCGCTTTCTCCTCATGTGTGCAGGCCCTGTGTGTGTTACATTTCGGCTGCATATTGAAATCGATGTGGCAGCCGCCGTCTGTTGTTTGCCTATTGACATTTTCCGCCGTACTACAGTAATTCGACTGGCAGCGTCTCACACACACACCGAACCGCAGAGCACCTCTGGCTTCCTCTGAACACAATTTTAACCCATTTTTGAAACCCCTCTCCTGTGGCTGCTCGCTCTCTCCGTGTCTTTCCTCACAGCGCTGTTGTTTAACAGTAGAAAGTCTATTGTTTTGATGAAGACGAAGCCAACAGCCTGACAGATAAAGTTGCAGTTGAGGCTTTTACAGGAGCGGTTCAGACAGGTAGGATGTCGGGATGCTAAAATACTAAACAGCTTTCAGTTGAGGCAGCTTTCCACTTTGAAATGCTAACCCCGCCGCCTTCGTCTGTGTCTGTCTGTCTGCTTCTTCGCCCCTCGTCGTCGTTGTTGTTCCCTCCTTCCCTCCCATGCCTCCGTCTCTTTGTTATGCAATTCTGCCATTTAGCATCCCTGTCACTCCCCGCTCCTCTGCTCTCTCTGCGACTCTCGTTTTGTACTTCTTAGCCCCGCATCGTCCCCTGTGGTTGTTTTTTTAGCACTGCAGTCCCAGCAATTTTCTCTGCCAAGCATGCACACACTCAAAAACACACCCTATGGTCAGAGAGTCCTGCGCCCACACACACACACAGGCACACACTTAACTCTTGCCAATGCATCCCTGTGATCCAACCCCCTGTGGACTGCAACACACCCTGTAATCACGGCTCGGAGACCTACAGTACCGTGAGCTGTGGCAACAGGCTGCCCTGCCATGCCCATGATTAGAGCCTAAACAGGGGATAGATACACCCTCTGTAACCCCCACCCTCCTCCCATCTGCCCCGGGCCTCCCTGCTACACTGGCCCCCGACCTGCCACGCCAAGGCCACATTAAAGGCTACGTTGCTGGGTTCACTGACCATAATGGCTTTGGTAGGAGCTCCAGGCTGGGGTGCCACTTCTCCATGTATTCATTTTGACTGAAAGTTTTCTCACATGTTTGTATGTTACAGAACGACCTTGGAACATAGCAGGCGTCTTCAAGATTTATCAACTTCTCTATAACAAGGCCATGTTTGCTATGTCTGCAGCCTCTGTTTCACACCACTGGTCTTGTTTTTGAAAAGACTTGGTTTCCCATGAACCCGCGGCGTCCTCTGTCTTTTTTATGTGTCTTTTTTTTTGCCAACGAAGAGCATAAACATGTGGGAAGTGGGGTTTTTTAAAATTAGTTCAACCATCTGCCATTGAAAGAGTCTGAAAAACAGGAGTTCTGTTTGTGCTGGAAGAATAGCGCCCTCTCTCTTCTCTGGGCCTCAAACATCCAGGAGGTGCACAGTCTGACATACAGTGCAAAGGCAAATCATCTTATAAACAATCTGTAGTTGGGAAAAGTGGTAAATACTGAACTGCAGGCTTACTGTTTTTATTCTTCAAGTTTAAAGTGTCCCCTCTTGTTAGTCCAGAACTTTAATTCTTCTTCTGTCCATGTATATCCTGCAGATATTTTGCTGAGTTAACTCGGTCTGCCCTCTCTTTGCCCTTTTTGCTTTGATCATCTTTTCTGACATACTGTAGGCATGGCCTGACTGATCGGTCAGAGGGCATTGTTAATTGCAATTAGAGCAGTGACCTCTGTTTGTGCATGATGGGATCTGCTCTGATGGCAATATCAATCTAATGAAGTGAAGTGAGGAATGATGATGCAGCCTCAGACGGTCTGGTGCCATCCCATAGAAGGGGCATGAGAATTACAAATAAGAGAAATATTCTGATTGCAACAGGCGGAGGACGCAGTGGGCGTAACAATCAGGTGCAATCAGATGATAAGTGCTTGGTTAAGAGTTTTTATGAGTTTAATTCGAAGAGAAAGATGGGTTTATGGGAGGTGGTTGGATTTAAACAAGATAATTTCCTACATTGTGTCTCTAAAAGTGTTGATGATAATAACAGTATTCAATCAATAGTCTTTTTATTAGAAGCACTTGTAATTAGTTAGATCTTGTTTTTTTTCCTTATAAATAACTAACATAATTACACTGTGCCGCACTATATTAGCTACAGTGCAGAGAAGATTTTTGAGTAGGACTCAGTCAGTGATGCTGGACTGCATTTTGACAGCAACCTTCAAAAGCTAGTTATGAGTCTATAATTTATCCTTAAGGCCGACTCACGATCAGCGAGTGGCAGAGCTGGCTGGAGAACTAGGCGACTGTAACTTACTGCTAACGGGCTAGCCAGCCAGGACATGCTAACGCTAAACAGTAACAATAAGTCTGAGCCTCTTTCTTTTTTCTCCTGTGCCATTCACTAGCCTACTATACATAATTTATTTAGCCTTATTGGTATACTTTTATTAATATGCTGCTTGCTAACTTCCATAAAGCAAAGAGAAGTTTCTTTTCTCAAGCTGTCTGACCTTCAAGCCTGTATGAGTCCCACGTTTGTGCTCATCTAAGTTCAGTGCTACTGTCTCTTTAGTCTTGTTCTTGTTTATTCTTTACTTTCAAACTTACATTTTGTATCCAACCGAAGTTGAAATAGTGTATTTTAACTAACACTAATAGTATTTAAGCTAATGAGTTTGCTCACTGCTTCCCATCTGTTGGGTAGCGAGCTTGTTTGCTTGGGTGTAAGACTTTCTTATTTCTTCTTTTTCTTCTTTTTCTTTTACGTTCCCTAAAGGTAAGTTCTGTGAATATGGCCAAAGTTGAATTTGACACAACATTTGCATTATTTAAAGTACTAATTCTTATGAAAAATGTAGCCTAGAGACACTTTTCTCAACTTTTCTCTTATGCGAGCTCCCTCTAGTTGTACATGGAGGAGTCCGAGATACATTTATCGGAAATTAAATGAGTTGATTTAAAAAAAATAATTAAAAGGTAATATTATTAAAATACTGCAGAATTTTGGATTAGAATAATTCAACTGAAATGTAATTACAATAGTTTTGATCCTACCTGTAATATTTTTGTTTCTTGTTGAACTAAGCACAAGTGCTAGTGGCTACTTCCTTAAGCAGCACCGCTGAAGCGTCCACCGCACCGGCTAACGATAGCAGCAAATGGTGCAAAAACAGTAAACTGAATAGAACCGGCCTATGCTACTGTATTTTAACATCCATCATAATGGTGGTATTTGAAGACTAATATTTCTCGTCTGTGCGTTTATCTGTCCGACTCGAATCACAATACTTAATGCAACACACAGATTTGATTGGCTTGAGTAGTGCTGTAAAGGCTAGAAAAGCTGCGCCGTTGAAAAAAGAGACGCTCCGTCAAAATGTTGGTTGGTTTAATGATCTCTGAGCTGGGCAACAAGGAAAACACATTTTGGTCACTTTGCTAACAAGGGGTGACGTCATCCCTCTTCAGATCACCGACTGCTTATGACTTGATTAAGCCTGCATTTTCTCCCATCTCAGTTTCCAAGTCTTAAGATCGTGTGACCACTCTGTCAACGCCATATTAACTTCTGTCATATTACATCACTTATTAAGTTGCTAAAACTGCTAATATCAGTCTCACAGAGGACGTAGATCGGTAAGCGCTTACATTAGTCTCGTGGAGGCTGTGACCTGCTTTGGGTCTCAGCCTATAGATTGAGAAACTGGACTCTGACGTGATGAATGCACGCTGCTGTGGAAGAGTGATGAGCCAGTTCCTGACTGCACTAGCTCAGGGTAATCTGGTATGATACACACACACACACACACACACACACACACACACACACACACACACACACACACACACACAGTGATGTCAGAGTGATTAAATCACTAATAGCTTGCGGAGGAGACGATGTGACTCACACAAGCTCTCCATCGCAACTCACATCTCTCACCCTCCCTCTCAGTACTCTTTCCAATACAGTTCTTCTTCTTCTTCTTCTTCTCTCCATCTGAATCCATTTAGCTCATTGTCTCCTTCATTGTTCTGTCCCCCCATTTTCCCCTCATTTCGCCGTCCTTTCCTCCTTTATCTTCCTCCGACTCTCCTCCTCTCCACCCTGTATTATTCTGCCCTGATCTGCCCCTCTTTCCTCCACATCCATCTGTCTCTCACTCATTCTTCCTCTCCCTTATTAATCTGTCTTTTTTGCCCTCCACCTCAGCTAACATCCATCTTATCGCTGTCGTCTCCTCACTTTTATTCTTCCCATCGCAGATATCTTCCCTGTCTCCCACTTCATTTTACAGGATGATATATCATCCCTCGCCGTCTTATCGTTCACCCATCCGTTCCTTCTCACCTCTTTTGCTCTCTCTTTTGCTGCATCGCTTCTTCTTACTGCTTCATCGTTTGCCCTCCATCTTTATCACCGTTCACTTTATCATGGTGCCTCCGTCTTTCCTTTAAATTCTCTCTTGTTCCTCTTTTTTCTTGTGCGTTTCCGTGTGTGAATATTAACAGCAGGTGTGTGTTTTTAGTAAGCTTAAGAGAGGTCAGCACAGGCCAGACTTGGTTTTGGTTTGGGGGTTTGGGCTAGGGTCTGGGTTTTGGGGGAATAGGTTCGAGTTTGGGGGTTTGAGGTTTGGCCTATTGGGTTTTGGGTTTACGTTAGGATTTGGGGGTTTGGGCTAGGGTTTAAGGGTTTCGGTTAGGGTTTTTACTCACTCACCTTTTCCTTTTATAAACAGTTATTAGTATACTTCATTTCTTGTGACCATTGATGTGCCACAAACACATAAATAAAAGCCAATAAAAGCTTTGTGCACGGGGTTTTATTGGTCAGTGAACACAAATGGAGGAGAGACGGAAGGTGAAGGGTGAACTGGAGAGAGAAAAACAAACTGAAGGAGAGACACATTTAGAAAATCTCTTGCATTGTGCTCAGAGAGTGCACGCATTTATTTTAGTGCAGACAGAATGAGGAGACACAGGAGGAAGACGAGGAGGAAGAAAACCTTGTTCTTTCGAGGTTTGACTGGCATTCTTTTAATTATATCACCTCGTTGCACTGTTTTTCCTGCAATGGCACCCAATTGGAGATAAGCACTACCGACTATTTATCTCAATATGCCTGACTCCTACTATTTGCATAACAGTACTGGATGGAGAGGCTCAATGATTCACATTTTCTTTCCCAGATTTTAAGAAAATTTGCGCTAAATTTGGATGAAAACTTGCCTATAGCCATACCTGGCAACCTGCGCTGTAGCCAGAGCCGAGACATAAGCATTATGTTGTTGTCTGACTGGACTAGTTCTTTAAAAAGCTGTTGTTGAACAAGAAATAACATCACAAACTTCCTCTTTTCATTCATTCAATTCAGCTATAATATACAGCACCACTTGATGCACAGTAATATTATTTGTGTCTCTTTCTCTTTCCTTGCTCTAATTTCCCCTGATGGCCGGTGATAAAATCCTCTCACCACCTCCAGCTTATAAACACACTTGTGCAGGTATTGTGAGTGATAGATAGACAGCCGAACGACGGGGACACAGGAGGAGGGCGCAGGTGTCAGAGAAAGATGAATAGGTTCAGGAACAGGCAGTAAATGAGAACACAGGAGAGAAAGAGAGACGAATGGACTGAGGAGGGGGGGCGAGACAGAAAGACGGAGACGGAGTCGCGGTGGAAAGAGAGACGGATGAATTGCTGGGAGAAAAGACGAGAGGGAGAGGAAAAGGGCAGGTGGAGGTGGGAAGATAGAGAATGAGAGCAAGTGATGGCTGGAGGGATGGAAGTAAAACAAGCAGGATGAGAGAGGAAGGAGCGATGGATGATGAGAATGGCTCGCGTTCGGTGAGGCCAACTGTTGGCACCCTGGGTGGAGGAGAGGGGGATGACGGGACGGAAAGAGGAAGAATGAGTGAGAGAGATTGAGGGGAGGGAAAAAGGAGAGTGGTAATTTTTCCTGTGCCAGGGGCAGAGAGAGAATTAGAGTGTGTGTTTGTGAGTGAGACCCTTTGGCAGGCAGCCGAATGCGAGGTTGGCAGCGGTTGGCATGGCGATATATATATCCCCACTGCCTGAAGGCTCTCACCTTGAGCCGCTAATGCCAGTCCATCAAACCAAGTGTCATTACACACATACTAGGCATTGTCTACATTTGTGAGGACCACTGCTGACTGCATACCAACTACTAACCTTTATCACACAGTGGCCACTACAAACTCAAATAGTCTTTAGACCGACTGAACTGTAGTTTAAACTGTGTAGATCAAGGCTGGACTACCAACCGGGCAAAAAGGGCAACTGCCCCATGGCCCAGGAGCTATAGAGCCCCTTGTGCTCCAGGCTTTACTGTGTATGTCAAGAGATTTACGCCTATTCTGATGCATTTAGAGTGGCCCTCACCATGCACATGCAGTCAACCTTGGGTCAGGTAGTTTTACAGCTGAACTGAAACTGAAGGGTCTGTCTGCTCATTTATTTTAAGTTCTCTGACTCTGATTTGCCCTCTCATATGTCATTTCTGGATAAAAGTACTCTGAAAGATAATTTACCAGCCCCTCCGTCTTTATTTTGTGCTTCTTTAAGTGATTGTTTAACTTTTACTTATAACATCCTTCTTATTAATTAGTAAAATAAGGAAAACTGACAAAAAAAGAAAAGAAAAAAGGAATCACGCACAGCCGAGCAGCTCAGTTTTGCCCCAGGGCCCCCTGGCAGGTTATTATGGCCATGCAAAGTTTGCAAAGATACCAAATACTTCAGGCTAAGTTTAGGGGAGATTGGTATGAACCGATGCACAATGCAGCCCTAAAGAAAGTGGAGTCTTGGTTTTACATACTGTATTTCACTCAAGCTGATAAAGAATATATACGACACTAAACCTAACGCGGTTACAACCAACATGGAGGCAACTGAAACAGATTTTGTCCGTGTGATATGACATTCTTCAAACAGCTTGGTTCTCCATGGCAGCCCCCTTATTTGACCAGAACATAAATATATGATGAGAATCAATGAAACATACATGAGAACAGACGAGATGAGAGAGAGAGAGAGAGGGAGAGAGAGAGGGGGAGAGGGAGAGGAGGAGGAAGGGGGGTGGAAGAACAAGGGATGACAACAGAAGAGGAGGAAGGACAAGTGCCTGTCGCTCATTTACCCTCTTTGTCTGTTTGTCGTCGACGCCGCTTGTTAATCGCCATTTTTTCACCCACGATAAAGATGGAGAATGGAGAAGGAGTAGTTAAAATGAAGTTATGTCTTACTGTTTTGCTGTTTATCTGCGTGTTTCTGTCTTTTTTTCCCATTTTTACTCTTTCAATCTGTCATGTAACCTCTTTCACTCACTGCATCTTTGTGTTTGACTTTAATCTCTCAACCTGCTGGTCCCTGTTGACCGATCCATCCCTCAACGCTCATTGGTTTCTTTCACTCGCTTGTATTTCCCTTATTCTGCAATTCCAATTTCTCTTTTTTGTTTTGTTTCTTCCTCTTCTCGTGCATCCTCGTTTCCATCCATCTCTCCGTGCATCTCTCCCCTAATATATAATTGAAAGCTGCTAAAAGGGTTTGCAGTCGGGGAGGCGAGCGGAACCGACAGCCGTAACATTTGAACAACATTTTCTGAAATGCAACAACAACGTCGGGAGAGCAGGGTGGCCATTATGTGTCTTGGTCATCACCATGGCAACCGTCCGATGACAGCTTCAAGGTGCAACACTGTCAAGAATCTGAGATTGATCTCTGTGCAGTATGCTGGTGTGTTATATATATATATATGTTGTTGTAGCATTCCAAGAGTTTCATTTGCCATGTTTTCTTGTTCAAGAAAAAGCTTTAACGCTGCAGCTGCGAAGCCAATAGACTTTTTTTTTTCAAACACAGGTGATACAGTAGCTGTGAAAAAGCGCCTTCAGTTTTAACTCACTTTTCACACCATAACAGCTGCCTGTTGGGAGGAGGAAATGAATCACTTACTTGTGAATGTATAACAATTATTGTTATACAAGTTGTCACTGTTTTCTTATCTTTTTCTCACGTCATCCAACACTGAACCGAGAATGCAAAATGGCTGACACACAACACAAGCTGTTACATAAACTATTACATAAAGTCAAAGCGTTTGGTCAGACCCATGACCCATGATGAATGGGCCGCATCAAACACAACTCTCGGCTGACTCACAGATTCGTGCACTCTCATGAGGTCAGGCGATTCCCTTCGAAGGCGAACTGTGATTCCTCTGTACCCAGAACCCTATGGTGGTGTCAGGCCTCTTTTCTCACGTCTTTAAACGAGGGCAAACTGCCACGCAAGTGAGTGAGTCTGAGTTGATGGCCCGGCTGTCTCATATTATTGAAGTCATTAGCCTCAAATCTTCAGCTGAGCCTTCAATCCCAAATCTCCATACTATTATCAAATACTTTGTATTTAAAGGGGCACTATGTAGTTTTGGAGAAGAAATTCAAACTCAGAATTTTAACATTTACAATACTAATGAGGTAATAATACAAACTCAGAAATGTTTATTTTTTCCATAACTGAATAAACAAGCTGTTCTCAGAGGAAAATAAGGTCCCAGAACACTGTTTGAAGCTAGAAAGGTGGCAGGGTCCGCCACATATAAACAAAGTTAAACAGGGTGGAATTGTGTTTGTTTATTAAGTCATGAAGCTAAAAAGACAGTTTGTTCATTCAGTATGTTTAGGCTTCAAAAAACAATCAATGAAAATCTTTCTCTTCTGATTATAATTTCTTCCCCAAAACTACACACTGCACCTTTAATATGCAAAATAGAAAAGGGTGTTAATAAAGTGTGCCTACCTGTGAATGTGTTTCTGTTACGAACACAGCTATAAGAACTTTAGAGCCACATGCGAACACACACACACACACTCTGCGGCGATATAAAACTTGATCTACAGCCCGCCTGATTCTGTTGAGGCTTTTCAATCAACAACACACTTTTGTCGACCTTTTTTGCACTCTGCCGCCATCTTTTTCAGTCTATTTCTGGTGGTGTGAGTTCTGTGCTCGGTGAACGTAGTATCTGTGTGTCTGTGTTTCGTGTTACGAACACAGCTGACAAATGCAGAGGCTGTTCAGTAAACACAAATTCACTTCTCTTCCCTCGTTTTTGGCCATTTTGCATATTTCCTTTAATTTTTAATGCCCTGCTTCTTCATTTTTCTCCCTCTTATAAACTGTAAAGTGCAGTCGCGTCCTCACGAGATCCTCGCCGAGAAACACATCACACACGGCTGTGAGAGAAAGAGAGGTGGAGGCATGCATGCGTTGTCACTTAGGACATCAGAGCAGCAGCGACAAGCGGCATTTTCCTCCTCTGCTGTTTGACAAACATATTTCTTAAAAATGACAAATATCTGCAGATTACAGCTGTCTGTTCTTTGTCACCCTGCGCCAGAGGCAGTAATGGCCTTGTGCAGCATCATTACCACGGTACCAGCAGGGGGGCACTTAAGTTCATTTGCATTTTATTTCTAACACTTAACAATTACTGTGTGCTCCAAAAAACTGCCAGGTGACATCTGCGAGCAAGATGGAGCCCCGTGAAAACACCAAGTGCTCCTCCTACAGTGCGATGCATCATGCTGAAAAAGGAGGCACGGCCACACGGAGCTGTTGTCTTCATTGTTAAACAACCACCGTTGCTAATGAACATCTATGTACATGACTCAGACGAGAATGTTCACAGACGGGTTCATGTTTTAAATGTACGTTTAGTCACGTTTGCTTCCTTCCTCGCTCTCTGACTCTCTTCTGGGTTGGACATTGTTGGAAATGGACAGAGGTCTAGTAGTTTTTAAGACATTCTGATATAAAAATGTGAGATAATCTTTGAGTTTAGGCGACTAAAACCACTTTGTTAAGGTTACATAAAGATTGTGGTCATGGTAAATAATAAATATACTATAAACAAGCCACAATTCATAGAAAAAATCGAGTGACTAATGCTCGTATTTCCTCGTAGATCCAGCGTATTGTCACACATCACACACGTTCTTCTGCAGTGATAGTTAATAACTCATACTCATTGCAAATACATGCAAATGAAGCATGTTTGAATCAAGAGGCAGGGAGATGGAGAGGAGCTGCGGGGGATAAATGATGATCAGGGGAAATATAAAACTGTGTTTACGCTCATGCAAGTGTGCAGATTGTCTGTTACGCTGCTGCCACTCTCCATGTGTGTGTGTGTGTATGTGTGTGTGTGTGTGTCAGCTCCTATCTGCTCTGCTCTACTTATAACCCAATGGGAGAGGTAGTAGTAGTGCTCGCATGCCTTCTCAGCTGAGTCCGACCTTCATGTGGGCGACGGGATCAAGCCTCGTCAGTCCGGCGGAAATCACAGCCCTGTTTTTCTTCCTTCTTCCTCTTTCTTACTTTTGTCTTTTGCCATTTTTCTCTTCTTCTGTCTCCTATTTTCTTTTGGTCTCATCATCTACCTTTGATTTCTCTTCTTCTGTCAAATCTTTTTCCATCTTTCTTCCTTGTTTTACACTTGACTTTTTTCTCCGCTCTTCTATCCCTTTTTTCAGTTCTACTCCGAGCGGATAACAGTCTAGTAGCTCCTCTGGATTACAGCACAGTGTGTGTGTGTGTTAATGTATGCATGATGTGATTTGTGACATAACTTAATCCTACACAACTTGATGCAGTTGGGAGGCATTAGCATGTGCATATGTGACTGATCTGAAGACAGACTTAAGCATGTACAATATATGAGGTATATAAGCGGCTGTGTGTATACTGTATACGTGTGTGTGGTGGGGGTTGATACTCTTCTTCATGTCTTTCTGGCTTCAGGGTTTCCATGCCAACCATACATCCTCCATACTGCCCATTAGTGTTTCAAATTCTAACACCCGTCCTCCGTTCCATCTTCTTTGGCTCCTCTCGCTCTTCTTCTTCTTTTCCGTACAGAGGCTGTTTATGCAGCAGGTCGACATGTTGGAATCTAAAAAGGGATTCACAGCTGGATTTATGTTTTTCCGTCGAGGTGTTCCGGCTGTTCCACCACACAGCAGAAACCTCCTATGTAGCAATTGAATTATAGTTTAATTTACAGCTCCATGCATTGATTTGCCCCGCACCATTGATACATGAGACGGATGTGTCATCCATTAACAAGTCACGTGCATTTTAAAATTGCATCTACAGTACAGTCGTGTCAAAACAGAAGCAGAAAGATGCTTAAAGGTACAATATGTATGTATTTTAGTTGAAAGCATTCGAAAATGTATTAACATCCTGTGTGATGTCTCAGGTGAATAACAGCATCATGTTCACAGCGATCGTCTGACAGTTCTCACTTACGTTCCCTGATGGACTCTGTAATGTTGTACTGGCTTCTTACCTCTTAATTATGATTGTCTGAGTAGATCAATCCAATTTTTTTAACCTAAGTTTACCCAAAAATAGCATCTGTAGCAGCTACGCCATGTAAACAAACCCCATCTATGCCAGCAGCTATGGCAGATTAGTTCCCGGAAAATACCCTGAACTCAAAGTTTCAAAGCCGTGTTCGATGCAGTTTGAAAATCTTCGCAAAAAGGTGACAATTTCAGTTTCATTTGGACTCATGTGGAGTCCTAAGAGGTGAGAATGTAGTGGAAAGCTCATGAAGTCCTGGAAAGAAATCTTTTTCCTATGATAACCTTTTGTTGGAGACCCAGACAGTGTCATCCATGTGTTATTTCAAGTGTCACAAGGTCACCTGTGTCCTGACTATATTGGATTTCCCTTGTGAGCCACAGGGGAAACCTCTATCTTTTCTTTTTCTACAGTTTCTTCGCCCTTGCCCTTTCTTCTCTCTCTTCATATCTCATATCTCGCCTGCTTCCACATCTTCTTGTGTCCTCCGTGTCTTACCTTTTCCTATATCCCAGCATGTTCCTCCTCCTCTCCCATCTTCTTCTGTCCCTCTCCCCGAACCTCAAATCATCTCATGAAACGATCCATCTCTGCCATCCCACTCACTCACCAGAGATGCAACTTTATTACTCACCACAGCTGGAGACCACTTAACACGAGTGTGTACGTGGGAGAGACAGAGTGTGTGTTTTGTGCTGTTCCGCGTTATGTGTTCCATGATATCATTAAGAGGGGTAATATCTCTCCCCTTAAGAGCTTTTTATCTCTCCGGCTCTCTCTCTGTTGGCCTCCCTCAAATTGTTTTGTTTGTGTTGCCTCCACTCAGATGAAGAGCTGAACGAAGGATTTCTCTCAGCCTACCTGCTCCTGTAGAAGAAGTGTGTGTGGGTGTGTGTGCGACAGCCAGAGACAAATTCAGACCAACGCGCATCATTTGATCTGCTGTACATTTTTGCCTTCCTGCACTTTGTACTATCTATAAACACTAAGCAGCTGCTGTCGCTCAGAATCACTCTAAGTCCAGTGTTAGTTAGCAGTTTTCATACTGATTTACTTTTGAAGTCCTTCCTGATAGTGTGACAGTAGATAGTGTAGAGCTGCACTTATATATTTGACATTTTTGTTATTGGATTATCAGCATCACAGTTAAGTTACACAAAGTCAAAGTTCAAGCAAGGTTGTTGAGTTACCAGCCTGCGGTTCGAAGTGCAGTGATGTATCTGCTACTGTCATTATCAGTCATTATTTGAAGGGATATCTTTTTAAGTTAGCATGCTAACCAGCTAGCCCTTAGCTGCTGATAGTCTGTTAGGAAACATCCCCAACGCTGCCCCGGTGCTCTGAGCTCCCAGTCCGGGCAGAGTCAGCGAATATAACATATAACAACAAGCGTAGCATACTGTAATGTGATTATGATTTCACGAGCTACAGGTCCTTTCCCTTCAAGCCTGTCTCTAAATATCCTAATGTGCTGTCCTCTGTTTCCTCAAAGGTTAGAAGAACTGTAGCCGACTGAGCTTCTCTCCTTTTTGGACTATAATCAAATTACTGTAATCCAGTTTTCTTCTATTACAATAACAGTTGTTAGGTGAAGGTCTTTCGAAGACACGCGTCCTCCTTCTCATCTCTTCTCCATATTTCTCACTTTCTTTTAAAGCAACGGCTTTGCAGCTCGCATTGTTGTTTGAGTTTTTCCTCTCTTCTGACTATAAACTTTTTATGTTCTCACTTTTACTTTGTGTGCGTGTGTGTGAGGGAGAGGTGGATAGATTTAGAGCTTCTGCTTGAAGCTGAAACGGTAAAACTAAAGTGTGCATATAAATCAACCTCACTCAAGAAAATGAGTTGTTTGCTGCCGCAGTCCTCTAAGATGCTCTCTCTCACGCTCACATGCTCACAGCCTCTAAAAATATTGCAGGAAAACACACACACACACACACACACACACACACACACACACTCGCGAACAGACGGCTTCCAGTTGTTGTAAATCAAAAGTAAGAGCTGGAGCCAGGAGAAAATGGAAAGAGATGGAGACAGAGGTATAAAAGTCTGTGTCCATTAAGTAATGCGATGAGGTCTCAACTAATCAAAATGTCACTCAATCATTCACTTCTATAAGAACTTTAGAGCCACATGCGAACACACACACACACACTCTGCGGCGATATAAAACTTGATCTACAGCCCGCCTGATTCTGTTGAGGCTTTTCAATCAACAACACACTTTTGTCGACCTTTTTTGCACTCTGCCGCCATCTTTTTCAGTCTATTTCTGGTGGTGTGAGTTCTGTGCTCGGTGAATGTAGTATCTGTGTGTCTGTGTTTCGTGTCAGACCGCTGACAGACCAGGGCTTTGAGGTTACTGTCTGACAGAGGAAAAGTCTGGGGAGCAGGTGTCAAAAAGTAACAAGGTAGAAATATAGAGAGAAGACAAGACAGAGGGAGCCGGAGTGAGGAATCTAGTAATGTATTGCATTAAGGATTATATCCGTCGGAAGCCAGCAGGGATTCAATACTGACAAGTTTACAGCCCATGTGTTTTCCCCACAATTGTGATTCTATTTGTCAATTGGTTATTGTATGGAACGCTGAAGCAGTTTTCAGAATAATAAATGTAAGTAGATTTCATGAACTCACAGAAGGCAGGAGCATAGTTTTGTCCGGTACATTTTTATTGCATCTTGATGGGAACTTGTTTGGATTCTGGCTAGTGAGCTTATTAAGGAAAGGTAATGCTGCAGATTCACAATCAAATTGTATCCTACCCAGTAGAGAAGAATTCTCCTAGTGGGAAAAATACTGAAAAACAAACAGTACAGATCTCTCAGGACGAGCTTGGCAAAGTTTTGTTGGTTTGAACCCAAGCAAAGCATATTAAACATCAATGACTGCAGCTCTGGTTGAACATACTTGCGCATCTGAGAGATTAACTTTGTCGGGCTTGGGGGGGAACTCATGCCCACCAGTGGGGTCACTTGTGAATTTGAACGAACGAGGTAATTTTGCGCATTTGAACAAAACAAACAGTCTACAGTCATCCTAGCAGCTCTGTGAGGCTGTAAGTGTAAACCTACTGTGACATCACCTATTGGTTTGAAATCAGTGGAGCTGCCCACCACTGCCCATTAGAAAGAATGCAAGTTTAAGGCTCCTTTTGCATTGGGTTTACTTTTGAGCCCCAGAAGCTTCTTCCATATTTCATACAGCGGTGCTAAATTCTCACATTAGCGTGCTAACTTGCTCAGGGGGGCAGCATATCACCAGAGGAACCGCTAACTGCTTCTTACTGTAGCTGCCGTTAGTTAGTAAGGGCACTCGACCGTGCAGCTAGCGCTTGTATTCGCTGACTCTGCCCCGGATTGGGAGCTCGGAGCACCGGGTCAATGTAAGTGTTGTTGACTATCACCTCTTGAGGAACAAAATGGCTAGGGGCTAGCTGGTTAGCATGCTAAAGCCAGACTGTCATAAACTGTTTCATGTCCACACAAGCACCCAAACGCTCCATTTTAACTGAGCTAAGAAGGTGCCAAACGCCTAATACTTTATATCAATTATAGTTAGGTTCACATGTATAATTGAAGACTGATGATGGACTGAAACCTCCTGTGACCGTGAGCAGAATGAGCTGTTTATAGAAATGAATGGATGGATGAATTACTAATGAAAAGGGGGAAGGAAGAATTATGTTTATGTGAGGACAGAAGAAAAGATCAGTGAGACAGAGAGAAGAGTTAAAGATGGGCCTTAAAGAGAAGTGATGGGGGCTGAGATAGAGATGGAGAGAGAGGGCACAGATGGGAGTGCTGCTACAGCCAGCACCAACTATGAATAATGAAAGCACTTCAGTCAGTGTGTGTGTGTGTGTGTTTGTGTGTTTGTGTGTGGGTTGTCAGCAGGTGTAAATAGGCTAAATTAATGCATGCATATGTTTATGAATGTGCAAAGTGTTCACCAGGAGCGTGTTTCCATGCATATCACTGTTTTTGTACGTCAAGCTGAATTGTTTGCGTGTTTGTGAATTTGTGTGTGTGCGTACGGCTTCAGTATTACTAGTGAAAGATGAGTGCATGCGGGGGTGGCTGGCTGTCTGTTCATACAAACCACAATCTGTGTAATGTGCATGATGTGCAACATGACAGGCATTATGTGTGTACACATCCACTGTGCATGTGTGCATGTCCCTTATCATTGTAGATTATAGGATTTGTCTGTGGTTGTATATGCAATGAGTATTGTAATCCGTCACTGCACGTGTGTGTGTGTGTGTGTGTGTGTGTGTGTGTGTGTGTGTGTGTGTGTGTGTGTGTGTGTGTGTGTGTGTGTGTGTGTACTCTCGTCCCCCTGAGTGAACTCACTCGGTGTGTATTGAGTCGTAACCCTTCACAGCTCAGTAGAGTCCATGCATTACTCATACTCCTCTTTCAACCTCTTTCTGTCTCTCCGTCTCTTTCTTCTTTTTCACTCCTTCCCTCTCTTGCCTCCTACCCCTCAATGTGCGTCTTTTTTTTAATGTTCACAAAGTCTCTTTTTCCTCCCTCCAACCCTGCTGTTCCTCTGTGCCTCCCTTTGTACTGTTACCTTCGTCTTTCTTCCTCCATTTCACTGTCACTTGACAGTTAGCTGAGCCAGTCCCCTTAGTTACCGTTGCTGCACTTGTCAGTCTTTCTATTCTAGCACGACACATGCAGTTTACAGTGATTAAGATGGCAGATCTGCCATAGAAAATCTTTGGAACAATGGGTCCTTTGTTGTAGAGACAATTAGACAAAAGCGGCTTCTAATTTCTAGCCGAAAACGGCTAAAATGAAAACTGGCACTGGAATTTATCACCTAGCTAGCTAATTTAGCTACCATTAATTCAAAGTGTTGGCCAAAAGCCACTGACAGCATTATGAGCGGACAGAGCTGACAAGTGAAGCCAATGCAAAAGTTCCTTAAATCTGCTTTATATCTAATTGCCAGGAGGGGGCGACTCCACTGGTTGCAAAAAGAATAGCTTTTAAGCTTATGAGAAAATGACCCTACTTCTCACTTGATTTATTACCTCAGGAAACAGTTTCCTAATGAATTTATGGTCTCAAATGCTACTTTCAAGTCTTCTACAATACAGCATGTTGCTCATTTTGTAAATTGTGGTCCAATTTAAACTAAAATAAAATGTAGGTACTTAACGGCAGACCACACTCATATTTTTTGGTCTTGTCCTACCTTGAAACCTTTCTGGACTGAAATGCAAGCGGCCATTAAGAGCATATTAAGAGTCAATATCGAGTTCACTTCTCTCTCTGTCTATTTAGGAAACGTACCTAAGAAACTGGGTATCACAGACAAATGTTTACTCAAAATTCTCATGGTAGCAAGCAAGAAGGTAATAACAAGGTGCTGGCTTCTTAAAGAGACTCCCACCCTTAATATAATGGATAAATGTTGTAAACAACATATACAGTAGGGAATGTATGCCATTTAATTTAAGCCTTCTCAGCTTCACCCTCGCTCCTGGCTCCAAAAAAACAAGATGGTGACGACCATAAAAATGATTAAAAATCAAGATATTACAGGCAGATGACTGGAAATGATTAAAGAAAAGAAGCCAGCGCTGTGTTTTCCTCTCTTGTTTCACATCTGACCAAACAATATCTTCACATCGTTTCCAACATTGTTGAGTGTTGGCCGCTCAGCCTGTTGTGATGCTGGAAATAGCAAATCCAGCCAGTTTCATCCACTGTTGCCGTGACAGCTCACCAATGAGAACAACGCGCTTCCACTTCTGCACACCTCCATCACTCTTTCACAATGCTCTCCTGCCTCCTGTTTTTCTCTGTTGATCCGAAGCCTATTTGTGGTGGCAGAGTCAACATGGCTGACAGTGAAGCATATGATGACACAACCAGGTGGGAATGAACACTCTCTCTTCCTCTCTGCCTGTGACATACAGATGTAGTGTTGAGATAAAGATTATATACTCTGGGTGAAACAGACCAGAAAGGGGCCAAACTGATGTGCTCTCCATTGGACCAAGGCTAATGCACGGCCTGGGATGTTCTACAATTAGTATGGATTTTCTCATTTCGAGGTTTCATTTATTTATGCAGACATTATCTGCCAATGCCAAAAGATGCATTCTAGAAAAATCTATTACACAGCAGTGAAAAACTTTTTGAACTTTATAAACTGGGTTATGTTCAGTGGTATTGTTCGCTAGTGTGAAGGAAGTACAATTTTTCTTCCTCCCGCAAGTTGTGGGAGACTTTGACACTGAACATGAAGGTTCACATCCTGTATGTGTTTGAGTTGAGGCAATAAAAGCACTTTGGCTTCAGTTGAAGAAAGATCTTGGCTTTTGTTAAATGTTAATGAGGTAAACACATTGTTTCTAGTGTTGCAAGTCACTTTTTACTCTTCCATTATTCAACTAACACCAGAATCCTTCCCTCAACTTAAACTAAGTGCTTTGAGAGTATGAACATAACCATAAAAAACTTGAATAGTCACTTGTGCTATCAGTTTGAGTCGGTAGCATATTAAGAGTATTCTTAAAGGTGCACTATGTAAGAATTTTGGTTTAAAACTAAAAAAATAACTAAATAAATTATCAACAGGATGTGAAGAAACAACAGCTTTGAAGTTATTTCAAAGACGTCTATGTATTGTGTTACAGGGATTTCTACTGAAGTTAGCATGCTAACCAGCTAGTCACATTCTACCTCAATAGGTGATAGTCCGATAGTAAACAACACCTACAATTCCCCGGTGCTCCAAGCTCCTAGTCCGGGAGGAGTCAGCTAATACGACTGCTAGCTGAACTGAGCGGTTACTCTACTGATATGCTGCCCCTAGTGGTTTGAATTCAACAGCTGGCCAATTCTTACATACTGCACCTTAAGGTGGTCCTGTTAGGTCCTGTTGAATTCATACTCCAAACAGATAGGGGGCAGCTGCCGTTAGCTTGTAGGCTAAGTTCAACATGAAAGCTAGCAGTCGTATTAACTGACTCTGGTCGGAGCTCAGAGCACTGGGGGAGTGTTGGGGATGTTCACTATCAGACTATCACCTCCTGAGTTACAAAGTGGCTAGGGGCTAGCTGGTTAGCATGCTAACTTCAATGGATATCCTTGCAAGATTATACGTAAGACTTTGACATAACGTCAAAACTGTTTTCAAAACATATTGCACCTTTAAAGCATAGGATAGGAAATGAATGTGCCAATTACTTTTCGCAAAAGCACTTTTCTTGAACTGTTATATTCACTAATATGCATTTTTTCCAATTAGTACAGTGAAGTTAATGAAAAGAGTTTAATCAAAGTTCAAATTGAATTACACTCAGTCTCTAAATACATCTGGTAACAGTGTCATCTCACCTTTTCTGTCAGTCTTCTAAGACACTTCTCACATGCACTCATATCTTCACAACTTTTTCTTTTTTCGATGTACTCGTGGTGCACGTCAAACTCTTTGCAGTACATTTTCAGGCTTCCTCCTGGGTGCTCCTAATTAAAAAATGTCCCAACCGTACTGCTCATTGCATCACTTCACTGTCAACTGTAGAAACATATTATTAAGGAACTGACAGGAAGTAAAGAGCTTCATATAATGTCCCAATGAGCAGCTTCAGCTTGGGCTTTGACCTTCATATCTGCAGAGGCTCCTCATCATTTTCAGCCAGACAAAACAGAGGAGCGCAAATTTAATTATGTTGGTTTTTTTGGGATGTATCTCATTTGTTACTTCAGGTTAGCTAATACCATAGTTTTGATATTAATAAGGATCACCTAGCAGTCCTTACCCACACAGCAGAACTGCCCTCTTGTCTGATTACAGCCTGACGGGGTGAGACCTTCACAGTTTTAATAGACTCCTCTAAAGACACTCTCTTATTACGAGGGAGAGCGTGAAGCTGAAAAGGTTAATTATGTGGAATACCCTCGCTGAGACTCATCTCTCTCTCCGCTTTTTAACAGGAAGATCATCGAGGTGAAGATTATTGATGATGAGGAGTACGAGAAGAACAAGGCCTTCACCATCGAGCTGGGAGAGCCTGTTCTGTTGGAGATAGGCCAGAAACACGGTGGGTGTCTTGGTGTGTTTTTTTGGGCGTGTGGAGGAGAGGAAACAGGAACAAGATTGACAGACTGAATCTTTATTTAACCGCCAGATGAGTCTCAGGAATCCTGCACACCTATCTCTTTGTAAACAGGGTGAGACCTGCATTGACTGCCTGAAATCTTCGATCCGAACTCCAGAAACACTGGGCTCGAGCTATGAGCTACTTCCTTGTCACATTATGTCAAATCACACAGATAACAGGGAAACCAGACTTATCACAGTCAGTTTGGCCCACTTCATTGCCATATACATACATACATACAGTATATAAATAGACATTAAGCTTCTATTTTTGTTTCTGAAATCACGGCACTCCGTAAACAAGCTGCTAGACTGAACACAATGTGCAGTTCATTGCTGGTTCCTTTCTCAGACGCAGCTCTGCCCTGTCATCTCCTATTATCTGAATCCACACAGCTCCGAAATCCACGAATCTAAAACATCTAAGCCCCTCAAGTTTTTTAAGAATGTAGGAAGCTTTAGTCGAAAAGGCTGATTACAGCGGGCGGACCGCTAATCTCTGGCAGGTAACTCAAGGCTAGAGAACCATCGCTGCAAGTCAATAAGAAGTTCCTTGGTCGGCTTTGACATTTCTGTTTAAATTAAATACAGCAAGGTTGAAAGTTTGCAAGATAAAAGAAATCTGGAGTTACTTTTCTACTGTCATTTCACTTTTTTAGACACATTTTCTTTCTTTCTTTCCTTCTTTTTCTTTCTTTCTTTCTTTCTTTCTTTCTTTCTTTCTTTCTTTCTTTCTTTCTTTCTTTCTTTCTTTTTCAAAATTGTACTTAAGTACAGAACTTGAGCAAATGTACTTAGTTACATTCTGCCACACTGGTTCTCAACTTGGTGTTCATCTGCCTCACACGGATAAATATGAGGGGAAAACATCAACTGGACATAAAACTATAAAATGATATATATGTTACACAAAATATCTGATCTTTTCTTTTTTTCTAGTATTTTATTCAATATTTTTACCCTCCAGGACTCTAAAAATAAACCAAAGAATTAGAAATCACTCTTTCCTCACAGCAAATACTAGCAAAACTAATCACATTCCCATCAGCCTCAACTATACTTTATGCCAGTAGATGATCTGCCCTATCAGGGGAAATCTATATGAGTATATATTATTCCAGTAAGGAAAATATAGCCGACAATACAAACCTTTTATTGACTTCAGTGCAGCATCTACACACTCGATACAGTAGTTGGTGGACCGCATCTTTAAAGTTGATTTGCGATCCACCAATAAACAAAGAGAAGAAGAAGGTGACAGAGGAGGAAACTGCTCCTGGTGTGAAAGTTTTATTTAGACTCAGAAGAAGACAGCATGATTGTAATTTGCAATCACAAAGGTTCAGTCTGCGAGCTGTAACACGAAAAATCTTATTAGCTACGGATATTAAAATGTCAAATTAGTGGTCATCTCACTGGTCACATCGGTCAGGAGAATAAGCCATTATCAGTTAGTGGTACCGGCTGAAAAAATCATCTATATTGTGTCTCCCTGGTGTTTAGTGCTAATAAGCCAACATTAGCACTATAGCAGTCGTGTTTCCAATGTACGCCCAGCTAAATTAAAAACCCTGGAGTCGAGGCTAACACGCTGCTCGTGGTAGGGCGCCGGTGTAGACACACTGACAGGCACTTCCTGCTGGAGTAAGGGTCCACACTCTAGATGTCAGTCATGAGGAGCCAGCAGCCCCGGGGCATGTTTCATTACAGGGCGATAGAATTGGTTTTATAACGCTGTCACACAGCTAGCGGACTGACATTTTACACACATACACACACTCTACCACACACACAGCATCACACGGGCTACTGTACGCTGCTTTTCAATTACAGCAGGTCCACACTGATAACAGCCGACTCAATTAATGACTGCCACTGTGGGTGAAGAGTGAGGGAGGAGACATATGGATCAATGGAGGGAGGCATGGTGGAACATATGGTCACGGAGAGATAGAAGGGGTTGTTTCATGGGGGTAAATATAAATTCCTTGTGGGTATTCATATTTGTAATGACATGGGGGGGCTTGATAGCTTGGATTTCCCATGTGGCACATCAGTGTTCGAATATTAGCATTTACATTGCAGACTGTTCACGGCTGCTCGCACACATTCTTAAAGTGGTAATGCAGCTATACTATTAAATCAGTTTATGCTGCACTGGCTAAAATCTGACAAATGAAAAAATTACATGATACATCATTTGAGTTCAAAACCTTGATGTATAAACACCACCGATAGCATTTCCATTAAAAAACAACAAGGCTCATTGAGCAAGCCTGCAGTCAGGTGTGACAGCAGATGAATGATGAATTTAGTTTGTTTGTTCGTATGTAATGTTTTGAGTGTAAATAATGTGTGAGGAGTCTCAAGAATGTTTTAAGCTGCTACTGAGCTTCAAGGTTGTTTTTGCAGAAACAAATACAGATTATTTACAGGATGAGTTAAGTCTTGGGGTGTTTATTTAGGTTTAGGTTAAAGGTGTTTTACTAAAAGTACTTACATTACTTTAAGTGAGGCAAACCTGGCGAGTGTAGGGTTGTGAAACAGTCTCAGTTTAATACTGATGCAAGTGTATGACCTATATAAACACAACAAGATCGTCATCAACACTGAGCCCAGGAAAAATTTCCCTAAGGGCAAAATGAAGCGTATCGTAGGATTGGCTCTCTCTACATGGGTCGGATTCTGACTTATCCTGGTCGGACACGTCATAAAATAGTTTTTAAGGCGGAATGCACTAAAACTAAGTTTACTTTGTTTTACCATCATCATATTACAGTCATGACCTTACATAGCCACAAATAGATGCATTACCTGATCAGTATGCATCCAAAAATAGCTGTGTTTAAATAGTATTAAGGATACAGTACACCAGTGGCGGACTCAGGATGTTTCAGGAGCAGCAGCGAAACAAATAAAAAGGGCACCAGCTCCATGAGGTGGGGAACCAGTGCACAAAGGGCACTGGAATACTGTAGCACCCTAGAGGGCACTTTATCATGTTTTATCTACTAAAGGGACATCCAAGAGGGCACTTTTGCAGCATTTTTTTGAATATAGGTGTCCCCCCGAGTCCAACAATGCATTACATTGTGTCTTTTTATCACTTGCTTCCAAAACAAATGCATGTGCTCATACCAATTTGGTCCACGGGAGCAACCAGAAACAAAACAAAATGAGTTCCCTGTAGCTGCTTTAAGTTGAAATACAAAAGGATCTCTTATTCAACACAGTCTGTTTCATTCAGAAGGCAGCAGTATGTCTCCGTGAGTAGAGGTTTGTGATGAATCTCTGACCCAGGTCTAGTCAGGATTATGAAACCTACAGTTTATCTGAGAAGTGTTTTAGTAAGTAAAGCCACTAACCAGTATAACAGTTACATATTATACCAGGATTGCAGTTTGTTTTTAAAGTCAGAAAGCAAATAAATTAGGCACTTTTAAACAAAAGTAATAATGACGCATATTATACATTAGTTATGCTTTAGTAATTCAGTTTGGCACCTGAGACCTTTGTTCATGAATCATATCAAAGAGCACATAGTTACATAATGACATGTCCACCACAGGAAATGACAAACTGAGGCTGAGGCCTAAATTTCCAAATAAAAGTTAACACAGACCTGACATCAGCATCCTCAGCAGTAGTACCAAAAAACTCAGTACCTACTGCTGGTTTTCTGTGGGTTGGTACTGTAAAACCACTGCACAGTTACACCAATGCTGACACATTTCATCCCTGTGGTCTCTTAGGTGACTCCAATGAGAACAAGCCATTGGTGGGAGCAGAGGAGGAAGAGGTGGCCAAGATGGGCTGTCCCAGTCTGGGCGAACACACACAAGTAGAGGTGGTCATAGAGGAGTCCTACGAGTTCAAGGTAAGTGTGTCTGTTTGTGTTTGTGCTCGTACTGTGACTCATTTTCACATGAATGTGTGCGTGTGAGCCTTCCCTTTTATTTAGTTTGAAGCTCTTCAGAATCAGTCAGCAGCTAATCAGTTCGATTTTAAGTGTTGTTGAAATAATGATAACCTCCAGTTTGGCAACCATCAAGTCAGCTAAAAAGTCAAGTCAAGTAAGTTGAACTCCAAAATGCAAATTCGAGTGACGGTGAGTGACAGCTGCCCCAGTTCAAAGGATGAATTATTCATTGTGTTAGCGTGTAATGGACTCTCTAATGAGATGCTTGTCATTCTGATAGCAGACAACAAATAATTTATTTAAAGTGAGCTGTCATCTTGCTTTGGGACAAAACAGGCATTAAAGGAGAAAGAAAAGTTGCTGGTGGACCGTTCATCCAGCAAATTAGAAAATATATTGGCTTAGTCATCTAGTAAATATTGGATATTAAAATTTGATCAGTTGGTAAGTAATTTAGCTACGGATAATTAGATTTTTATTCAGCTTTCATTGTGTGTGTCACTTTATTTTTATTCCCTAATTTCCAAGGGATTTTGTGTCAAATCTGTGGTTTTGTTTTTTGCCTCATACTGTGTTCGTTTGTTGCACGATACATTTGCTCATTTGTCCATTTGTGTCCTTCTGAATGTGTGTGTGTTTGTGTGCAGAGAGCAGTAAATGAGCTTATTTGGCGGGCTAACAAGGTTATCTATCTTTCTCACTCTTAATTTTTGCCTGTGCATGCAGTGCTATCTCTCCCATCTTCTTCAGCACAATACTGACTTATTATAACGGTGTCTGGGTCCAGTATCATGGTCCATAAGTCTATAAATCCTTAATTGTCACCCCGTACTGGAATTGATTGGTGATTGATTCTCATTGCGACTGCTAACGCACAGTAAATTTTGTGTTTTTTTTTATGTTGTCTTTCACTTATTAGATGGTAACTCATGCAGGGTTTTATCCTCACAAAACTCTGTCAGCTGAGTTATGATAATGACTGTTGGTGCGCTGCTCTCGAGCTGCTGAGAGCTGTTATGCACCAACATCTTTTATCATCCCCCTTCCTCGTTGTTATACACAGAAAGCTAAACCAGCCTGCCTGCAGGTTTTCCTAGATTTCACAGGGCTGCGTCAGAGTCAGTTTCACAACATCGTATTAATTAGCACATCTCATACCTTGAATTCTCACTGTTCTCAAATGTACAGCATCTTTGCAATATGGGAGCTAATTAAAAGGTTAGAGAAAGGGCACTTTCTCTTTTCTATGTGGCTGCGAGTGAATTAACAACTTGAGGGTTGTGTCTTTCCTGTTCTGCCTGGTGTGTGTGCACTTGCATGTTTACTTTTGTGTGTGTGTGTGTGTGTGTGTGTGTTGTGTGTGTGTGTGTGTGTGTTTAGAGTACGGTAGATAAGTTAATCAAGAAGACAAACCTGGCCTTGGTGGTGGGAAGCAGCAGCTGGAGGGAGCAGTTTGTCAATGCCGTTACTGTCAGTGCAGGTAAGACACACACACACACACACACACACACACACACGCCCACTATTTTGATTTATGAACAGTGGTTTTGGTCGACGCGTTTCTCAACTTTATTTTGAAAAGATGACGGATGGTGAAATAGTACATTTCCAAAAACTTTGCATCGGCGTTTTTATTTGAACATTTTCATGCATTTATTTCAATCTACTTTAATTCAACTTGTTCTGTTTCATTGCTGTTACTGATCCTAAAATATGGGCTGTATTTCCTTTGTTAATGCTAATCTTTTGGGGGAAATGTGCTTCTTAGTTTTCTTGCAGAGAGCTAGAGGAATGAATGAATATGAAGCTACAGCTGGCAGCCATTTAGCATAGCTTAGCATAGTGAGTGGACACAGGGGGGAACAGCTAGCCCAGCAAATTAGCGTTTTTGGTTTTACAGGGAATTACCGACCTGCAGGAAAAGAGGTAGTCAGATGACCTTTGCTGTCATAGTAACAATAATTAACGTGGTTAGCGTGAAGTGGTTGAGTTTATAAGGAAAGTATTGTAGTTTGTGTTTGAATAAGTATGTTAGTTACATCAGTTCAGTTACGTACGTGAACTGGTGATAGCAGAGTGGGTTAAATTTGGAACAACGGACCCTCGGAGCAACGGGAGATTGTTCTCAGAATAACTGGCTGTTGGACAAATGGGTTTTTGTTAGGGATGCTCCGATCAGGGTTTTTTGCCCCCGATACGAGTCCGAGTCCTTTGATTTTTGAGTATCTGCCAATACCGAGTCCCGATCCGATACACTTATAATACATTTAAAAAATTAAAAAGATCGAAGAAAACTATCCAAGGTGTCCCTTATTTTTTATTATATTTTACCACCCCTCGATATCCCAAATTTACATATCTGACAGTTTGCAACTGCATCGTTCTCGTCACTCACTTTAAAATACTTCCACACAGCAGACATGGTGCGCCACAACTCGCCACTCCGCTTCAAAACAAACTGGCGTGCTGGTCTTCTGCGCATGCGCATGTCGTAAACGGTGGTAGTAAATACTCATTTTATTTTTTTTATTTTGAATCACCAATAGCCCATATATCAACAATCTCATACAAATAATGACTAAATAAATATATATAAAACCGATCTCTGATCGGGTCGTAACGTCCGAGTCCCGATCGAGTCTTCAGTGGCGTGATCGGCCCCGATTTCCGAGTCACGTGATCGGATCGGTACAACCCTAGTTTTTGTTCCAATGGGACATTTTTTGGACAATTGGGGCTTTCAGAATAATGAAACAATGACATGGCACCATCCGAAGGTGGACAATTTTACCTTTGGACAGAGCTACAAACTACAAGTAGCTTGTCTTTACGTTAAGCTAAGCTAATCTCCACCTTGCTCTAGTGTGCAGACATTAGTTTTTGTCCACTCACTTTCGTCACTCTTCTTCTTTTAATTATCTCTCTCCTCTTCCGTCTCTTCCCTCCACTTTCAAATTGCCCTCTGGACCCAAAGGAGACGACGACGAGGAGGAGAGCGGCGAGGAGCGGCTGCCGTCCTGCTTCGACTACATCATGCACTTCCTCACCGTCTTCTGGAAGGTTCTGTTCGCCTTCGTCCCGCCCACGGAGTACTGGAACGGCTGGGCCTGCTTCATCGTCTCCATATCGCTTATCGGCGTCCTGACGGCAGTCACTGGCGATCTGGCGTCACACTTCGGCTGCACGATAGGACTGAAGGACTCGGTGACGGCTGTGGTGTTTGTCGCGCTGGGAACATCTGTGCCGGGTGAGTGGGAGGGGTTTAATTCAAGCATGTCAGACAGAAAAAAGAGTAATAAAATAGTAAGAGTAATAAAAATAAAAACATTTTTTTTAGAGAAGACAGACAAACAAACAGACTGCAGGAGCCGCCCTCAGTGAACAGGCTGGAGATCAAAATTGAATTGTAAAACGCTGGCTCCATCATGGCCTTCAGACTGAGCTTGTCTCCGCATGGAGGGGACGCATTGTCCCGGGGCTTTAATTCAATTCCCTTCCTCATTCCTCTCGTCAGCCGTTTTATTGTTGCCTCTCCGTATGATTTATAGGAATAGCTCCTTTGCTACTCTTCCAGGCGGTAACTTTGATGGCTTGCAGCGAAGTCTCTGGAAAGTGGTGTTTGAATCAATTCCTTCAGCAGCCATATTGTGTTGTGTGTTTGAATTTAGAAGCTTTAAAGGAAGATTCAAGATCCATTATCAGTGTGTGTTCGCTGTCACAAGATGTTGATGTCCATTCGCGGGGGTTTCTTTACTTTTATTTTCTTTTTTCTTTTCCAGTTTCCACTCTCGCATCCCTCCTTGCTTATCAGTTACGCTTGCTCTCGTGCCCCATCTCGGTCCATTTATTATCCTGACGCGGTGTTACCTCGGCTCTTTCTCCCCCTCTCTCTCCCTCTCTCCCCTCCTCTTATTGGCCGTTATGTTTTCACTATTGTATCATCCATCATTTCTGACCTGTGTGTGCTGTGGTACCCAGGTGCGTGCGTGGGTGAAAATGTGTTTGCTCCGCCGAGGTGATGCAAGCATGCGTGCGTCGAGTCCCACAGGTCATTATAACTTCCGCTGGGAGTGAGCGCTCCCATGTGTGTTCCTGTGTGTGATCTCCTCAAAACTTGTTAGGAACATTCATCTCATCTCTTCTCTCTTTTCCAACCGTCTGACTTGCAGGACTTGACTTCCCTCCTCCACATCTATAAAAGCATTATTACATTGGAGACACGTTGGAGGATTGTCCAGACAGTTTACACCAGATTTGTTGATTCAGGCAATTAGAGGGCAAATGCTGATCAGAGGCTCGGTTTGCTTAACAAGTTTATGGAGCTCATTGGTAGACATGCAATGTAATTTAGACAGTAATCAAGGTGTTTGATGTTTGTGTTGGTGGTGAAAAGATCCAAGAGTCAGCACTACTTTGAATAGATGTGGGTATCAAGAGGATTTTATGGATACTGCTACTCTTACGGATGCCTTTACCTTTTTATCTGTTCTCTTTCATTATGAAATAATTGCTTTTTCATTACTTTGGGTCGTTAAATTGGAATAATTCATGCCTGGGAAAGAAAAATGCTAAACTTTGTGAACGTACAGTGTGTGATGCAATGTCTTTCTAAATTTGGGTTTGATCTTCTGTGTTGCCAGCATTATTTTGGAACAGTGTGTGTATGTGTGTGGAGGCAATAATTTCATGACTCAGATTCAAAACCCACAATCTCATGTGCCTCTGTGACAACACACACACAAACTTTTCATTTCGTTTTGTGTGGTCTCTTACACACAGGATTACCATTCCCCCCCCAAAGAAAGAGTGGGGGTATTTTTTTCACGTTGGGATATGAATTTCAACAAATCTCGCTGACATTCAAATGAGAATTGAGACTCATCTCACCAGCCCATCCAAAAATAGAAATAAGCCGAAACAGGCGTACAATAACTGGCAGCTGTTTCCCTGGTGTTCCCTGCCAAGCCGGTTGTAGAGCCTCAGCGCTTTTCACCCGATTTCTCCTCAAATGTTCAGCGCAGCAGCTCATGTACACCTACAGCATTTTACAGCATTTAGTACATCTGTTCTGTCTTAGGCTGATGCTAATACAAAACTGCGGATTACAGAATGGAGCTATGAATCTACCTGAAAGTAATCAGAGTCGTATTTATACAAGATTTTACAGAATATAGATGAAGAATAACATAAGGAAAGTAAAATTCTGACTTAAGTGACTCAAACAAAACAATATATATGATAGCAAGCAGCCAATCCTCTTCAGACTTTTCAGATAAACTTAAGTTAAACATGAATTATTTCAAATGAAAGTGAACACAAAAATGTTGCCACCAGATTAGCTGTTTTTGCTAACTGAATAGGAATCTACTTACAGGGCCAACAGTGGTTAGCCCTACTAGCTAGCAAAACAATGAAAAGTATTATTTACGCTAACTGGTTCATAGTGCCTGTCTGTGATACCAGCCAGCCTACCTTGATCTTTCTACACCTCGTTGCTTCTCTTTTGTGTTTCTCTTTGTGTGCAGTGCATCTGTGTCAATGGCTGTGAGAGTAAACGTGGGTGGTTTCAGACTCGATGTTACCTCTAGGTTATTTCTTAAGAAAGACATTTACAAAAGAACATCTAAATCAGTTTTCATGAGATTTATTTCCATCGTGTTGCTTCACATTATTTGGTGGTTTTGTTTTGACTTCAGGTATCAAAGATGTGATATCAAAGATGATGAAGGCTTAGAATTACAGTCAAATCTTTTTCCTTTTTCATCCAGACACATTCGCCAGCAAAGTCGCCGCCATCCAGGACCAATATGCCGACGCCTCCATCGGCAATGTCACTGGCTCCAACGCCGTCAACGTCTTCCTCGGCATCGGCGTGGCGTGGACCATCGCGGCTGTCGCCTGGCGCTCCAAGGGCATGCCGTTCAAGGTGGACCCAGGAAACCTCGCCTTCTCCGTCACCCTCTTCACCATCCTGGCCGTGGTGTGCGTGATCACGCTGCTGTACCGGCGGAGGGCGACGGTCGCCGGCGGCGAGCTGGGCGGGCCGCGGACTTGCAAGATGATAACGTCGCTGATGTTCGTCTCGCTGTGGCTGGTTTACATCCTGCTGGCTTCACTGGAGGCCTACTGCCATTTACCAGAGTTTTAAATCGTAGAGAGGAGGGGAGGGAGAGAGACCCACTGCCAATATGAAGAGAGAGAGAGAGAGAGAGAGAGAGATGGAGGAGTCTTCCTGACGAGGAGAGATGGCTTGTAAAACTGGATTGATTCTTATATTTTTCATGGAAAACTTTAAATTCCCTCTTTTTTTTTTTGTTGAAGTCCAAAACAATTTTCCATTTATTATGAAATGCTTAAACTGAGCATTTTTTTTTTTTTAGCGTTAGGTGCTGTTTTTGAAAAGGAAACCCATCAACTATCCAGTGATGAAGGATACATAATGCCTCTAAATTAAAGGTGCACTATGACGTTTTGGAGAAGAAGAGAAAGATCTTCATTGACTGATTTTTGTTTGTTTTATGCCTAAACAAACTAAATAAACAAACTCTCTTTGTTTTCATGACTGAATAAACTGAATAAACAAACTGACCTTAAAGGACAACACAGTTTCACACTGTTTTACTTTGTTTATATGTGGCGGACCCTGCCACCTTTCTAGCGTCAAACAGCGTTCTGGGACCTTATTTTCCTCTGAGAACAGCTTGTTTATTCAGTTATGGAAAAATTATTATTACCTCATTAATATTGTAAATATTAAAATTCTGAGTTTGAACCTCTTCTCCAAAACTACACAGTGCCCCTTTAAGAAAAATTTGACATAAAGCATGAATGGAAAAATTGCATCGCAGGTTTTAAAGAGCTGCCACAATCACCGATCATCATTAGTGGAGGACACCGTTTAATAGAAAGAAGACAGGAAAAACAAAGGTGAAGTAAAAGGATAAGGGTGAAAGTTGATCAAGGAAGCTAAAGGGACAGACCCCATGAAACGTCTGTGAAGCTGAAGACGATACTATTGAACAGACGGGAAGAAGGAAATGAAGAAGAATAGCAAAATATTCGACACCCTCTTCTCTCCCTCTCTCTCTCTCTCGCTCTCTCTCGCTTTTACTTCACTCTTCACTGTTGAGCCCTCGTCCCCCGGCTGTTCACACACAAACACACACTTTGGGGCCCTCAGGTGAATCTGCAGTGGAGGACCACTCATGAACTTGCGGGCGAACGTGCAAGATAAAAACTGACAACCTCTTCTTGTCTTTGTCTTTTTTTTTTTCTCCTTCTCTTCTTGAATACACTGTGCAAAATCGTCCTTGTACCCCACAACACACACACAGATACTGTTCACACTCCTCCGTCCCTCCCTCTTTTGCCTTACTCTTCCCTCTCCTGTAGGAACTGTCTCAAAAGTTGTGATAATGAAACACTGTAGTCACCACCAACCGTCCGACCGAACAACCCTCTTTTTAATTGAGCCAATCCCAAGTCCCCTCTCCTGCCAATCAGCAAGCCTCATTTATCCCGTGAAGGAAACGTACCTTCTCCCCTTTTTTTCTAAACTTTTCAATGGCGTCACGTGTTGATGTTGTTACCGTGCAATTGTAAAAATAAAAGACGTATACATATAGTATGGAGAGATGAATATATTGAGAGTTAAAGCAGCTTATTCGGGACGATTAGCACCTGGAAGAAATCTCAAGAGAAGTGTTCGATAAGCCGAGTGAAGATTAGAAAACCTGGAGGACCAGCAAGCGAGCAGTCCACCTAGTAAAAGTTGTCTTTCTTGCAATGCAGAAGCATTGTGCACTACATATTGTGATGTACACTGTTTACACTTTAAAGTTGCATAAAATGTCGGGGGGGGGGGACAAACATGCTAATGAGCAGAGCCAGAAGCCAAGCAGGGAATCGTGGGACGGCGACAAACGAGACAAAGGCAGGACCAATCAGAATGGAGGATCCCACTTGACGACGACTAAGGAGAGGATGCCGATGACAGTGTTATTGATGACAAATCAAAACTATGACCATACCCAGTGTTTCTAACTGTACATGATACTATAAGAAACTTTTATTGATGTGTGTGAGAAAACACTGATATGTAATTTGTGTGAAGCCCCCCCCTTCTTTGCAAGGAAAGCCCTGAAGGAAGATCTACATGCCCTTTTTTTCCCTCTGAAACACAGTTCAAGCAGACATTTTAAGGGAATCCATCACAAGGGGCAAAAAGAAACGCTGTTTGGATGACGGTGACGGCAAAAACCGGAGATGACTCACAGCCAGAGAGGGGAGCCGGATCCTCTGAGGGAAACGTACGGCAGCTCTGAAACATCACACGGCTTGTTCTGCAGCAGTTGTAACGATTTCTTTGTGCTCAGAACAAAAAAATCACAAGTCTCTTTTATCCAAAGAGTGGATGGAAGAAAGGTGTCACGGATCGCCATTCAGTTTCAGCGTGCAGTTTTACGGAAGCTGCCGAGCGAGTTAAAAAAACTGGCGAGTTTCAACTCATAATGATGTTTCCACTACCGATAAATGTGCTTAACCATTGGTATTATTTATAAGTCTGTATCAAAAAGCTGTGCTCTTTATTTTGTTTTTGTGAAAAGTTTAATCCAGGCATGGTGTGAAAGTAAGATATGAGAATATTACGCCACATATCATTAGAAATTAACCTTTTTGTTATTGTTTGTCTGAGAAGGTGTCATATCCAGATTTGCATTATGTCTGTGTCAATACCCCGGCCCGGCCCGGCCCAGGGGGCTGAACTGAATCTGGGCAGCAGGGATGGCATATGGCTTGTCAGTGCGAATGATTGTTAAATGTATTCCCCTTGTTAACGACAGCATAGAGGGAAACAACTCTGCAACCATTTTCCCCTCAGCTGCCCACAGTTCTGTTTGTGGACTTCAAAGAAAAATCCTCAGAGAAAACACTAATTTCACTTTTTGTTCCATCCCCCGTTCACTAAGAGAAAAACGAGACTGAAAACAACAATTTACCTGCCCACCGTCTGCTTTGTTAGATATGGACAAATTACCCACTGCTTTCAGCTCAATGTAAATGCAGGCTTTGCAAAGCCAGCTCAGTCGTGACCAGGCTAAACAAACACGAGCTCGTCCGACGCTAAGCTCAGTGCTTGTACAAATGGGAGATAAGTGGATATTTGGAAGTAGAGGTGCATTGATCCGCTCGGGTGAAAATGTCTGTATGTGTTACCACCTCTCCTCAAATGTGACATTTGAAATGCCACACCAGTTCATTCACCTTCTGATAGCTTTAAAGATAAGGAGAAAGTAAAAATATCACAAACTTTAATGGCAGAAAATCAGTGAACAATTGTTTTCCAGGTGATTTCAGGGAAGCTCAGCCAAGATTTATTGACAGGAGTTTGGCCACCTGCCATGATGCTCTTGCTCTGTTTCAAAGGAATATTTCTTGGCTGCAGTTATAGAGGCCATATTATGCTTTTCAGGGTTATTCCTTTCCTTTAGTAATATAGGTTTTTGAAGCATGTGCAATGTGCGTGCAGGGCCGTAGCTAGGATTGTAGAAGCACTGAGGTCATGTGTCAAACGCCCCGCCGCAGAAAAGTTTGTCAAACCTCAAAAAGAAAGTTTATTTGGATTTCCGTGGTTTTAGTTATTGAGGTAGCTCTTATATTTCTCGGAAAATGTATTTACCTATTGTGTAGAAATGTTTCCATGCTAGCATGTCTGGGAAGCTCGGCACCTGAACAGTCATATCAGCTAAATGCTAAGCAGCATGTTAGCATTGTCATTATTAGCATGCTGACATGCTGGTTTAAAGTTAACCATGGTAATTATCTCAGTTTAGCGTGGTAGCATGCTAACTTACAGCTGAGGCTAATGGGAATGTAAGTAAATTTTGACCATAGGATGGCGCTAGAGGAAAAGCAAAGATGAATGTCAGTGCCAAATCTCACCGCAAAAAAAAAAAAAAAATTGTCGAGACATTTCACTAGAAACCGCCGATGTGAATGTCGTGGTGAATGGACAAGTCGGAGGTTTAGAGTTTAGCCTCCTGGTAACATGAATGTTTGCACAAAATTTCATGGCAATCTATTTAAAAGCTGTAGAGATATCCGGCGTTGTCATTGCTAGCGTAATGTGGCTAGTGTGGCTAAAAATACTCAAATAAGACCCACACAAATCTCTAAATGTCCCTGAAATAATACAAAGAACATGACCTCAGTGTCTTCAATCGTAGCCACAGCCATGGATGCTTGTTGACATGATGTTCGAATAATCAACTCATCATTCGAGTCATCGTCTCAGTCATTTATTTAGCAGGCAGCACATCACTGAAACGTAACAGTAAACCCACGGTGAAGGAGGTCATCAGCCAGATGCCGTTTTTTTGACATGACTGGCACGTCGGCGTGGCTCCTGGCCCGCTGAGACGTCAGCACGCACGGCGGGCCAAACTTGTGTTTCTCAATGAGTTAAGCTTTTCTGTAACAGTTGCCAGTTTAAGGATGAGTGGGCCAGATAATAGTGCTGCTGACGCCACAGGAACACAAGAATACTGGGACTGATTTAGAAATGGAGGCTTTTTAAAGGTTGATAAGACTCGCTGGAGGACGGCTGAGTGTGTTTGTGTGTGTGTATGTGTGTGTGTCTATGTGTGTGTGTGTGCATGCTTTCCAAGTGAGTGAAGAAATGCAACCATATTTTTAGTCTCTTGCCTGTTGCTTAGCGACCATCTATCTGTAAGTCGTTGTCTTCTTGGCTGTTGCTGGTGTGTGTGAGACATTGTGTGTGTGTGTGTGTGTGTGTGTGTGTTTGAATCTTTTGATGTTTCTCAGTTTGTCTGCTTGCCCTTTTTTTAGTCAATGTGACGACAGTTTTCATTAATTTTTTCTCTTTCTGCGGGTGAATCTCAACATTTATTACTCATCATGCGATTATTTTTATCTCCCCCCACGTGTTTCTTTTACTTTTTGTGTTCCTCGTGCCTCCCCTTGTTTGCATGTGTGTCCATTGTATGTAGATCTGCATGCGTATTTGTGCCTTTGTGTGAGTGTGTTTGTGTGTGTCAGTTGGTGTTGTAATCTCCTTACAAGGGCTCGCCCTTTGTGTCCCTGGCCGAGGCCCATATACGCTAGATTAATGAATTAGAAGACCAACCTGACCCACAGTTAAAATGCCTGGAAATTAGATTCCCTCCCTTTGTGTGTGTGTGTGTGTGAGTGTGTGTGGAATAAGATGATAATAGATTTGGCTGTCGATCAAGACTGGGAATAGATGGTGGTGTGTGTTTGTGTGTGTGTGTGTGCCTTCCATACATTAAGGTCGCTGACTCCACATCCTCTGATTGGCTCACATACAGACATCAGTGATAACCGATACACATGTACTGCACTTGGTAGCGTTGGTATTTTTACTGCACATATTTTGCAATAATGTTACACTTTATCAAAGGTGCAATATGTAAGAATTTCAGTTTGAAACGTTCGGAAATTTACTGAAATTATCAACAGAATGTGAAGAAATAACAGTTTTAACTTTATGTCGAGGACGTCTATCTATTGTGTTGCAGAGCTAGCATGCTAACCAGCTAGCTCCTAGCCAGTTTGGTCGCCAAGAGGTGATCCGTCTGATGGTTAACAACACCAACACTGCCCCTGTGCTCCGAGCTCCCAATCCGGGTAGAGTCAGCTAATGCGACCACTAGCTGCACGCTTAACTGAGCTAACTAGCTTACGTCAGGGAGTCTGAATTTGAGAGGTGTCACTTCTTACATATTGTACCTAAATTAATTAGAACATGATTGCAACGGTGGCTTGAGATCAAAACTGAAATTTATTTATTTTCTTCTCTCTCTAAAGTATATGGTTGCTAGGTTGATTAGCTGTGCAGGTGTGTATGTGTGTGTGTGTATGTGTGTGTGTGTGTTAGAGGCGTTTACAGACATCACTACCTGTATCTGAGCTTGAGATATAAAGATTATTTTTAGAAGTATTTATATTGTGGTAAACCTGGAGTCAAGACTGGTAGCTGCCGTCATGTTAACATGTTTCATACTGTGCGTTCAGCAACAAACGAGTGAAATGTCGTGAATGCAGAGCTGTTAAACAACAGATTTATGGTGTTGGTCAGATTTCAAAGTCTCTCAGCTGAACATGAGCACACGCTTAGCGGCACCGATATCTTTTGTCAGTTCTAGTATCTTATTTATCTGCTAAAACCCACAAATATCCAGCAAAAGTATCCAGCTCATGACCTCAGTGTGCTCAATTTTAGCTGCCGCTCTGATGACTCATCCCCACACGATGATAGGGTAACTTCTTTACTGCTGTTGTACACTTTGAGATATAATGTAAAGAATTTAATTTCTAAATACAATAATTATATGAACTCGTTTGTAAAGATCCATAAATTATATTGTTTGTATGTTGCCACCTATCAGATTTAGGAACATCCCGTGTGTGTGTGTGTGTGTGTGTGAGTTTTAAACCTTATGTTAATCAGCCACTATCTATTGATCCGCTCTTATTTGACCTCTCTTCTCTCTCACTCTCTCTCTCCTATCAGCCACTCTATTGATCTCTACCTTATAAATATTGATATGTTTTATCACTTTATATTTATTCATCACTTTTCATTTTATTCATATAACTCGCAGCCCTATTTTGAGCTCACAAAGTGCTTTTGATATTAATATCTGGTGTTTTTCATTTTTTCCATGTATTTTATTATTGTTATATTCTTTATGTTGCATTTGTTTCCATTGTTTTGTGTTGTTTTGGTGACAAGCCCTCAGAGAGTAGAGCAAATTAGCATAGTAGGAAATTACAGAGTGTGCTCTTATCCTTTTTATTGTGTGTGTGTGTGTGTGTGTGTGTGTGTGTGTGTGTGTGTTACTGAGCGCGTGTGTGTGTGCGTGGACGCGTGCGTTTTCTTCATATCATTCCGTCCATGAGTGTGTCGATGCATGAATTAAACTCATACTGAATACAGTGTTGATGTTGGAAATGTCGTAGTAAAGAGTGAAGTATTTTTAAAAGCTGAAAATGACATGACATGAAAAACGATATAGATGTTTACAAAGACCAAACTTTTCTTTTCTCTCTTCTGTTTTTTCTTTTCTCAAAGATGAAATTAAACTTGACTGGCAAATGCTCAAAGACAGTGTCTGTCTCTTTTCTACTGACGGAGGGGAAAACTCAATTAAGTTTGAAATTATTTTTTAAAATGAAGTTGCTAATTTCACTAAATGCTTCGCAATCAGCAAATGGACTGCAGTATGTAATCATATTTGGGCTGAATTGATTAACTGATTGCTAAACTAGCAACAGCCCTGCTTTATTTGTATTGGCAAGCATTCCTAATTAATTTGGAAGTTCAGCTAAACCTAAAAAAGAAATAAGGCAGCCTCGTCTCAAAGCCAGTGGGCTTTTTGAATGGGTTTTCTGTTAAATGTCTGAAATAAGGTCTGTGGTTATCACAGGCTTCAGACAGTTTCCTGTTTTGTTCTATGCCAAAGTCATTTAATACCCCGTGTTTCAATTAAAACGCTTTATGTACCTTCTACTCTCTAGTTTGTCTTTACAGGTGGACTTTGGTTGCAAACTATTCTAACTCTTAACTTTACAACTTGTAGATTTATCATTTACAGTAAAATGTGTATGGTGTAGTAAGAAGCTTAGTGGTGGTGATGTTGAAGTGATGTCACTGCGATGTAGCTCGTTAGCACATTAACTTTTTCAATTCTTGCATTTATGCCTCAAAAATCTGAAAATTGGCGCTCACTTATGACGACTATGTTGCTAAACAAAACATTGTATCACACAAGTATCATTAACTTGTGTTTGTGTTTATTTTCTGCAATAATCCAAAATCCAATTGAATAATCCCATAGGGTTTTTGTCAAGGGAACAGGTCGACGCTAACTTCCGGGTTAGCGTACAAACGTATGCCATCCCTGCCGCACTAGATATGAGGCTTCACTAGCCCAAATTAGCCAAATTAAGGTGGTATGTCTTCCAAAGTTGCTGTCTTTTTAGCACAAAATTCCTAATTTGTGTTTTCCTCCTCGCCACAGATTAGCAAGGCAAGACTGGAGAAATAAAACCTGGGAATGTTATACAGTGAAGCCCTTTTGCAAAGAAGGAGGCTGTGTATTTTGCCCCTAACCCGTTAAGATATCCTTTAATGATCAGAAATTGGTGCAGAATTAGTTGTGATCACTTCCTGTTTGATACCAAGCTTAATTTGACACAACAACAATCTGTGTAGTTTCCTCTGTTCTGTCAGTTTGTGTTTGTACGCCTGCCACAGTCCAGTAATGAAAAAATACAAGTTATCTGAGGTAACGATCAAATAAATATAAATATATGTAAGCAAAGCAGGATGTCCTGGTGTCTCTCTCTCTCTGCAGTCATTCAGTAATTCTAATTCACTTTGCAATCTTAAGGTGTAGCATGATGGTGTTGCCAGCTGTGTGAACACTTGAATAAACACGATAATGAGCAGAGACCAAAGACAATTCAGAAAATAGGCAAAAAAAATTACGTTTGCCTGAACAACACTTGTTGAGGGCTAACAATAACAACGATTTGTTCTGCATAATTCAGTTTCTGCACCGTGTTCAAAGCAGAGCAAACATCTCCAGCCCCTGCACACAATGATTCATTTACATTTTGGTGCCGCCTGACCTGAAAGCGAATTGACTCAATTTGTTTCAATACAAACACATAATTAAAGGGGAACTCTACCAATATTACACATAAAGATCAGTTTACTCGTCACGAGGAGTACGACTCAGGCTGTGAAAATAAAAGCTGTGTCATGTCCTCTGTGACTCTCGAGGGAGCTTTCTTAAGTCAGAAGAGCTGCCTAATGATGTCACAGTTATGTCATTAGGGTAAGATCTGGGTTTAGTCACAGCAAGCATGAGGCCTGACAACCACACTATCAGCTGATGATGGTTGGTCAGCCCAACACCAGACTGAAGTATCTCAACGTCTAATCAATGAACTGACATTAACGTTTCTGCAGACATTCATGGTTCCCACAGGGTGTTTTTCCTGCAACCATTAGCACTGTCATTGTGATCATGCTAATGTTAGCATTTAGCTCAAAGCGCCACTGTGTCTGAGGACAGAGAGAGCCAAATCGAACACCAGCAGCCCGATCACTGTTTGAGTGAGACTTGTACACAAACCAACTGGTGTATCTTGCTGTAAGTCAACATATCACTAACCCTGGTCCATATGGACATAGCTTATAACCTGAATATGATATCCTCAAACTTCTTTCTAATGGTTTGTAGATGTAATCGGCTGGATAATTATCAGGTTCAAGCTTTGAGAATGTCGTTTTATCTAGGTGCATCTAGCTTTGGGTTACCGTGTTTGTGTAGGTGGAGACGAGGGGTGATGAGGATTTTTCCTCTCAAGAAACAGACGTATTGAAAACACGTTATGTTGTTGATTACATTTTTGTCTATATAGACTCGTAAAGCTGTTGGTGGAATGGGGTTAAAATGTCCACAGTAGCAGGTCCTACTACCCCGAGGGTGGACATAGAGGTGTTCCTCTGTTGACTTTAATGTCTACACAAATTTCAGTTTGTTTAATGGACATGTTTAAATAAGGGACACAATTCTACATAGACTGTGACGCATCTTTTCCCTGTTCATTTTTATTTTTTTATGAATCATATCCTCAGTCTCTCACTATATTAAAGTGCACATTAACAAAAGAACAGATGGTCCTCTTGTGGGCGAGGAATCCCTCCTCTCTCGCTCTTTCTGAGGTGTCTCCCATGTTTTCCCAGTTAAAGAGTTATTTGAGGAGTTTATTTATGTTTGTGATTTGTGTTATTGGGCTAATAAAATGAACTTGACTTCCACATTTGCAGGTGATTAATTTCAATTGAGGCCTTTTTGAACTCATGACTGGTCCCACCATGGGGATATATCATACTGTATCAACACTCTTACTCTGAGACAATTTTCCAAGCATTTTCTCTCTGGTGAAACAGCAGCGAAAAGGTCAAATTAACAACCCAGAGGGCTTGAATCATTAAGGCATGTTCAAATCAAGCAAACAATGAGGCCATTAAATAGCAGTGGGATGTGGTGGGAGATCAGGTTCTGACCTGACCTGACCTGACCTGACCAATCAAAAGGCCACGGGTTCATGACCCCATCCTAGCTAATGTCAATATTCACATCATTGTAAGAGATGGGTTCATGCCCTCATTGTAGCGAATGTCAATCTTTGAGCAAGACACTACAGTAAACGGTTTAACTCCTGAATACAAGAAGATGCAAATACATCTCATACAGTAGAAGTATGTGATGCTGCAGTTCTTATGAAGCAATGTGCTGATCGGCTGCTGTACATTCATACCAATTTCTCCTATATACTAATCAATATACATATATTAACAAAGGGTCAGATGACAATGTGTAATGTGAAAGGTTCGCTAGTAGTGATGAACCCTTAGTGAACTTTGCAGTTCCCCTCAGATCTACGGAGCCTTTTTCAGCTCATTGCTTTGATTTTACAGCCAACTTTCCGGTTGGGAAACTCAGTCAGTGGACCACCATTTTGAAGCTTCAAGTTTGGAATTACAGCCATCGCCATCTTGGATTTTTGGGACCAAAAGTGACCATATTTGGACAAGTGGGGGAAATTGGGGAGGTTATCCTGATTGAATCTGACTGAGACCACCAAGGTGGTAGCGACAAGCATCAGTCACAATATAGCCACACCCTTACGCAAATACTCGTTGATTGTCTTTTTTACTCTAAATGGACCATAATTTACAAAACGAACATCATGTTGTATTGAAGAAGACTTGACACAAGAGATCGAGACCATAAACTCATCAGGAAACTGTTCACTGAGACAGTAAATCAAGTGAGAAGTAAGGTTCTTTTCTCATAAGCTTACACACAGTAAGACTTCTTTTTGAAACCAGTGGAGTCGTTTGTTTCACAGACCAGAAAGCTTCATATATTTTATACAGTCAGTGGTTTTACTTCACTCTCACCGCCCTCATCAACCTTGTTTCACGCGGCAGTAGCTGTTTTCAGCGAGTAAGCTCCAAAATCTCCTTCCCAGGTAGACAAAGTCAGCTAATAGCAACTATTTAGTGGAACATATTTTCAACAATGCAATTGGCTGATATCTTTCTTGGTTCGACTGCTATAAAGCAGACGATTGGTCTTTGGGAGGAAGGGTCATGTGTCATACAACTGCCATAACTGGACTTTTCTATTCAAAATGCTGTAAGTGGTTTGTCTCCTCCATAATGTCTTACCACCATCCCTGTATGGACTTTCTCGCCCTTTATACTACTTCGTATATATTACTATTGCCACTACCACAAAACACTGGACTTTGGTGTATGCACTGAATGGAATATGAAAGTCTAAAGTCGTGCTATTTGTATGCAGATTCAAGCTACTGGGCTGATATTCATCATCAGCAAATATAGAGGTTTTTTTAAAAAAAATGGCCCTCTACGGAGCCCTAAAGTATTTTCAACACCTTTTTGAAATCATAATGTGATGGACTGAAATACATAATGTATACAGCTCAGGTATAAAAGAGGCGATAAAGATGATGGATTCAGGGTTTCATAGCAGTGGAGTCTCAAAAGTGCAAAGACTCTTGTATTAATTTTGGAAGAGCAAGAGACTTCTTTGGCCATTAAAGGAACAATCTGCATATTTCATAGATAATGAAATGAAAAGTGCATATGCTGATCTTTATTATTCTGAGCAACTATTAGCAAAGTTCTTATGAAGTACAATATGTAATTTCAGCCACTAGGGAGCTCCCTCTCAAAAAAACATGACATCTGTAGAGTGTTATGTGAGGAAGAGATGCTGCTCAGCTGCTAAGAGTTGGCTAGCATGTCGGATCTGCTCTGATCCGGAGCAGTTTACTGACGGGAGATTGGATTTCTCTTCACTCCTGTTTATCAGCCTGACTACAGCAGTTATTTTCTGAGGAGACCTCCGCTGTTGGTGTTTATGTCAAGTTACTATAGCTTAATGTTGACTGCTGACTGGAGCTGGATTGGAAATCAACTTTGAGCGAGAACTGCAGTCTCTGGTGAGTGCGAAATAGTGAGAGTTTACCCGAATTTAAACACAGATGCACTCTGCTTGTGTGCCGTTGCTGGCTAACGTTGGCTCACAGTTAATGTAGGCTAACCCGCAAACTTATGAAACTAATCCTTTGAGTAAACTTGTGGATGTTGTTCTCTGGTTTGATCATTTAACATATATTTTTTAAGGGCAGAAATGCCCCAAAACGTGGGAAACTGGTTTTATATAAAATATTATGATGTAACAAAATCTTAATTCAGGTTCATTCAACCTGCACGTCATGTAAATGATAAGGGTTGAGCCTCCGTGAAATGCTCGCTGGGTAATATGAGGCCAACCTGCAAACTCTCCTTGTTTGTGCATCACTTTTAACAATAATCTCAGTAAACATACAAAACAGCCTCACAGTTAATTATCTCAGTGTACCTCTGTTTTCTCAGCTGTTATCTAACCTGGCAACATGAGAGAGAACATCATCGTATTTATAACACTGGCCAGAGGGGAGTGGATGTTGTAGATTAAACACTCATGCAAACACACACATACATACACACACACACACCTGGGACCTGACCAGCACCACCGCTGTGTTGCTCTGTTGGCCAATAAACAACTCTTCTGTGGTATCCTGATTTGGTCTAACGCACTGTGCGAATAGAGACAACAGACAAGGGAGCGATGGGAAAGAGTGTTTTCACTTGCTCTGCATTAAAGTCCAGGTGTTCATTAAATTCACTTTCTAAGGCTGACCTCATTAAGGAAAGATAAATCCAAACTTTGAAATAGTTCATGTTTACATATATATTCCCCCCCCCCCCCTTTTTTTTGTTCTTCTCTGTCAGTTTCTGAACAAAAAAGTGGCAGCTGTTATTCCCACAGCAACCCTGCGTTAACCACGACGGCGAGACACGTCTCCATCCTCCGCTGGAGGAGAACGAGACGAAGAGACGAAGAGTAAACACAACAGTCCTGAGGGAGAGGTAGAGGAGTGGTGGAGCAACAACAAGAAGGAAGACGCAGACTGAGACAGACAGGAAGAAGGACGGAGTGTGTGAGGAGGAAGAGGAGGAAGGCAGATGAGGAGGACGAGTGCGAATGTGACCAGAATGTGAGACAAACAGACAGAGAGAGAAAGAAATAAACAAATTGAAGCATGAGAAAGGAGTGATGGAGTTGGTGTTGACACAGATTTATCCTGTGGGACGAGGAAGAAGACAGGAAGTGACACGCTACATTGATTGTCTCCCCTCTCCCGAGTCCCAAATGTTTGCCTCCACACATAAACTGATTTTGACACTTGGTAGTTGGTTAATTGGTGTGCGAATTTAACAAACAGCTTCGTATTAGTATTCACTAAAAGTGGAGAGCATCAAGTTCTGTTTCAGTTATTTATAAACATGAAATGACGCAGATGGAGCAGCATTACGATGTGTTTCCTGGAACTGTAAGAGACAAAGATGTGTTTTCATCAAAGTATTATTACACTATATGAATTAATGGAAAAGCTAATTGGATAATTTTCACTGTATCATAAACTCATCCGCACTTTTGAAGCAAAAACGTGATCACTGCGATCACGGATGCTTTTTCATGTTTTATCTGGAAAAAGACAAAGCCAATATGAGCCAATATGAGCTTCTATGCTTGCCCTAGATCCTACAACAGCCAATGAGGGATCGTGTAGATAAGTGACCCACTCTCTCTTCTCTCTCCTCTCTCCTGAGCCACTTAAACACCCGCCTCCGGTTGATTGATGCTTCATGTAGCCAATGAGATTCAAATCAAGTAATATATAGTTTATTACAGTTTTTAAGGCTTTAAACTTGGAATTTATGCAGGTTTATATAGTTTTATGCGTTCTGCTTGTTTTTCCGCCTGAGCACTTGTTTATTTTCAGTAAATATTGTTATCTAGTTTGAACTTGGACCATGGGAGACTATATGATGTGGACCCACTGTATTTTCCATCTTATCAGGGCAGTTACAGGTCATCTGCATTCAAAACTTTTGGCGAGAAAAATAAATAAATACTTAATTGTGTTCAAAATATAACACACAATTTATTTTTCTACCTATTATCACATATAAACCCAAAGTTCATTCCCTCCCAGTCACAAGCACAGTCTCCCGCCACCCCCTATCTCCTCCAGCTCATATCCTCTTCATCCAATCACAACCTGACACGCTGTCCTCCTTCCAATCTTTTGCAGGCTGTCAAACTTTAAACGTGTTCTTGCTCTCTCCTGTCATTCAGCTGTCATTTCAGCACACGGCGATGCCTGGCACTTCCGATCAACCCTCAGATCAAAAGTTTCCCTTGAACAAAGTTGTCCCACATCTAGCTCCGTTCCTCATCAACGCCACCAGGGAGAAGTCTCCTTTCGTTATCCTGATGAAGCTATTTTTCTGATTATTAGCTGAATATTCGGGTTTCAGTATCTCCTTATGAGTTCAATATTTATTCTCCTTTTAGCTCGCAATCGACTAATGAGAGGAATATCTGGCTCTTTAGCTTCAAAATGAAATGGTACATTATATCCGGCAGCTAGTTGCTTTGTCTGTCTGCTGTTGTGTGCTGAGCGTAAAGTAGAGTTTATCAGAGCCTGTTGGCTAAAAACAGTCGCCTGCTGTGGTTGAAAATGACACTGATGAGACCAAAACAGTGAAGTTTGCAGGGCACAAAACCAACAAAGACTCCACAGAGCTGGGGAGAATTGCATAGTTGACTCCTGTCATGTTACACATACTTATTTGGTCCATTAATAAAACAGAAGTATTGATAAGAGCGGCTTTAAAAGGTCCAATAAATGGCTTTATAAGATTTCTTTTGATATACATATGAAACAGTATGTTTAGTGGGGCTCAAAATAGACACTGACTGTAGCTGAGGATCAGTCGTGTTGTCTATATTACATCTTTTAATATCTAACCATTTATGTTTGTAATGTTATGAATTCAAATACATACCCGTTTATATACATAATCGTATCTTCAGTCATAGCTTAGATTGGGGAGTTTAATTGCTTTGGCTCAGCTTAGTTAGCTAAGAAAAATGTCAGAAAGTGGATCAAATATTTAATATCTACTTAATATTTAGTGCCCAAGGCAGGAAGAAGAACAAAAACTGAAAGAAACACAGAGAGAGGAGGCAAACTCAGCGACAGAAGACACTGATGTCTATAGGATGAAAGAGGATGTCCTCTTTAGTTCTGAGAACTGTAAAAGGATAAAAAGAAACAGCAATGTCAGCGAGGATACAGAGCAAGAGGACACACAGAGAGACAGACGACCGGAGTGGGAGGATGAGGGGGATAAAACGACAGCGAGAGAAAGAGGGAGAGAGGGAGGGATAAAAAGAAACAGATGCAATCAAAGAGAGCAGACAGTAGTGGCTGCAGCAGAGGGAGGATAGACTAGACTTTTAGCAAACATGAGGGATAAAGAAGTTGTGGAGGAAATGAGATTGACAGGAAGAACAGACGGATGAGAGCAAGGGAAAAAAGAGGGAAAGACGGATGAGAGAGGAGTGATGAGAAAATGTTTTTCTTGTTGGGATTGAAGTGTTTTGAGCAGGAGAAGGGTGAGTGTTTGGATAAGGGGCTTAGGAAGAAGACTTTTGTTTTATCTGGAAAAAGCAGATGGAGAGAAGGAGGAAATAAAGGGATGATAAAAGAGAGAATGATGATTTTGTGGAACAGAAAAGAGAGGTAGTTGGAGCAGATTTCACAGGCCACATGACAATTTGTTTATGAGGTTATGGACATTTGGAAATGATGCAGGTGATAATCAGAATGCATTACGGAGTCCGGATAAAATGTGCGTAATCTCCCAAACCAATTGGCTCCTCTCAGACTCTATTGTGTCACTGATTACTGAGGATTTGCAGTAGGTAATCAGCGATCGGTGATGGATTATATTCTCAAACTAACCTTTACGACCCTGCCGAGCAGCAACGAGGGATGAGAGATGGATGAGAGGAGGCGGGGGGAGAAAAATGGGAGAAGAATAAGAGATGGGAGTGTGAGGATAAAGCTTATGCCTGGTCTATTAAAGCTGCTCATTGGATAGTGAGCTAATGGTGTCAGTGCCTTTCTTTGCTGAGTAAGGGTGTGTGTTTACATGAGGCAAAGTCACCATCACAAAAAGAGTTACTTCTTCAGCATGTGTGTGTGGGTTTGTGTAGACGTGTATTACTGACGTTATGGGGACATGTCACACTTTATGGGGACCCGCCGTCCTTATGGGGACAAACGCAAATCCCCATAATGTAAATGATTAAATCTAAGGGTGAAGACTTGGTTTAAAGTTAGGATATGGTTAGGTTATGTTAGGGTTAGAAGATACTCAAAATCCATCAAACTTATCAGTTTCTATACTACAGGGGCATTGTGTACTAGTGTGTTCTTTAAACTACGCACAGCACAGCAACTTTCTGCAAGATGGATTCCATAACAAGTTTCTCTTTCAGTTTAGTCCCTTTACTTTCTGCAAATCCTGTCTCTGGATTAAAGAGAGTGTGAAGGCAAAGCTGCGCCTTAAAAAAACAGTCTGTCATATCAAATAAACTCAAAACACATTGCAGAGTAGAACGTGTTAAATAATGGACACTTTTTTATTACAAGTGGAAAGGAGGTAAAAGCCCAGAAAGCCTGAAATGAGTCAGAGGACAGAGAACCACATCCATGACAAAGAAACCAGAAGCAGGGATGAAAATGTGTCTGATCTTTCGAGGAAAAAAGACGTGTCTAGTGTCTTCATCACACACAGAAAAACACAACAGCCCGTCACAGGAAGTTTTAAGTTTATTACTGATATTCAGCCATATAGTTTATATTAATTATGAAAGAACAATTAAATATAACATCCAGATCATTGTATAGTATTCCCTTTATATCCAACAATCATATACACTACATACACAGTGTCAACAAAACACACTACATATCTTGTCTGATGTATAGTGCATGCTTTCTTCACTATCTGCAGCGTACAAACACGACTGCTGCTTTTAATTACTTGAACTAATCCAAAAGTGAAAGATGGACTCATTATTGGGTAAAACTGAAGGAAGGGAAGTGGGACAGAGGGGGAGAAAGAGGGAGAAAAAAAAAGAGGGAGAAAAACCATGACAGCCAGAGGCCTCAGGGTGGGCCTGAGGGGGACCAGTCACGCCAAATGTCTAATAAGAGTAAAGTCAAGGAGCCTTTGTGTGTGTAATGCTGAAGTGAGCATTGAGTCTAATGGTACGGTACGCTGCAGTGTTTGTGTGAGAGTATGATATTGTGCATGTCTGCTTAAATGAGTGTGTTCAAAGTAAACAGGACAGGAAATAACAGAGGTTAAAGCTCGCGACTGACAAGAAACAACCCCCGGGCTCCATTCTGGTGGGAAGGAAACTGGCTAACGGCGTTAGCATACTGACTGCGCTTCTCTCTGTGTGCCAAAGCAGCACTGGCCAAGCAAGAGCCGAAGAAAAGAGATGAGAATACCGGCTGTTGTAGTGTCACGGCTCACAGCGGACGTCATTAAAGATTGTGATTCAAAAGCTGATATCCAAATATGTTGCCTCATAATTTTGTTCTCATGGATTAAACTGGCTTTTTGGGAGTTTGACCCATTTTACATCAAATCTGACAAGACTCCAGGAGTAACTCTGTGACTGGTAGATAGCACAATGTGAAAGCCTACAGGGCACATGCTAATGATTTAGCATGTTAAGTAATCACGGATATTCTGTTGGTTCTCAACTCCTGGGAGAAATATCTGCCTTTTTTAGCTGCTACACTCTCTAGTAGTTCACCAGCCACTGGCTAACTTTGTGTGGACAGGTGGCATAAAGTGAGTAAATTAGATTTTTAGCTGTGACTGGAAACAAACTCAATGAGAGCACTGAGACTCAACCAAAATAGTGAAGCCTTTAAAACAAAACAAAAACCTGAAAGATGCTTAAACACAGTAGAACTGCAGGTTCACCACTATGTGCGACGACTTTCACATCAGAAACAGTAATTAGTTCCAGTTTTTGAAAATTTTGATTAGTGCAGCTTTAAGTCGGATTTTAATCAACAGCATGAGAATAAAAATAAAACTGAACTTTTGTATATTTTGGAACATTAAAGTCATTTTGTCTCAGTAACAATCGAGTACATTACTTCAAGTCTCAGAGCTAACTGATCACACTAGTGTCACTTCTTGTCATATAAGATCAAACTCCCCAAAACGTCAAGTACGCCCTGAACATGAACCATATTCTACTGATTAAAACTAGAAAGTGATCATCCCAGAAAAAGTGTTTAGACAGTTCATGTATTCAAATTTCCTGCAGTGTGCACATCACACAGGTTATATGCCAATCTTTCCCATTAACCTCTGTGGAGAACAGATCCATACTGTGGTGACCTCAGTCGCTCCTTGTTTAGGTTTAGGAAACGCTGACACATTTTGCATTACTGGGCTGTAATATTGCACATCTCTCTCTCAATTTTTTTCCCCATCACTCTTTTCATCACGCATTAGCACCTGAGAAAATAGATTGTAACAGCATATAACTGTGCTGCAGATGCAGTTATCACATTGGAGAAACCTCAGTTTGTGTAGAAAATCTGACGTTGATGTGTCACCGGTGGATACGACGCTTTGGTGAACAATTAAGTTCAACAATTTATCTCAAGGACAGGCTAAAGTCAGGAGTTGACTGGTTTTAGGTGCTTAAAAAATGTCTGCTTCTCATTTATGTGATGACCTTTAACATCCAGTATTAAAAAACTTCTCTTGGTGCAAATAATACCAAATAAAGAAAAGCTCAAAATCTTTCCTGTGTAATTGTCAAATGTGCTCAACGACTCTTTTGCCAACACTGAACATCACAAACATAACCAACTGATGTTGACAGAAAAAGCAATAATCATTGGAAAGTGGTTGTATTGATGGTCCATGTCACAGGAACTAAAACAGAGTGAGAAAAGTGCAAAGGAGTATCAGATGAAAAGGGTTGTACTGTGAAATTGGATGTTTCACCTCAGACTGAAAGAAAAAGCCTTCTTATGATGTTCAAATCTGACAAATGTCACTTTGAATACTCGGTCACTGGACTTGGAATGACCTTAAACATACAGCCTTTCAGGAATGTGTCGACTTGTTGGGGAAAATAAACCTTTTGATTGGAGAAGACTAGCGGTAGTTTCACCTCCGTCTCCACTGTATAAAGTCAATACTCACACTGCATAGATTAGTGTCCAATATGAGATAGCTGATGAAAACCATTTACATACTGTAGTGCAGTGTGGCACACTGAGAGCAGGACAGCCAGAGGTGAACGGGCTGGCAATCATGGACTGTTAAATTATCACAGATCAGAAGGTCAGCGTCTCCATTTAAAGTGCTGACCCCAGCAGGTGTGTGTTGATGTTGCTGTCCTACTAATGACCTGTAAGTTAAAGCAATGATTTCATAACTGTTACTGGCTTTACGTTACTTTCTTGATCCAACCTGAGAAGCCCTGCCACAGTACAAAACAGAGCTCCACTATCAGTTCAAGCACATTAAAATGCTTTAAGATGCAGAGACTGACTTTGTGCAAACCACGGATACATTCGATTTGCAGGTTTTATTGTATCACCCACATTTCCATAATGCGCAACATAACGAGGGTTTGAATTTGTAACGGGGGCTTGACAGGCCTATATATTACAGCCTGCAAATTGTTTGGATTAATCGATACAGGTAGTTTCTTGAATCACTAAAAACTTAAATAACCATAAAAGAAAAAGTTGTTAAAATTCCATTTAAATGGATGACAGTTTACAAAGTGTGTGTGAGGGGGAATAATCAGACAGACAGGCAGCCAGCACTCACTGAAGGAGGGAGGTGGGAGAGGATGAGACGGGGCTCGCTAATCATTAATTATTTTCTTTGTAAAGTAAAATAAACTCACTGCTCTTTCTCCCCTCAGCCTCTCCTGACCTCCATCCCTCTCCAGTACTTGTGGTCAGTAGTAAAAGTCACGTAAAACTAAACATATACACAGAATACATAAACACAGAGTGCCATCATTTTACTGTTAGACACTAAACCGGTTATAACTGAGCAAATATACAGTGTTTCAACGAGAGGGTGAAGGAATGCCCTCATGTTTTGGCCTCATTTTGGTGATTTAGACAAACAATTTTAGTGCATGGTTGCATTAAAGTGTCACAGTGCAGCTTTAAATCGCCATCTGAAGACTGTGTTGTTATTTAGCACGCTGTATGACGTCTTTCTCCAGGCTGCGAAAGTGGCAAACTAACTGCACCAACACACACTGAGAGAGCTCTTTCCATTTAGCAGGAAGTATTACTGCCCCCAAAAGCAGATGTCTCATCAAGAGATTAACTTCTGGCCACAGACACACAAACACACACGCACACACACACACACACAAATAACCGTGCAGAGTTTAGTAATCTGCAATATAAAATTATTGAAGTTCTTCCATAAAGTGTGTGTGTTTTTCAAACAGAGGGTAGATTGGATGGGATGAGGATTTTCCAGATTTTCAGCCTCTGAACCAATAAGCTGTGGCTGTGTGTGTGTGTTTGTGTGTGTGTGTGAGAGAGAAAGTGACACTTACATCACTGAAACTCTCCCTTCGTCACCTTCAGACACACACACACACACACACACACACACACACACACACACTCATTTCCATCCAGATGGCCCACAATGCAACCTTGTCTGGATTTTGATTGGAGGTTAAAGGCCGCAGACTTTATTCTGACCAATGACGCTGCAAATCCTCCCGACACATGTGTGTGAATGAGCGTGTGTCTGGGTACAGTATAACAGGATAATCAGGCTCGATGACTGGAAAGCTCAAACCACCAATTTAAAAACACACACAGCTGAGGTTGCAGCCCCTCTTGCTGGTCAGCAACTGCCATTACAGCTGAAACATTAGCTTTTAAACTTATTTTTATGTCTCTAAAATTAAATTTGGATAAAATTCAGCCTTCTTTTCCTTTATATCCTCTCTTGATATTCAATTCTGGAAATTAGTCTCTGTTTTGAATTGTTTAAATTGTAGGACATGAGGCTATTATAAAGCAATCTCATTTGTCAAACGTTGCTACAAACAAAATGTCACAAATTTGTGGTGGGAATGACTTTTTCCCACCGTTAAGGTAATTGCATGGGCCAAATGTATGTAAGTTACAAGTTTTTATAACCCTGTTCCTCTCTCTCAGCAGTTTAAAGCTCACAAAGAGTTTTAAAAAAAAAAGTTAAAGCTGTTACAAACAGAAAGACTTCAGCAAAAACAGTGTCAACATAAAGCTCATGGTAAAAGCTTACTGACCGGACAAAAAAAATGGGAATGATGCAAAGAGAAAAGTACCAAACAATATAAGAGCAAGACAGAGAGACAAGAACATGTAAAAAAAAATTACAAAAATAAATAAATAAATTAGTTAATAATTAATATCATTACTATCCCACATTATACTCATTATAGACCCCAGTTGAATGTATGTATTTTCCTTTTTACAATAATTTTAACTGAACGACATCTCCACCTCAGACAGGAAGGGAGCGGTGGACGAGGAAGTGGAATCGGCCATCGAGGCAGTGCTATCGTCCATGCTCCTGTTCCAGGTGCTCCGATTGGGCGTTGACGGGTATGAGGGCGTGGAGCAGTTGGAGGGCGGGCCCGAGCCGGAGCTGGGGCTAGGGCTGCTGTTGAACAGGGCGTCCTTTCGGAGACCTTTGTTCTGGAGCTCCAGCTGATGGTGCTGGCAGATTTCCTCTGGTAGTTGCTGATACTCCTCCTCCAGTTCCCGCTCCAACTGAGACTGAAGCTGGTTAAGAAACACCAGGAAGATATTAAAACATGTTCAAGAATTGAAGTAATAGATTGAGACTTTGGGAAATTCCCTTTCTTGCTGAGCGTTAGATGAAAAAATTGATCATTCTCATGTCTGTATGTTCATTAATTAGCTAGAACAAGCAGGTGAATAGCTTAGCTTAGCATAAAGACTGGTAGAATGGGGAGGCAGCCAACATGATTGCATGGCATCGTGTTGCAAATGTGAAGTAGTCAATGCAATTAGATAGACCTACAACCAGATTATATTATTGTGAAAGTCCTCAGAAATGTCTGACGAGATACTTTTTTCGACACATTTGTACTTGTCAGAATCGTGGGTGATTACTGCCCTCCTGTGGTCACAGTGAGGAACTACATCATGCTACTGCTACTGCTTTATGAAGCACTTTTAACCAGGATTAAAACATTACAGGACTGCAATGAGGCAAATAAAACCATATAATAATAATAATAATAATAATAATAACAATTAAGACACGTTGAAGGTAAAACAGGATAGGATTAATAAAAAGCTACATTAAAAAAATAAATTTTGAGAAATGATTTAAAGTGATGAGATGAAGATGTCACTGATTCTGTAAAGCTCAGATGGGGACAAAACATCAGTATAAGCTATATCAGTGTGCATGTAAATCTTAATATAATTATCAAAAGACAATAAGATGAACATTCAGGTCAAAGTCAAACATTTGCTTTTATATCAGCGTTGTTGTGATTCATCATATAACCAAGTTATTATCATAAAACGTTCAAAATAAATCTTTTCTTTTGACATGTATTATTTCTCTGTGTCCCTTCAGATGCGAGCAGGCTTCTCTCGCCTTCAGGCTCTGGTTGGTTCCAGGAAGTTGTGTGCATCGTATCATGTGGCCCGTCAGTGAATCACGTGCTTCCAGGGTCGCTGTCGGAGCTACTTGGTGCGCCGAGCGTTCCGGCACCGACTGTGGGCCGTCATCATCATCCAGGCCTACACCAGAGGAATGATCGCTCGCCGGCTGTACAATAGGGTGAGGGGAGAGGTAGAGACATACACATACACACCAAGTACTGTTCTTATGTACAATTTTGAGGTACTTGTATTTTATTTGAATTTTTATTTTTATTTTCAGCTGCTTTTTATTTTTTAATTCTAATTTTGAACTGAGATGTTTTCAAGAACAAACCTTTTGGTTGGGCCTGACTTGTTTTTGGTAACCAGTGGACTCCTGTCTCTTCCTTTCAGTACCGCAGGCGGCTGGAGGCCGAGAAGATGCGTCTGGCTGAAGAGGCCAAACTAAGGAATCAGATGTCTGCAAAGAGAGCGAAGGCCGAGGCTGAACGCAAACACCAGGTGGGAGTTCAACAAAGAATTCTGACATTTTCAAAACTCAGTTTATTCGTCATATTAAAACAAACTGTAATGTCTTATTCAAGTTGAAATGATCTAGAATTTCTTTTATTTAATTTGTTATATGCTTAGAGTCAACGACTCTGACATGGTGGACAAGATGTTTGGCTTCCTGGGGACGACAGGCTCTTTGCCAGGCCAGGAGGGACAAGCCCCCGCCGGCTTTGAGGTGAGCTAAAAAAAAAGGTTTTACTGTCACTGTATGAGATTAAATCAACTTTTTTTCTCTTGAATGATGGAGCAACAATGTACTCTAAACCAACTTGACACTTTTGGTTGCAAGCTCTCAGTCTACAGCTTGAGGGGTTATTTTTGTTCTGTTTTTATTTTCTCACAAAATGCGATGCAATTTTGATATAATATGAATGTGAAAAAGGCCAAATCAAAGTAACTGGATGCGGCCTCTCAAACAGCCTCTGCTATTCCATGACCACGAGGGAAACCAGCTGGTAGGCCACCTTTGACATCTGACCCCAGTTTGACAAGTTGTTTTTCTGAAAGATGCTCATGTCTGGCTGCCAAGAACCAAAACTAATTTGGTTTAAAAATATTTTGAGAAAGTCTTAAAAAGCATTCAATCTAAGTGTCTGCTACCTGTAGATGCCCTGATAGATATTTCTTCTGTGCTCCAGTCAAGGCTGCTCTGGCGGTGTGGATCACAGTGCTGAGGCTCATGGGAGATTTGCCAGACCCTAGTACCATACAGCCATCAGTGACGGAAGTGAGAAGATCCCCGTCATGACAAAAATCTACGAGACGCTGGGAAAGAAGACCTACAAGAGAGAGCTGCAGGCGCTGCAGGGGGAGGGAGAGGTAAGGATAAGGCGGGTTTGGAGGGATGAGATTTATATAGTCTGAGCAGATTTACTGGAGGACTAGTTTCTGTACCTGCTAGCAGAAGCATCTCTGATTAGTCTTTGAGCTGTTTCCTTCCCGTCCTCCCTGCAGACGCCTCACTCAGACAGCCACAAGAAGAACAGTGTCCGACACAAGCTGTTGTCCCTCACCCTGAAGAAGAAATCCAAGATCCCCGAGGAGGTGAGAGACAGAGGGGGGTTATAAAAGCTGACTACCTTTCTGATAGTTTCAAATTGCAGAACTAGAAAAGTTAGTAAGTATAGTGTTAATCTAATTGATGTAATCTGGTGTGTGTTAGGGATGAGATCTACTGTCAGATCTGTAAGCAGCTGAGTCAGAACCAGTAGTTAATTTACTGATTTGAACCAATGAATGTTTTTTGCACTTTAAAGAGATGCATGCTGTTGTCTAAAGCAATAGATTTCTATGAATGTATTCTTTAAGTTATAGCAATCGTGTAAGGAAAATGTGTTTTGTTAAAATAATTTGTATATTTTGTAATTTGCTTGTTGACAGTTTGTTATATTAGGGTTGTTTCAAAGAGAAACAGCAGCTGCAGTGGTGATAATGAGAGTTTCAAACAGCAGTTTCATGCCACATTTTTCAGTATCAAAATTCTTAAATTCTGAAGAGTCCTGATTTGAAAGCTATTACAGCCTGACACTGTTGCCAATATTGATTTGCCATATCAAAGTTATTATAGAATGATATCCTTTTGTTTTATTTGTTATGCTTTAATATGCTTTCCAAATATATGATGACAGCTGACCGAAAATGTTAAATTGGAGCCTTTTCAGGGTTTTTTCTTTTAATTATGTCCTCTTTTCTTTCCCCATGCCTGACCACATTTTAGGCATAGGCATTTAGGCTGTTGTTAAATCCTAACACCAGTTCTCAAAAAGACTGACGATCCTTATTGAAATTTATACTTGCCTGCTGGGAAAAATATGCTTACTCTCAACACGTACAAACATTTTATACTAATAGTTTATAACACTTACTGCCCTTACTTCAAATTCTTGTCCAAATGTAACCCTATAGCAGTATGACCTTTTTCAAGTGTTAACTTTTAAATCAGTTGTTGTTAATGAGCCATATGTAAATCTTATCACATTATTGGTATTTCAGCGCACAAATGGCAGCTTTATATGTCCATTAATCTGACCTTAACATGTCACCCAGTTTAAAACCTGTGTTGCAGTAGTGAGTGCATGACATTTGTTCAATCTTTTGTTTTATAAAGAGTGAACATCGGAGGATTATTGCTGAAGCAGCAGATGTAGCAACGATGCCTTGAGTACCATATTTGTTTGCACCTCCTGTATCTCAATGCCAAAATGCACATTTGTGCATTGGAAAGACTTGACCACTAAAAGATTAAAATGACTCAAGTCAGTCTGTGACAGAATATGCTGGCAGAGACATTTAATGGTAATTTGAACTCATACTTAAATGGTGCAATTAATTCTTTGTTTTCATTTGCGCGACTCTCCAGTGTGTCAATGTGTTCACGCAGTTCAGTTGTTTACTTTTAATTAGACCTGGCTTTGTTTTGTTTTTCTGATATTGCGAGAAGGAAAATATGAAGTCAGTGTTTATGCTTAAGACAGGGATATCAAAATTCTTCCCAGCTCGTTTTTCATGTTATCTTGTTCTCCTGAAACCCTTGCACTTACTGCATTTGGAAAATGAGTTGAAGATGCAGCTTTATGTCATTTAAGTTCATTTTGTTCGTGGATGATTGTTTGATGCAACATTTAGTGAAATGAATGTATTGCTGATCTGATTGATGACCAGATCATCTATTGATGAATGGACTCGTCTGTTGTTCTTTGTATTTTTAAACACCTTAAAATACAGCATGCATTGAAATTGAGGACAAAAAAAACTTTACTGTGCAGAAAACCCTACACAAACAACACACAAAACTCCACATCAGGTCCAGGGGAAGAGAGCAGGTTGAAAATATCTACTGCTGCAAGAGCCAAACACAAAAACAGACAGGGGGGTAAGACAAGTTATATGTGGTGTTATAAGTAAATGCAGTGATGTGTGTGCGTGGATGTGCGTGTTGCACCTTGGCTTTCTGCTTCTGGACAGGCAGGCGGAGTTTAAACTCTGCTGGGAGCTCATCCTCAGAGTACAGTCTGTCTGAGAAATACACTCCTAATTCGACAGTTAGCGTGGATCTGAGAGGAAAACAGCAGGTCAGACATTAGCAACTGAAAGAGAATACAGTCAGAGTTGTAGCTGGTTTCTAATCTGTCTCTGTGCACTGACCTGTACACGCAGTGTCTCAACGTAATTGGTTCCATAGGCCCTCCTGGTGAAGTCCGACAGGTCGAACTGAATCTGGTTCCAGCCTTCGTCCAGCTTCATTGGCATGGTGCAGAGCAACGGATCCACTCCCGTCGTGCTTCGGTAGGTACTCAACTGAAACCGCCGGCGACCGTTTGTATCATCTAACACCTGAAAGTTTAAAGATGGGAGAATATGTCCACTTTACTTGTTTATACCACCAAAACATGGAACAGGTCGGAACAGTGTCTTCTTGGGGTCTGCAGGACATGTTATGTAGGTGGTACTACAGAGAAGAGAAGAGGGTGCTTTAATGAGTTGCCCTGAGCTGAAGAATCAGTTCAACAGACACAAACTCACCAGACGTTTGCCCACTCGACCTCCAACACCTGGGAGCGGATGTCATTGTCTGTGACTCCCTCGATGTGACCATTCCTCGCCTGTGTACACACAGAAAATTATGTATATAAAGGCTGCGCAGTCAATGGAAATATAGTTAGTTAGCTTTAGCACAACCAGCTAAGGTAGCTTGATAAGCTTCATAGCATCCACTCCGAATCGCTGCTTACCTTTTCATCCCATATCTGAAGCAGTTTGCTGCCGATGCTGTAGAAAATAGACAAGAATCCGCTATGAAATGTGTTTTTAAACATCTTCTCTGAGTTATGTTAGTCCACGATCGCTTTACACATGTGTTTAGTACAATGTAGAGGTTACCACTCAAAGCAACAAGAAGAACATTTTTATTAAGATCATCATCCTTGATAAAGACTTGCAGTGATTGGCTGCTTCAACTGTAATGGGTTTGGTTTGGACCCAATAGCAGCACAAAGACAGGCGGGTATCGTTGGTAACAAACTTTATTTTCACAAGTGCAGGAATTAATGGCAGTAGGCAAAACAGTCTGTCTTCTGACCGCTGGCCTTTAACAGTCTCTGGTGGGGATTGTAGATTAGGTTCAGCCGAACCAAACCAGGATACTGGTGAGTAACGTCCGTGAAGCTCAGTCTTGTACTCACTCAGTGCAGGAATAATCAGAGCCACAGGACTGCAGGATGCCACAGAGGAGACAGGAGTAACACTCACTCTGCAGAGCTGAATCAGGTAATCACCGGACAGCCAAGGGAGCAGACAGGCAGAATCCAGAAAGGGACAGGCGAGGCTCGTGGTCGGGGACGGAAGGCTGAGGTGATTACCAGGGGATCGGTCAGGCAGGATGGTCAGAGGCAAGCAGGGTCGAAACCGGGAGATCAGGCAGAGAAACGCTGGAGAGTCTGGTGCAAGCATCGAGAACAATCTGGCAATAAGTGAGAGTGGAGCTGGGGCTTAAATGCAGCCAGAGCAGAGCAGAGAGCACAGGTGAGTGGAGTTGACTTGATGAGAGGGGTGTGTCTGATTGGCAGATTGAAGCAGGCAGGTGCAGAGTGGTGAGGCAGAGATGAACTGTGACATCAACAAACCGTGCGAGTGGTTTGCAACGACAGTAAGACTTTGTGCCAAGCCGGATTTGATTAATTCCCTCTGGATTATTCAAATAGACAAAACAACGGAGGTGGTGCCCCATTTACCAGTGCTTTATTGATCGCCAGTGATTAATAAATTACATTTATTATTAGTGTATCTCCTACATATAGGATATAGAGAGTAATATCTATAGTATATATAGTATATAGAGTAATATCTATAGCATATATAGTATATAGAGAGTTATATCTATAGTATATATAGTATATAGAGAGTAATATCTGTAGTATATATAGTATATAGACAGTAATATCTATAGTATATATAGTATATAGAGAGTAATATCTGTAGTATATATACAGTAATATATTTCTTTTAGCGGTAACGGAGTAATATATCACATTACTAATAATATTTCAGTAATGTGTTAAGCCATGTAACGCGTTACCGACCGAAGTGAAGTGTTTATTGTTGTTTTTTTAAGAACCCATCCACACCAACATGAACATATTAACATAGGCTCTGTGTGTTTAATATAGACGAGCCTATAACATATTTGTTCAGTCTCTGTGTGACTAAAATGAGCTGTATTTGGTAGGCCTGATGATGAAGCCTAATCCTCAGAGCACACTTGTTGAAAGTAACTAAAAAGTAGCATAATCGTAGTGAATTACTCTACACAGACATTAATATTGTAACGTGATATATTATTTTAAATGAAGGTAATTAATAATATGTAATATATGGTATTTTGAAAGTAACTTGACCAACACTGGTATTAAAACAGTTGACCCTTTACTTACATACATGATGACACATTTAAAATCATGACATGACATTAGTTCTGAGTAAAAGAGTCAAGAAGTGGACAGCTTTGTACAACGGATGATTTTAAGACAAATATCTGAAATGTGACGATGAGTCAAAATGTGTCTTTTGTCCCCAGATGATAATAACTCATAGTGAGGACAGAGCAGGATAACATCAGCCTTCTTTAAGACTTAGTGGACCTGATTTACTCCAGTCATTGTACCAGTTAGACTGTTAATGTGATGTTGAAAACACTGATCTGTCCACCTGTGTGACTTCTTTTAGTGTCTGAAGTCCTCAGCATTAATCCTGGTGGAGATCTTTGACTGCTGCTGGTTGAGGATGTGGTGCTGCCTCACTGCTGACATCACTTCCTGTTAACATTATAGCCACACAGTCCATACTCTGGTTTCTGCCCTCCCTGTCACCCATTCCACTACTTATACGACCACATTGTTGTACGAATCCATTCAAGTTAATGGTTGATCCGTCTTTGATTCCATGGTCAGACAGCAGCTCATCGTCATACAGCTGCGAGGAACCGATCGCCAGCGTAAACACTACAACATGTGGACACAGGAACACAAACACACACAAAGGAAATCAAAACCAGACAGTCACAAATAACTCACAAAGACATCAGTTATGATTTTTAACAGGTCATTTGTATTTGCCTCTCTTGGACCATTGGCAAATCTCACCCACTAGCACATAATTTGAGCTTAATAGACAACAACTTAACTTAATGTTAACTGTGATTTATACAGTTGTGATTCTACCTGGGATCCTGAAGACAGACTCTATCTTCTTCTTCAGCTGCAGCACTGTGATCCTCTTTAACTGCTCCTCAGTGACACACAGGACGATGGTCCTCTCCGTCCTCCGCTCACAAACTTTGATCTTCATAACCCTCTCTGTGGACTTGACCTCTGCAGCCACTTCTGTGTGTGACACTTCTGTGGATTGTTCTCCTGAATACGATAAAAATGACCCCATTTTAAATCTGCATAGATCTGTGAGCTTGTGCTGGGCTCTTCACCTCTTGCAAGTTATACACGTCAGTGAGTGAGTTCAAGTAACAAGTAAACAGAGCTGAAAAAATACTTTCACTTTCAACTTTGAGTCTTAAAGAGACACACACCAGCCTTTATTTAAAAGAAAACATGGCTTTTTAAAATACAAATTACTGTGCTAAACTGGGATTTTACAGTAAAAAGTCCATCAGATTAATTGGATATAGCAGTATGTTGCTGCAGCATTAAAGGGGCACTGTGTAGTTTTGGAGAAGAAATTTAAACTGTGAATTTTAATATTTACAATATTAATGAGGTAATGATACAAACTCAGAATTTTTATTTTTTCCATAACTGAATAAACAAGCTGTTCTCAGAGGAAGATAAGGTCCCAGAACACTGTTTGAAGCTAGAAAGGTGGCAGGGTCCGCCACATATAAACAAAGTAAAACAGTATGAAACTGTGTTGTCCTTTAAGGTCAGTTTGTTTATTCAGCAATGAAAAACAAATTCAGTTTAATAATGACAGTTTATATATAGAGAGAGTAATATCCATAGTATATCCATAGTATATATAGAGTAATATCTATAGCATATATAGTATATATAGAGTAATATCTATAGCATATATAGTATATATAGAGTAATATATAGACTAATATATTTCTTTTAGCGGTAACAAAGTAATATATCGCATTACTAATAATATTTCATTAATTTGTTATGCCATGTAATGCCTTTCAAGCCGCGTTACCGACCAAAGTGAAGCGTTTATTGTTGTTTTGTAAGAACCCATCCACACCAACATGACCACATTAATATAGGCTCTGTGTGTTTTATATAGACGAGCCTATAACATATTTGTTCAGTCTCTATGTGACTGAAAGGAGCCGTATTTGGTAGGCCTGATGATGAAGCCTAATCCTCAGAGCACACTTGTTGAAAGTAACTAAAAAGTAGTGTAACAGGTAGTAAATTACTCTACACAGACAGTAAGATTGTAACGTGACAGATTATTTTAAAATGAAGGAAACTAATAATATGTAATATATTACATTTTGAAAGTAACTTGACCAACACTGGTATTAAAACAGTTGACCCTTTACCTACATACGTGATGACACATTTAAAATCATCATATTTGTTCTGAGTAAAAGAGTCAAGAAGTGGACAGCGCATGATTTTAGACAAACATCTGAAATGTGACGAGTCAAAATGTGTCTTTGTGTCCCCAGATGATAATAACTCATGGTGAGGACAGAGCAGGATAACATCAGCCTTCTTTAAGACTTAGTGGACCTGATTTACTCCAGACATTGTACCAGTTAGACTTTTAAAGTGATGTTGAAAACACTGATCTGTCCACCTGTGTGACTTCTTTTAGTGTCTGAAGTCCTCAGCATTACTCCTGGTGGAGATCTTCGACTGCTGCTGGTTGAGGATGTGGTGCTGCCTCACTGCTGACATCACTTCCAGTTAACATTATAGCCACGCATTCCATACTCTGGTTTCTGCCCTCCCTGTCACCCATTCCACTACTTGGACGACCACTTTGAAATACGACTCTGTTCAATTCAATGGTTGATCCGTCTTTGATTCCACGGTCAGTCAGCAGCTTGTCGTCCCACAGCGGCCAGAGACCAATCGACAGCCAACGCACTACAACATGCAGACACAGGAACACAAACACACACAAAGGAAATCAAAAACAGACAGTCACAAATAACTCACAAATACATCATTTATGGTCATTTTTATTTACCTTTCTGGACCAATGGCAAATCTCACCCACTAGCACAGAAATTCCACATCAGAACTTCCTGGTATTATCTGAGTGACTCTCTGAGCTGGAGTACTATCATTCTGAACTGAAATTACTCTGTGGAAACAGGTAGTTTCCTTTTAATGTAAATCTCATATTGAAATATTGAATTTTTTTGACATTTAAGAGGACTTTCATTTTGAAATTCCACATCAGAACTTCCTGGAATTATCTGAGTGAAACTCTGAGGAGGACCACTATCAGTCTGAAGTGAAATTAGTCTGTGTAAACACGGAGCTTCCTTTTAATATCCATCTGTGCTCGAAAATGGTGTTCGTTATGGCCAATCCATGACTAGCACAGAAGTCCAATAACAAAACCCCATTCGGGTTCCGATCGGGCAGGCCATTCCTCCCAATCACCCCCCTCCAAGTTTCCCCATTGTCACCCACGTGAGCGTTAAAGTCTCCCAGAAGAACTATGGAGTCCCCAGGTGGAGCCCTTTCCAGGACACCACCCAAGAAGGCCGGGTATTCTGAGCTGCTGTTCGGTGCATATGCACAAACAACAGTCAGAGCCTTCCCCCCAGCGACCTGCAGTCGCATGGAGGCGACCCTCTCGTCCCTCGGGGAGAACTCCAACACAGCGGCACTCAGCCGGGGGCTTGTGAGTATCCCCACACCCGCCCGGCGCCTCTCACCCTGGGCAACTCCGGAAAAGGAGAGAGTCCAGCCCCTCTCAAGGAGTTTGGTTCCAGAACTGGTGCTGTGCGTGGAGGTGAGCCCAACTATATCTAGTTGGTACCACTCTACCTCCCGCACCAGCTCCGGTTCCTTCCCCACCAGAGAGGTGACATTCCATGTACCGAGAGCTAGTCTGCGAAGCTGGGAGTCAGGACTCCCAGGTCCCCCCCTTCGCCCGCTGCCCGATGTACATTGCACCCGACCCCATCGCTCTCATCTGTGGGTGGTGAGTCCACAGGGGCGCGGACCCACGTTGTTCCTTCGGGCTGAGCCTGGCCGGGCCCCATGGGCCAAGGCCCGGCCACCAGACGCTCGGCGGCGAGCTCCACCCCTGGGTCTGGCTCCAGGGGAGGGCCCCGGTGCTCCCATACCGGGCGAGGTACTCTTTGCCTGTAGCTGCCGATTCATAGGGTCTTTTTGAACCGCTCTTAGTCTGGTCCCTCCCCTGAGACAAATTTGCCTTGGGAGACCCTACCAGGAGCTAATGCCCTGGACAACATAGCTCCCAGGATCACAGGGACACACAAACCCCTCCACCATGGTAAGGTGGCGATTCTTTGGAGGAGGTCTGTATTATCATCATATTATATATATTATCTATCTATATTATATAAGTCACAACGCTACATTTTTGTCTATTTATGATTCCATATTAAGGTGCAATATGTAAGAATTGTCCACCTGTCAAATTCATACTCCAAACATATGGGGTTTGACATATCACCAAATCACAGTGCAAGTTCAAGTTACTTTATTAGTACCCAGAGGTAGATTTTGTTTGCAGTAGAGTCCTCATACACAAATACGGGAAAAACATAGAGGCACATATCACACATCATCCAACTTAGGACAGTGGAAATTAAAAATGGCAAATTAAAAAGTTCTTACAGGTCCAGATCATACTGAGATATTGAAATGAACTAAAATACTAATAGTAAAAAGAAAATAACCTGTGCAAAATATAGCTATGATTTATTCCTCAGTGTAATGGCTGCAGGTACAAAACTGTTTTTGTGTCTTTTTGTTCTACACCTAGGGATTGTAAACCTGCGCTCAGAGGGGAGACGCTGAAACTCAGTGTGCAATGGATGGGAACTGTCATTTAAAATTGAACCACATATGCGCTGTAGCTGTTTTGTATACAAGGTCTCCACGTTGAGCTGTGGCTCACCAATCAGCCTGCTAGACCACTTTACTATTTGGTTGAGTGAGCTTTTATTTTTCAAAGGTTCCCAAACCAGGCTGCTAGTGCAAATAATAGAACTGATTCAATAAAAGCGTGTAATACATGCAGACCACTCTCTTTCCCCCTTGGGAGGTTCGGATAAACTCTATGATGACTGTATCCATTTCTGTTGTGCTTGTCTGTAGTTTCTGCCGCGCTCTTTACACAGAGCCGTTGCTGCGCAGTGTGTGAAAAAAGAAGGAAACAGAACTGAAAAATACTTTCACTTCAGAATTAAAGAAATGCACACCGGTCTGTTACCTAACCTTAAAAAAACCTTATAGGCCTATCTTTAGTTTGGCTATATACAATATTATAAACTTTAAATATTTTGTAATACCAGTAAATATCATTTATTTTCACTCTTTATGTTTCTTTCTGCTGTTTATGATTCAAATCCCATTTTAAGGCGCTGTCTTTATGTTTTCTTCATTTCTGACGCATATTGTATTACATATTTTTGAATGAAATGTGTTATATAAATGAAACTTTATTATCTATATTCAATAGGCTTATATATGCATGTTATTCTCATGTTTATTACACATTCATCATCAAAACCATTTGTTAAATGTAAATTAATAGCACAGGTTTCACTATTATTAGGCGAGTTGTGGTAGAGTCATGCAGGTAATTATGTAAAACTTCATATTAAAGTCCTCACATCAAGTTACCAAACACTTTCCAATCCATGTGTTGTAATTACATAAAACAGTGAAACTAATTCTGATCCCTCTGCACTGCCAAGCTAGATATTAAATTACAACAAAACATGGCTGTTCACATTCAGTTTATCTTTGACAGCAGCACAGACTCGACAGACGACAGTGAGTCAGGTTTGCATGAGTCTAGTTATGTAATCGAATACTAATTGTATTTTCAATGTGAGCCGCATTTAAAGAAAAAAACATACATTATTCCAAGGGACCAAAAAAACCCAAATTACTTCTCACTTGAAGATTCATTTATTATCCTTATAATTTCATCACTTCCATGGATCTCTCCTGTCATGGCTTCTCTTTGAAGGACTTGCAGTTGGACGCTGCATCCTCTCCTTGACTCTCTCTGAACTGTGTGATTTTCTGTGTCGCGTTGGTGAACAGTTACACTTTGTGGGTTCATCTGAGCTACACTGACTCTGCAAGGACATGTGAAATGTCTTCACATCAGAATGATACCTGTTTTTACTGACATCATCATCTCTTCTGTGTGTTATCCGTCCTTCTGCTCTTACCCCAGCTACCACTGCCTCCATTTTGTTTTTCCCAACTTTGGTTACTGCAGGTTTGACTTTATTTCTTCCAAGACTATTGTCAGTCACACTTGTTGTTTTTGTTCCAGTCTTTGCAACAACGTTGGTCTGTGTTTCCCAGACAGTCTCACTGGTCTTCCGTATTTTCTTTTGGGGTTCATGGTTAGGCTTTAATGTGCAGTCTACATTGTGTGTTGTCAGTTGTACTGTGGGGGTCCCTCTAGTCCTGAGATGCTGCATGTGCTCCTTTGAGTTTGTATCAAGCTGCGTGTTTCGCTCGTGTCTCTTTTGTCCCCCATCTTTTTGTAGCTTTGCAGAATTTTTTGTTTTCAAACTTGATTTATAACTGTCTCCGTCTGCTTCGGTGTTTGTTTGCCGCAGTTTCTTCCAGAACATATCGTCATCCCTCCTCATTAATAGATCGCCATTCAAGTGCGTCAAGGTTTCCCCTCTTTTGCAACTTTCATCCGTCAGTTGATGACGACAGACAAGAGATCCTCCTCTCTCTGGCTCATCATGTCTTCCCTCAGCCTCCACATCTGGATGTATGCAGGGAGCCTTCTTTTCACGATTTCTGCTCACTTTGAAGAGATAAAAATAAGTTATTATTACTGATAAGCACAAACAGCAGTAGTTTACAGACCTAGGCACCAATTGTCAATCAATCTGATGTTAGGCACGTTTTCTACAAACATTTCAAGATTCAATTCTTTATACTTCATTAAGAAAGTCTGGACAGTTAAGTTTGAGCCATAAAAGAAAAACCACACATATTAGCACCTGTACTAGCAGAAACACAAACAACCTGATAGTCATCTTGATCCTGGTGGGACAGCCCTGGACTTTTTACGCCCGCCATCAACGCTTCATAAATTCTGTGTTTCATTCAGTCAAAGAGATGTGGTGCAGGTACAAAAGATAGCATAGATGATAGAAATAATACATTTGCAAACATACCCTTCCTGTACATGAGGAGGTAAGCTGTACAAGACCTTAAAGACTTGTCTTCAGCCCCAAATATCGGTTTTCTGACCTGCAGAATTGAAAATGACATCACAGTAAATGTTAAAATTCATGTTGTCGAGCGTTCAACTGTGTGAGAATTTGTGGAATTGGGCTGCATGTAGAAAAATGAGCCTCCTCACCCTCTCAACGATGTCGTCATTGAAGTGGTACCACGCCTCAGTCTCAAACGATTTGATTTGTGCGGTATAATGACCCCCTGTCAGATTACCAAAGTGGTTCACTAAAGCGTAGAGGTCATATGTGCAGTTCTGAAGGGAGGGAAACAGAACAAAGTCACCACATTTATGAAAAAATGTTTAATCAAAACAATCAGCTGCTGAAAGAAAAATAGAAAAAGCATACCTCCATGTGTAAAGTTTGGGGGATTTTCACTTTGCAGTAAAGCTTAACGTAACACCTGCGCCTGTAGTCAAAGCTGAATCTCTTCAGCAGGAGGGTCAAAATGTCTGGATGTTGTGTTATCTCACATCCCTACAGAACACAGAAAGACAACAGCTGCATGAACAAGACACAGTCATAATCAGAGTCCTAAATCAGAGCTTGGCAGATGGGTTTGACCCATTGTTCAACAGGAGATTATATGTTATGTTTTGTTGGTTAGTATTTTATTTCATTGTGTCTCAATTCAGAACTAATTTCCCCATTTGTAAGTGAGAGCTAATAGCACTAGAACCTAAAGAATTTACAATAATAGTATTACTGCTACATCTACAGAAATTTTACAAAACAATATAATTCTATCAGCCAAATTCATCTTAAAAATTGTGTTGTGACTCTTTTTTGGCAAATGAATTACACTCAAAAGGACAAGTTTCCCCAAAAATGAATACTCAGTCATTATTGACTCAGCCTCATGCTGATGGAAAGTCAAAACAGTGTTGCAGCGTTCTCCTAACCAACTGAAGTAGATGAGGACTTGTTTAAAAACGTTAAAAAAAACCAAAAAACACTATAATTCAAAAACTGTAATTCAAGTCTCCAGAAACCCTGAGATCAGAGAATTGATTTGAAAAAGGCATTATTTACACCTTTGTTAAAGCTGTAGATGCGAAGCTAAAAGGGTTAGCAAGCACCCGATCTGTGCAGAAGCTCGACTGTGTGCCGAGGTTGTAAACGTCTTTTCAAATGAATTTGGGATCTCGGGGCTTCTGGAGACTTCTGGAGACGTTGGACGAGCTGCTTTAACGTTTTAAAACAAGACCCCATCTACTTCAGCTGTTTAGCTACAGGAATGTTTAGGGACTACCAATATTTCATTTTTCAATATCACGCTAATTGTTAATACCAGTAGATCACTACACCCCTATATGAAACATACACAAAAAACAAGACTCAAAAATGACACTTATTAATGGCTGCATGAAAGTACTGTTGTTAGTGTTGTTGTCGATCAGGAAAGATTTGTGTCTGACAGATAAATTGAGATTTAAATAAGCCTTCTATATGCATGGTTATCTACTGTAGACTTGTGAAATCATGTGAAAGTTTTGACGCAAACTAATAAAGCGAAAACTCACTAAGTCTGCGTCCTGCTTTTGACTGCAGCGGTTGCAGTACATCTTGTTGTCCCCACAGACTCTTTCACCCTTAAAGAGAGCCTTCAGTCCTCTCTCCTGTAAACATAGCATACATTTTCATCCTGAATGCTATTTTCTAATGTATATTCTAAGACTCTTATTCTTATTAAAGGAGAGCAGAGTACCACGCTGTAGGTCTGGCGACACGAATCTTCCACCGCGAGTGGCAGAATCCAAAAATAGCTCCTGGAATCGCTCCTTTCCTTACACTCGAGGCAGGTGGTGTGGTGGTTCAGCTCTCCCTTGAACATCTGGACAGAAAGGTACAGTCGTGAGTGAGTGAGTGAGTGAGTGAGTGGGTGAGTGAGTGAGTGGGTGAGCGAGTGAGCGAGTCTCTACCATGGCTGCCTCTGGACTGGTCCGACACAGGAGCTTCTCGAAATACTCAGCAGCATCACGTTGCTCATATACTGAAAGTAGGAGTGAGTGCACAAAAAAAAAGGCTTTTCACTGTATGTTCATTTTATTGGTAACGCATATAACTGTGCCAGGCTCAAGGGTCTGCAGGATTCAGCTGGGGGATGTCTCAAATCCAAACTCACCATTCGTGATCCCCAGCTGTTTTGTGATGTTATGTGTTTTGGCAACACGTTTCTGTAAATCAGAAAACAGTTGTCCCAGATGTGGGTCGATGGTTGATGAATCATCACTACAGCATCTGTGGCACATAGAAGTATATGTGACTTTATTAAACGTGGAACCAGTAAATAACAGATTTTGTCCTGTCCATGAGTTATTTTAAACAATAAGCGGTAGAAGTTAATGGTCCACTAGTTGTAGAACATGGTCGTTTGGAATAAGGCATTAATATGCGCTTCATAACGCGTCAATATGCTACTAATATGCATGCTAACAAGCAACTTTTTTTGCCTTTTTTCATGGCTTTATTAGATAGGACAGCTGAAGATTTGTAAGGGGAAGAGGATGAGGGAGGGAAGGATAACGTGCAGCAAAGGTTGGATTTGTATTAGCATAAAAAAAAATAAAAATTAGGTTACGAACTGTTTCACAGCCTCCCGGAAGTCTTCGGTCATGAAAAGCACCTGAAGCACGCTGTTCAGATAGCATGTAAGACCTGGACTCTTCAGCCCATGGTAATCTAAAGACGCAAAAGTGACATGATAAGATATTCTTAAAACTCAGAGATGTGTAAGAAACATGCTGAAGTCTTTTCATTTCACGTCACCTACCTGAGATGGTGAAATTGTCTAGTTTCTCTCTGAACATTTCTACAAGGTCATGATTCATGCTGATGTCTATCGTATGAGATGGTGGACATTGTTTTATTGAGGTGTTCCAGATGTGTGGATTCAGCCTGCTGAAGCACATTAGATACAGCAGATGTTAAGCGACAACAAGCAAGTTCACAAGTTATGGACAAAAAATACACAGAAATCATGACAAAAGTCATGAAGAAGAACAACCTTTAAGGCCACAATTGGCTGTTTTTTAAATCAATTTTACAGACAAACAACTGATAGATTTATCAAGAAAATAATCAACAGATTAATCAAAGACTTAAAAAAAGGTTAGTTGCAGACCTAAACATATAATGCATAAATATGATACATTAGATTAAGGTCACAGTAGAATAAATAGATTAAAATAGTTCAAATCCGCATATTCACTATATAACAATAACATATGCTTACACATTAATCCAATAATACAACACTCTGACAGGGGCCATTCTCTTGCTCTTGATACTTGAAGTACATTTTGCTGCTCATATTTTTGTGTGGCTACTTGTGTTTTGTTCAGTTTCCTCTCTGTGTGCTGAGGAACACTTGGCTCAACCATGTTGTGTGTTAAATGCTAAATAGCCTAAGTAAAGATGAGTGTAGATCTTCTAGGCTACTTAAGAATGCAGGACTTTTACTTGCCTTAGAGTGTTTTTATACTGTGGCACTGCTAGTTTAGCTTCAGTTTAATATCTAAATACCTCTTCCTCCAGCTTTTTACTACATTATATGGAATAACAACATAAAAAACCACAGTATGAACGCACATTGAAGGATTTTCAGCCCACACAAACACAGCAGTGAGTTAAATTGAACACGAGAAGTGAGCAGTGAACGCAGCTGGTGTGTTTGGATGTTATGGAAACCCACGCAGCCTCTCAACCCTCCATTACCCAGCGACTTCAAATCCGCGTTTAAAAACGGACGGAAGAAAGCTATCTAATGAGATAAAGCAACTGTAAAGTGATAGATACACGTACACTAAACGTCACAAGATCCTATCACACACATGCTGACTTTTTATTTGGGTATGTAGTAAAATGGGAGGGTAAAACACGACAAGACTCACCGTGCCGCCAATCTGAGTCTGACTCCTGCTTTCACTTTCGATACCGCGAAGGACTCGCGGCTGAAAACACACACGGATACGAGGGGCTGCATACAAACATCTGTATTGGGTTTGAACAACAAAATCCTCCAGAGTTGTGTAGTTTCAGGTCTGGCTGTCGTACTTCCGGTTAAGCACCAGAATAAATAAAAAAACTTAAGGAGAGACAAACAGTCCAAGTAAAAGACATCACTTCCTCTTATAAATCTGCTGTTATTTTGAGCCCGACAGTGAGGACTGTGTGGGTCAGTCCTATTGACGCCTGTTCGTTCAGAAACAGACTGAGACTTCAGGGTACAGATGCAGTATTTGGAACCGCGCCTCATGTAGCGCCACCACGAACCACGTGACTTCATGGAAACAGCTGCGGATGAAAAGCCCCGTTAAGTTTGAGTGAGCGCGTTTAGTCAGGATGGATAACAGCTCGACAGCTGTACAGAGAAACAACTCAGAGAAGTGTTATGACCCTCAGGACCCCACGCTTACATTTGTAGACGGAGATGATGAACTAGACTGTAAGTAGCTATATTTTAAATTGAATGGAGGTCAATGCCTACAAAGCAAAAGTTTAACAAATAAAAATGAACTGCACAAGAGCTTCTACTATCTAGTACGTGTAGGATACTGCGTATTTCTCTTTTAACTGAGTCTGAAGTAATTGGACTAATTATAGCTGAAAGCCCATAACACTGCTTCTACTTTGTTTGTGTCTCATAGTTTTGTATATCGGCTACAAGTCTCTCAGAGCAAAGATGTCCTGTGGTCATGCTGTCACTCCGATGTCTCTCACCGACTGGTGCCGCAGGTTGTTGGACCAGGTATGATGTTTACACCTCCATGATGACATTTAATGATCTTTTACTGACAAAACTGCACTGATAAAATACATAGGGGCAGGTACGTGTGATTAAATAGTAATTTCATATGTGACAAAATTTTCCTTCAGCATTGAGAAAAACAGTGAGTTTAAACTTTATGTCTTGGGATGTAACTCTGAACTTGAAATTGATGTTAGTTAATAGTGAATCATACAAGCAATGACATATTGACACATGAAGATGTTTCTTTGATTTTCTTTTTAATATCTTAGGGAAAGTCGAGATTTGTGTGTGGTAAGTGTGATGTTGAGTGGCCCTTTGAGGAAGTTCGTAAAATGGCTCTTCTGACTCCTGAAGAAGTGAACGAATTTAAAAAGAAAATGTTCAGTAATGCTGCCCCGAACTTGAAGGTCATAGAAGTAAGTACATAACTTACACTATTTGCAAACTGTTCTTAGAAAAAATGTTGATCATGCAAATACAAGGCTGAATTTCAAAGCATCTCACTCTGTCTTTCATTTAACGTCACAGTGTCCTGGCTGCAAGTCTCGTGTGGTGAGAACTGATCTCAGTGATCTCAGTGTCAGATGCACGGTGTGCACAGCGGAAAGAAAAAACATTTATAAGTTCTGCTGGCAGTGTTTGAGGGAATGGAAAGGTCCGGCTCCTCGTTCAGACCGCTGTGACAATGACGGCTGCCAGAGCCCACTGGAAATATTAAAAATCTATCCAGATATCGTCTTTGAGAGGGTGAAGGGGGTCACAGGATGTCCCTCCATCCGCGCCTGTCCCACCTGTGGTGCGCTGGTGCAACATGATGGAACCAGATGTAAAAACGTTGTTTGTCCTCAGTGTAAAGTGGAGTTTTGTTTTGTGTGTCTGAAGATCACTACAGAGTGCCAGAAGATAAAACCATACTCATATTTCGATGTATGCTCCACTGGTGTAGCACCTAGACAGACCTCCATACCGGTGAGGCAGAGCAGATAATTGTGTTGATTCAATACTGTGATCTCAAGAAACACAAAAACACCTTCTTACGTTGTCTTTTATAATGCCAATCATCATTATTGTTATTACTCAGACAGACATTCAACCCAATACCAGCTTTAAAAAACAGAGCCTGAGATCCTTTTTTGTCTTTATTGGCACACTTGAGCTATTTTATTTTAGCAGCTCTGTTTAACTTCAGTATAAAACTCACATTAATTGTGATACATTGGTGGAATCACTACAAACAAATTACTGTGGTTGAAGATGTATTCAGATGATTTACAAAAATAAATGAAAATATCACAATAAAAATAATTGTTATAAGGAAATAATAACAATATTGGCCAAATGTACTTTAAATATCAAACGCAAATGAGCTTTATTGGCATTAATGTTTAAGTTAGCTTAATAATATATTATTGATTATCAAAAGTAAAAAGTATCCATTATTAAATTTTTTATTTTATATATGATCATTAATTATTGATGCATCACACAAATGTAAATACTACTCAGAAGTTGTGATGAGGAGGTAAATCTAACTGCCTTTGAGGAGTTTATAACAAGTGAAAAGTACTAATTTAATGTAGTGAAACATTAAAGTAGGCTGATGTAAAGTGGCAGGAAATGAAAATCGTACTCCACCTAAAAACTGTATAAATGTACTACCGTTTTCCATTTAAGTTCTGACTGCCATTGAATGTCACACCCTTAAACTCCTGGACAATGGAGCCATCTTCTGGTCATTGCTCTAATAGCCCATCCAAGTAAAACTCACCATAAATAGTCACTTTGACTCCGCTGAGTGAAAAACAGCTTCTACTTTGTCCCCAGAAAGATGGTTGCAAAACACTTACAGATATGTAATAATTCTGCATTCAAACGTCTAACAAATGACTCCACCATTGTTATTGTTATGTTCATTTGTGAACTTACATCATCCCAAATGTTTCCAACAATGTTCAAACCCAGAGAAATCCAAAGTAACGGTGCGTTTCATGGTGCATTTCATGGTGCATTTCTTTCGGTCAGTCGAGTAAGTTGACGTGTTGTGTATAATTAAGCAGCTCAGCATGTCTGGAAACCCACAATAGAGTCAAAGTGAATGCAACAAGGAGAAGGACTGAAGGGTGGATGGACTGTAAATAAGAGCAATATCAGTGCAATAGTTCATGAAAAAATAATGAACATTTTCAAAACGCTGCTGTCCTGACTTCTAACAGCTGTCAGGAAAATAGTAAGTAGTAAATAATAAGAAGCTGAGCTAGTATTCACGTCATACATACAATGTGACTTGTTTTTTTTTGTGTTTGCAGAGAGGCATTATAGGTTGTCTTGTTGTTTAGTTGTAACGGAGCACTTGCCATGGCTACTGATGATTTTCCTGGAGCTGTGAAGAAATTAATAAACACATGGAAATAGATCTATACGTTGTATTTAATTAATATGGCAAATGAAAATGGAAACGCAACAGGTTATGGGCCAGACGTGATACAGGAGGAGGAAGATGACAAAGGTTAGTCTTCAACGGAGATGAAAATAACTTAGAGCTGTGGGAAGTAAAGTTTCTTGGACACCTGCGCATGCTAGGCTTAAAGGACACGATACTCTCCGAGGACGACCCAGATCCAGAAAAGAACGAAGAATGCTACGCAGAGCTAATTCAATTCCTCGACGATAAAAGCCTGCCGTTGGTGATAAGAGAGGCGACAGACGACGGCAGAAAAGCGCTACAAATATTAAGGGACCATTACGCCAGTCAAGGGCAAGCCCAGAATTATTGCCCTATACACAGAACTAACTTCTGAGTCTCAGAAACTGTGACGAACTACATCATCCGAGCTGAAAAGGCAGTAACTTCCCTAAGAAATGCAAAAAACGTCATAAGTGACCGGCTGATAATAGCCATGATACTGAAGGGCCTCCCAGAGTCATATAGGCCTTTCGTCATTCATACCACGCAGAGCAGCGAGAAATTAACGTTTGTCCAGTTCAAGAGTAAACTACGAAGCTATGAAAAGACAGAAAAGTTCGACACCAAAGTAAAATCAGACAATGTGATTTAAGCAGACATGTCATCTGTCATCTGCTATGGATGTGGAAACCGCGGCCATATTGCGAAAGATTGCCCCCAAAAAGGAGTACCAAAGTGGTGCAGCTACCACCGAAGCTCAACACACAGTGACGAGATATGCAGGAGAAAGAACAAGCACAAAGATGATGCAAAACAAACAGCAGTAGGACAAGAAGACCAAGAGGAGGAACAAACATTTGTATTCAAGGTCAGTCAAACATTTCTGTCATGTTATGGACTAAAGAAGATGTATGGTTCTCAGTTGTCATTTATTCATATTGTTTGGATTTTGTTATACTTTCTGACTTCATTTTGGCCCAGTTTTAGGTTGCATGAGAGGGGTGGGCTCTATGCGCCCGACTCAACTTACGTCTGATTGGCTTACGAGAGCTGCTTGTCTCGGTAAAGCTGCCTTCATGTATGACATTCTGTCACGCTGATCCAGCTTTCGAAGGTGAGTCTCAGTGGTTTTTCCCTCTAAATGCACATTTGGCAGTGCCTCTGAAGGGGACCAGGCGCTCATCCACAGTCACATCAGTGCCTGGATCGTACATCAACAGCAGGAGAGACATCCACTTGTCCCATACGTCTGGAATCTGAGCAAGTTTGTCTCGTGCACGGCGATCTTCTCTTGTGTCTTTATCATCAAATCAAATCACTCTTGAGATTTTATGAAACATCTTGAGTGTCATGGTAGCACGGAAAATTGCCCTGCCAGACTCGGCATGTCATAAACTAGCTGCCATCTTTCTCCACTTGCTGCCATACACACGCTGCCCCTCCTTGTTTGTCAGGTTCAGCACCACCTCTTCAATAGGCTTGGGCAGAAACAGGTCAAAAGTGGACTTTATGTCATCAATACGAGACCTTGCATATGCTGATGGACCATGGTGGTTTGTCTTCTGGCTGTGTCCGAAATCACTCACTAGGCTACTATATCCACTATAATCCACAAATTTATTTTAATCATGAAGAGCAGAGTATCGAACAACCCCCATTATTTTCAGACCATTTGATGAATAAAAAACATATTTTGACAGCAAAAGATTTAATTAGCCCCAGCCCATCCCAGTCCAAAGCTTCCTGCTAGTGGCGTAAACACAAACACTTCCCAACTAGCTAATGGTAGCTACAGTTATCGTTCATTCTGGTGATATGCTACCCCCTATTTGTTTTGGGCATTAATTCAACAGGACTTCAAATTTTACATATTGCACCTTTTAAAGAGGCTCCAGTTCAAGTGTCAGCTTTGGCAGTTTCTCATTTAGTTTTATATACACAATTGTGTGTGGCTTACTGGCTTACCAGCTTTCTTAAAAAAAAAATCAACTGTTTTTTCTGTCAGTGCTGCCTGTTTGGTGGTGAGATGCTGTTTGAGATGCGATGGTTTCATGCTCTCATTACTCAGAACATCACCACATACTGGGGCCTGGGCTCTTCCTCCGTCCTGCTCCAGCTGAATCCAAATTTAATGTAACCGGTGTCATATTTTCTTACAGTTTTTCACCGTTTGTAGCTTGTTGGTGCTGTGGATACTTCAGGAATGCTGCAGTGATCACTGTCATCCACTGCTGTAACATTATTATCCTCCTGATCCAGACTTCTCTTCCGAAGAGATCCTGTTTGGAGCCACGGCTGCATTGTTTGTAACTCTTTTTAGCTTCCTCAGCTTACGATCTTTTTCTTTACCTTGTAACGGCTTGGCGCGTGCGCCACAACCTGACTACATAGCAGGCTGACCGGCTTATCGAACAAAAAAACAAACAGTTAAGGCTAAACTTATTTTAAACCCATTTTCATTTATCTCACGGTTACGGTGTTTTCATTTAATTTGTCATAGTATTTTGATAGTATTATACGTTTTTAAATCAATTTTATTACATTTTTTTAAAAGCAGGCTATTTTGGAGATTCCTCCATGTACCACTAGAGGGAGCCAGCGTACTATCAGTGGCATGGGCTCTCTCCAGAGGTACCATAGTTTGAGAAAGGCAGAATAGACTATCTGTAATAACACCTGGACAGACTGGGCCAAAGGAGGCTGATGTCAGTGATTAAAAACACAATATCAAATACAGCAGGCTCACCAATGGAGTGCTCCAATGGAGCACGTCTTCTGTCGTACTTATCAATCTTTACTTTGGTGGAGTAGAGCTGAGAAAACACAATACAAACCAGCTGTTGCTCCATGAAACATCTGGACTGGAGGCGCACGAGATGTGATCGTCACGTGACATGCGCAGCAATACAGCTGGCCTCAACAGTCCGTCCCAAAACTGGACTTCACATGAAGCAGCCTATGTTAGTCAAATATAAGACACGAGAGTCACTCACTGATGAGTGGCTTCTTAGCTTACAAACTGTTGTCACTTCATAGTTAAGATGCTTTGATGGGAACGTTGAAGGCTGAAATGCAAACCAGACAAAGCAGGCTGCTGTAGGGCCCCAGACCCTGAGAGCCACAGGCTCACTGCAGTAAACACTAAACTTTATGAAGCATATTAAAGGTGCACTGTGTAGTTTTAGGAAAGACATTTTAATCAGAAGAGAAAGATCTTCACTGACTGATTTATTCATTCCTAAACCAACTAAAGAAATAAACTCTCTTCGTTTTCATGACTGAAAAAACAAATTGACCTGAAAGGACAACACAGTTTCATACTGTTTTTCTTTGTTTATATGTGGCGGACCCTGCCACCTTTCTAGCTTCAAACAGTGTTCTGGGGAAGACTGAGCAGATTTATTCTTAAAGCCTTTGTGGAGGATCAGAAATCATCTGATTTTATTGATTTATTCCACTCTTGTGAATTGTTTCCATGGTACTTGTGGGGCCTCCTTACAAGCTGGCCACACTGGATGCTCGAGCTGTGCGTGTGCGTGGCAGAACATCTGCTTCTCACTGACTTCTCACACGTCTGTCACGCGAGGCTGCAGCGGCCCTTCAACTAGAGATTCAGAGTCTTGTGAGCAGCAGAAGCTCAGCAACGCAGTCGCCACACACTACACAAGCAACCAATGTGGTCAGCATGTTAGTGTGACGTGGGCGGAAGTGTTTTTAAGACTTGAAATTTATTTTCAGGGAACTTAAGGGAAGTAAAAAAAATGCAGTTTGCATCGGAAATCATGTGATGGTGTTACTGGTTTTTCAACATGCCCTCAAAGGAAATGCCAGTTCAAGACTCGCTTTTGTGCAAATGACGAGGGCTGTCTGATGATATTCATTTCTGCTCTAGGCTTCTGTCAAAACAGGGATTTACTGTCACCTGTCCACAGTCTCTGACATTAAGCCACCAAACTGTATCACGTTGCTCAGTTTCACATTCTTTATTTCAACTATAATGATTGATTAGACGACACATCACAGAATGTATTACATAACATTGTTGGCACCTCCCCAAGGTTCAACTCACCTGTTGTACTCCTGCAGGCGGACTGGTCATCTGTGTGTTCTGGAGAATCACTTAAAGTTGGATCGTCTTTAAGTTGGATGCCAGCCGGCAGCCGCCCGTGCCCACCAGCTAATTGAAAAGAAGAAGAAGGAGAAGAAGAAGAAGTAGTAGCAGCAAAGACGATAATTGAGTATCTTTGTAGTAGTAGTGAAGCACTTATATGGAAAAAATATGGATAACATCGGTAAAAAACGCAAAGAAAAGGGTGGGGCTGAGAAGGCGAGGGGAAAAAAATGCCACATTTAGTGAAGCCGCTAAATATCGCAAACTAACTGAAATGATCAGCAGCACAGCCAGCAGCAGCAGCACTACGGCACAAGTTCACGTTAATATTAGCAGCATCCAAGAAGTGAGTGAAGAAGAGAGTGTTAAGGCCGGGACTCGTGGGAGCCAGACAGTTGTGCAGCCTCAGCATGGTAGGGCCACCTGTGATGATGAGGGACAGAGAGATGAGCTGGTGGAAGTTCCACAGACAGATACAGGGCAAGTAAGTATGGAACATGACATGAGAGAGGGAGAAAGAGAGTTACTTGCTGGCTGATGTTAGCAAATATTATTCAGGTGTTGCTACATTTTTATCTATACCCAGTTTGTGTTGCTCAGTGCGATGCAAAAAATTAAATGAAATAAAATAAAGCGAAATAATGATTATAGTAGTTAAAACAGCTCCACTTTAAACATTTTAGGTGTAAAATGCCACATGCAGTAATATTAAGAAATAGGCTATATACTGTATATATAAAAAACTGGTGTGCTTTTACTTTTTTAAAGTTTTGGTAACGTTACAGTTTTCTGATAATACTTACAAACTTTGAAGACTTTGAATACAGAAGTTACATTTGTAGTGGTTGTGCAGTAAGTTAATTACTGCATAAATTAATTAAGATTATTGAATAATAAAGTAATCATAAGATTGCATGAAATAGATGATATAATATGCTGTTATAATCAATTGGATACATAAAACCTGTTTTATTTCAAATCCATTCCATCATTTGTTTATTCAAGTTGAGCTTAGACCGAGGGCAGAGGATGACACCCACGCCAGCTCAACCTTTGCTCAACCTTCACTCAACCTGCAGTGTAATGAGACCATCATTTCTTTGTGAATATTCAAGTAAGACTAGAATACAATGCTCTTAACACAACATCTAGTCAACATCAGTGCTATTGCTGTAATTTGGATGGTATAGTGTCATGGGTCATGATTAAAGTATTGTGACACCCGTGCCAGGTGTTGATGACTTTCCGCGTACCGATTGTTGTGGGCCGGCCGAGCCAAAGTCCAGGGCTGTTTTGTCCCAGTCTGTCCCTGACACGAACACACACACAGTCAAAGGTGAGTTGAACCATGAGTATATAAAGCATTTTGTGGTGTGTCGTCGCATCATTCTTCTTTCACTATCTGTACAGCAGCTCTCTTTCTATTCATCCAGCAGGTAAGATCACAAACTTTAACTTACTATGAGATGGTTTATACTGTAGACCTTTGAATATTACAAAGTTGCAGTTTGAGCATTTCAATATTTCAATTTCTCTATCAAAAAGTTTTTTAGAACAGCGATGGCAGCAGCAGCTTTGTCCAGGAGCAGAGGAGTGGCTGGTGTCAGAAGCACTAAAGGCCTATTCTCCATCTTCACTCTGCTGTGTCTGGTTTGCCTCTCAAGTTCACTGGTAAACAGGGACACACTGGTAAATATGATGTTGTTTGAGCTCTCACATTTACTTGCAAGTCCACAGTGTGAGTCATCACATACAAATCTACTGTTGAAATTTATTTTTTTCCTCAGTTGTTTGTTCTAACATGTCCAAAACTATGACTGCAACTTGATTCTCATTCTGGATTTGCAGGAAAAGGTCAAGGAAAAGATTCAGAAAGCACAACAAAAACTGGACATGGAGAAGGTGAGTCAGTCTGTCAGTTTTACCGTTGCTTACATGCTAATAAAACTTGCATTGGGAGTAACTTTAGTGATGAATACTCTGTGACTTTAACATATAACCAGTGTTGTTAAAAGTACTCAAAAGTCAGACATGAGTAAAAGTAAAGACACCATGTTAAAATATTAAAGTCACCCATACGAATAGTACTCGAGTACAACAAGTATCTGACATGAAATGTAATAAAGTATACAAAAAAATGGGTTAAAAGTAAATTAAACATATAGTTATGTGTATGTATAAACTGCATACTTGCTATTGACTTGGTGTTGGTGTTATTGACCTGGCCAGTTAGCAGATCTGATGTTCAGCATTTTTCTGATAATCAGAACAAGTGTTTTTTAATCTGACTGCCGATAAAATAAATTCATTAAAAATGTACTGGTTTGGTTTTGATGCAGGATGCCATCTGCATAGTAATTATAATTATCAAATAAATGTAGTGGAGTAAAAAGTACAATATTTAGCTCCAAATGTAGTGGAGTTGAAGAATAAAGTAACAGAAAAGTACAGTACTTGAATAAATGTACTTAGTTACATTCCACCACTGCATACAACATGGCAAACTGAGGTGGTGTGATGTCATGAAGTGGTTTTGTTCTCTTCATTAGGCAGGATTGGCCACCTCCTCAGAACTCATGAAGTATTATGTGAAGGCCATGGAGCCACTGATGGGATTAGTGAAGACAACCTCAAAAACTTTACCTGATGGCTTTCCACCACTGGAGGGTCTAATGGACAGCCTCAAGGACTTTGTGGAGAAAACCAAGACCTTCCTAGATGGGGAGAATGAGCAGTTAGGTGAAGAAATAGAGAAGAGTGCAGAGAAACTGAGAGAAATAAGAAAATTAGTCAATTCCATTGAGGAGCGAGAAGCTGAATTGTAACTCCCATGTTAGTCAGTACCTCTGTCTCTGATTTTGCACATATTGTACCCACTAAGTTTCTCTTTTTGATCGTTCATCTTCATTTTACTGTTTCATCAAATCATGAATTCCTTTTATTGTTTGACATAAAATTGGCACGGAGAGTGTGGATACTGTGTTGATATCCTTTTATTGAATACTTTAACAACAAAGCATTACATTTTAGAAAGTGTAAAACAATGTTTATGCAAAATGACACAAAATAAAATGATTGAACTGCTGTTTCTAGTTAGCTCAAATATTGAGGTAGATTACAAGTATATGCTTGTTTAGTTTTCTTTTGCTGGTTTATTTTCAGTTTCCTTACAGTAATCACAATACAAACTATAAAATTCAGTCTACGTTCTTATATATATGACTTGCGTGATTACTTTTCAGATATCATATATAAATACTGGGAAAGCTGTTAAAAATACATTGTATTGTATATCAAATTCAGCATATGTGCAACTCAAATAAATTCCATACAAAGGAAGTGTTGCTGTCTTCTTTCTCTCCAATCCTAAAAAAGCTCAGAGTTTAATACAAGTAATTACTCTGACACATTGCTGCTGAGTCAACTTCTCTTCACTTGTGCTGCTAGATTCAAATCAGTTAAAGACATTTTTGTACATACAGAAGCTCTTCTGATTAGGATCAATGATCATGTGTTTGTGGAAATCTTTCACTGTATGAAGATGTTGTCGGCTGAAATGGTTAATAATTAACTACAACTTGATACTAAAAGACCAGTCTCTTCAGCCTTTAGACCTCTTGAATTATGGCACAGTGCCTCATTTCCATCAGTGCTGCGGCTCTTTGCCTGCTTCTGTACTGCACACTGAGAGATTGCTACTGTACCTTTAATTAAAGGTGCACTATGTAGTTTTGGGGAAGTAATTTTAATCAGAAGAGAAGTTCTCCATTGACTGATTTATTTATGCCTAAACTAAATAAACAAACTGTCATCATTGTCATGACTGACTAAACAAACTGACTTTAAAGGACAACACAATTTCATTTTGTTTTACTTTGTTTATATGTGGCGGACTCTGCCATCTTTCTAGCTTCAAACAGTGTTCTGGGACCTTATTTTCCTTTGAGAACAGCTTGTTTATTCAGTAATGTTAAAAATAAATATTTCTGAATTGGTATTATTACCTCATTAATATCATTTATTGTGAATATTAAAATTCTTAGTTTGAATTCCTTCTCCAAAACGACGTAGTGCCCCTTTAAGGCTGAGCAGATTTATTCTTAAAGCCTTTGTGGAGGATCAGAAATCATCTGATTTTATTGATTTATTCCACTCTTGTGAATTGTTTCCATGGTACTTGTGGGACCTCCTTACAAGCTGGCCACACTGGATGCTCGAGCTGTGCGTGTGCGTAGCAGAACATCTGCTTTTCACTGACAAGCGAGACTGCAGCGGCCCTTCAACTAGAGATTCAGAGTCTTGTGAGCAGCAGAAGCTCAGCAACGCAGTCGCCACGCACTGCACAAGCAACCAATGTGGTCAGCATGTTAGTGTGATGTCGGCGGAAGTGTTTTTAAGACTTGAAATTTATTTTCAGGGAACTTAAGGGAAGTAAAAAAAATGCAGTTTGCATTGGAAATCATGTGATGGTGTTACTGGTTTTTTCAACATGCCCTCAAAGGAAATACCAGTTCAATACTCGCTTTTGTTTCAAATGACGAGGGCTGTCTGATGATATTCATTTCTTCTCTAGGCTTCTGTCAAAACAGGGATTTACTGTCACCTGTCCACAGTCTCTGACATTAAGCCACCAAACTGTATCATGTTGCTCAGTTTCACATTCGTTATTTCAACTATTCTGCTGTGTTGCACAACATAATGATTGATTAGATGACACATCACAGAATGTATTACATAAAATTGTTGGCACCTCCCCAAGGTTCAACTCACCTGTTAGTTTATTTTTATATAGCATTTCCTCTTGTTTGTTGTTTCATGTAAATACACCAACTGATGGTGGCATTCCTGTAAATCAAATACAGTTTATTTGAAATGAAACTGAAAGGGCAGCGTCAGGTAGGTACAAAGGGATGATCTGTCCTGCACGTGCATACATTCCTAACAGAAATCACACAACATACATGCATGCAAACACACACACACCCAAAGGTGAGTTGAACCATGAGTATATAAAGCATTTTTTGGTATGTCGTCTCCTCATTTTTCCTTCACAATCTGTACAGCAGCTCTCCTATTCATCCAGCAGGTAAGATCACAAACTTTAACTCACTATGAGATGGTTTTTACTGTAGACCTTTGAATATTACAAAGTTGAAGGTACAGATGCAGTTTGAGCATTTCCTTTTCACGTCTTCATCGATTTAAGCTCTATCAAAAAAATGTTTAGAACAGCGATGGCAGCAGCAGCTTCGTTCCGGAGCAGAGGAGTGACTGGTGTCAGAAGCACTAAAGGCCTGTTCTCCATCTTCACTCTGCTGTGTCTGGTTTGCCTCTCAAGTTCCCTGACAAACAAGGACAAACTGGTGAAGGAAGCTCTCTTTGCTATAGAAAACATTTCTATTTTCTTCAGTTGTATGTTCTGATATGTCCTCAAATATGACTGTATCTTGATTCTCATTCTGGATTTTCAGGAAAAGCTCAAGGAAAAGATTCAGAAAGAGGAACAAAAATTGGACAGGGTAAAGGTCAGTCAGACAGCTTCCATATGCTCACAAAAATTGCGTTAGGAGTAACTTCAGTGATGGAATCTGTGACTTTAACATATAACATAGCAAACTGAGTTGGTGTGATGTCATGAAGTGGTATTATTTTCTCCATTAGACACAATTGGCCACTTCTTCAGAGCTCATGAAGTCTTATGTGAAGGTCATGGACCCAATGATGGAATTCATGAAGACAACCTCAAAAAATTTACCTGATGACTTTCCACCACTGGAGGGTCTAATGGACAGCCTCAAGGACTTTGTGGAGAAAACCAAGACTTTTGTAGATGGGGAGAATGAGCAGTTAGGTGAAGAAGTAGAGAAGAATGAACAGAAACTGAGAGTAATGAGAAAATTAATCAATTTCATTGAGGTGCAAGAAGCTGAATTGTAACTCCCATGTTAGTCAGTACCTCTGTCTCTGATTTTGCACATATTGTACCCACTAAGTTTCTCTTTTTGATCGTTCATCTTCATTTTACTGTTTCATCAAATCATGAATTCCTTTTAATGTTTGACATAAAATTGGCACGGAGAGTGTGGATACTGTGTTGATATCCTTTTATTGAATACTTTAACAACAAAGCATTACATTTTAGAAAGTGTAAAACAATGTTTATGCAAAATGACACAAAATAAAATGATTGAACTGCTGTTTCTAGTTAGCGCAAATATTGAGATAGATTACAAGCATATGCTTGTTTAGTTTGCTTTTGCTGGTATAATTTTAGTTTCCTTACAGTAATCACAATACAAACTATAAAATTCAGTCTACATTCTTATATATATGACTTGCGTGATTACTTTTCAGATATCATATATAAATACTGGGAAAGCTGTTAAAAATACATTGTATTGTATATCAAATTCAGCATGTGTGCAACTCAAATAAATTCCATACATAGGAAGTGTTGCTGTCTTCTTTCTCTCCAATCCTAAAAAAGCTCAGAGTTTAGTACAAATAATTACTCTGACACATTGCTGCTGAGTCAACTTCTCTTCACTTGTGCTGCTAGATACAAATCAGTTAAAGACATTTGTGTACATACAGAAGCTCTTCTGATTAGGATCAATGATGATGTGTTTGTGGAAATCTTTCACTGTATGAAGATGTTGTCGGCTGAAATGGTTAATAATTAACTACAACTTGATACTAAAAGACCAGTCTCTTCAGCCTTTAGACTTCTTGAATTATGGCACAGTGCCTCATTTCCATCAGTGCTGCGGCTCTTTGCCTGCTTCTGTACTGCACACTGAGAGATTGCTACTGTACCTTTAATTAAAGGTGCACTATGTAGTTTTGGGGAAGTAATTTTAATCAGAAGAGAAGTTCTCCATTGACTGATTTATTTATGCCTAAACTAAATAAACAAACTGTCATCATTGTCATGACTGACTAAACAAACTGACTTTAAAGGACAACACAATTTCATTTTGTTTTACTTTGTTTATATGTGGCGGACCCTGCCATCTTTCTAGCTTCAAACAGTGTTCTGGGACCTTATTTTCCTCTGAGAACAGCTTGTTTATTCAGTTATGGAAAAAATAAATATTTCTGAATTGGTATTATTACCTCATTAATATCATTTATTGTGAATATTAAAATTCTTAGTTTGAATTCCTTCTCCAAAACGACGTAGTGCCCCTTTAAGGCTGAGCAGATTTATTCTTAAAGCCTTTGTGGAGGATCAGAAATCATCTGATTTTATTGATTTATTCCACTCTTGTGAATTGTTTCCATGGTACTTGTGGGGCCTCCTTACAAGCTGGCCACACTGGATGCTCGAGCTGTGCGTGTGCGTAGCAGAACATCTGCTTTTCACTGACAAGCAAGGTTGCAGCGGCCCTTCAACTAGAGATTCAGAGTCTTGTGAGCAGCAGAAGCTCAGCAACGCAGTCGCCACGCACTGCACAAGCAACCAATGTGGTCAGCATGTTAGTGTGACGTGGGCGGAAGTGTTTTTAAGACTTGAAATTTATTTTCAGGGAACTTAAGGGAAGTAAAAAAAATGCAGTTTGCATCGGAAATCATGTGATGGTGTTACTGGTTTTTTCAACATGCCCTCAAAGGAAATACCAGTTCAATACTCGCTTTTGTGCAAATGACGAGGGCTGTCTGATGATATTCATTTCTTCTCTAGGCTTCTGTCAAAACAGGGATTTACTGTCACCTGTCCACAGTCTCTGACATTAAGCCACCAAACTGTATCATGTTGCTCAGTTTCACATTCGTTATTTCAACTATTCTGCTGTGTTGCACAACATAATGATTGATTAGATGACACATCACAGAATGTATTACATAAAATTGTTGGCACCTCCCCAAGGTTCAACTCACCTGTTAGTTTATTTTTATATAGCATTTCCTCTTGTTTGTTGTTTCATGTAAATACACCAACTGATGGTGGCATTCCTGTAAATCAAATACAGTTTATTTGAAATGAAACTGAAAGGGCAGCGTCAGGTAGGTACAAAGGGATGATCTGTCCTGCACGTGCGTACATTCCTAACAGCAATCACACAACATACATGCATGCAAACACACACACACCCAAAGGTGAGTTGAACCATGAGTATATAAAGCATTTTTTGGTGTGTCGTCTCCTCATTTTTCCTTCACAATCTGTACAGCAGCTCTCCTATTCATCCAGCAGGTAAGATCACAAACTTTAACTCACTATGAGATGGTTTTTACTGTAGACCTTTGAATATTACAAAGTTGAAGGTACAGATGCAGTTTGAGCATTTCCTTTTCACGTCTTCATCGATTTAAGCTCTATCAAAAAAATGTTTAGAACAGCGATGGCAGCAGCAGCTTCGTTCCGCAGCAGAGGAGTGGCTGGTGTCAGAAGCACTAAAGGCCTGTTCTCCATCTTCACTCTGCTGTGTCTGGTCGCAAGTTCACTGACAAACAAGGACAAAGGAAGCTCTCTTTGCTATAGAAAACATTTCTATTTTCTTCAGTTGTATGTTCTTATATGTCCTCAAATATGACTGTATCTTGATTCTCATTCTGGATTTTCAGGAAAAGCTCAAGGAAAAGATTCAGAAAGAGGAACAAAAATTGGACAGGGTAAAGGTCAGTCAGACAGCTTCCATATGCTCACAAAAATTGCGTTAGGAATTTCTAGCTTCAAACAGTAGTCTGGGGACCTTATTTTCCTCTGAGAACAGCTTGTTTCTTCACTTATGGAAAAACGAAATATTTCTTAATTGGTATTATTAATTCATTAATAATGTAAATATTAAAATTCTGAGTTTGAATTTCTTCTCCAAAACTACATGGTGCCCCTTTAAGTCTGAGCAGATTCATTCTTAATGCCTTGTGGAGGATCAGAAATCATCTGATTTTATTGATTTATTCCACTCTTGTGAATTGTTTCCACACCTGTGCCACACAGGACATATGAGGAACCTGAATTGTTTCTATGGAATGATTTTTCTTTAAGGTTTATAAGCAAATAAAGCATTGTAGCATGTATGTTTCAATTGCAGGGCAGCCCCACATCTTTCAATTTATTGTTTAATTTCCTTCGTGGTAGTTGTGGTGCCGCCTGAGAGTGACGTGAAGAGTGGAAGTGTTTTTAAAATGTAACATTGAATTTCAGGGAACTTCAAGTTTCCATCATAAATCATGTGATGGTATCGCTGGTTCTTTCAATTTCAAAATGACCTCAAAGGGAATTTCCATTCAAGACTCTCTTTGAGGCATTGGTTGTTGATAAAATAAAATAAAAAGTCTGATGATATGTGGTTTGTTGTCTCCTGCATATCTACGCACTCTGATGGTGGCATTTTCCTGTAAATCAGATACAGCCTCTGTAAAAGTGAAACTGAAGAGGCACCGTCAAGTTGAACCTTGGGGAGGTGCCAACAATTGTATGTAATACATTCTGTGATGTGTCATCTAATCATATTTTCTTTCATCACCTGTACAGCAGCTCTCCTTCCAGTCACCCAGCAGGTAAGATCACAAACTTTAACTCACCATTAGATGGTTTATACTGTAGATCTTTAAGTATCACAGAGCTGCAGGTTAAGTTGCAGTTTGAGCCTTTCCTTTTCAATTCTTCATTGATCCTTTACACTCTATCACTTTGATTTAGAACAGCAATGGCAGCAGCAGCTTTGTCCAGGAGCAGAGGAGTTGCTGGTGTCAGAACCGCCAAAGGTCTGTTCTCCATCTTCACTCTGCTGTGTCTGGTTTGCCTCTCAAGTTCACTGGTAAACAAGGACACACTGGTAAATATGATGTTGCTTGAGCTCTCACATTTACTTGCAAGTCCACAGTGTGAGTCATCACATACAAATCTACTGTTGAAATGTATTTTTTTCCTCAGTTGTTTGTTCTAACATGTCCAAAACTATGACTGCAACTTGATTCTCATTCTGGATTTGCAGGAAAAGGTCAAGATAAAGATTCAGAAAGCACAACAAAAACTGGACATGGAGAAGGTGAGTCAGTCTGTCAGTTTTACCGTTGCTTACATGCTAATAAAACTTGCATTGGGAGTAACTTTAGTGATGAATACTCTGTGACTTTAACATATAACCAGTGTTGTTAAAAGTACTCAAAAGTCAGACATGAGTAAAAGTAAAGACATCATGTTAAAATATTAAAGCCACCCATACAAATAGTACTCGAGTACAATAAGTATCTGACATGAAATGTAATAAAGTATATAAAAAAATGGGTTAAAAGTAAATTAAACATATAGTTATGTGTATGTATAAACTTCATGCTTGCCATTGACTTGGTGTTGGTGTTACTGACCTGGCCAGTTAGCAGATCTGATGTTCAGCATTTTTCTGATAATCAGAATAAGTGTTTTTTAATCTGACTGCCGATAAAATAAATTCATTAAAAATGTACTGGTTTGGTTTTGATGCAGGATGCCATCTGCATGGTAATTATAATTTTCAAATAAATGTAGTGGTGTAAAAAGTACAATATTTAGCTCCAAATGTAGTGGAGTTGAAGAATAAAGTAACAGAAAAGTGCAGTACTTGAATAAATGTACTTAGTTACATTCCACCACTGCATACAACATGGCAAACTGAGGTGGTGTGATGTCATGAAGTGGTTTTGTTCTCTTCATTAGGCAGAATTGGCCACCTCCTCAGAGCTCATGAAGTATTATGCGAAGGTCATGGACCCACTGATGGGATTAGTGAAGACAACCTCAAAAACTTTACCTGATGACTTTCCACCACTGGAGGGTCTAATGGACACCCTCAAGGACTTTGTGGAGAAAACCAAGACTTACGTAGATGGGGAGAATGAGCAGTTAGGTGAAGAAATAGAGAAGAATGAAGAGAAACTGAGAGAAATGAGAAAATTAATCAATTCCATTGAGGAGCGAGAAGCTGAATTGTAACTCCCATGTTAGTCAGTACCTCTGTCTCTGATTTTGCACATATTGTACCCACTAAGTTTCTCTTTTTGATCGTTCATCTTCATTTTACTGTTTCATCAAATCATGAATTCCTTTTATTGTTTGACATAAAATTGGCACGGAGAGTGTGGATACTGTGTTGATATCCTTTTATTGAATACTTTAACAACAAAGCATTACATTTTAGAAAGTGTAAAACAATGTTTATGCAAAATGACACAAAATAAAATGATTGAACTGCTGTTTCTAGTTAGCGCAAATATTGAGGTAGATTACAAGTATATGCTTGTTTAGTTTTCTTTTGCTGGTTTAATTTCAGTTTCCTTACAGTAATCACAATACAAACTATAAAATTCAGTCTACATTCTTATATATATGACTTGCATGATTACTTTTCAGATATCATATATAAATACTGGGAAAGCTGTTAAAAATACATTGTATTGTATATCAAATTCAGCATGTGTGCAACTCAAATAAATTCCATACAAAGGAAGTGTTGCTGTCTTCTTTCTCTCCAATCCTAAAAAAGCTCAGAGTTTAGTACAAATAATTACTCTGACACATTGCTGCTGAGTCAGCTTCTCTTCACTTGTGCTGCTAGATTCAAATCAGTTAAAGACATTTTTGTACATACAGAAGCTCTTCTGATTAGGATCAATGATCATGTGTTTGTGGAAATCTTTCACTGTATGAAGATGTAGTGGGCTGAAATGGTTAATAATTAACTACAACTTGATACTAAAAGACCAGTCTCTTCAGCCTTTAGGTCTCTTGAATTATGGCACAGTGCCTCATTTCCATCACTGCTGCGGCTCTTTGCCTGCTTCTGTACTGCACACTGAGAGATTGCTACTGTACCTTTAATTAAAGGTGCACTATGTAGTTTTGGGGAAGTAATTTTAATCAGAAGAGAGGTTCTCCATTGACTGATTTATTTATGCCTAAACAAACAAATTAAACAAACTGTCATCATTGTCATGACTGAATAAACTGAATAAACAAACTGACCTTAAAGGACAACACAATTTCATTTTGTTTTGCTTTGTTTATATGTGGCGGACCCTGCCACCTTTCTAGCTTCAAACAGTGTTCTGGGGACCTTATTTTCCTTTGAGAACAGCTTGTTTATTCACTTATGGGAAAACGAAATATTTCTTAATTGGTATTATTAATTCATTAATAATGTAAATATTAAAATTCTGAGTTTGAATTTCTTCTCCAAAACTACGTAGTGCCCCTTTAAGTCTGAGCAGATTCATTCTTAAAGCCTTTGTGGAGGATCAGAAATCATCTGATTTTATTCAATTGCAGGGCAGCCCCACATCTCTCAATTTATTGTTTCATTTCCTTTATGGTAGTTGTGGTGCCGCCTGAGAGTGACGTGAAGAGTGGAAGTGTTTTTAAAATGTAACATTGAATTTCAGGGAACTTCAAGTTCCCATCATAAATCATGTGATGGTGTCGCTGGTTCTTTTGATTTCAAAATGACCTCAAAGGGAATTTTCATTCAAGATGGTGGCATTTTCCTGTAAATCAGATACAGCCTCTGTAAAAGTGAAACTGAAGAGGCACCGTCAAGTTGAACCTTGGGGAGGTGCCAACAATTGTATGTAATACATTCTGTGATGTGTCATCTAATCATATTTTTTTTCATCACCTGTACAGCAGCTCTCCTTCCAGTCACCCAGCAGGTAAGATCACAAACTTTAACTCGTCTGGTTTGCCTCTCAAGTTCACTGGTAAACAAGGACAAACTGGTAAATATGATGTTGCTTGAGCTCTCACATTTGCTTGCAAGTCCACAGTGTGAGTCATCATATTTTCTTGCAATAACAAAAAACACAATACACACTATAATGTTCAATCTACATTCCTGTAAATACTACTTGCATGGTTATTGTTTTAATATCATATATAAACACTGGGAAAACATGCCTTAGTTTAAATGAAGAATAAATTATGAGGTTTAACGATTGTACATGAAGTCATATGTGTGAAACCAAACTCCTTTTTTTGCAATCCTAAAATATGAAGCCCAGTTTAATACAAATATTTTCTCTGCAGAGACAATGCCAGGCTGGTAAATTAGCTTCTACCAAAGACCTTCTTTACTTGTGCTGCTAGATTCAAATCAGTTAGAGTAACTCTACTAATTTTACACATTTAGGTGTGTTTATAGGTCTTTGGGAGTACTACTGCATATGTGGAAAAAAGCAGTGTGAAGCCTCTTGAGGCTCCAGGTGAAGCTGAATGTAATCTGATAAATTGCCTCCAGTGATGTCACTAAGTGGTTTAGCTGAGGTGCCAAGTTTTGAAAAGCGGTCCGCTGGTCCAGCATGGCACTTGTTGGACACTTTTGGACTGATTCTGGACAGTTTCAAAACAAATGATCAAAATCGATTCAGTGGAACCAGAGATATTGTCTTTTTATCCCATTTACTGTATTCTTCGTCCTTGTGCCTGGTGGTTTTGTGGAAATCATAGTGCATCAAGTCAATGCTTGCTTATTTGTGATGTCCACATATGGGCAAGAAATGCTTTAAATGTAGGGGGTAAACAGGTGAATCGCATCCTCACGTTCCATCGTGAAAGACTTTATGACTGAGCATAACTGGAGAAACAGGGAGTTGATTTGTCTTAAGGTATCCAGATAAGAGCGCTGCCTATGTTTGGCTGCACTTCCTTTCCATGTATATTTGTTTATGCAGCTAACAGTGCAACACTACAGTACATCCAAACACAGAGGCTCGTTTGTTCTGAAGTTAGCTACTGCAGCAGTGGGAGTTACAGGGTTTTAACAATCTGTTACCAAGTGGTTGAGACACGCCATCTCCCCATTTTCATCATCATTGCCATATTACTCACTAATTTAACCTGGATTGTTAATAGTTTGTAGTTATACAGTTCCATCACTGACGTGTAAGTTATACTTTCCTGGGTTTGTTTGCATCTTGTCATATGTTTGGTTACAGTTACTGTCAACCTTTCTGGTTAAAATAAAACACAGGCAAGTATTGTTAAGTTAATTTTTGTTTATTGGTTTCATTATCTGTTCCATAAGTTAATCATTTTCTTGGTTTGTCACTTACCGTACAGATCAGGAGATCAGTTGGCAAAAGGAATAAGTTACCAACCACTTCCTGAATCATTCACCTGTTTTCAGGAAAGGTATTGGATTTACCTGCAGGAAAGGTCCAGCCCACATTAACTCCTGCTATTTAAACTGTCTATTTAAGCAGTTGCTTTTGGCTGTATGGAGGGTTGGACATCAGTGTGTAGTTGTGTGCACTTGATGTAAGTAATATCAGTTGAGTTCTGTTCTGTTATTTCCAAGTATCTTTCATGTGTAAATAAAGAAACTTTTTTAAAAAAAATACCTAAACATCTGGCCTTCTGCTTCCTTTCAAGCCACTCTGGTCCATCTGTCTTGCAAATCTAAAAAGCTTATTTTGATTTTTAGCAAGCTCTTGTAGCTCATGTAAAACGATCTGGTGCCGCAGTGGCAGTTAACCCAACAACAGACTCTGCCTTCTTGATGAGTTTGTTCAGTCTGTTGGCATCCTTCGCTTTGATGCCCACACCCCAGGACGCCACAGCGAAGAAGATGGTGCTCGCAACAACAGACTTGTTACGACTCACGAGCAACAACGAGCAAACGAGTTCAACCAGTTTTTCAACAGGTTTGACTCCAGCTCCCCCCTAACCAAGCCCCCGTGCTCTTCACGGACATGTTCCTTTTTGTTTCGTTCTCTGAATTCCAGAGTTTGCAGCTTTGATTTAATTGTGGGTGTTGAAATCATACTCACTCACAGTGTTAATAAAAACTGGAATAAAATATTCTTTACACAGTTCATAATGTTTAACTGTGCAGTTTTGGTAAAACTTGTATGTGAATCTTTTGTGACTGGTATGTGCAGCAGTTAATCAAGGAAACAAACAGCAGATAATGGATTTTAATCTTAACCATTCATGTGTCCTTAAACTTTCGGTTCACTGACAAAGGCTGACATGTTGTATAACTTCAGCTGCCATAGCAGCATACAGACAGTTCCTGCTGCTCGTTGGATTTGTGGGATCCATGTGTCTCATAATGATGTCCTTTAAACAAAGGAACATGACACAAGACAAGAGAGGTACAATATGTGTGTGTGAGTCTGTGTTTGAATTTCTTGCTGTTCCTGCTGTGTATCCTGCTCGTGGTTACGCCAATTGTTTAAATACATTGTCTGCATTCTGTTTTCCAGTGCATGTGGTATTAGTAATTGGATTCATAGACACTAAATTGACAACCTCACCCCTGATGACATTTGGATTAAGGGTTAGGTTTAGGGTTAGGGTTAGCTAACCCTTGGATTCACTCTCATCCCATCAGCTCAGGGGTGTTGAGAAAGACAAATGTTTGTTCTTTGGCTTTCACCCCACCTGTCATTTCCCCATGAGAAAAGTCACTCAGAAGTGTTGCCCTTTGAGGCGTTTTATGACCTCAAAGGACAAAACAAGTTTATTAGTACAGTTCAGACACCAGGCAATTCAAAAGGCTTTACAGGGTTATAGAAATACATTAAAAACAAGACATTATGAGAATATTAAAATTGAATTTAAAAGGGAGTAAAAACAAAAACAAGCAAATATTAATAGTTGAAAATAAAAATTAAAAAGAAATAGCACTGTCAGTCCAGATGATGAGAGAAAAAATCATTTGGTAAAACACAAGTCTTATTTTTAGCAATTATCTAGGCTTGGTAGTGTGGATCCCAGGTATGTTAGGTGAAGGCGGGCTCGACAAACCGGCTAGGCAGGTGTACTAGCTGGTAGTCCTGAAGACAGTATGAACAGCTGTAAATGGCAAAGCAGGCAGGTGGATAACCTAACTGATGGCAGTCAGACAAGCAAAACAGATAACAGAGCTGTCACGGTACACAAAAAGGTGAAGACCCACATTTAGAAATACAGGCAGGCAGGTTGAAAAACTAAAAGCGAGTTTTGTTAAAATAAAGCTGAAGTCCACAATCCAGAAAGGCAGACAAAGGAAAGTCATCAATAACTAAAAAGAAATACAAAAACTAAAAGAAGTAGAATTTTAAAAAACAAACATTTTGTCCTGGCGACTGAGCTGCATCCAAGATTACTCCATAAACTACCACCATTTTTCTATGACTATTCTACATGTTTTGACTAACATTAATTGGTTTTAAATCTCATGGTCATGGTTTGGTTTTCAGGATAAATACTTTTACTTTTCACCTTTTTTTTCAGCTTTAGTTTTAGTCGGGGAAAATGCATTCTCTACTATGAACACCGGGGGCCAGTATTTGACTATGCCAAATGTTACACCTGTTTGTGATGCACATAAGCTTGAGTGTGTTGTCATATTCTAACTATTCATTTATTTGTTTTTTTGTCAGGAACTAGTGCAACAGACTGACGATACTTTAGATAGAACGATACCTGCACAGAGTTTGACTAATTGATTACAGTTAGACATCACAGATAATTCTATATCACATATTACAAAAGTGGCACGATGATACATTAAAAGAAGACCCACTAGCTACAAATAAATTGAGCAAGATGTAGAGTAAAAAACTATTCACCAATGAGTCTCAGTCTGGTGACACTCAACTTAAAAGCTACAAAAATACAAAAAGCTGTTGACAGACATGTACAGTGAATAACAAACATTTTGCACATACACTATATTTATTGTATATCATACTGTATTAACATTGTATGAAAAGCTATGGAAACTGAAAGTTATCTGTAACTTTCACTGAACTGTGGAATTAAATATAGGCTTCAGTATATTAATCACACTAAGCAGTGCAATTTAGGACACAGTGATCCGCATGATGTCAATGAACAGTGTTTTTTGTTGTTGTTTATGTACTGTATGATCTCTGAACAAGTTCAAGTTCAACTTAACTGCGGGTAATTTCGTGTTTCATTTAGTTTTGTATCACATGTGCTGTATCAACTGGACGTGTTTCAGTTTCTTGAAGACGTTTCGTTTCACCTCTCATCCAAGAGGCTTCTTCAGTTCTAACTAACTGGAGGGGAGTTGCAGGCTTTTAAACATCTTTGGGGCCACTTGTAGGTCGTTGACCCAACCGGCCTTCATGTGACCCTACCAGTGGCCCAGAGGACTCTGAAACTCAGAGCTCACACGTGTCCTTAAGGACTCCATAAGGACACTCCCACACATAGTTCAAAAGCCTGCAACTCCCCTCCAGTTAGTCAGACCTGAAGAAGCCTCTTGGATGAGAGGTGAAACGTCTTCAAGAAACTGAAACACGTCCAGCTGCCTACGATACAGCACGTAGAGGAAAAATTCACTGCATACAAACCTATCAGCTTAATCACCACTTACTTTAATGAATGATGTGACTACTGCACACGTATTCACCTGTCTTTTATATAAATAAAAAAGAAAGAATGTAGAGACACACAACCATACACGTACACGCAGAGAGAAAGAGACAGATACAGACTAAGACTGTTCATTTCTCTAATAATTAATCAGGGGAATTGGCAGCCCTGTTGTGCTGCTACACCGGGGGTCCTGATTTCACAGCCAGCCTCCGTCACCACTGCGTCAGCACTGATGAGCTCAGCGTTACCGGCAGGGAAGGGGGGGGGGGAGATGGGAGAGAGACAGAGAAAACAAGTGGAGGGAGAGGGAGAGAGAGAGGGAGAAGAAACGGGGTGTTGCCGCCTGTGAGACACACTCACGCATCACAGTGTAAGAGCAGCAGGGGCGAGGACAGAGCATCCCTCCATCCTTCTCTCTGGGAGAACAAGGCTGCTGCTTCTGTTTGTTTTTGTTAATTATTGAAGCCGAACAAACAGAAAACGTGCATTATTAAACATAATCAAAGCCGAACGTACTGCGGAGACAGACTGCGGTGCGAGTAGAGAAGAGAGCTCGGCGTGAAAGCAGACGGAGCGTTTTCAGCACCTCGGACAGCGGACATGGCTCCGATAGTGGAGGAGGGAGCTCAGCTCGGTGAGTCCAAACTCTGCTGTCTTCACCAACAGGAACCAGGTGCGACGGTGTCGTCGCAGCACATGACTCGTGTAAAAAAAACTATTAGCTTTATTCGTCGCTGGTAGCTAATTTGATGCAAACAAAATAACGATAATATATGTGTGTTTTAAGTAGCATATTTAGAGAAAAAGTGCTCACCTGGACGTGAACGTGTCGTCTGACCGCTTCACTCAGCACAACAACGTGTTTGGGGAGAATTCCAGCCTCCATTTTGCAGCTAGCTTAAGGACGACTGCTAATTATCCGGAAAACTACCCAGAAGGGTGGACGCGTCATGCTTTTTGATATGACTGATATTAATATAAACACAGCTCATTTAATGTCATAATTCGGGGGTTTTGTAGGTGTTACTATATCGCAGGTGAAGCCTGGGAAGCACCTTGTTTGTTGTCTTTATTGTCCTCTCGGTTCAGCTGCTCCCTCGCCGCCCTCCCGTTGCCACATCCATCTGTCTGTTGTTGTTGCCTTAAAAACCAGGTGCACCCAGGGCGTGAGGCTGAAATATTAATGGATATAAACGGGATGAAACAGTACGTACACGGTGCTGTGATGTAAAACTGAAACGAGCTTATTGCTCGCACATGGATACGTCTGAAATGAGAGGCAGTCCCTTTAGGTTTGTGATGAATTTTAGATGGATGATATGCCAACAGCTATCACAGCAAAACAACCTTACAGTGTACACACCTCACCTTAAAGGCAAACAGACCTATAGAATAATATCAGGAAACACCCGTCACACACTGGCCTATATGATCAGAAATTGCAAGCCAGTGTGTCATAAACATCACCTTTTACCTGTAAATTCCTGTTTGTCAATAATAGGAAAGTAGTTATATATATATATATATATATATATATATATATATATATATATATATATATATATATATATATATATATATATATATATAAAACATACGTTGTTTACTGTGTCAACATGATGCTGATGATCTAATTACATTAGATTTCCCCAGATGAAAAAGATTCAAAAGACAATACACGACTGATTATCCCCCGGCTCTCTCCCTCTCTCATCTCTTTGTATGGGTGTTAACCTGAGTGCTTTTCCACTGGGCCGCCCTCTTAACTGCAGGAAATGGCCTGTGTTTCTTCCATTGTAATAGACCTATTAACTCTGGCTGCATGAGAAAGCAGGGTGATTGCTGTTGAGTCACAGTTCAACGCCACGAAACAAAGAGCTGAAGCATCCAGTGGCAAATATCCCTGTAATATGTCTGCACAGTAACGTTTTTAGTGATACTATAGGAGACAGAAGTGTCGATGAAAGGATTCAGGTCCCACAAAGCACCACTACTGTGGAAAAGAAAACGTGGTTTAATCAGGCTGGCCATTTTCCTTGCTGAGTTAGGGCAGATCTCCTACTCTGTTGTAGGAGGAATATAAATCACAAATCACAAATTTCTAGGCTATTATGCATTTACAGTGGTGAGGGATACAATGTTTTGCCCAAACAAATCTGTTTTGTTATGTTACATAAGATAGTGTTTGTTCTCTGTATCGACCAGAATTATCCTGATGTTTCCTTCTCATAGCCTGGACATCAGTCAATAAATCTTCCCTAACCTGTTTACATTGTAGGTCTGCATATCAGACTGACATTGTGATCAGTACGATTGTTGTGATACCAGACAACAGATAAACAGAGAGCATTTTTGTCCATTTGTGCTGTTGCCGAGGCCTTGTTCCACATCTGAGTGCAGCCATTTTTGTAAACCTGCCGTCAAGAAATCAACCAGTCACATAATGATATGATGTCAGTTTACCAGAAGTTCATTACTTACACCAACTGTTTCCTGTTGATTTACTGGAGCCATGTTTGGAATATGAACACAGTACTGATGGTTCTTCATCAGGGTTGAACAGATTGCCATGTTTTTATCTTTTTCTGAGTCAAGACTGCAGCATGCGTCAGTCACACACACAAAATGGACTCAACAATTAAATCTGTTGAGGTTGTGCAAGCTGCACACTTGTTTTATGTGTGATTGTTTACAGCCTGTTCCACAGTTTTTGTTGGCCTGGGTAGTTGTTGACATTTTTAATTAATGTTATTTCTCAACTCTTCTCTACACTCTCTCCTCAATAGTGGCAGTGCCAGTAGGTGTTGCTGTGGTGAGTGTCTTCGGCCTAGTCTTCACTGTATCAGCCTTTGCATGGATCTGTTGCCAACGTAAAAACACCAAATCCCAGAAGACACCTCCCTACAAGTTTGTGCACATGCTCAAAGGGGTGGACATCTACCCGGAGAGCCTCAGCGGCAAGAAGAAGTTTGCTGCACCTGCCACCACGGCGGCTAACGACAGTAAAACTGACGTTAATGGAAACTGCCACACTACGTCGCTAATGAGTCCGACCGGCACCGGTAAACTGGCGTCAAGTCCAAACGATGGCAGACCAGCTCTGCATCTGGATCTGGAGAAACGGGATCTGAATGGCAACTTCACCACTAAACCATTTCATCATCACCACCAGAAGGTGCGGAGTTCCCCGGACCTGGAGCTGCCCTCTCCCCATGCAGGGTTCACCCAACCTGGGGCGATGGACCGCCGTGACCTTCCCTCACCATCCAGCACCCTCTCTAGCCAGGCGCCCACCCCAGCTGTGGACAAGCCCCAGGGCGAGGAGAAGGAGGGCGGACTTGGGACTCTTCACTTCTCCTTGGAGTACCAGCCGGAGAGGAAGGCGTTCATTGTCCACATCAAGGTACTGTGTGTGTGTAGAACCTGGTGTTTCTGTGTGCGTATTTATAACCATTATATTTAAGATCTTTGATAGAAACCTGATTAAAATGTTTCATGCTGTCTTGACTGATTGATGGATTTGATTTTTTTGATCCAGGAAGCCCATGGCCTGACTCCAACTGATGAGCAGTCACTGACCTCTGACCCTTACATCAAGCTGACCCTGCTGCCAGAGAAAAAACACCGTGTGAAGACCAGAGTCCTGAGGAAGACTCTGGACCCCGCCTTTGACGAGACCTTCAGCTTCTATGGGATCCCGCTGGCCCGAGTGTCCGAGTTGGCCCTTCACTTCATGGTGCTGAGCTTTGATAGGTTCTCCCGTGATGAAGTCATCGGCGAGACCCTTGTACCCTTGTCCGGGATCGACTTATCAGAGGGGCGTATCCTGATGAGCCGAGAGATCATCAAGAGGAATGTCAAGGTAAGATCTGGACATTTTTCTTTAGTGCGGTCACTGGGATTAGATTTATGATACATACATATGATACAAATGATTTTACAGCATGCAAAGCACTATATTTATTTTATTTAACAAACACTCATGAAATCACTTAATATTCCAAAACTGCTCCAATAATGACTCACCGTTCTCCTCATTATAACATTAGTGCTCCTCCCTAAAAGCACTGCAGCAAAGTGCCTCCACTGTTACAGTATTAATCAGCACATAAATCAGTACTTAATCATCCTGAAATCCATTTACTTATTAAAATCTAATAAATCTAATTCAAAGAGCTTTCTCAAACTCACCTAAATGCAAATGCATCATATTATGTTTCTTGAAACCACAATGAAATCTTGCATACTGCTCTCAAGTGTTGATTTAATGGCATAATCTGAATCTTGAATGGAAGTTTTTAATTTCACTGTAAATAATATTATTTGCAAATGCATTCAAGAAATTCACATCCATTCCATCTATCTCTAGTTGAGAAAAGTGTTGATAAATAAAGTCAATGGACAAAGTGTATCCCTCTGTGGAGACACATAGATGAGATCTGTTGCACCATTATGGATTTGAAAGCTGATACTGAGGTCTGGTGTTGTTCTTAAATCGACTGCTGTGAGTTCAGCTACGCTAAAGCCCTTTTTTTTTGTTTGCTTGTTTTATCAGTTTTTGCTTTGCTACTAAATGTATGAAAATCCTTAAGAGCTGATTATTCTACAACGCTGAACATATGTAATTTATGTGATCAATGCATTTAAAAGCTGGAATAGATATGATTTGACATTTTCCTCTCAGAATACCTGCCTTTTAGCAAACAAGGCTTAGAATACTCTGAATCATGATACATTTGGTTTTAATTTAATGAAGATCTTTACAGCTTTAGAGAATTGAAATAGCAACACATGGATGGCCAATTTGAAAGGGAATATGCCATCACATGGACACTGTTACATTCCCAGTAGTGTATTGACTAGATTAGGTGATATCCACACCATACCATTATGGATCTGTGGCCTGGTGGTCAATATTCTTCTGCTTCAGACTGGCTTTTCCTGGCAACTGTGAGGACCACAAATGTGCTTTAGCTCATTTCCAGTAGGATGTCTTTCCTTTTAGAATAATGGCATGTACTGTAGTATCAGCACCAGTTGTTAAAATGTAGGATGAAGTACCGTGCTGTAGTACTGTGGCAGAAAATATCCATGACTATATTTATTTCTTGGCAGCAGGGTTAGCTACATTACATTCAGCGTGTTGGTTAATTTAAAGGTGGAGTGTAAGATGATATCTCCTTCCTTAACATAGCTCTGTGGTCTAGTATACAGCAGCTCTTTAGATTGGTACTAGATGGTTTAGCTGTATTTGAGCATATGTCCATTTGCAGGTGGAATGTGAGATCATATCAATATACAGTAATTATAGATTTGTGGGCTAAAATGGTACTCTGCAGAGCTCTGCTAAAATGGAAGCCCTGTGCCTCCCAGGTGGGAGAGGATATGCTTGCGCATATTTCTTACTTCCCAGGAGGAATGTGAGCTATCTGAAACATCTTTAAAAATCTCTGATACAATACAGTACTCAAGAGAAGTGCTGCGAAATGCAGCTCAGATTCTGAGAAATATAAAAGATGACTCCCTCTCAGCAGAGCTCTCTCTGTATTTTTATCATCAAGAGGATAATATTCTGCTGGCGCTCTCCACGCTATGTTTTTTCAGTTCCATTCCTCGTTGCAGTCCTGGGAGAGGCATATCACATAAACCTCGGAAGGCTTTTTAGTGCAATCTATCAAAATTTAGTTTTAGAATCGATGATATTTGGATTCTTTGTTAAATCTTATGTTGGCTGTTGAAAATAAAAAGTTTGAGCCACTTACTACAGTTATTTGCTGTGTATTAGCTGTACTTATTCAATCTGTCCTCTTTGTTTAAAGAGAATATATCTGCACACGTTCTTCTGAATCATTTTATGTTAAAATAGAAGTGCAAACAACCTTTTTGATACATTTACAGGGCTTTACAAAGTGCACAAAAGCAGTAGTTTAAACACAACATATTCATATTATGGTATTTAATAAAACCATTTGGTTATGTGTATGACATGCAGTAAGGCTTATTCTAAAATTATTTTCAACTACTTCTCAATATGAGCCGTCTACATTGTTCCCTCTGACAGAAGCAGTCCCTCTCTAACAGGGTGGTGGCTCTCTTTGTCTGCATGGCATAGATTTTGCCTCCTTGCTTTGTGTGGGTACGTGTGTGTGCTTGACTGTGAGTGTGTGTGCATGTCTGATCATGGAATCAATACTGCTTGTCACAAGCAGCGTAGCACTCACCCTGTTTTCCCCCAAGAAGACAGTAAAAACAATAGAATCAAATTGAATATTTGCGTCGTCACTCATTCTTCTAATTTATAATAAATCTTAAATGTCTCCAGGGGAATGATATGGATACACATCAGAGGCACAATCACATCGGTATTTTCAGAGACTTAACATCAGGTCAGGTATAGAAGTTGTCTGCGTGCTTCTTCTTATTGCCATGGCAACCATGAGCTTCTGAGGCATGACATCTTGTTAGGTGTGATCACAGCATCCGAGGCGTCAGCTCTCTTGGCTGTGGACACCGACAGGGATGTGTTTGTGTGCCACAAATTGCAGAGCAGTATCTCAGTGAAAGCACTGATGCAGAGCAGATGAGGAAGCTTCTCAGTTACACGTCTGTGCTGGTTAAGATATGAGAACACACCCCATAAGCAGGTGATGATTATGTAGCTGACAGCCGTTTAAAAGTTAGCACCGACATCATTTGCAGTACAAGCAGCCGCAGGATTCACCACAGAATTGTTGATTAGGTGCGACTGAATGCATACGTATAGTTTATTTTGTTGTTTTTACTCAGTAAAACTTGGCAGTGGTTTTAGTCTCACTCAACAATAGTATTTAAATGTATTTAAAAAAAATATTAGGACGGTGGTCTTCTTTGCATACGGCCTCTGTGGCAATAAATAGGATCAGGATGAGTGGAAGTGATCTCATGAGCAATTACTAGTGTTTCCAATGAATCTGAATTAATTTTTTGTTTGTTTTACATGTTAACATTAAAGTTATTGATTCAGTCCTTGTATGATAACAGGCTAAGGATAAAAAGAAGGTTTTTCTTTAAAAGGGAGAAGTAAACTTGTTCTGGCCTCAGCTGCACCGTTTGGGTGTCAGTTCTTGTCTGGTTTGGAAGGTGATAAACATGTCTGAAAGTCTCTTCTTCTCTATCCCCCTCCACACCTGCCATCTCTTTTTTGCATCACCTTTTTGTTGTATTTTTTTCACCCATTCACTTTTCTCCCCCCACCTCTCAAACATTCACCCCTCCCCGGTCTCTTCACAGAAGTCCTCAGGCCGAGGCGAGCTACTGCTCTCCCTGTGTTACCAGTCCACCACCAACACTCTGACCGTGGTCGTCCTCAAAGCTCGCCACCTGCCCAAGACTGAAAACAATGGACCTACAGGTACATGCAATTTTAGCTGAGCCTTTCCACTACTCACACAGACACAGATGCATGTGTGCTTGAACTTTCTTCCCATAACCATAAACAGACGAGACCAAAAATCATTTTGCTCTTCCTGCCATTTAGCCCAGACTACTTTGGATGCTGCAATAGTTGCCATAATGACACCACCACAACACCAAAGTAATCTGATCAGGATGTGATAGAGAGCACTTTAGTGACAAGCACACACACTCACACACACAAAGTGTTTACACAGCCAGCCTCTTTTGTCCTCATCACTAACATCCATCATTTCCGCTCCATCGATTGCAGTATTGATCTGGCTTAGGAATAATATGCCACTCTGCAAACGCTGCAGGGATAGGTATTCACCACGCCTCTCTTTTCTTGCTTCTTTCCTTACTTTGTTCATCTGCTCATGTCACTCTTCATCTCTAGATCCTTATGTCAAGGTCAACATGTACCATGGGAAGAAGCGTGTGTGTAAGAAGAAGACCCACGTGAAGAAGTGCTCCCCCAACCCGGTCTTCAATGAGCTCTTTGTCTTTGATTTGCCCTCGGACGAGGGCCTGAGAGACACCAGTGTGGAGCTGCTGCTGATGGACTCAGACACAAGCAACTCACGCTGCCCCAACACCATCCTCGGGCGCCTGGTGCTCGGCACATCAGCGGCGGGCACCCCTGGCGAGCACTGGAGGGAGATCTGCGACCACCCACGTCGCCAGATTGCCAAGTGGCACGGCTTGTCAGAGGATTAGAACGTCGGCGTGTTGGCAGATTCTGTCGTCCATAATTGATCTGGTCCAACCACGAGAGGGATGTAATGAGGATGGGCGGGATTTACCATCAGGCTAGCCAGTACCCATTGGACTTCAGTGAGGGCGGGTGGGAAACAAGGGGGAGGGGACTTTGATGTTGGGGGGGGGGCATTTGAAGTGATGTCATCATTCAATCAATCATTCAATCACTTATCTTTGAAGTTATTGGGGTTCAGCAGGGAGGCTGGGGCGTGACAAAGGGAACCCCATAGCTTTAAACGATCCCAAAGACTGTCACCGAAAATCACCTGGTAACATCATCTCCATGGCAACAGCCAATTGTCACTGTAACCGTGTGCAGTGCAGAATGTCTTAAATGTCGCTAATACTCTTCTTCTCTTCTTCTTCTTCTTCTTCTTCTTCTTCTTCTTCTTCTTCTTCTTCTTCTTCTTTTTCTTAAGCTCTTCCTTCTATAAATAGTAACCTAGTCCATCATATGAAAACCAGAATGAAACACATCTGACAATGCTGTAAAAAATGTGGATTATTAAAGTTTATTTTATAACGACAATGTTTTCTTCATAAAGATGTAGATTGTTTTTATTTATGTTTTTGTTTTGTACTCTTATAGTTGATTTGTTGAACATGTTTTGTAAGTATAAGTGGTATTTCATATATCATTAAGTACAAGAAAGCCTAAATTAGGTGGTTTGAGAAAATACTGGAACAGACTGAGTGCATTGGGGACAGTTAACTATGGATGCATTCACGTGTGTGTGTGTGTGTGTGTGTGTGTGTGTGTGTGTGTGTGTGAGTGTGCGCGCACGCACGCATTGTGATATGAGAGTGCTTTTGCTAATGCGACTGTGTGTGTATGATTGCGCGCGTGTGTTAGCTCTGAAGAGATGTGAGCCACATACTGTTTACTGTAGGTGTTTTGTCCCCCTTACTGTGAGCACAAAGACAGCTGAAGTGTAAATGTATGTACCTTACTATAAAATATGGCAAGTTCTAAGAAAACGTTGGGTTTGTAGTCTTTATTTCGTGTGTGTGTGTGTGTGTGTGTGTGTGTGTGTGTGTGTGTGTGTATTCAGAAGTCTGTTATTACCAGCAGAAGCATTTAAGCTCTTTTTTTAAACGTTAATGTAATGATTTTTTTTTTTTATTGTCACATCTATCCAAGTACTACAATGTGCATGGACGTGCGTGCGTGTGTGCATCCTTACCTCCAGCACCCAGGGGATGACATCATCGGGCCTCTTTCCAAGTCTGATGATGTAATAACTGCTGAGTGGCTAAGTGCTGGAGGATGAAGTCATCATATCTGCTTTTAATATCAGCTAAGTGGTTTCGGTGAGGGAGGACAGCTGGCTCAGCATGCTTATCTGCTTAAAAATACAGACATGTATCTTTACAACCTCTCTCTGTGTGCTGCCCCTGTCCTCTTTCCTCCAGCGTCTTACACTGTGATACATCATGTGTTTGGTGCTGAAGTCTCTGGAGAAGCAGGATGTTCTGTCACTGCTCTTCCGCTGTGGTTCTGACCTGTGAGGTCGCTGGCTGAGACTGGTTTCTATTTTAAACCTCTGCTGTCATCTTTGAAGCAATATAAAAGACCTGCGCAACATGCAGCATCACTACCATCCTCCTTTTTCTCATTTCCTCTGGCTAACCAATTACAATTAAACCAGCTATGAGCTAAAGGCTGTCGCTCTAAGGTGAGGACTTAGCGTCCTTTATAAGAACAGTGTTTTGTTCAAGGACATTTTGAGCACTGAGTCAGTGATTCCAATCTGGGACTTTATACTTAGCAGACTGGGAAGGTGAACATCTTTCATTTCTGACCCTAACCCTAACTGAAAGTAAATAAGCAGATTCAAAAAACAAATGTTGTGGTGATCACACAGACTGCAGCTCAGATCCACCGTTTTGACTGACTATGTAGTGACCTTCAGCTCTGCTCAGCATTTTAGCATGTTTCAGCTCTTTGTGTTGGTCATAAATGCTAACAACTTTAATGTTCCTACTAAATGGCAAGTGGAGTGCTATTTGCTTCAGCATAGTTACATGTTTCAGCTAGGGAGGGACTTCTGCAGTTATTGATTGGTGTTTGCAGTATATATCACTGAATGTAGTTCGATTCCCACCATGGAGCTCTTCTGACTATGCCTGGATAGACTTACTCCCAGTGAAAACAGGACGAAACGACACAGCTTCCGAGAAGAGTCAGCAGGTAGGGCTGCTGGCTTCACAGCTGCAAGCTAACTATCTAACCACAGCTATATTAGCAACAGTTATCAGTTACTTTAGCAACAAAGCTACCAGTATGTTTACATCAGGAACTCTGTAAATCGGTGGACACCAGAAAAAACTTTCCAGAAAAAGACAGAAAAGTTAGCATATTCGTCATATCAATGTTATAACGTGATAATTGTCTTTATAACTTGTTGTACTGCCTCCAAGTGGCCTAAAAATCATTTAATGCTCATCTTCAGGTTCATAATTTTATTTTGAGATACTACTTGAATATGTTTTCTCATACTGTCCAGTGCTTCAGCACCGTATTCTCAGTCTGAAACACACTCTGTTTTAGCTTCTGCCTCTTTAAGGGCCCCCCTTTCTGAATACCCAGTCTGCTCCAATTGGTCAGCTCACATACGCCTGAGCCATACAGCAGAGCAGCTGTGCTAAATCAATTTCACGCGCCAAACTAGTCGCTAGGCATAAATTATGCAAATGTATGACTAGTATGATGTAAGTGTATGTGTTTTCTGTGGGAGAAAGGAGCTTCTGTAGGTGTGGACTTTGGCCTTTTTAACTTTCAAGTTGTTTTACATACACAAGAACCTATTTGACACACTGAAGGAAAGGAAAAATACTGAAGAAAGCGTTCCAGGCCTCCTTTAAGTTCAGGTTTCATCATTTAGCATGAGCACTCCTGAAAATATTTTTGAAAATGACGCCTGTAAAGCTCAAATCTTAGCTTTCTCCAATGAAACCCCCGCACTCCTGTTGTCAAACCTCCCACACACTGTTCCCTCCTCTTCCTTTATAAAAATTGATTGACTTGCAAACAATTTCTCCCCAGCGTTTGTCCAAACAGGCCCTAAATTACACTTTTATGCCCGTCTCTGTCCGTCTGCTGTTCCATTAAGCCCATAATTATTGGTGTGTACCCTTTTTATGTTGAGGGAACTAGGTGACAAAATATAATAGAGTGAAGGATGAAATGTTGGTATGAAAAGAAGTAAATAAATAAATAATGACTGAATCAATAAAACACAAACAATATCTCCCCCAAACAAAAGATGAAAATAATAAAAGTGAACCATAGAGATTTTTTTCTTTTGATAATAAATGTCAGTTTCATAATGCCCAAACAATGACTGTTTTCATACCATTCAGTGAAGCTGGGTGTACTTTTTCTTTGCTTTTTTCCACATTGAGTTCAGACAGACAGTGCAAGGGCAACCACCTCATCAGCCTTTTGAAACCACTCAGGTGCTTTAATGACATCTTTGGCACAAAAGGCACGCACAAAGCCAGACCTGCAGATTCATGTCCTTCAGATTTCATAGTTATTTCAAAGCTAATCCTGCTCAGACTCAATAAACTGATTCGGCTGCAGAAGCTGCTTTATGTGAATTAACATCAGACAGTATGTTAGCATGCATAAGTGCATATGTATGCATTGACAGTTGGCCCAGAACGGCTGTTAGCAGTTAGTCCCTTGGGATTTAATCAAAGAGCGCCTTCGGTGATGCAGAACCTGACCTTTGCTCTCCTCAATACAATCTTAATACTTTATTCTGTTGACACACACACACACTTTTAAACACACACCCTCATGTACATCAATGTGTAACCTGTCTAGATCCTAACATCTGTCACAGTGAGGTCAAGTCAATCTGATTCAGAGAGTCGGGTACAGAAATCAAATCACTTACAGCGATGTATGTGTCTGCCTACAGACAACACCGTGTGTGTGTGTGTGTATGTGTGTGTGTGTGTGAGTGTGTGACTGCAAAAGAGAGAGATTTGTCCTAATTAGGAAAATTCTAGGAGAGCATGTAAACCAAATGAGATATCTCTGTTCTTATTAATGCCTCTCATCACCATGGCTGAGCAGCATTCCTCTTGCTCTAAATGATCCCACTCTTTTTATGCTGCTACAGTGATAAAAGGAAAAAGAGACATCACTGCTAATTACCAAAAAAGCTGCATTAGGCTAGATTTTAAGAGAATTAGATACTCAGCACAGGGGAATTCAAAGAGAAGAAATGTATTCTGTCTGAACTGGGTTGCACCAGCTATTTGTAAATGTATTACTTTGTTTTCAAAGCCCTTCCTAAAATCTTCCTCAAACACTAGCAAGTTCAAAACTAATGATTTAGATTTGGATCCCACAAATAAAGCTTTATGAATGTTTAAGCTGGTAAAGTCGATAGTTGTGTGCACACTGACTGAAAGAAAAATGTTAGTAGCAATCAAAGGAAATCAACTGTGTTAACAGGAAGAAACGGTATGAGACAGGGGTCCTTAATGTTTTTCAGGCCCCTTTGCTGACAAAGAGACAGAGCAGGGACCCCTACTGAGTGTATTGTCTAAAATTCTGTTCCATATTAAACTGGGCCAACAATGTGTAGGGAGGCTTTATAGTACCATGAACAAACAAGTCAGAAGCAGTTGTAGCATGGCTAATGTTAGCCTCGTTAGCTTTGCAATCTGCAATTTCTCCAGTGGTTTCTGAGGTGGAGGGTTAGCTTGCCCACAAGTTTGCATGATGAAATATGGGTTGACTAAATGTTTGGGGGTTTTTCCACAAATTTCTCTCTAAAATATTATATACATGTATATATAAAGATACTATGCTAACAGAGGATACAAGAAAATATATTTTCCCTTTTTACTGCATGAGCAGGTGGAGAAAAATGGGTTACTGACTGAACACTGTTGGAATATAGAACACTTTTTAACCCTTACTTTAATAAAATAAATATATAATCACTTACGGCAGCTTTAAACTTATGGCCTCTGCTCTTTGAAATGCACCATAAAATAGATCGCAGGCCAGATCTGAAGCTTGAAGTGCTAAGTATGCACACTACTCCTCTGAAGCACACCTCCAGTAGATCAATCTGCAGAGAGAAGTGAGGGAATGAGGAGAGGGAAGTTTTCAAAGTGAGACTGCAGAAGTGGAGGAGGAAGTAGATAGATGGCCGGAGGGAGGAGGAGGTGAGACAAGATTCACACAGCCTGACAGGAAAGGAGGGAGGTGTGGACAGGGATGACATAGCGCCATGCTCATGCTAGATATCAAGTTAAGACAAAGTAAAGTGAAATAAGAGAGATGAGCAGGGGGGAAGTTAACTCGGGACACAGTGAGATGAGTCTGTGAATAGCTGATGTGTGTGGGTTTCCAGGCAGTCGTCTAGGTGGATTGCTGAGGGTCATTCGCAGATAATGAAACGGCGGCGCAGAACTGGGACGAGAAGGCTCCAACGAGTGATTGAGACCTAAACCTGACGACTTCAGTAGAATACTAAAGAGAACCATTTAACGGCTTGAAAGAGTTGGCTTAAAGGTGAAGGGCAGAAGAAGTGCTGTCCAGCATAATGTCCTCGTGTGACTCAGTGATAAAAAGAAGAACTAATTACAACATGAGAGAAAAAAGTAGGATCCCAAGAAAACATAAATGAGTCAACCTTTAGGCTTAATTTTACAATCTTTTAAAAGCTCACCAGCACACTGTCAGTTAAAGGGGCACTGTGTAGTTTTGGAGAAGAAATTCAAACTCAGAGTCTTAAGATTTATCTTAATAATGAGGTAATAGCACAAACTCAGAAATATTTTTATATATATATATTATATTTTTTTTCATAACTGGATAAACAAGCTGCTCTCAGAGGAAAATAAGGTCCCCAGAACACTGTTTGAAAGTGGCAGGGTCCGCCAAATATAAACAAAGTAAAACATTTTGTTTATTTAGTTTCTTCCCCAAGACTACATAGTGTACCTTTAATAATCATATTTTCTTCATATAAATATCAATTACCAAACTAAGTAGAACATTAGATGCATATCTTTATAAGACAAAAAAACCTCTTTATAATCAGTAATTTAATATTTATCTTTATCATCATTATTTGTGCCAAAAGACATTCATCACATCATTATTTTTGTCTTCTGGCAATAATCATCACAATGTGCTTAAAAATGGACAGCTGTAATGCCATTTCTGTTTCTCCTTTTGCTTCTCAAATATCAAGATGCCAATCTGTAAAGTGTCTTTCATTCTGTCACCAAAGCATCTTAGTGATGGAACACATAATGAACACCGTGCTTTGTTTGTGTACCCGTAGCATTTTCCAGATATCAAATATTTCATTTCATCGAACACTTGCCCTTGTTCTGTTGTGATGGCGGTGCAGGAGAAACAAAAGGCATGACTAACACCGCAGTGAAGGGACATATTTTATATAACCTGTTATCAGTGTTGTATCGCTACCAGGGGCACACTGTACTGGAGGGGGAGGGAGGATAAACAGCTAAGAACGAGCAGGAGAGGGGGAGAGAGATAAAGCCAGAGAAGAAGAAGGCATGTGCGTGGTGACAAAACTTCAAAGGAGGCCAATGAATTATTAATGATGACAACATTGTTGCATAAGACTCCATATTAGAAAGCATTTGCTGCCTTACATGCAGCTTATTACTGGTTTCCAATGATCCGGGAGGGGTTATGTGGAGTATAAAAAGATAGCAACTGAGAATACAGTAGAAAGCATCATTTCTTACCTTTTAACTTGGATTTGGGGATATTTGGATGTACTGTACGGGATTTCTGTCCATCTATTCATAGTCTTACCTACTTATCCTGGTGGTTTTGTGAGGCACAAAAGCTTCTCTCATCATGCATTTTAGTCGTATACCCTGGACATGTTGCCAGTCCATCACAGAGCTGCACATATAAACAGATTACACTTGACCATAATGTTTTTGGTCTGTGGGAGGAAGGAAGGAGCATCCCATAACTGATGAATTACTGAGAATTAGATCATTTTGACGGAGCATTTCTTTCTAACTGGTACAGTTTTTTTGTTTTGTTTTGGCCTTTACAGCAGCGGTTTAGCATCCCAGGAAACGCGCAGACCAATGGCATGACCAAATGTAAATCACCACATGTGATGCTACTCAGCCGGACAAATCTGTGCAATGAAAACTGAGCTTTTACATAATCATTCCCTCTAAGGGCGGTACGTCCAGTACGTCTCAAGTGACCTCTGATTTTCGTTTTTGGATTAACTTATCATTTAATATACTGTATTTCAAACAAAACTTTTTAAAGTCCTTTTCTTCAGTCCCTTATGGTTGGATTTCTGCTATTTCTCTCCTCAGGTCTCTTCATCACTCCTGCTTCCCCACATTGTTGACTTTCCTGACACACTGTACATAATTCTGACGTCACCTTGTCCACTGATCTTTCTGCCTGTATTCCTCGAGACACTCGATTCCTTTCATGCTGTTCCATGTATCGGTGCAATTCTTTCGTTCTGTCTTTCAGACTTACTACCCGCATTTAATGAAGATGCCTGACATCTGTGGAGTCTTGTCAGCAAAGTCTTCGCCTGTAGCGAACCTCAGTTACTTCCAATTGATCTCTTCTTATTGAAATCACTTCAGGCCCAATATAGACGTGGTAATTATGTATAAAAGCTTCTCTCTGTTTAGTAAGGATGATTTACTCATTTTCCCCTCAGCTCAGTTACCTCCACTGCAAGATTCAGCCCTCTCTGAGTCACAATCATTATTGTTCTGTGCTCCAGAGACATTTTAATCTGACGGTGCTCCTCTTTAAAACCATCTGTCTGTCTGTCTGTCTGTATGGAGAAACTCGTCCCCAGTGCACTGTGGGATGGAGTTGATGAGTCATTGTATGAAAGACCTTCACGACAGACAATTAAACATGTTTCACTTAGACCTTTACATTTGGCAAACACACACACACACACACATACTGCCTGCATACTTCTACACATATGCACGCTCCAAGCAACCCTGATCATCGACTCTAAAGCGACAATAACATTAATCCTCCGCCTCAGTCTTGATGCTTTCAACGCAACACACATAAACACCCACACACACTAATTACCTCATTTCAATGCGGACTGAAGGCTGCCTATTAGTCAGGTGGTGAGAGCGCAGAGAAATAGATTAGTTAGAGGTTGAAGCCATTAGAGGGAAAACGGCTGGCATTGTTAAATGAGAGCAAACAATCGCTTTTGGGCTGACATGTGACAAACAGAATGTCGGTGCACATTAAAGGGTTAGTTTTAGAAACGTCTTTGACTCTTTTTCATTTTGCAACGTTTAATTAATCAATGTAATGAGCCCTGAATGCTTCGTTTGAATATATAGTTAATGGAGCAGGCAGCCGCGTGATGCAGAAGGCTGAAGGTCTGCAGGCTTTCATTCCAAACAGCAGGCAGTCTCACCCTGCAAGGAGAAACTAATCAGATGCTTTTGTGTTTGGATGAAATGAAAGTCTACAGACTCTGGGCGGCCCACGCCATGTGGTTGGCTATACCATCTACCTATCAACCCTCTGTTCATATACAAACTCTGGTACTTTTGCATGGCTGCGAATTCTAGTATTGAATAGAGAATAAATGTCTTCAGTGGATTTTCTTTTTATCTTTTCATTTCTTGATTATAAAAACATTCTGCACCGACAGTGGCATCATGAAATCATTAGGCATCATCCGTAGGGGGCCATAGATATCTGAGATGTTTGCTCTGGGCACAGCCTGTCACTTTTTAAATATGACTGCAATAGAGAGCTGAAGTCCTCACGTCAACTCCAGGCGAGCTGCTGTGAAAAAATGAGCCGTTCCCATGTGGTTCGCTGCCCATATTCTAAGACTCATCAGCATCCATTACTGCACTTGTTTTTGGAAGCTGAGACTGTGGTGATTATAACATTTTAAACAATGGCTACTTTGTTAGCATACATAAAAATGTCCATGAAGTTTTAACATCAGTTTGGATATTAACATCATCATAACGTGGTTTGGTCCACATCAGTAATACATAATATGCACAGCGCTCACTTCTAAAGTCATTTTATACATTACCCTACCTCTGAAATTATAGACATAAACAGCTATTCCTGATGTGAATGTATGTGTGGATGTACAGAAAACTGGACCCACCGGATTACTTTGATACAAAAACGTGATGATTCTGAGGCAAGTTGCGGAGTTATAAGAGGCACGGGAGTCCAGTCTTGTTCCTATTATTGAATGTTTAAGCTTTGTACACGTTAAGGATGACGTACATGCAGAGTTTGACACTGGGATGATGTTTGAACACTCATTGCTAAAAGAATTGAAAATCTGACTTCAGGAGGCGGGCATATGAGCACCGTTTGTGACATCACACATAGTTTGGAAGCCAATCCTGGTCCAGCGTTCAGCATACACGAGTGTGATGTGTGAAGTCTCCAGTGCGCATACAATGAGAATGGACTTGAAGTAGGAGACATCTTTTGTCCAGCAGTTAAACTTGTGAAATGAAAAATAAGTTTGATATGTTTTGGAACTTTGAATGAGGCAGAAGGAGTGCCATTTTAAGGATATTAACATGGTAGTTATACTTTTCTTGCTTTCAGAGATTTTTTTTGTCTGTAACATCCTACATGTGTAGAGGGGATCTGCACTGAATCTGAAAATGTTTGCACTACTGCTGACTGTGAGTGGGCTGAATCAGCAGGCCAAACTACAGTCACTAAATTGTTGTTTTTAGAACACCTGCATGGATCTGTTTCTTTCACCGTGCCCATTGTCTCATGTCTCATTACTCCGCGGTCCCCTCATGCAACTCTCCGGCATCCTCTACGTAGGCACACTTGACAGTTTAACAGCCTCTGATGTAGGGGATGATGGGAAATGGGAGCTTAAAACAGAAATATTGAATGAACAACAATATAAGTTCATGTTTTTACTTATTACCATCATAATGTAGACATATGGAGTTAACCACACAACATACTGTCAAGTAAGGCAATGTGGACTAGTGAACGTTTTCATGTCATACCAGTTTTCTTTTTACAATATTTGAGGTCGATGTGAGGTTGAAATACAGAATACAGAAAATTTAATACAGAATGTGGTTCAGCACTGTTGTCTACCTCTTCCAGACAAAATCCTACCAAACATATTTATGGGTGTTGTTAATGAATTGCATCCCTCCACCCCTCCAGCCAATCAAGAAACGCAACCTGGGGCATTTCAACCAATGAAGGACCAAGTAAAGGATCCATATTGGTTGCCATAGCAACAGCATGAAGGCCACAGGTACCTTTGAGAAACAAGATAGACAACAAGATTCTGTTGGGTTTACGAGACGGCGCCTATAAAGCTACAACCACCTGGGGGCTGGAGTGTGTGTGTGTGTGTGTGTCTGTATCTATGTGTGTGTGTGTGTGTGTGTGTGTGAGAGAGAGAGAGAGAGAGAGAGAGAGAGAGAGAGAGAGAGTCATTTAGGCACACAAACAAAAGGTTAAAAACAGGTTCGCTGATCCCTTGCCTCAACATTACCTTCGCTGTCATGGCAACAGAGCACTGTAGTGGTTCCAAGGTAGGAGGAGGGTGGTGGAGAGCCTGAGAGACAGAGAGAGGATAACAAATTGAGGGGAGATAAGTTGGAAGTGAAGGAGGAGGAATGTGGAGCAGGAGGCAGGAGATTGATGGAGCAGGGAAGCAGAGTCTGAGGGGGGCGGACACCGCAGGCAGCCCGAGCGGTCTCGCTCTGTCGGCCTGGCGAGGAGAAAAGAAATGGAAAGAAAGCGGCGTGAGATAATGAACGTGGAAGGAAAATGTTGGCACAACTGCACTGATAAGTTTGTCTTTCACTGGCAACTCCCACTTGTGAAGGTCCATCCCTTGTTTTCACAGAACGCCATAGTCAGTCATGACAGTGAAAGGTCTCTTGGGTTCACTTGATTTCTCTGTTGGCGTCCGCATGCAGAGACCACAGCGCATGAGACACAATGAGAGAGAGAGAGCAAGACGGGGTGAAAAGTCTCCATCTGGTCACAGAGCAAAAACTCAGATGGAAGAATGGCCTTCAGAGCGTAAACACATTTGATGGATTGGCTATCAAAGCATGCACAGTGGGCAGTTGAACATATGGGGCTGTATGCAGTTATACTTCATGCTGGTCTAAATACAGAGTCAGCACTCTTAGCATGAATATTATCACATTCAACAGTACTAAATTATAACACAAACTATTAGTGCTCTCTATTTAATCTACATTCATCAAAGACTGGTTGGAATCCTAACCAGCTGCCATTCCTGGTTGAGATAACAGCTCTAGCAGAACCAGAAGTCATCTAGAAATGAAAGAAAATACAACCACATCGGCTAACTGGAAAACATTTACCTCAGCTAACCTCTTTTTTATTTTGAGAATACCAAACTTCTTTTTGGAAATGTTAGGATTATCTGGATTACAGGATTATCTGTCAACTCCGCTTCCAAAACAATTGGGATGCTGTGTAAAGCATAAATAAAACAGAATGGGAAGTTTTTTTAATCCTTTGTAACACTTACTCATTAAAATAAACAAAGAAAAGATATGTTTAATGTCTTATTTCACCAGCTTTATTAAAGCTTTATAGCTTTATGAACACTTAATTTAATCACAGTACCCAGATTTGCACACCTTACTGTAATGTTCTCCCAACAAGCTTTCAATGTTTAGGAAGTCCAACATCAACAGGACACTCAGACATGAAGAATCAACATCCAAATTTTTTAAAGGTGCAATATGTAATAATATTAGTTTAAAACAGTTAAAAATGAATTAGAATTATCAACAAAATGTGTGGAAATAAAGGTTTTGACATAACAAAGAAGTACATGTATATGTAAGTTAGCATGCTAACCAGCTAGCCTGTCTTTTTTCATAATACCACTCCGAGCTAGCAGTCAGGACCGCTATCTGCTGAGCTAACTCTCTAAAGGAATCTACAGTTGGCAGCAGGTAGCTGATAATCTGGTGATATGCTGCCCATATTACACCTTTAAATTTTTGTAAGGATCAGCAGCACTACATCCAGCCCATGGTTCTGGTTGGTTCTTCCTTGGTCAGAATAAAGTTGAGACACAGTAGAGAACCCATACCATGACCGTGACTGTGTATCTAAATGTATTATTTAACATGTTTTGAGAAATGTGTGAGTGAGCAATTGAATTCTTCAGAATCAGTTGCTGTTGAGGTTTATCTCGAAGCAAAATGATCTGTTTCTCACATTGAAGGTCCAGTCTGGCCCTCATCATCTTTATCGGCCTGTATTTCCCCTGCTGCTTGCAGAGACAGAGGGAAGGTGTGGCTAATGTTCTGCCGAGAGGAAGGCAGAGGAAGATCAAGGGAGCGACCAAATGTGAACACAGAGGATTGCGTGAGCGTGTGAGATTGCCGCGAGTTTCGTGTGTTGTTAACAGACGTGTTACAGCCCGAGGCGACAGACGAAGCGAGTGAAAAACTTCCTTTTGATCTCCCCCACACCACCCCCTCTGTCCCTCTCTCTCTCCCCAGTTCTCCCTCCATCACCATCTCTCTCAGCATCTCCCTCTCCGTGTTCCTCCACTTTTATTTATGTCTCTCATTCGACCACTCTCTCTCTCTCTCTCTCCCTGTGCAATTCCCAGAACATCCTCTCCTCTCGCTCGCCACATCATCTTTCAGACGCAGCTCTTGTTACCAGCCACCCTGCACTCTCCGCCCCTCTCACCACATCCCCCCGTGGTCAGTGGGGGCCTGCCATGGAGAGCCATCAGTCACACACACACACACACACACACACACACACACACACACACACACACACACACACACACACACACACACACACAGCCATGATCTCTGACCTCAGCAACTCCTGCCATGTTGTAAAACCACAGAGTTCGTATATCCTCAATCGATTGCCACTCAAGTCTCATCCTTCTCTCTCTTGTCAGTCTTTTCATCACGTCTTTCCATTGGACTTTCCACTCCACACACACACACACACACACACACACACACACACACACACACACACACATACACACACAAACTGTAACGCAAAACAATAAAGTATGGTATTCCTATATTTTCACCGAATGACTATAAATAAACAAATCAACAGTTGAGGGGTGTATTGTCGACACTGACGCAACATGACTCACTTACCAAGAAGCTGCATTGCATGACAAGGGACAGAATCGACACACACATACACACACACACACACACACACACACAGAGACACAATCTCTGTCATCAAAAAATGACCTTAAGAAGGATAGGGAGTACGTAACCACTTAGGCAATTATGCAGAGTCTCTCTCTCTCTCTCTCTCACACACACACACACACACACACACACACACACACACACACACACACACACACACAGACACTGCTCCGTACATATTACATTCTGTCCATGTTTAAGGCTAAGCTCATTGTAATCACCAGCTTAACCTTTTGCTGAATCCCTATCATTCTTTCTCTGTGTGTGTGTGTGTGTGTGTGTGTGTGTGTCTTCAGCTGTCCATAATGATGTATTTTAATTTTTTCCGCATGTAAAAAAAGCACCTGCAGTGAGTCTGTTTGGTATAACACAGTATACCACAGTAACATTAGGCAGTAATACTTTCCCCAACGACTGTGATACAGATCAGACGGTCATTAAAGTTAATTTACGATATTAAGTAGTTAATCACCTCATGTCTCCCATTAGCGTCTGTGATATCCCGTCACAGGAAAAGCTTCATTGATTTTGATGCGTGAAGATCTTAATGGTCGCTTTTATTTTCATTACAGAGAATATGATGATGTTTTCATTGACAGTGTGATTATGTTGATTAAAACAGTGACACCCATTTGAATATGTTTCTATCTTAGTATTTCATGTTTTAAAAAAGATATAGAACTTTACTTTCTCTGAAAAAAGTATTAAAATGCCTATGTGCCCCATCACGCCTGATTTAAATGAAAGGGTTGTTATCAGGCTTCAGCAGAGCTTGATGGCGAGCTGATCATTTGAGGTCATCATCAGAGTCGTCAGGTGTGTTGGAGCAGGGAAACATTAAAACATGCAGGGCAGCAGGCTTGGGGAGTGACTAGATACATGCAACAGGATACAAAAAAAGTAACTTGTTCCGGTAATGTTACAGGAAAAAAAGATGTAATTAGATTACGGATTCAGTCAGTAGAAAAGGGGGATTACCAACAGGATTACAATTTCAAAATTAAAGACTGATCTCTGTAACCATACGCATGTGCACACATGACAACACTGAACAAGTCTCACACAACATCATTCAGGTCTCGAGTGAAACTGGCTACACAAGTGTGTATTCATGCAGCGGACACACTCGTTATTAAGATGAAGTACAAGTCATCTAATTGATATATTTCTTTTCTCTCGTCTTTATTTGTACACGTTTGGTATTGAGGCAATCCAAAAGTAACGGAAAACAATCAAGTTACATTTCTTTAGTATTGTTATACTTGGAGTACATTACTGACAAAATGTACAGGAATGTTCACAGCATCTTTAGATGTGCAGGTGTCACATATAATTTTCCTAAATTATTCTGGTACATTTAAATTCAAGCAATCTTTATGGCCATTCACTGTTGCTTTACCGTAATCCTTAAAAGACTTCACTTCCTGTGTTACATGTGTAGTACAATGCACAATCACAACCATCTAACTGATTACGGGGAGGTTGAGCAATGCTGAGGTCAGATCATATCAGGCAACACTTCCGTTATAAAAGCCCTCTTTGAGTTAATGGTGCTGGGCTCGGTGGATTAGCATCTAAAGCGCCGCAATTGGTGTTGAAGAGGCTGCTTGTGCCACAACTTAATTTGCATAGAATTCAAAGTGAAGAAGATCGTGCCCTTTAAACTCGAGCACAAGCAGCTGAGGCACAGAAAGAGATTAAATAGCTCAGCTTATTTAGATTTTACTTTCAAATTTACCGCCCAAAAAACAAATCTTCAATTGCATGGATGTGAATTGAGGCTACAAATTGATAGTTCTTTTGAGGTGCCTGTAACTCTCACTCTGACACCACTAATCCACCCTCTTCCGGTTCTTGTTCTCAGGATTCACTGGAGGCAACCTGGATTTGAGGGGGTAAGTCAGGGCCAGGAACCCCAAAGACTGGCAGCTGTTGTGGGCTTAGTGGAGGGCCAGAGCTGGTTTGTCTGGAGCACAAATTACATTGACAGTACAGACATGATCAGAGACAGACAGACAGACAGACAGACAGACTGTGAATGTGCTGAAGCTGCATCCCAGAGGTGTTGAAAAGAGAGAAACTAGAATTTTCCTACGATATTAAAATGCAACTGAATGGGCCTGCGGGATACCAGGCAGATTTTTCATCCTCGCTTTCCTGATGCAGTTTTATGCATTTCATCTGCTACTTTAAATGCTAAAGTTAAAATGAATTTCCGAGTAGACTTCGCATCAGATCCAGCGCTGCATCAAGAGGGAGTGTAGCAATGGAGAGTATCTGGAGTTAGAGGAGCAGAGCTGGGTCTAATGATTTCCCGTGTTGATTGCAGCTCAACCTACACATTTACTGACATCAGAGCAGATACACAAACACAGACAGCAAGCAAACAAGCACACACACATACACATGCCGAGCTGATCGTTAGGGCTTAGCCTCCCTAATGATCTCTTGTCTTCATCTGGTGCTGCTGGTTAATTGCTCAGCCGCTGGAGGGAAAGAGGAAGGTTATCGACCAGCTTGACGTGTCACTCATCTCAATCACTCGAGGAAGCAAAAGGTCGGGCCACTGCAAGTTATAAACTTCATTTCGTCACAAACTGTCATGGATATCTGCAGTAAAGCTACAGTATATTAACATGGAATTGACTATCTTCGAGAGAGAGACAGAGAGAGAGAGAGAGAGAGAGAGAGAGAAAATCTTATTTTTAGATCAGCACGAACAGTATCGGCTATGAAACCAGGTCAGAAGAAAATGAAATCAATGTTGAGCGCCTGTTGCTTCTGCTTCTTTGAGATGTTTGCAGCTCAATGAAGATGCTGTGGGTAGATACTGTAAAACAAGCTTGGGTTAATCAAACATGTAATCCGAGTTCAGTTAGAGAGAAAGAGACTATTTATTTCCCAGGGAGTGGCAGAGTATTGCGATTTGCCATATGAAGTACCAACTAAACAAGGGGGAGGGCAAGGACATGTTTCTATTGTTGTGACATGCATATATGTATATGTTCTGTAGAATATACACCTTATTGGAGGTATTCCAGCAATAAACTCACGGGAGAAGTTATTCTTTTACAAACACGTTTAACATTGTAAACGGGTCTATTATAACCCAAAACATGTTTTCCTTTTGTTGCCTAAACCTAACTAAACAGTGACAGAAAACTGACAAGAAATGGAAAATAATAAGTGGACTTAGTGTAAAAATAATAGTTAATAGTAAAAAATAGTTAAACAACCCCAACATAGTGATATTAGATGCACCAACTATCAAGTCTGAGAAGCTGTTTCCGGCCCCTGGGCTTAAGGGAGCTTTGTTGAGCCCTCTGCAGTTTAGCAATCCACAATGACACTAATAAGATGCTGCACTAGAAAAGGTGCCGGGACAAGTGACACAAGGGTGAGATTACGCTTTAGCTCTCAGTTTTTCAAGAGAAAAGACTTGAAGGATTAAGACTACGTTGGTTGTTTTGTTTTGTTCTTATCTTCCCCACCAGAGCAGCCACTTAACTGAACATCATATGGAATCATCTACAGACACGGTGGATGAGACGGTCCAAAATAAGGCCAAGTTTAACTTGACTTAAGGCTACAGGAGTAATTGCGTTTATGGTCTTGGAGCAGTGAATTGAGCTCAGCTGTGTCGGCAGTTTATCAGTTTGATTATATATCTTGTATGACAGCATCACCTGTATTTCTACTTTGTGTAAATCTTGAGTGTAGCAGGTGTTGGTCGTCCCATCATCCCGGGGCAATAAACATTAGCAATAAAACTGTCTTGAAATTCCTCCAGTAACCTTCTCTTTTTCACTTCCCAGATGGGTTTTTTAAAATAAAGGGCAGAATTTGTTTTTTGAGGCAAGAACTTTGTTCTCATTTCAGCTCCTAGGATTCAAATGGGTTGTGAAATGAATAAACAAGCTGAAAACACATGGAAAATAAATTAAAAGCCAAAACTAAAAATGTGAGTTTTCTCCTAACCAGCCTTCAGAATATTTTTTTATTTCCATTCAGCTTTTATTTATCAGCAGCAGCTCAGAGGAAGGAAGATAAAATGCTGATTTAACACGCAGCCTTTTGGGGGAAAGCATCCCAAACTCCCTGTCAAGCTTTCACCGAAACTGCTGCTTTTACAGGCAGAGATCAAACAGCTGACATGAACTCAATGGGGAACTTTTTTAAGATCAAGGACTTCATATCGAGGCTTCAAGCCTCGAAAGGCACAGAAAACATCTTGATATATTTTTTATAAAGCAGTTTAGTTTGAGGAAAGTCTAATTGCTAACAGCACACATAGAGATTTACTGGAAGAATAAACACTTGAATCAAAGTACCAGATTGTCCAGTCTGTTTATATTTTGTTTTAATAGAGAGAGAAATGGTCTTGATTACCTATTATAACTGCAGTATAAGGATGAAAATCATAACATTGTGCATGCTAGCTAACATCAAAGCTGAGGTGACTCAAACTACGGGGAAACTCGTGAAGTAAAGTCGTAAACTGCAGCAGTGGTTTGGACCTTTGATGTCTCTGTGGTGAGCAGCAGAGTGCTGCACCAACAAATTGAACTATGTGGTCACTTCTACAGGGCATCAAACATTTATGGGTTTCACAGGGTCGGTCAGAGTACCTCTGATTGGTGTCATGTTCAAGGACATGTTCAAAGAGATGGAAACTGAATCCACTCTGGGATTCCCAAGTGAAGGAATGGAGCGGGAATCATCGGGATACTTGATACCTTTAAACGTCAAAGCAGTTATATCCTCTGAACTGGATCAGAGCAATTCAGTTGGCATTCATATTACTTTCATTTACATTTTTGTTTATGTTTTAACACTGCTTTGGCATTGACACCACAAACGGTTGGATTTAGGTGATAGCTCAAGGGCACTTGAGTAGAAATTGTCTGAAAGAGTCTGGTTCAATTTAGCTGCTGTGATTTTTAATTTCAAGAGGTGAACTGGAGCCTTCAGTTGATATTTACTTTGCTGCACAAACTCAATTTCAGCCCTAGATAAAGTCAAACAGAGTAGCTGATTACTTCTCTTGAATTAGCTTTGTTTTTCTGTATGGGCATGTTCCTGATCATTTCCTTTTCCGACCTTTAAGGCCAGGGTTAGAAAAAGTTTTGGTTCAAAATACTAGATTTTGTGGCAACAGACACAAATGCTGAAACATAGACTCAAACTATAGTCACCAGTTTGGCAGCCTTGTCGCCTTTAACTCCACCACCAGCCCTCCAGCATTAAGTCAGGTGTCAAACATGTAATGTGAACGCGATGTGACACATTTTGTACAAATTTCAATATGGTATGTATTCTATGACACGTACTGTACTGTATGTATGGTATCAGTGGTTTGCAGAAGTTCTGACTGCTAACATGTTTTGGCTTAAAGAAAAAACTGGCTTTGTCCCCACTGCTGCAGCTGGAGATTTCTTTTTTAACTGTATTTTTTGGCCTTTTCATGGCTTTATTGACAGGACAGCTTAGAGCAATGACAGGAACTGGGGATGAGAGAGAGGGGGGATGACAGGCACCAAAGGGCCACAGGTCAGACTTGAACTCTGAATGCTGCATCAAGGTCAAAGCCTCTGTGCATGGGACACGTGCTCTGGCAACTGAGCTACTGGAGCCCAGCTTCTTAACTTCTCCTTAAAAATATCCGCTGGAAGTTGTCCCGAGGTCTCCTCCTGAGGTTAAATCATGCTTACAAATGTTGAAACACAGTCAACGCATTTACTGGCTTGTCAGCCATGTCGCCTGTAGCTCCACCACCATCTCCTCTGCCTCCTAATATGGAAGTCAGGTTGACAACATTAAATGTAATGTAAATGTGATATCATTAATCATTTTTTGGTAGTGGACCCACTTGATTTTTAAGGCAGTGGGCCTCCGCAACAATTAAACATTTTGATTTCAAAAAGATGTTTATGAAATTTGTGTTTTTAGTAAAATGTATCAGAGATACACACAGACACAAAAATGTAGGGTGTGCTGATTTTTAAATTAAACTAATTCAAATGACTCTTTGGAATTAATAACCGTATTAAAATAACATTATGAACCATTCAAATGACATGACAGACCACTGAGAAGCCCTGAAGAGCTTTTCCTTGTTATATCAATTTCATTTTTGACCAAAAGACACTCTCGTGGTTCGACACTCTCTTTTTCAGCCCTGATGTCACTGTGGTTAGACAGGTTCATTCCAATGTAAAATCCCCATGCAGTCGTATGCACAGCACAGCTTGTGTACCACAGCCTGATGAGGAGCTCAGTAGTCTCAGGTGGTGAGTCACAAACACAGCAGTAACTCACCGCCCACATGTTGTCTGTTTCCTCTCATGCCGTATTTTAATTCGATTGGATTGAGTTTGGTAGTCGTCTTTTCTGCACAGCCAAACATGGAAGCATACATGGAAGGGGAGAGTAAGACTGGGCTATATTTAAAACGCTCCTCATATCTGTCCAAACCAGACTATATTTACTGTGGCTGTGGAGTCAGTCACCATCCACCAGCACTGAGTATACAGGCTTCTACTGCAGCATCTACACGCTGACTATGGCAGATTATACATTGACACGCATACATGCATTCAGACACACTCACTGACTCTAAAACGTCAGTGTAAAACAATCCATCTTAAAAATTAAATTGATATGCTTTGTGTGTTTGTCAGTAGCTACACACTTGCTAATAGCTGTTAGTTGTGAGGTTTGATGTAAATATGAATATTTGATGATCATAATCCCTGAGTCATCATGTCTACTGGGTAATCATTTGTTTTTCCAGAAGAGTGAACTTCAAATGGTGGTAAAGCTTTAACAGGTCTGTCTTTGATAATGAATATCATTATTCAGTTTGAGTAAACACGACACTGAGTTCACAGACATGGTGAGTGATGCAGTGGTCTAACAACATGCTGTCAGATTCAGCCTGAAGTAATGTTCAAAATATTAGAGTATCTATGTTCATTGCTTGAACAGAAGTTCTGCCATATGAAGGCCCATGTTTGCCATAAAAAGTTTTTAAAGAAGTTTGGATGTAATGCACAGTGAACTAAGGAACACTTAAGTCACATCATGAGAAAATACTAACATTAATAGATGCTAAATCAAATGTTCCTTTCAGGTTCCGTAAGCTAGGAAGTGAAGCGAATCAAAACTAACTTTGGTGTTGTCAGTTTAGACACTAACTCAAAACTTTAAGACACTTGGTCATTTTTTTTTGTTATGGCTTTAAGTCAAAACTATGAGATTGTCAACATAAGGACAATAAAAAATGCAGTTTTGAGATACTAAGTCAAAATTATAAAATGGTATGTTGAAACTATGCGATACATCAAAATGTTGACTTACAACTTAACTTATTTTTATTCCATTATAAAATGATGAGATAGTAAGCCAAGATTATAAGGTATAAGCAACTGAAATGATGAGATAGTAGATCAAAATAAATAGATACTGACTCAAAATTCTTACACAAGATGCTTGCTAAGTATTATTTTTTTATTTTAAAAATGTATAAAAAAAATGTTGCATATATAAAAATGTTATAAAATGATGTGATACAAGGTCAAAATTACAAAAAAGGGTAGCATAAATAATATTGGGGTAGTGACTCAGATTTGTCTTCCTTTACAGTATTTTTATCTTGGCATACAGTTTCCATAATGTAATCAGAAGCTTGACCCCTAAGAAGAAGTGCTTCTCTTGAGGAACAACAGTTTTATTGGTTGATTCACCTTCAGTCAGCCTACATGTATTCGTACAGTTTGATGTAGTGCCAGATCATTGTTTGGCACGGCTATAACTCACACATTTATGGTCCAAACATGTAGAAATGACAAAGATTTAAAGCGCAGCAGTGGAATTGTAACAGATTGTGTCAATCTAAACTAAAAAGCTGTGGGACTTATTTTCCATTAGGCCTCTAATCCTGATTTCAGAGCTGTTATGCTATCATGGCTGTATTGCAGGTTTTGCTCTCTGTCTCTCTCTAGTGTGCAGCTATCACCCAGATCTAGTGACGAGGTGAAGCAGTAACAATGACTCATCTCAGGATTTTGAAAATGCTTTACTGAAAAAACACATGTGAAAAGATTTATCAGAACACTACATATATATATATATTGAGAGAAACCTGCTTTATACAGAGAGAAAGAGGAGATATGTGAGAAGATAAATGTAACAGGTGGCAACAAGAGCAAGAGCCGAGAGATTGTTTTGCTGGAATGGTGAGAAGGCCATGAAGGAGAAAGGAGCTCCACTCATCACCCAGAGGGCTCTCCACTGGAGCAGCATGAATGATCCCTCCATCACTCCTTCACCTCCTCCTACCCCCCTCCTCTGTCTTTTTTTACTCTCTGATGCTTCCACTAATAGACTGTGAAGAAGGAGAGCCCATTGCAATGACTCTTGTGCTTGAGAAGACAGTGTTAATTAGGACGCTGGTGTCTGTGTGAGTGCACAGTGAATGTTAGCAGGATAAAATGTCTTCACAAATATAATGATTGGACAGGCTGATAAATGACGAAACAATAGAAGGAAGGATGTCTGTACTCTCTCACTTCTTATGGTGCAACATTTTTAGATTTAAGATCAATAACTGTAAGGTCATGTCGGAGAAAAGTAAAGCTTTGAAAAAAAAATAGATGTCTTTGTGGTGAGGACAAACAAAATCAAATCAAATTAATCTTCTTGAAAATGGAGCAGGTCATAGTCTGATCCCAGCAGGCCAAGACAAGGAAACCAAATAAAAACCCAGAGCAAGACTCCAGCTCCACTGATCAGCTCGACTCTAGTTTTTATCCCTGTGTGCGCATATATTTGCATAGTTCCGAGTCAGCATTTCTGACAAGAAGTTTAATTGTAAAGGTGGTAGAAGGCAACTGTGAACCATTTGTCGTTTTACTGGCTCTGTACCAGCAAAGCCAACAATGCAGTTAATGCTGTCCAAGTTGCATGACATCTTGGACAATGGCTCCCATCCACTCCATGACGTGGTGGTCAGCCACAGGAGTACATTCAGTACCAGACTGATCCCACCAAGATGCACCACAGGACGCCACAGGAAATCATTCCTGCCTGTGGCCATCAAACTGTTCAACTCCTCGCTCTGAGTGTCAGACACTCTGAGTGAATAGGAGGACTCTGGATGCTTTCGTTCTCTTTTTTGTATTTTGTATTGAGTTGACAAACCAAATAATGTGCAATAACCCATATTTCACCTGTAGCATTATTTATTACACTGTATATATAGATATATTTCTAGTAGAATTTACATTTCTTATATTTGTATTCTATTTTTATTATTCTTGCTTATATATAATTTTTATTTTTCTGCATATTTTCTAAGACTTTTGAATGTGAGCAGCTGTAACGCAAGCAATTTCCCCACGGGGATCAATGAAGTATTTCTGATTCTGATTCTGAAGGTGAGCACAGTGAAACCTTCCCCCCTTTAGCAAACAAATGTGAAAACAATCCTCTAGTTTCAAACTTTGCACAAACATCCTTCTACATGTCAAAGGTCAGTGACACTAAGCAAAGCACATTACTGAGTGGAGGGTACTTGTATGTTTTTCTTGAGCTGTTCCTGGTTAATATGTGAGGGTAAAAGTTAGTTTCATTTTGGTCCAAACTCAAATTTGTATTCAGTACCTGCAGACTCCCATTGATACACCAGACAAGAAGTATCTGTTGATCCAGACAGGAAGTTTCTGATAGCTCTAATGGGTGTTCCAACTGTGATATATCAGTGTTTTGCAGTCAAGGCAGGATGTTGTTCAGCAGCTCACCTTGACCCTGCAGTGCTGCGTGATGCTCTGATTCAATTATCTAGTATCATCTTAACTTGCAGTGGCTAAATGAAATAAAGTCTGTGTGTGTCAGTATGTGTGTGTGTGTGTGTGTGTGCTTCCAGCATGCATTTTAACAACAGGAAGGGAGAGAGAATGAGAGAGAGGTAGAAAAAGAACAATGTGAAAAAATTCATTCATTCATCAACATGGAATGAAATGGAAAGGATGACTCATTTTTCTCTTCCTCCTTTCTCCTATCACTCCTCTAGATAACGCAGTATCCGTATGTCATCAGTGTGTTATCAGTCGCTTCATGTGTGCTCAACTCTCGCACCCCCACTGTCTTCCGAGGAGTTTAAGTAAGTCAATGTTTAGACAGCGAGGAAGTGTTTTGAGATGCAAAGCCGTTTTGTGTTGACTTCTGGGAAAACTCTGCCACTAAGTACCATGATGAACAGTGTGAAAATCGCATCTTGAAGTCCAGATGGGCTGTAATTCCAGCACCTCATTTGTGATGTTATCAGGGCCTCATGCTTCATTTGCTTTTGGAGATTGGATTCTTTCAGCCAGTTCAGTAATTAGATATTTCAGTGGCTTTGGGGAGTTTCTCTCAACTAATCCAAATGCTCACATTGGTTTATGGATTGCTATCTTGTTTTCTTATTTAAAATTAGCCTGAGGTTAATAAAATAATACTTGTGAATAATATCGTGACCCTCTGAAGCTCTGAGCAGTAGCTGGTTGTTCCGTGTTGTTCTGTTCTCGTGGATTTTGGTGTGACACTTGTGCTTTTTGATAGACTGCTACAGTACACTTGGAACAAGGTGACATGCTTCGCAGTCCTCCGGTGTATCACTGCGTTGAAGAGACATTAGAGTGTAGAAAATGCATTAATTCGGCTCATATAATGTGAATTTAGCTGTGGGTTCAATATTTGGTTCAATCCCCAGCATCTCCAGACTCATGAACATGAACGTGAACAATGAAAGTGACAATGATATTTCATGTGCAAGGAGTTAACTCGATGGTTTGGTCTGTACTTTAGGAGAAGAAGTGGTGTTAGTAAGATCAAAACAGTAAATTAGGGAAAAATCTGTATAGTAATAGTACATGTTGAGGTGATTGTTTGAGGGAAAGTGTATCAAACAATGCAAAGATATATGCTGTGGTGGAGCTTTGGACTGCCTGTTGATAATTTAAGTGATTAGGGTTATTTAAGGAGACTCAATGTCATAGTTTGAGTTTGTGGTTCTGTTATTTCCTGTTTTATTTTGAAGTTCTGCCCTCATGTGTCATGTTTTGCTTTTTCATGTTCTCTCTTTGTGTGAATTCCTGCCCTTTTTCCATGTTCACCTGTGCCCTGTTAATTAATCAGCCCTTGTGTATTTAGTCTGTGTGCCTCCTGCTGTCTTTGTCAGTTTGTCTGTTTTGTTCTCATGAGCCTGTTCCCATGTCTTCCTGTCCCTTCTCCCATGCTTTGTTCGTGGTTTTTATTCCTTGTGTTTTTCCTGGTTTGTTCTTTGTTGAGCTTTTGTGTTTTCGTCTTTACGTTTGATATTGTTTTGCAGTTGCAAGTTGCTTTATAGGCATGACGAGTAAGGACATTTGTGTCGTCCATGAGAAAGACAATAGTCTCGTCTGTCTTTTACTCTCATTGGCATTTAAAACAACATTCCAGTGGTGGACTGGAGGAGGCAGGGGAATTTCTGAATTGCGCATGGCATGCATGCTCTGTTTGAATTAAGCGCTGTCTTCTAAGTTTGCATTTTGTAATTCAAACAAACACAAGAGCTTACCGTGTGTACTTTCTTACAAGTTTGCAATTTAAGTGTGACTGTGTTGATCTTCATGTCAAGTTATCATATCACTGTGATCAAGGTTCAGTTACTATGCAACACACTGGTGACAGATAAGGAAAAACCACAGTAATGTAGTGTACAGGCAGTGACCTTTAACCTGTCTGCAGCATGAATACTAAAGCCCTCCGTATAGCTACAGTAATGTGGGTTGCCTTAATGTGATGTGTATGTGCAGCTGAGTGTGTCCGTGTGTTTTGCCTTACCAAAACCGACACAGGTCATAGTGTAATCTTCCGATGCTTACCTGCATCTCCTCCTCGTACTACAGCCCACTCTGGCGTGTGTGTCCATCCGTAGCTCTCTTCCACAGCTTCACAGCCTGTGGTTGATGGAATGAGCCAAGGAGCAGAGACAGACGGGGGGAGACGGATGTATTTATTGAAGCAAATAAAGAATGGATAGAGCGAGGGACAGAGAGGAAGCTGGAGAGAGAGAGAAGGATGAGCTGTCAGGGGTTCGTGTATGGCGCAGCAATTTCCACCTGCAAAAACAAGGCCTTTGAATCCCCGCTGCAGTGGCTCAGACGGTGAAAAGACTCTCTCTTCGATGCTATCTGACATGCTGTTATTGGCGTTCACTCGCTGCACTTCGAGCGCACTAATGGATGTGCACCAACTGCCATGCGTGTACACACACAAGCACACACTTCTCGGGAGTCACATTTTTGGGTTTTCTCAAGTGGAAGTGAAATCAGAGCATCTTTCTGTTATTCGGGTCATTCAGTGAGTTAGGTGTCACTCTAAAACTGGTGAAAGTTGACAACAAGAGCTAGAGGTGCAGGTGTGCGTGCACACAAACGCCTACAAAAACTATTTCTGAACTCAAGGTGCTCTCAGCTGTTCTTAAAGCGGGAACAAAACAGAAGGAAGAGGTGTGAGGAGCTTGTTAAAACCTTCAACTGAAAGCAAAAAGTAAAATATCAGAAGCTATTAAGGAATCTGGTGTCAACAATATTTTACTCTTCTGCAAAGGTTTTCTCAAAGGACACAAAGCAGCGGAGACAGGGAGGTTATATATTACACCTTTTGGAAAAATCTTGAGATAACACAAAGCCCATTGCAGGAAAGACAAACATGCACAAGCTGCAATAAAAAGTGGATGAGTAGCTTACAAGGACAAACAATAGGTGAAGAGATGTCACCGTGGGGCGGAAGAGAGCAGGGACAGAGGAGCAAGGTGATTGTGAAATGTGAAAACGGAGCAGGAGCAGGCGATGGTGAGGTGCTCTCCTTCTCCTTGACCAATCCTGATGGTGCTGGACTTTGTTCTTTTCTGCCACCGGGAGATGTTGACCGGTCCCCTAGTTTATAAGTCAACCCCTTAAACCTCACCAGAGGGGAAGGTGAAGGGGAGGAAGGAGCAAGGGAGCCTGAAAAACAAGAAGACGCAACAAAGTACAGAGGATCTCTGGGGTTTTCCAACATTGCTCCACATATTCATCACTTTAAAAGTGGGGTGGTCGAGCAGCTGCAGGGATGTGGATGGATGCCAAAGCAGAGGTGGAGGAGGCCAGCGGGAGTCGTGCCAGCATCCGTCGGCGTGTGTTGAACAGACTGCTACTGTTTACTGGGGACATGGGGTACTTGGATAAGTACATGCAGGGTAGGAAATCTCTCACAATGCACTATTATTTCTCAAAACGTGTTCTTACTTCTAATCTTAGAAGTAAAGAATGTGATATATTGTCTGACCTTTATCGAATGTGCTTGGGTAATGCATAATTCATCAAGTCTGATATCTCTCATTCTGCGATTAATTACAAAACTTTGCAAAAAGGGGAAGTTCTCCAACACTTGAAATGTGTTAAACTGCCATAATCATAAATAGATGAGTCTGAAATGTTTACAGTGCCATTAAAATATGCAGATGTAATCATCACATCATCACACTACTCCCACAGTTGCACTCTTCCTCCGACATCATTAAACTCCCATCTTCTTTTATAAAAGCCTGTATTTGCATTAAGAAATTCAATAGAGGTACAAGTTTTCTTCTGCGCTTTGTCTCTTTAGGTCCTTGTTTACTGCATTTCAGAGAAGTGAGATGGAAATATTTCTATCCCCAAAGGGTTCTGGGGGGGGGAATGCTGCCAAGGAAAATGTGTGAAATGTTTACTTTGTGTGTCCTCAGACAAGTTGTTTGTGCTGCAGCTGGTGGTGTCGGGACTGAGAGGGGTGTCCAGGGTGATACTAGCCAACAACCCGCTGAGTGGTGCTCTCATCTTGGCTGCGCTGTACTGGGCTTCCCCCTGGCAGGGCCTGCTGGGAACTCTGGGTGTACTGGCCTCTATGCTTACAGCTGTAATCATAGGGCAGGACAGGTGGAACATAGACACGAATCAGCTCAAAAAAAGTGCACATTTATAACGACATATATAATGATCTGGGTGCTACACAGCAGAAAAATGTCCTGGTAAAGATTTCTGGTGCTTGGGAGGCAACCCTGTAACACAAGCCTATGATTTGCTTGACCTTATGACTAAAGTTGATGGAGGGCTCTACTTAAAATTCATGAGAATAACAGCTCCATGACTGATAGCCCTGCGCTCACCCACACCCACTGCCTAGTAGGTCCCACTTTCAGTTAATGTCCCAATATTTATGCCTCGCACAGTATAATATGCTAATATACAACCTTGTTTAAAGGTTTTAAAACAGATCCTGCCGAACTGCAGCCCCTAATGTTTTTAACTCTGACATGTTTAATAAATTTAGTGTCGACTGGGAGCCACTGCTTATTAAAACACTAGAAGAGTTTGTTTAATGTGGAGCCCTAAAAAGCTACACTAATGTGTGTTTTGATCATTCTTATGGTCTTACCGTACATCACTTCATTACAGAAATGTTGTCCTCTTTTGTTTTCATAACGGAAAATAATTGATATGTGAATCTTCCTGTCCTGTGTGTGTGTAGTGCTGAGGTGTCACAAGGTCTCCATGGTTTCAACGGCATGTTGGTGTCTCTGCTGATGGGAGTGTTCAGCTCGGCTGGAGAGTGGTACTGGTGGCTGGTACTGCCTGCCTGCTTAGGGTCAGCTACATGGTAAGACACACACACGCACACATACACACACATATGCCGCTCATATATGTCCCTCCAGATATTCGTCGTCCGATGACTTCTCAGTTTCTACTCAACCAGAAAGCGATGAAATGATAATAATTTGTCAGATTACCTATGTTCATACAACCTGCATCACAGCAGCATGACATTATTCCAGCATTCAATCTTCCCATCCTGAGCACTACATCAGAGGAAAATGGCCGCCACGTGAATGGGATCAATAGGCCGGTGCCCTACAACTCTTCCAATCTGGTCACCGTGTGGTGACAGCATCACATTGTTTGTCATCACCTTTCAAAGCAAATATTCTAAAAATGATTCATATTATAGTTTCCGATACGCCATTTAAACTATGTGGTTTAGTGAGGGAATGATTATTGTCATTGTTAAAAGGAGACATGACTCCCACAGGACCACTTTGGGAATTGGCTGTGCTCTGCTCTTTATCCAAGGTGGGGAGGTTAACCAAGGTAGTCTTCATCCTTGAAGTCTTGCAAAAATATTTAATAAATGCTGTTGTTAAAGCATAAATCTCACCTTTACATCACATTTTAAAGTAAGTTTTCTGGTTCAGCGTCTTCTTTTCTCACTCTGGTCCACCAAGCTGTATGGGCTGTCTCCTGAGGCTAGAAGCAGGAAAACACCAGCTGGTACTTGATGGCCGGTGAGAAAAGTGGTTGTGGGGTTTTCTTTTTTTCCCCAAAAAGCCACAAGGGGCAACGACGATCCCATTATTCATTCTTGATGAAGGCTTCAAGGATGAAGGCTAGCTACGTGGTTTTGCAAATGTAGGTCTAGTTTACCTCCCCAACTCCCAGAGCTTGTTCTACCATCCAAGACAATTAGAACACTCCAGAAACAGAAGTGTGCACTTGAAGCACCTCACTCAAGTCTATCTTTGATGTCTGTTTTGTACTAAGACCTGTAGCACTTTCAAATTACTTTAATGGTTTATCTTTAAGATTCAAGGTTCAACATTACCTTATTTGTCCCGAAGGAAGTTTGTCATGGACATGATAATTAAAATCCATATCAGAGAGAAGTGCAGACATGAGTATGCCATATTCAAGTACATAAAACGCTGCCTGCTAATACATAAATACACTATAATGCATAACAGACAAGTGCAGATATAAGTGCAATACATGCACAAAGGCCCTCGTTTCACAACCTCTTCATGTCCTGAGTTTAGCAGATTCACTGATGGAGGGATGAAAGCCTTTTTATACCCATTCAGGTATCTTTTCCTGCATTTAATTGGGTCCCTGTCTCATCTACCTGTTCTGAATGCAGATGATGGGCAGGGTCAGCGATAATTTTCATAGCCTAGGACCAGTCCGTTGATTTTTCACTTGATCTGATATTTGACCAAACCAAGCTGAAATTCCATAATGTAACACACTCTCTAGCACAGCATGATAAAATAACATCATTACCCTCTGTCCACTCCCAAATACCCTGAGTCTGTGCAAGAACTTTAGTCACTGTCGGATCCTGGTGCATCTGTTTGCCCCATCTAGTGACAAATCATCTTCAGACCGAGGATTTAAGAAGCAACGATTCTCATCTGGATAAGAGAATGTCTAAACTCTATTACTTTATCTTGTCACTGACGTTTGGATCACCATCTAAAAGTTTTCCATCCAAATTATAATTCACACGTCATATCATTATGATGTGAATATAAAACTTTTTTTTTTTAAATGATCAGCACCTCCACTCTCTCACCCCATCTCCAGTGTCTTTCTGCACAGTGGTCTGTCCTCACTGTTGGACCGGTGGGACCTGCCTGTATCTGTGTTTCCCTTCAACATCACCATCCTCCTCTACCTCCTCTGTACCGGCCCCAACAACCCGTACTTCCCGCACCACACAGTGATGCCACCGGGGGCGCTGGAGCCCAATGACACCGAGCTCGCTACAGTCGAGGTAAGGCTGTCCAACGTCGATGCTACTGTTTATGTTAAATCATATGAAAGCCAGGTGAAGCAGGAGAACCACACCCAAACAGACTCAGAGACAGAAAGACAGATAAGATGTAATTAAATAATATAGTACATAATAATAACAACAGCGATATAACTTTATATATTTTTATATATTTGCAGATTACATAGATTTTAAATCATACATGCAACAAGTCACAACAGCAAAAATAGGTTGCATACATCCCTGAATTTATCCTTTTTACCATGCAAAATTATAAATGTTTTTTTCTACTTTACTCTAATGATTAAAAAACCAATAAAGTATTGATTGAACAACAGTGATGGAAGAAGTATTTAGATATTTGACTTAAGTCAAAGTGGCAATACCTCTGGATAAAATTACTCTACTACAAGAAATAGACACAGTATGACTTAGGTAGTAGCAGTATTACCATTAAAATGAATTTGTAGTATCAAAAGTAAAAGTACTCATTAGGACCCAGAATTAGATCTATAGCAATGGAACATCTTATATAAACTAAGCATATATTTTGTGGGGAAAAGCTTGAAAATTCAAATTAACTAGTAAATAAAGTTATCAGAGACATGTATTGGAGTACAAAGTACAGTATTTGCCTCTAAAACACAGTGGAGTAGAAGTATAAAGTAGCATAAAATGGAAACACTCAAGTACAGTACAAGTACCTCCAAATCATACTTCAAGTACAGTAGTTGAGTACAGGGATGCTGGAAGTCAGTCACAGTTGGAGGTGCTGAGGGGTCAGTCTATATAATGACGTCATAATAAATGGTGTGCAATATTAATGTGTTTTGTATTAATTGTGAATGACCTGGATAACATGAACACCAACACGTTATGGGTCAAAGCAGCCTCATCAATGGCAGTCGACAACAAATTCCCCAGACTCCCTTATCAAATCATTCAATTTTGTGAGTTGTTGAGTAAGGAGAAATGTTATAAACTTTGCAAAGCACTGTTTCTGACAAATTCTTAATTATTCGGGCCTTCTTGTAAGTTTGGCATATGTTTAGCCTCGTTTTAGTGGGTGCTACAGCCCCATCAGCACCCCTAGTTCCTGCATCCACGGTTGAGTAAATGCACTTAGTTACTTTACGCCACTGTTGGACAGTCAAAATTCTACATCCTCTTGTTGATGTTGTTTAGCCACTGATATGCCTGTAGCTGCCTTCCTGTAGCAATTAAAATGTGGAGAAATGTATTAATAATAAGTAATTACAATATGTGTTTCTATGATATATTATTCTCCTTTAATTTTGCGGCTCCGGTGGGAAGAAAAGAACACTTTGAGTCTCAATTTGCATCGCCTTCTTCAGCATTTCATCATTGAGCGTATCTCTCAGAGTAACATTTTCAGTGATATTTGAACAGAGACGGCCCATCGAGCCACATGATCACAAAAACAGGTGCAGCTCATTAGTTGTCTCAGAGGGAACTATTAGAAGTGACAGGATATATGATGAAGATGAAGATTTTAAAGAGACCGAGCTAAACTCAGGCCAGATCTGTCCTCTGTGTGTCTGCCATGTTGCAGCGCGGTCTCCAGAGTGAAGTAGCTGATAGGAGCACAATATGTATAAGATCAGCCAGCTATGACTCACCAGTTACTTAGCAACAGTCGCCGATGGAGCTCCTGTTCGGGAAATTATAATCAGCCAAAACTGTTTTAATTAACAATTTGTAGTGATTGAAACGGGAGTCTGCTGTAAACTGTTGCATTCGAAATAAAGTGATTATATGATTATATTCTGTTACCATTGGACTGAGACTGTGCACAATTATGGACATGCAGTACAGGTTTGAACAGTATGAGAGTCAGTCAGGTTTCCAGGAAGTATACACGGAGGCTGATAAAACCTTTGTACAGACAGGGAGAAGAAAACAACAACAACAAAACCTTTCAGCCTGAATTTATCTGCTCCTCAAAGTCCACTTGATTAGAATGCAAACTGTTACACAGCACACCTTGTAAAGAAAATTTAGAGTTCATGTCGACCACTGAATTTAAATGAAATGCAGTTGCCTTGAGCTGCTTCTTACTAAACTTTGGCAAAGGAATCAAGACTCACAGCTGCTGCAGTCGGCTTTTGATCTCCCTGAGCCAGCTGGCACTGGGATGCTTGAGGAGTGACTAGATTTTAATCTGCATGCTTTTGTTTGGGAACAGGCAGAAGAGATTATGTGATCCGAATCAGACAAGCTCTATCTTCCTCCAAATGTAATGAATGTACATAAAGATTACTCGTTAGCATTGGATATATGTATTGATTTACAGTTTGAGAGTATGTGGTGATTATATGGAGAACAAAACCTCATATGTAGATACAACAGACTATAGAAAGTCTTATAAAAACTTATATACTGCATACACACATCAAGAGAGAGATGGGGACTTGTTTTAAAACGTAGAAAACAACTGAAAAAAACAAACATAAAATGGCTCCATATAGCTTGTCGAGTGAAATCCAAGTCTCTGGAAGCCCTGAGATCCCAAACTGATTTGAAAAGATGTTATTTACACCCTCAACGCACAGTCAAGCTCATGCACCCACTTCAGACCAACTTCTAACCCTGTACGCTTGGATAAAGCCAGACAACTGTATGGAACCGTTTTATGTTTCTTTGGGTTTTTTTATTATTATTAATGTTTTTTATGTTTTAAAACAAGTCCCCATCTACTTCAGTGGTTTAGAGGAATGCCGCAATGCTGTTTTCTCAGTTGCATTGTGGGTAATGTTGACACTAAGTTTTGAAAAAGGAAGAAGAATACCTGGGATAATAAGGTGATATCTGCTGTATCAATCATTTCTTTTAAACTGTCTATAATGAGTCGAACAGTGTTAAAGTAGAGGAATGATGAGGAATGTTTTTCAAACCTGGCGCCTACATTACCCACAATGCAACTTAGCCATTGAGTGACATCACCGGAGACAATTTATCAGATTACATGCAGCTTCTTCGGGAGCCACAAAAGGCCTTCTTCTACATTTTTTCACATTTGAAGCAGTATTCCCCAAGACCTGGACGTACAATTTAAAACAAAAAATTAATTGGTGGAGCTACCCTTTAAAAGCTGCACCAATCAATATTATCACAATTTTCCCCTCAATTCAGCACCCTTTTGCTAAGTATTTAGGTTTTATGGCCCACAACTTGGACCCTTCTGTCATCAAATCCATTTTCAGATGAAAAGATCTATCAAACCAACTGTACAACAGCTGCACGGCACCAAACAACAAACAAGTTAGCGACCAGCCGTTGAAAGCAGTGCACCATTTAACAGAATGAGAGTCCAAAGAGAAACATATAACCTTCAGGAGTGGAAGAGAATATTGAAATTAAAGGTGCGATATGTAAGAACTGTTGAGCTTCTGAAGTCATACTCAAAACAAATGGTGGTCATCATATCACCAGAGTAACAGCTAACTGCTGCTAACTGTAGCTGCTGTTAGCTAGTTAGCTTGGTTAGCTGTGCATCTAGTGGTCCGGACTAGAAGCTGGGAGCAATGGAGTGCTGGTGTTGTGACCTTTAGCAGCTTTGGACAGGGATGTGCCAGGGCTAGCTGGTTAGCGTGCTAACTTTAGTAGCTATCTCTGCAATGTATAAAAGGTAATCATTTAAAAACAGTGGGTCTTCCCGTTCTGTTGCTAATTTTAGCTTGTTTTTTATGTCCACTTTACGTAATCCTAACACGGTTGAACACACATTCATGTCTGTCTTCTATTTGACCTTGCTTCATTCTTTCTTCCAACAAAAACCCTCTTGAACATAACACTGAAGATGGAGATGATACCTAATTAGGCCTGTAAAAGAGCAGCTTATTATGAAACTATCTGATAGAGAACACCGACCTGAAATTTGTTGGATTCATTTAGCACACAGCGTTTACCGCATGGAGCCAGTGAACCACCTTCAGTGGGAAAAGATGCTGTGTATTTCTGCACACGATGATCTGCAAACTGACTGTGAAAACTAGATTAGCCACGCTGCCTAAACCCTCTTAGCGTTGTTAGGCGTCCTGAATGTAGAGTCAAGATTTACACACGATTCTATTAACAAGCATCACACCCTGTGGCACAGTATGTCCCTCACACTAAATTGTGACTTTCCACAAGTTTCAGACCCTTGATTATTGCTCTCTCTACTCTCTCTCTCAGTTTTCACTTCTCTCCTTCAATTAATTATCCTTTCTTTTTAATATTCCACTCAGATCTTTCCCCCTCTGTCCTCCTCCATCTGCCTGTCTCTTGCTTTATAAATGTTGTCCATCATTTCATAAATCCCCTTTGGTTTGTTACTTGGGAGATCTGAAACCTCTAAATCCTCCTTTTCATCTCTCTGCCTTTCTTCTCCCCGAGTCTCCATCCATTTCTCTGCTCTGCTATGCAAATCTCCTTCCTCCTTCTTCCACTTTCTAAATGCGTCTTCATCGCCTCTGTCCCTTTTTTATCTTCCTTCGTTCTCCTTCCTCATAATTCAACAATAAACAAACTAGCATATGTAACCACATGTTGAGGGACAGCTCAGTTAGATTTTCCGTTGTTACGGTCCTTGATGTGAGACAATCTCATCCCCTCCTTCACTTCTCCTCTCTTTCCTCCTCCTCTTTTTCTATTTTCTCCCTTTTCATCCCTTTTTTGTGTTTTATCGCTCTCCTCCTTCCTTTTCTTTTGCCCGTCTCCATTTCCTCCTTCTGTCTCTCCTCCTCTCATCTTTCCTCTGGTTCTCTCCGGAGATGGCGATGACGTCGGTCCTATTTATATTTAATGTCTTCAGCTTTCACTCTGCTGTGGTTGGCGCTCTGGCTGCACCGCCAAGGCAGCGTATTCAATCTTCCTGCGCACAAATACACACACGTGCATATGTACACACACAGGAGCATGTGCGCACAAAGAGTGGCAGAGCAGCAATATAATTAAAGACCATTTATGATTTGTAAATATGAGCGACGGGAAGGTGCAGCCATCACGTCGCCATGGAAACTCTTCATTTCTCACTGACTGTTGGGAAAGCAGCGTGTGTGTGTGTGTGTGTGTGTGTGTGTGTGTGTGTGTGTGTGTGTAGTGTGTGTGTAGTGTGTTTGACTGGGCAAAGAAAAGAATGGCTGACTCTGACTGGGAAGAGAGCAGCTGAATTGATTCCACACATTTTGTCATTATGTCTTTTGTGAGTGATCCTGTTAAAGGAATTGTATTCTCAAAAAAAAAAAGGTTAAATCCTCCCCTGATTGTTCCCTGATCTCCAGGTAACGCGTGGCATCTTTCTTGGTGTGGGTCAGATCTTCGCCTGTGGAGCCCTGGGGCCCTCCCTCCTCATCGTGGGAGCTGTTCTGCTCTACTCCCCCCTGCTGGCCATCCATGCTCTGCTGGGATCAGCGGTTGGAACGCTGGCCGGTGAGTCTCCATCTGTGTGATTGTGTCTCCAGCTGGGCGGATAGTTGGAGAGTTAGTAAAGTTGAGATATTGTTGTGTTCTTTTGTAGGTCAGACTGAAGCAGAAAAACATACCCAAAACACGCCAATTCAACGGTTATCCAACTTCCGAACAGTAGCGCTACATGATGAAGGTTTCATCACCCAAACATGGTATTCAATAAAGCTGATAGTAAATGCAGACAAGGTGGGACTGAGTTATCATTGAAGGAGACCTATTATGCTTTTTTATTTTTTTTCCCTTTCCTTCAGTGTGTTAGTGTATAGGTTCTTGTTCATGTAAAAGATCTGAAAGTTTAGAAGACAGAAGCTCGTCTCTCCCACAGAAAACACTGCTCCTGAAATGCCTCATCAATAGTCCCACCTTTAATTCTGTTACTTTGTGACATCATACTACGTCACCGTGTCACATATTTTTGCCTAGCAGCTGGTTTAGTACGTAAGAATTTTTTTTTTCTGTTGCTCAGGCGTGTGTAAGTTGACCAATAAGAGCAGACTGGATATTCGGGAGGAGGGGCCTTAAAGAGACAGGAGCTAAAACAGAGGGTGAATAAGGTGCTGCTGCACTGGACAGAATGAGAAACCTGAGGTGTTTTTTGAGCATTAAAGCATGTAAACCTATTCTAGTAGTAACCCAAAATAAAATTATGAACCTGAAATGAGCATAGTATGTCTCCTTCAAGGGTTTTTGAATTCAACTATTACAATTAAGGCCAATTGACCTGGTTAGGTGTCTGCCCCATGTACGTATTGGCGTGTTGCTGAAGGTCCAATTCCATCCTGTGACTTTTGCTGACGTGAGTCCAATGTCTTCTAATTTTGAACCACAAGACGCTGCCCTTTGGTCTCACTTGGGCATCAGTAGTGAACATTAAAAAAGACATCTAAAACACTTCAGTTGTGGCTCCTCAATAGACGTCCTGTGAACGCTGGATTGGCGTCTTTTGGATATGTTTTGCTCAGTGGGCGATGGCTGTTGTTCATTTGGTTGAACTAATCAAGGTCGAAGTTTCAGATTGATTTCAGTGTCTCTACCACACACTTTGTGTGCCAGCATCTCACTGTATCACACCCCGTCTTGGCTATTATTACTTACAGGGAAACTCCAAAACTTCACACATAAATGTCACTTTACCAGTCATGGAGGAGGAGGAGTACTACTCAGTGTGTGAAAGCAGTTGTGTAATACTGTCCTCTGTGGCTCTTCTAGTGATATCATTCGGGGTGATCTCGGCTCGGGCTCGGAGACAACATTCATAACAGAAGGCCTGTGATACAAAGTGTGGGCGTGGAGTTTGAAAGACGTTTGTGTTTACCACGCAGGAAGGATCAAACAAAAAGTAGTATTGGGGGCATTTACGTGCCTTTATAATAGACAGCAGAGAGACAACAGGAAACGGGAAGAGAAATGCAATTGCATGCAATAAGGCTCCCACGCAGGACTCAAACTATCTCTGTCTCAACCTTTAAGCCACAGAGGTGCTCTCATTCTGTCTTTTAATCAGTCTCTTGTGAGTTCCCTAACTTGAAAATTCATCCATTATCTTCAGCCGCTCCAGGGGGCAAGGGCCTGTACCAGCTGTCTTTAGGCTGGAGGCAGGGTGCCAGTCTAAGACAAACAATCAGGTTCACATAATTAACCTAACCTGCATGTTTTTCACTGTGGAAGAAAACCAGAGCACCTGGATGAAACCCATGCAGGCACGCGAAACATGTAAATCCCAAACGTTACTGCAGCTTAGATGTGCAACACTATATAGTATATATTTGATTTAATCAGGAGGTCACAGTGAGATCACATTTTCAAGTGAGACATGAGTCCAGAGTAAATTATACAATAAAAAAATGATAATATAAAATAATAATGAGAATGGTACAATGTATTCTAAGATATCCTAGTAGGTATAAAGAGAATAGTCATGTTATGTAAAACAGTCACACCTAAAATCAGTGAGACCTTAATTGCCCTATCAATATCAATGTGTCAAGTTTTACTCCACTCTGTATATTATTCCACATAAATGGGGCAAATATCTAAGCCTGTCTTTCCAAGATTAGTGTTTATATAAAATATATCATAAATGATGCAAAATATAAGATATTTAGAAGGCAATATAATAAGAACAACAATACCATACTTGTTTTATGTGTTACTAACATCACAGTGGCACAAATCACCATACCTGTGCCAACAGCATAATGCAGTATCATTAACCTTTGTCTTCGGTAGCACTATAAACCTTCCATTTATTAAACCATCAGTCAGGACCTCAAATAGATGGCAGGCTGAGCTCCCTGCATGGCAAATGTTGAATTACAGTGGATTTAACGAGGTTAAAGTCGGGTACATTTTATGAACCCCTCTGGCAATAAGGCAGAATGTCAGCAGCACATATGAATATGAAACTGTAAAACGGGCAGCAGCAGCAGCCTGTGGGCAGCTGCTCCAAAACACTAGCGTCAATTAGTCGGGGCATTGATAATTGCTGGCTTGTATACAGACACACAGGCCTGTAGGCCTGTAGCTGTGTTTGCCTTTTATATTTGCCTTGCTGTGACTCTATTCAGGGGGAGAGAAATGCTCGAATTTTGAAAGACCCCTGCTTCCGTCTGCTGCTGCAAGTACAATACAGTGTCCTAAAATACTTCTTTCTGTGTGTGTGTGTGTGTGTGTGTGTGTGTGTGTGTGTGTGTGTGTGTGTGTGTGTGTGTGTGTGTGTGTGTTTGCAGCTATGAGTCATACTGTAACAAACAGCGGAGTGGGAGCGTGCTTGTACATACACACTTGCAGAAACACGTGGACACATTCAAACAGTGGCAGGTACACACACATACACACACTGCTGCGATACAAACGACAGTGTGACAAGAACGCAGTCAAAGAGATGTGACTGTAATGAGATTGTGTCGGCAACAGAGCCTGCTGGAGCGTGGCGGTTAACTGCATAAGAGCAACACATTAATCAGGGTCTCTGTTGTTGTCATTTGTTTAATTCTGTCTTCTTCAGCCAAAGTTAAAGGTCCCGTTTTGTATAAAGTGAGTGATTTTCTGTCAGTTTTTTTTTTTTTTTAATCATAAAGCAGGCCTATGTACTGTATAAATACTGTGAAAGTATCAAAATGCTCAATCCAAGGAGACATGCAGGCAGCAAGAACTGTGAACAGGAACTGTGGCTTCAAATGAGCCATCAGGACTTCTGTTAGGTTGTGATGTCACAACTATCACAACAGTATACAGTCTGTATAAATACTTAGAGCATCAAACTTTGTATTAATCTGCAGCTGAAAATAATCCCCAACAATAACACTATTTGATCTGGTTTTAGTAACATTTGCTAAGAGCTGCAATGCCTGGCTGTTTAAGGGAATTATTAAGCCTTTTTTTAATTAAACTACTGTATATAATTATATGATATAAATAATTCTTTTTATTTTTTCAGATCTTTGTCTTCAGTAAGAATAAATGGGCTTGGGCACATAGACAGTCTGGAAAGACAGAGGTACTGAGAGATTAACCTTTTATGGGATTTTGTATGGGACAAAAAGTAACAACTCCCACATACAGTTTAAAGCCCATATCACATCATTTAAATCTCTTCTTAAATATTCTATTATTTGATTATTACGTTTTTTCTTCTTTTCTTTTACCTCTGTGTTTATTCTCAATTTCATAATACCATAACTAACTTTATTCTTCATTTTTATTGTGTACCCCAGAGTAAATGTTAATTCACATGCACACACCCATGCCCAGAAACAATTGAAGCTGCAGTGCACACAGAGAGAGTTAAGAGTGTGAATAAGTGCTGCAAGGTCAAATTCAAAACTTAATCCTGCCTGACAGAGACCCAGAGGGGAAAAGAAAGATCAGTGTCAGGAGACACCGACGAAAGTGTCAGACGGAGATGGAGAGGAGAGAAAAGGGATGAGGGGGAAAAAAATCAGGGGGCATAAATTGAATGAAAGACAAGAAATAGTGCCAGAGAGAGGCAACAAAAGAGAAAGATGCTAATGAAGGCATCAGAGAAGAAAAGCAGGCTCCCTAAATGATCAAGAGGCCTGAAAATGTGTGTGTGCGCTTGTGTGTATTGAATCGACACAATCTTCTCCACACTTCAATCAACAAAGTTTTGCCCTTGGCTCTGTTTTTCTTCTTCTGTCTCGCCTCCCCTCCACGAATAGCTCTTTTCTTCTTTTTGCTTCCGTCTCTTTCTCTTTTAATCCTTTCAAAACTCCTCTTATCATTCTTTTCACTTGTTTCATTTCACCAGTGCTCATCTGCCTTAATCATCCCTGGTGTGTGTGTGGGTGGGTGCGCACAAGGTGTCATTATCACCTTTCGTGCTGATAAAAGTGTTTGCTAAACTGTGACATAGCTAACTGTAGTATAGGCACGACAGGCCTATCAAAACCTGGATTTCCCTCACTAGCTCTAGCCTCGTACAAACAGAGCTGCTTAATGAACAATAAAAAGTCAGCTCAAAGTCAAACTAATTTTAGCATTAGCATTAGCGATAGCTGACACTAGCTGGCTACAGCTGATAAACCAGCCCAGTTGCTTCAATCTGCGTACAGATAACACAACTTTAGACTTGATTGCATGCAGTACATTCTCTAAAGTCCATTTTTGCTTGCAGGCGATAAAGTCTCCCAATTAAGTTTTGTGGGGGACAGATATGGCCAAAAATGTGCATAAAAAATGGCAGTTGACGCTGTATAAAGAGTCCAAGGAGGGTGCAGGTTACAGTGGGTTACAGTGTTGACTTACTTCCATAAGGTAACGAACGTAATGTCATTCAGTTAAGGTCACCAAAGTTGTGTTATTTGTATGCAGATTGATGAGACTGGGTTGAATAAACTCTGCTCTGTCTTTTCAGCAACTAAAATCCAGTCATCAACTATAGAGACAAGAAGCTTTTGTTTACTTCTGTGTGAAGCTGAAGACCCATTTAAAAAACTACTCACTGTCATCATATTATTAGCACATTTACTATCATATCCATCAACTCTTCATCTCTAGCTCCATCCTCACCTTTTCTGTCATCATCATCATTTTCATTGACATCATCATCATTTTCCATCATCATCACGACCCCTTTTGTCCATTCACCACTATGAAAATAGCTTTTGACCCAAGTATCGCTGCTGTCGTCACTGTCTTATTCATTCCCACCTTTGGTGCTGCTGCAATCAGTTTAATAATTTTTTCAAGGATATATGTGGGGTGAGAGACCAAAGGGAGGCAGACAGCAGATGTTCAGAGATGTGTGGATCCCTGACGACAGACTGGAAAAATCACAGTATCTCTATATGAGTAATCAGCCTGCTAATCATCACCTCTTAATGTCTGTGAGAATGACGGATAGATACAGTAACATGGGTCAGACTGAGAGTGGATAGAGACATGAAGTTGAGTGTGGGGCCATATTTAGAGCTGTCACTCAAACCACTGCAGTGTAAACTATTCCCATAAGGGGTTTCCAGAGGAGGGGATCAGGGGCTGTATGTAGGCCAGAGCCTCTACCTCCTGCTCCATTCATGTTACAGGAGAAGTATTGTAGAATTCTGTGAAGTTGGATCAAACAGAGGAGGGAGGAGACTGTGAGGCAGTTGAAGAAGTCAACAGGAGTTCATTGCTTAACTCTGAGTTCTTTAAGTAGCTTTTTAGTGATGATATTAAACCACACATTAAAGGTATTTCTAAGTAAGAAATCTCACATCTGCTATCTCTGGTGTGACATGACAGGAGAAAGGAGAAAATAGAAGGCAGCTCTCCTCCGTGTAGGAAGAAAGTATTTGTAGAAGGGAGGATGTTTATGTATAACCAGTACTTCACGAAATGTCATAACACAACATTACATTATAATAATTACAGTCTTGAGCCAGACCTCTGGGTGTCACATAAACAGCCCGAACACAGCGGCTATATAATATCTAACTACTGAAGACAAGAGACATGAGTCGAAATAGAAATATTTCAACAGTTATTGAATGGATTGTCGGGACATCTTTCACAGACATCAATGGTCCATAGACGGTAAATCCTATAGCCTACACATTAATTAACATTACACATAAGTGATCCCCTGACATTTCATACCTAAATGTATGAATAGGTTGATCACCAGTGACTGTCAAAATGACGCATATCACCATTACTGAAGCAACATCATAACTGTTGCAGCAGACCAGCAACAGGCATGCTGGACCTTTGTTGTATCCTAGCAGTTTGGTTAGGTTTAGACACTAAAACTACTTGGTTAGGTTTAGGAAAACATGGTGGTTTGGCTCAAAATAACTATGTTACATATGTAACTTCAGTTACAAAAGGACGTGCATTATGTGCATAATTTTAATTACATGATGTATGACGTAACATAACTACGTCAGTTAGAATAACTCACAGTTGATGTTCACGTTCACAATGGACATGAACAGCTACTGGGTGAAAGTTCTGTACTTTTTTGACCCAACCATCCGCCCCAACCTCCTTCTTATGCAGATTTGTTGCTCTTAATAAAACTATGCCAGACTTCCTCCTTTGCTGCTGTGATAATTACTATGCCACTAGAGGTCGCCGCCTGACAAGAAACACAAATATGGGTGGTAATAAGGTATGGTTGTTTTTCTGATGAGGACAGGCTGATGCTAACAGGCTAAACTCAGGTGACATCAGCATGTTGGCATTTTCATTAAGAGCATGTTAGCATGCTGACATTATGCTAACATTTAGCTCAAAGCACCAGTGTGCCATACAGCAGCCTCATATAGCCACTAGCATAACTGTAGACTCTTAGTCTTGTTGTTGAATACCATCTTACCACTCTCCACTTTCTGCACAGTAGGGAGAAGTGTTATACAGCAAGGACTTTCACTTCTTAAAAGAGAAAAGACATTAATTGAGGATAAAGTACAAACATACAATTCATAGCACACGTGATTAGAAGCTTTGGAAGCATAAAGAGAATTGTAGAAATAGGCCTGTAAAACATCTGAAATGAGGCTCTTAGCTGGAGAGATGCTAATGGAAAAAGAGACTAATCACACACAAAGTATTTTTTTTTCACTGCACAGACAGTTCTGAGTACAGCTCATCCTGCTGATATCTGGACAGTGTTAGCGAATGAGCACACATACAGAGCAATCCATTTAGCTGCATCCACACAGTTTTCCCCTCGAAGGCATCAAAGGGCAGAATGATGGATACACCAGCTAAATGAGGAGCAGAGGCCCAAATACAAAGATAGCCATTATACTGGAAAACAAGTCATTATGTACACTTCATTTCAGTCATTCATTCCAACCTATTACACTATCTTCCATTTAGTCTGCAGATAGTCACTGTGGTTTGATGCAGGAAGCAAAAGAGGAGAGGAGATATTGGGTCTGGTATGATAAAAGCTGTCTGACTCATTCGATTAGCATAGACAGCATCACACTGGGAGTGGCTCACACACACATACACACACATTGTAGAAACACAGTAAAAAATTTAGGATCCCCTGGGGTCTCCCTCCCACATTGCCATTAGTCTTTATCGACACCCTGATGTGGGGAGGCAACGATGAGGGGAAGAGTGAGAGGAGGCTGAGGAAGGGAACGAGGGGACGGGAAACAAAGGGGAAGATGAAGAAGAAGATAACAAAGTGTTGAATGAGGATGAGACAAGATGAGTGCAGAGGGAGTCTGAGCATTTAAGGACAAAGAGGGGGGAAAAACCAACACAGAGAGAGGAAGGAGGGAGTGGATGGCAGAGCAGCCCAGCAGAGACAGAGTGAGGAGGCAGCACCAGGGTGTGGTCAGTCTGCTTCAGGACCAGTTTGCTAAACTGCAGCCCACCCTGTCTGGTAATGAGGAAATCAATCACAGCACACCCCCAGGGTCATTTATCTGCAGGAGAGCCTCCAAAATTTACTGTTACTGCAGAGGAATTGTTTGGATAAAGCCTGCAGTATTAATACAGGGAAGATGCAGCTGCAGTGATAGGCTGAAACACCAATTATAACTTAAATTTATACTGTTGTCATTTCAGTCCTTTATCTTTTTATCTGTATTATCTTTTATGTGGTCGTGCATTTCATCTCAGCTACTATGCATTTCAGAGTTTTGAATGCGACATTTACCAAACATCTTGAGACATGACAATGCAACCAGGCTCCTGAGTGAAAGTAAATTCCCTCCTCTTCACCCAGGGGCACGTTCAGCTTAGTGCACGTGTGTGTAAATAATATATAGCCGCTACAGCAAATACTGGTGCGCAGACAGACAGTGTTCAGTAATATTTTATGATATTTCTCTCACTCAGAAAGGTAAAAATACAATATTTCTGTCGTAGGGTTTTTGCTCGGACGAACATAAGTAGCGTATGTATCAATGAAACAGTCAGTGGGAGGTTTAAAAGCTCACTTCTTTCCACAGCTGAGCAGTGGCAGCTGCTCCGGGTGGGGCTACGGGACTGGAACACACACACACACACACACACACACACACACACACACACACACACACACACACACACACACACACACACACACACACACACACACACAGATGCGGTGTTGTCCCTTCTGGCTTGCTGTGCAGCAGGAAGCAGACAGTCAATCAGACATATAAAGTGCAACAAATGGACGATATTTAGTCCCTGGCTGCCCAACATGAGGGGCAAATCAACCTTAATGCTGTTTTATTTTTGTGAGGTAAAAGACTCTTCATGTAATCCATAACAGGAAGAATGACACTTTGTGCAGGAAGTCAGTCAATTAAGGGAACTTGGGATCCTAGTAGCATTTTACATCTTAACAATACAATACACAAGGTGTTTACTTTTGGCCGTGGCTCAGTTTTAAGTTTCAGATTTGGCCCCCCAAAGGAAAAAACTTTCCAGTTTATTAAGTAACGTGAGACCTAGTACAATTGGATGCAATGCGTTTAACAACCCTGCAATTCATCCTTTTATGTTGTGAATCATAATCTTCAGTTTACTAACTGACTGAGTTACAACTCTGAAGTTCAGCTCGGCTACTCACATCTCATATCTGTCTCTCTGACTTCTCTCACAGTGAGGGTGGAGGAGTTGGAGGGAAGGCTTGTTCACTCGAAGGGATTTTTACTCTTAACTTCACTTCGAACGTTACATTTTAACTCATTAGTCAAGTTTTCATCAAATTTAGCACAAATTTAAATTGATTTTCCAGAAAATTGGCAAAGGGGAATGCAAATCAGTGCTTGTTTCCACCCATCCATTACTGTTTATTGTTTTTATATTATTGGTTTTGGTCGCTTCAAGATAAAGTGATGGTACTAGTTTGTGCTAGGAGGACACAGCAAGATGACATAATTCAAAAAGTGCTACTCAAACTTCAAACTGATGAAAAAATTATGGAAAACATGATGGAAATGTGACATTGTTGTTTTTGTGTACTAGCTTAAGGACGATGGTAGATGGAAGAGCTGATGATTGAAGATCAACCTAACAGCTCCTCAAAATCTCCCATGGTTAAACTTCTCACTCTGCTGTAGTGACGTAGGAGAGAACTCCAGGGTGTGTCAGTACACCGTGACATCAGTCTTGTACTGAGTGAAACTCGGTTGTTGTTAGAGGTGCAACAACCTTCATACGTCCATAACTATTTACCGGCTCTAAATATTTCAATGTAATGCAGAGCATTGTGCGACTGGCTGCTGTTGAATGAAGCTTGCCGGCCTTTGCAGCTGAACTCAGTCCCTCCTGCTTCTGATATCAGTTTGACTCTAATTGTTATTCTGCCTCACGTGTGGGTTGAACGACAAAGTGCAGCTGCTGCTGAAGGCCAGCAGTGAAAAGGTCAATGCTTCTGGCTTCACTGAGATTTATCTGGGCCGGCTTGTCCGCCCGGTGCAGTCTGCATATAGCTTCAGTTTCACAGTAAAGTGTTTGTTTTAGTATGGATGTGAGTCAGAGGTGAGACATTGACCTGGTGCTCATCCACCTACCACATCAATACCCTGCAGCAGCAGCAGCACAGAGACACTGGATGATGGAGTCAGGACTGAAAAACACATTGATACTGAAGCTGTTGTTGTGAGGACTTGTTCAAATGTTGTTTACAACATTTTTGGAAATGTGAAAATGAATATTATCATGCAAATAAAAAGTGGAATAGCCTAACAATGAAGTAAGTGTGTTTGATCCCTATGAAAGTCTCCTTTTCTCATTACTCCTGCACTCTCATTACAGGAAAAGACTTAAAACGTAAAGCTATTTATGTTAGTGCCACTCTCACTCACTGGAGAGGAGACAGGCAGCGTCTCTGTCAGCACTTCCACCCAGCCCTGCTCACCATCATCACAGGACGACTGGCTCAACACAGGCAGTCTTTTTTCGAAGGGCAAAACTCAGAAACATAAGATACAGAGCAGATGAACTACATGTCAGCTCCCCCTCAGTGGAACATCATATCCTGTTAATACTGACACACAAGACTCCAAACTGATATAAGCAACTGGCAGACCTGTAATCAAATGATGTTTTGGCTGAATGAGGTTACACGCAAATTAAAATCTGAACTGAAAGCAACCGTGCAACAGTGTGTGTCCGGCGCCCTCACATGGACGATTCTAGTACAGCAGATTCAACAGACAGAAATCAGTGTATGTGTGTGTGTGTGTGTGTGTGTGTGTGTGTGTGTGAAGTTGTGTATTTTTGCCTGTGTGATTCCAGGATGTCAGCAGCAGTGACTCAACGGAAGTTTTAATTCTAACTGTGTGTGTGTGTGTGTGTGTGTGTGTGTGTGTGTGTGTGTGTGTGTGTGTGTGTGTGTGTGTGTGTGTGTGTGCAGGTTTGTCCGTGGCGGTGCGTCATGATTCTCTGTACACGGGTCTGTTGGGGTTTAATGGAGCTCTTGGCTGCATGGCTGTTGGAGGAGTCTTCTTCACCTTCACCTGGAGGACTCACCTCTTTGCCATCGCCAGCGGTAACACACACACACACACACACATACACACACACACACACACGGCATAAAGCCTTACCAGCATACATTAGTAGTACAAAACATGTAAAACAGTGCTTATATTAAAATATATGTCTATGTATAGATATATAAATTTTGATTTTTCCACCTAAAAGTAATATTGGCCACGTTATTTTTTTTATTTATTTTACTCTGTACACTAGGGTAAGTTCAAGAATGGACAACACATAACTGCCATCCTACATACACACATCCTACAAAAGTATTTTATCGAACCAGACTTTTGGTATTTTTCATACGTAGCAACTTCTTTAATTTGTTTTTGTTTTTTTGTGGCAGAAATACAAGAACCATATGAACATAATTATCATATTTTGTAATAATTTATCTTTTTAAGATGTTTTAACCTTGATTTTTGCAGGGATGTTAAATCACATAGACCTAGGGTGAAAAGAATGAAAATAAAAATAAAAATAAATAAGAAAGAGAGAAAGATAATTTTGCTTCTGTCATTATTCTTGTCATTACCAGACTCAGCCACTGGAGGACAACAGAAACAAACAAGCGGCTTCAAAATGCTCTGTCCATGGTGCTGAAACAAATGTTAATGTTTTCATTGTCTCTATCAATCCTACAATCTTAACATTTAGCCCTTTAACAGGTCATTCTGAACTTAATTGCATTATATTTCTTTATTGAAATATTAGAACTTTTAGGCGAAATGCTTTCATTTACATTCAGACTTCATACTGGGACTCTTCCATGTCATTAGGCTGCAGTCTTACTGACCCTTTTCATGAGACCTTTGGTCCTATGAAACCTTGTCAGAGAAGCAGTTGAGTCAATTAAACGAGGCTCGTTTTCTTGGTTACTGAACAACAAACAGTTGATATGAGACACACTGGACTCGTGTGAAAGGCATCTTGTTGTAAGATTATATAAATCGTGCGAGCCCTTTGAGTAACGCTTCCTGCATCATTTCTCCTCTCAGTAAATCATGAACTAATTCTCCTGCAGAATAAACCACATGCTGAATCATGCTGTCTTAAAGGTGCAGCAAGCCATTCTGGAGAGAGACAGCAGAGTCTCAGCACTGATGCTCCAGGTTAGGTCTCGGGTCGGATCTACCAACCCAAGCTATCAGCATTAGACTCAATGAGCAGCTATCTTTCTCCAGAATCATTTGCTGCAGACTAAGGAGGCAAATGCCTCCAGACAGTCAGAAAATCTGCTTCTCTTTGTCAAACAGCTGTAATTGCAGAGAAGAGGTTAATATTGCTGCAATCTTTCAGTTTAAAGCTTGATTTGATTGATCTCTTCTGAATGGGCCAAATTATGTACCCAGTCTATCTCACTCCAACAACACATCTGACATTGTAGCTGGAGCACCATGGACATTAGCGCTGACCAGTTTGGCAGCGAGCTAATCTACTCACATTAGGTAAATTGCTTGGAGCTGCCGGTGTGTCTCGTGTCAGGGCCAACTGCAGCCAAACTCTGTTCCAGTGTGTTGAGGATATATTTAGTCTAATCTCTTCTCCTCTGCTCGCAGCCTTCCTCTCGGCGTACGCTGACATCGCTCTGAGCAATCTGCTGGGAACTGTGAGTGCACACACCTCGAGCCACGTGTGTGAAGCATCATTGCAGTGACCTCTCTGAGCTGAAAGTCTGCTGCACTTTTGACCAGTCCAGTTCAAATTTATTTTTACAACACTACTTCAGGGAATGATAAACTTTTGTGCATGGCAAAAAAAGGAGAATATTCACCCAATGGTTCAACACCACGGTGTTCAATTTTTTAACTCAGATTGATCGATCAACCAGCAGTAAAAGGAATTTTAAACAGTGGATCCTCTCCTGATATTGTTCACAGTTTTATCAAAGAAAATATGAAACATGCCTCTTCCAGTAAGTCATTTTTACAGGATTTCATTACATTATAATGAAATCCTGTATCAGTTGTGACTCTTTAGTAGTCGTCACAGGAAGAATTGACAGGGATGCAAACAAATATATACATGTAAGTCCCCAAATTTCTATTTACCTTTTCATACTTTCATGGTACAGTATCGAGATTGTTCACACTCAAACTGTCTGACTCACTCCACTCTCTCTTATTCATTATTAAACACCCTCTCTCCCCCTCTTTACCTAGGTTGGTCTGCCAGCCTGCAGTTGGGCAGCTACCCTGATATCCACACTGATGTTGCTGCTGACCGGCAGTTTACAAACATACCGCATTCCTATTGGTCAAGTCATGGCCCCTGAACACAACCTGCGCTCCCGCAGCCAATGGGAAGCTGGGAACACCACAGAAAGGGAGAGCACTGATGTGTAAGACTAAGACACACAGAGTACTGTATCAGTACATCTGAGGTGGATAGCATACATACATTTTTCATACAAACATTTTATAAATAGATTCTTACATACACACTCTCATTTCTGGGGGAATGTGACGCTGTTACTTTTAATTTCATCCACAAGGTGGCGATGTCTGTTCAGCAATAAAATGTTTATGAAGTATCACAACGTGTATTCAAACGCAAACATTTATATTAAATTGGTTAAATTTTCAACAAGTTTGGTCCATGTTTTTTCCACCTGTGTTATTCTGTGTTTCTGCTCAGTTTTTACTCACCATGACGTGTATAAAAGCCAACGAATCAGGCAGTTTAAAGGGAAAGAAAACCTCTTTTAATAGTCATGAAATCAACAAGTCAATGCAATAAAACCATTTGTTGTTAAAATGACAGTTTAACTGTTATCGTCGATAAAAACACAGATTGAATTCAACAGTAATTCTTTTTTTTAACCCCTCAATTACCCTGCATAGACATACTACATAGCACTCCACTGGAACTCATTGTATAAACAGACTGTAAATGTATCTCAGTGCAGGCAGAGTCAGACAATGAGTACACACAGACGACAGGTAATGTCTCTGAAATGGTCAGCTGCTTAGGCCAGGAAGTTCAAGGCAACTGTTTGAATCTTGAATTATTATTGTTATTATTATTATTATTGTTATTTTTATTAAATTCTCTTGGATGAAATGAAAAGGTGAAGGTGTGAAGCCGTGGTTCATTATTAGACTTTTTTTCACAGTGCTTCATTTTGCCTGTGTGGATTATTTTCATGTTAACATCTATATTCCCAAACACACACGTACACATTCACACACAAACCATACACTCCAGTCTAATGTCAAAAAAATATCAAAGAATATTAAATATTGAAAGATTATTAAAAAGACTATTTTCTTGTTTTCCCATACAGGTGAGATGACACATTCTGCCACAAACAATAACATCTTTTCTACACATTTTTTCTTTACATCATGCAATTCTAGCTCAGTGCTTTGTTTGTCTACGTTATCTTCAGTTCTGGGACTAAATTCTTTTCTTGTGGACTACCTCACAGACAATGGTGATGAGGTTGGTGAGGAGAAGAAATATACAAAAGTGCCTCTCGGTCTGTGATTGATTGAGCATAATAATAATAATGATTTAAAAAAAAAGAAAAAGTAGAAATATAAATACTTGCACAAACACTACTTGTGTCTTTTAAGCTGCATTACAAAATAATGAACATTCGTAGTTCTACATACTTTCAGTTGAACATTTGATTGTGAGTGCTGTTGTGCTTCTTTTAGCATGACTTTAGCCAGTGTGTGTGTGTGTGTGTGTGTGTGTGTGTGTATGTGTTCATTATGGTTCAGAATAAAGGCAGAATGACACAGCTGTCTTAATTGGTATGTTTGCACACACTCTCACACACACACGCCATGTAGAAAGTACCCACACATACTCATGGTGATGTTTACAGTATCTGACGATGAAATGACAGAGAGGTATCTATTATATCCAATTGAACCCAGTGTAAACTTCAGATACGTGTGTGTGTGTGTGTGTTTAATGCATCATATCTGTTTGCATGATTGTTTTCGTTGTTTTTCTAATGAATTTTAGCGTGCATGCACTTTATAGCTTAATGGCTGAGAAAAGCCCAATAAAGAATCTTCTTTAATGTCGCCATGTTAGAGCATTCCACTGAAATTATATATGTGCGTTTATGTCGATGTCAGTTTACATGTAACCCTACTTTGAAAACAGCCACTCAATGTTTTGCTCTTCATGCAGGTTAACATTCATCTAATCTAAGCAAGTGTAAACAGTGACGCCGCGCCTGCGTCTGGCCTGGTGTTAGCAGGCTCTGTTCAACTGACAGGACACGAGCTGGAAAACAACAGCCTAACTTTGAAAGAATTATCATCGTTAATGAACAAAGCAGAGGGAGCAGAGCACAAGATCGCCTGCGGAAGCTTAAACATGATTGTGTATTTAATGTCAAGCTCATTTGGAGAGACCATAATTAGCTTTCTTTGCTGAGAGTTAGATGAGAAGATTAACACCACACTCATGACTGTATGGTGAAAAATAAAGCAATAAAGACAGGAAACTGGGGGAAACAACTAGCCTGGCTCTGTCCAAATTGGTCACAAATTTGGCCTACCAGCACCTCTAAAGCTCACTACACTAAGTAACCTGTTGCCTAGGATACACCCAGTAACACCATGAATGTGTGTTTTTTACACTTCGGTTTTTGTAGATGTATTTGCCCTTTTCCAGGTCAGGTCAGGTCAGATAAGAATAGTAGCTCTGAGACTTAAAAAGATTTAGTGTCTTGCTTAAGGACACTACAGCAGGGTAGAACCTTAAAACCTCTGTCCACATTCCTGCTGTGCTCACTCTCATGCCATTTTGGTGGAGTTTACGTAATCAGACACCCATTGCACATCAGAATAGGTATTTTGTTTCCAACTTATTTTCACTGGAACCCGAAAAAGCTGATTTTTGTCACCACTTAGGAGACAAGCTTACATTTACATTAGGGTCCACTAGTCAAAATACTTCTATTTTGCATTTATTTATGATGTAAAACTATTTTTTTCATTACAAATGATAGTATGAGCTTCACACGAAAAACACACCTCAAAGCTTAGTAAGAACTACTTGAAGACCAAAGAAGACCAAGAAGTCCTGACTATCATGTCTGGGATAACGTGAGTCATCAGGTTTTGAACAAAATTGTGGAGTCCATGCCAGATTGAGTGCATGCTGATGCATTTTTGAAAGAGTCAACTCTTCACTCTTCACTATTCGGCTGATATAATCAATTGTAATTAAATAAATAGTATTACATTCTGAACAAATGTAAAGTAGAAGTATTTTGACTAGTGATCTCAGACTTTTGGACCCTACTGTACATTCTGTATATATATTCATATGAGTAAGTGACTCATGTGCCACAGAGTAGAACGTTGTAGCTGTGATCTACTGCTCTGCTCCCATCTCAAACTATTCTCTTGTTGACTTCCTTGTAACTTGAATAAATCTTGTTATCCATAGCCAGGAGTGGAATCTGACAAAGACTAGCACAGCTCTGCTGAATGTTTAAACTCAAAGCTTATTTTATATTTTGTAAATCCCTCAGAAGTGTCTATGTTCATCCCATTACTGCCACACAGACTCAAAGGAATCCAGGATTGTCTTTCTTGGTGAAGAAAATACAAATCCTGCTTCTTTTCAAAGCTAAGCCGTCTCTACGCTGTGTGTAGCTGCCTCTGTGTATCTACTGTATGGGTGCATGTGTCTTTAAGTGTTCCTGGTGGTGTGTGTGTGTGTGTGACCATTTGAGTGTGTGTGTGTTTATGTTCAGAGCAGCCTCCCCAGCACCACTCCCTCTCTGCTCCTCGCCTCTCCTCTGAGGATCTCCAGGAAGCCCAGTTTTGTCAGGAACTCTAGCCTCTGACGGTCTGTCGGCTGCACCTCGCAGAACACACCCTGAGAACCTACACACACACACACACACACACACACACACACATACACACACACACACACACACACACAGAAAAGTAAAAGGTAATTGAACATGCAATATGTTTTATTGAGACATTTAAATGAAGATCGTGCTCTCCAGCTGCATCCCAAAAGTATGACATTGATATAAAACAATGACCTATACAGAAGATTTCCACATTCTCCTGCAGGCAGGCAAATTCATTTTAGTACAATTGAATTCAAAAGTGTGAAAACATCTACAAGCAGCCCAACACTTGACCCCTGTTCACTTTAATGCACTACGTTAAGAGGTATTACATTACTACTTCAACCCTCCATATTTTTTCGGCTCTTCTGTGTAGCCTTGAGCCGGTGAGCACAAATGAGTAAGTCCTCAAAAGAGCATATTAATATACTGCTCAGAGATATGTGAACATTTTCCATAATATTTCAGACTGTACAATGCACCTTTACCTGACCAGAAGGGGGGATTAATGTTGCTTTAAGTATTCCATTTCCTACGATTAAAGCAAATTAGTCGTGCACACTCATACCAAACTCTTCGTCCTTACCGTTGGCCTTGAGTGCAGTGAGGAGGGCGGTGAGCAGGGTGCGGCTGACGCTGATGTCCACCAGCTCAGGCAGGGCGTCCAGTCGCAGCTGGGAGGGGAAGTGATAGAGGAGAGAGTCCGGGTACTCTCCCTGGTCCTCCTCCATCAGCCGGATCAAGTCCTAGACACAGGAAGACACAAAGATAATCTCACCATGTGCTACTGATGATAGGTTAAGTTAACTTTGTACTATTCAGCTTGAATGACGGGTGGGTGGTGTATATTTTTCTTGGCAGTGCTTGATATGCCTTGCAGCAGTCCCCTGTTGTTGTAGTTTCCAACACCTGCCACTAGATAGTAGCATCTAGTGGGCCATATTTAACTGATTGCCCCTTATAAGAACTCATTAGACCAGGGTACTTTCAGGTGACCCAGTAATCTAACAAAATACCTATCTACAAACAGACAGAATAAAGACTAATAATCAGAACATTTCTAATTTCACCAGATTTATTTTGAGCGTACATTCAATGCATTGTAACATCAAAGTACCTGCAGGTTTTATTTTGTAGACGTATGTAATTAGTCTAATGTACTTCCTGAAGCTGGTAAGCAGTTTTTCCCTGGAACGATACTTACAAGCAGGGAGGTTTTTCTGCCTCGCTTTCAAGCCAAGAATATATCTTAAGGCAGCTATACAAGGAAAGAAAGAATGACTAACAATAAACCCACTGTCATAGCTGATTACATAAAACCCTGATGTTATGTCTCCATGTCTAATAAAGAAGGAAAAGATGTCATTCCAATCCTTACCAACTCTGTTTGGCCAATTCAACTTTGATAACCAGCAAATCTTTCAACAAGAAAACTTTTTCTCCCCTCACACACCTGTGTCTGCAGTGTGAATGATAGTTGTCCGAAGTGGCAGTGTCAGTGTGCGTCGTGACGCACAAAGTGGGCAGTTAAAGCCTCCACAGATGTCAAGGACTGACTGTCCCTGTTGCTCACCACCGGCTCTGTTTGGCTGTTTGCCTAAGATCACTCAACTGCAACACCACAGCCAAGAGTGTGATCTCCTCCCATTATCAACATTTCGTATCAGTCAGAAGAAAAACATACTTAACTGCTCACGACTGATGCTTACCTCGATCATGACAACAATCTGTTCTTCCTGTTTACAACGGCATCACTGTGGCACTACAGTACATGCACCTGGCAGCACAATTTCCAAATCCGGTTGCCATGTCATGTCATGTTATGTTGTGCACTCTCAATACAGAAACTAAACCCCATAGCAAGGAAATAAGTAATAGGTGGTGTCTTCATTTTTACATATGAAAAATAATCCAATCTATGTGTGTGTGTGTGAGTGTGTCAGAGAGTGTTAATGTGCTTTGTTTACCTGTGTATGCCCCTCACTTCCCAGTAGGTTATAAATCTGCCACAGAAGGATCCAGATGGTGTAACTGCAGGTACCATTATGTCCGTTATGTGTGTTGGGTGTGTCTATAACTCTTTGTGAATGTGTGTTGGCTGCGTGTGTGTGTTTACCCCTGTGCCCATCCGAATGACAGGATAGTTAGTAAAAGGACACTTATTGATTTTTTGATTTCTTGACTTCTACTGCGCCACATACTCACCTGTGTGTTGGGGTATGTGTTGCCCCCTTTGGAAGGGTATTTGTCCCTCATGGCAGGCATCCAGCTGGCCTGGCACCGCTTGGCAAAGGAGCGAACATCCAAGATGCCCAACACACAGCCACACACACCCAGCTCATCCTCCAGGATGAAGCTGTACTCAGGGCACAACGCCAGGCATGGCCCGAGACATCTATGGAAATGAAAAGACATCACAATTTAAAGAAATATGTTACCAACCAGATGGTTGTGGAGAAAAACATTAAATAACATATTTTAGACTGGGGAATAGTTTTTACATTACATTGCCTGCACCAGTGATATCATTCGCCTTAATATAGATTTTTAAGTGTGTTTCTGAGAGTGACAGTGTGTTTACAAATTAGTTTTTTCATTCTGAAACTTTCAAAGTGTTGAAAGTTAAAACTCTCAGAGGGGGCTGGGATTTTTCTGGGGTTAATGACTCAAAAAAGTTGATAACATTCATTGTGGAAATGTTTTACAATACAGACGATTACTCTGTCTCATACACACACCTATCTCCGACGACATCTGGGTGAGCAGCACTGGATTCTTGGCCACCCTGAGTTCTCAGGTGGAGTTGGCGCACCATCCGATACAGCTCCACCTACACACATAAGCATAGAGTGATTACAGCTGTGAGCGGTGGCTGTGATTTAATGCCCCCGTCTATAACTTCATATGTTTTGCCACACCAGTGTGTAAATGTTGAACTACAACTCTACAGGTTACTGAACTCTATGTTTAATTTTGCAGCATTTCTTCATCTAAGGATCCTACTGTGGCACTGACTGAAAATTCCATAAATTTTCCATGACTTTCCATCACTGACTCACTGACTGAGTGTCTGTGTGCCATAAGATTTTCCTCCTTCCTGGTTTGCAGCTTCCACAGCAGCTACAACAGTAGGTTTTGCAGTTTTTTGCAGTGATTGTGTATACTATAGCGAAAAAAACATTAACAAGTATTCCCTGACTTTCCCTGTCTTGAATGCAGCTCTTTGACTTCCATGATATTCCATGAATGTGTGTGGGTGTGACATCTCCTACCTTGTCCTTGTTGTGGTAGGGCCTGATGTTATAGAGACGAGAGGTAGGGAAGAGAGGAGGAGGATGAGTGAAGAGTTCACTGCTGCTGCCTATAGGGAGAAGCATCTACACACACACACACACACACACACACACACACACACACACACACACACACACACACACACTAGTCAGTTATAAAATGATTAAACTTCAATGTCACATATGATTAAGAACTGTGGAACAGAAGCATGCATACATACTCATTAATAATCTATGGGAAATGTTATAAACACATTGTACCTGCACCTCTCCAGAGACGCCTCCTTTGAACACCCATGGCTCTGAGTCCACTCCCAGAAGGTCTGCCCCTGAGGACTTTCCACACCCTACCACAGACAAAACCCAAATATCAGTGTGGTGACATCATGTGGTTAGGGCCAATAAAATGCCAGGATGGTTGTCATCGCAGATAGAAAATGATCCCACAGTTAATTCCGCTTTAAATATTCATGGTGGCATAAAAGTTCCGTGTTTTACAGCATAACAGCTCCTCAAGAGATGTTGGCTGAAATTAACTTCTTTTTCAGTTTTTATGCTGGCACTATAAATATTTCAAGCGTGACTGGTGATTCAGTCCTTACTGCTTCCTTATCTGCTGAGCTCCAGTGAGCTAGTGCTGAGAAATAATGATTGGATGTTGGTTTATTGTGGAAAATATCCAGACTGATATAACCTAAGATAAGAATGATTTGTGCAGCAGATGTGAACTGTAGGGAGTTACCTCAGGCACAAATATGGAGACAAAGAGTTCATGCCTACTCACAGTGGAAGCAGTTCTTCCAGGTGCCCAGGGCGGAGCTGTCACTCAACACTCGTCCATCTGAGAGAGACAGGTGAGTGAGAATAGTATTTTGTAGTATAACGTAGAACAGAAGAACATAGTATAGTATAGCATGCTACTTTTAAACTATTCTATACTACTGATTCATAGGGTATAATAGTGTAACAAACCTCATACTGTTATACTATATCATACTATACTGTACTATACTATGCTAAGCTATGCTATACAATACTATTCTATAGTATTTTATACTGTACTATGCTATATACTATACTTTATACTATACTATACTAGACCTCACAATACTATACTATTCTATACTAAGCAATACATAGCAACAGTATACTATGCCATGCTATGCTATACTATACAATACCATACCATACCATACCATACCATACAATAACATGACATGACATGACATGATGTACTATAGTGTAATATACCATACCATTCCATACTTTACAATACTATTCAATTCAAGAGTACAAGTGGAGCACATTATTTTATTCTGTATTCCCATGTTTTCCTGCTTCCACCTCTCTTTATACTCACCCAGCCAGCATATGAATGCTTTTGCCACCAGAGCCATGTTCCTCAGGTCCCACACATAAGGGTAAAGGTCATAGAGCACAGCCCTGTTGGCCCCACCCACCACGCTGCAGTGGAGCTGTGCGATGTCCTCACACAAGGACAGGAACCTGGAGGCCCGACCTCGCCACTCATCAATCTGAGGACATTAAGTACAAAATGTCATGTGTGTCTTATCACTCACATTCATTAACCATGCACTGCACAGTTCAAATTTCACCAACAACTAATCTACACAAAACACACACTAACCTTCTGCGGCGGTGCCTTTTTGCTGTTAGTGCTGACCAGGTGGCAGTTTGATTTCAGCCAGGTCAGGTCCTGCAGCAGTTTCTGGGCAGACGCGCCATGCTCGTGAGGCAGATAATGAAGACCAACCAGCAGCCGCACCTGGGACTCACTTAGTAGGCCCTTCCCACTACAGAGACCCCGACCCTGGGTTTTCTGTCCCCTCCCTCCCCCTGCAGGTGCTCCATGCTTAGATCCTGGAGGTTGCTGATTGGGTTGACTAGGCTGGTTTGGCCTCCTCTTCTCCCCTTCTCGTAACTCTCTCTCCCCCTTGACCTTAGTGGGTGGTGACGAAGGGGGTGAGCTGGAGTTCAGGGGGAAGACAGGAAGTTTGGCCACGGTAGAGGTTCCTCTCAAGGTGGAAGGGCAGTCGGGTCTGTCGGGAGTTTTGCAGCGAGATGTTGGAGCTGAACGCTGGTCTGCTCGTGAACTCTGCCGACCTGTAATGATAAAACAAACATAGGTTATGTTTTTAAGTACAATTACGTCACATTTGTGATGGACAACCTTGAGAAATGTCAGTGTAAGGTCAACGGTGGTTTTACCTGCTTGAAGTGGCTGGTTGAGTTCCTCCATCCAATCATGTAGTGCAGCAGACAGAGCTCTGTCAGAACAGTATTCACACTCCTCATCTAGAGCATAAACAACATTTTATTATCATATATGAGAAAACTAAGCAACTCATATTCATACAGTACACAGTACAGAAAGCCACATTCGGATTCCTTTTCATAATCAGTCGAGGATGTTTACTGAATTCCCATTGGACATGTTTTGGTGGACAAACGTACCCACACACATCGCATATATCTCTCTCTAATATGCAATATTTATGCATGACTGGGAGAGAAGATACACACCTTTATGGGAGCACAGTTTATCTTGTGTTTGCTTGTATGTTGAAACTTCTATCAGTGGATTAATTGAACTGAGAATAGATCATTTTGCTCTGAGAATTATTGTTTTATGTCATGTCTCTATGTGGAAATAATCTGTTGGAATTAAGAAAATACCAAAAAAAAGAAAAATAGTCCAAAAATGCAAGCTATTTCAATAAAGTTTGTTCTATTTTGCAGTGTTGAGAATTAAAAATTAGTGAAAAATCATAGACAAGAAAAATAGAAGAATTTGCTTAATTCTTTAATGCTGAACATAAAAACTCTTTTACTATACTCTCATCTTGACAACTCTCAACACTGTTCCTGCCTTTTATTTTATTTTAGTGAAATCTGAACCACATTAGCAATTATAAAGTCACATACAGATTGAATCCAGCACATACTTTATTTACTACCACCACCCCATCCCCTCCCTCTTATGCTATCATTAAAATTCCTCTTCCATTTCCATCCACATCACACGCTTCAGCCTGCCCTTCATCTCTCTTCTCATCCCCTCCCTTAAAGCCCATTTCTCCTCTAGGCCTCCGCCTTGTTTCTCCTCCGCAGAGGGACCTTCCTCTCTTCTCATTTCTTCCTTCATCACACCACACAATTATTCCTCTGTCGCCACCTCTCCCTGCTCGCTCTTCAGAACAACATCACATGCTACAGTGGTTCCCCCTCCTACATTTTTCCATCCAGCTCTCTTGTTTCGCTCATCTGTTTTACTGTCACAGTAAATTTAATGCCATAAATGTGAACCAAACATCAAATTAAGGTGATGCAGGGGCTGTTACAGCTCCACACAGTCACACAGAATACTTCAAAACATCAGGAATATTTGCACCTCATGACTACATGAATCTGAAAGCTTTGATCGCTCAACAATTTTTGTAAATACATCTACTTTGCTGTGAATGCAGATGAAGATTGATGAAATGGGTGAACTGTATTAACTGTATTAAGGAAATATTGTATTCTGTTAAACTACAGCTGAAAGTTGTATCCAGGACAACAGATGGAGCTATAATTCCTACATGTTAATTGTTTTGTTAACTAATATCACACAACACTTCTGCCTGCTGGTTAAAACTGTGTTAGTTGCCAAGCAACACTACCTCATTAAACATTTCTCCAGGAAGCACTGGGACTAACTGTATATGGCTCTGGTCTGGCTGAGCCAATATTAGTTTATTAACTCAGGACATCTCCCGTCTCATCATTTCCTCAGTTCTTCCAGCTGCTCATTAATCCTTGTCTTTCTGCTCCATCCTTCCCTCCACCATCCTCTCACCTTTCCTCTCCTCTTTTCCAGTTCTGTGCCAGCTTCCCAGCGTATGCAGAGGGATGTAGTTGGCTTCAAACTCGCAGTTGGGGTTGAGTAACAGGCCTCTCAGGTGGCTCCTCAGCTGAGGCTCTCGGCCTTTAAAGGGCCCCAGGAAGAGACGTCTGGAGTCATAGTCATTAGCGTGCAGGTTGTCCCAGATGAGCGGTGGGCGCTGGAGGACAGACTCCACCTCAGCCAGGCAGTCTACAGACAGTTTCCTGGAGATTACCTTACTGCCTGTGGAGAGGGAAGGGAAAAGGTTGACAGATGGAGGCCTAAAGGCTTGAGAAACAGGTGACTGGAATGAATAGGTTGTTCTCTCCTTTATCTTAAGCCACTTTGGGACCAATCAGTTTATTTAAACTTTTGTGTGGTCCCTTTAATTTTGGTCCTCTAGCACAACAAAGAACAATGCAACATGCAATATTTAGTTGTCACTCAGTATCAGCATTACTCATACTTTGAGAGCCTTCTGTTTCATAACAAGACAAACTGACTGTCTGATGTGAGAAAAATGTTTCCTCTAAACAGGTGAACAGTCAGGTTTCCCAAGATGCTCACATGTTCCACAAAATATTTCCTGAGCTTTAATGGCTTTGTTGCATATTTGTCTTTATGTTTGTTCAGATGGGCCTCCAGGAAGTTATTCAAATTCAAGTGAGGCAAGGTGTGGCCCAAACCACAACAACTACTGTAGTCAATCACAAAAAGATTGCAGATCCTAAAGAACCATATCATGTGCAACAAAGTAAACCACACTAATGTTAAGTCCAAAGGAAACCATGCTGGATCAGTTTAAAGTTGCCCTAAATTTGCAACATGACATAATTTCCTCTCGACTTCATTCTGACACCTTTCACTAGTCAAAACAAACACCATACTTGCGAACCATACTCACACTTCAATCTGCAATTTTCAATGCAAGCAGCGCTTGACAATCGCCTTTACAAATTTCCAGAGAAAAGTGAGAGCTCAAAACAGGCTAAGTCACTACAGTATGTACAATATATGCACTCAGGAAGGAAAAACAGGCATAAATGATGTAAAATCACAAGAAAATTTTAACTATCATGGTACAACAATTCAGCAGCCACCAAAGAATAACTTCTGATTGGAAAAAATAAAGATATGCAAGAAAATTCTGAAAAATGAAGAAGTGAAGGCATTAATGTGTGTACGTGTGTGTGTTTCTATTGTTCTTCCATATGCACGTGGGCGAATGTGTACCTAAATCATCGTTGGAGAACGTTGTGTGGATTTGTGCCTACACTTACTTGCATGCGTGTGTGCCGAGCTGTGGTTTGCCACTGTGTGTGTGTGTGCTGTTACTAAGCAAGAGATCGCAGGTTAACTACTAATGAAGCTAAAAAAAAAAAGAAAAGAAGAAACTGTGCTTAAAGACTGTGGTTTATGTCTGCAGGAATACAATGCAGAGAAGACATGAAAGGTTTTATATTTATACCACTATGTGTGTGTATCTCACCTGTCCATACCACTGTTATGTTGGGCAGCAAGTCCTCTCCAACAGTCTGCAGGTAGGGAGACTTTGATACACTGGGAGAACACAGAGAACCACAGTATTCTACAGGGAGAGAGAAACAGTGATATCCTTAATCGTCATTCTTCAACAAATGCAGTAAAAACTGTGCGTCAAATTTGAAAGTTTTTCAGATTTGCACCCCTACCTGTAGGGCAGAATAGGAAGACGGGCGGTTCCCCCAAGAACCGATAGATCTCATTGGTTACAGTGACCTGAGCATGGGCGAATGAAGAAAAGGCCTCGCTGTCGGCCTGACACAAGGAGTGATCGATGTCATCAAACAGAATGGCAAACGCCTGGCAGCCCAGGTCGGACACCTGGGGGGAGAGGTGAGGTTGTGTATGAGAGAGAAAAAGAAACAGAGGCTCAAATCATAAAACCATATTCTTGCAGTAGTCATTATCTTCCCTGTGTCATTTACCTGTCTCAGCTTGCGTTTGAGTAGCGTCAGGTCACAGGAAGAAGAGAAGACGATGTCCTGACCAGGAGAGAGGGCATAAACAAACTTCAGGCCTCTCGACTTGGCCTCCACTATGAGAGTACGCAACTGACCTGAGGAGAGAGTAGAAAAAAATCTTGAATTTGAAATTGTAAGAGACAAAATGAAACACACTGGCCAGTGTTTGCAATAAGCCATTAAATTACAGATGAAAATGACAAACTTCACCAGACTCTTCATATCACATGTGGATGCATCTCTCTAATCTCAATTTTATGTATCTTGTGGGAATACAGCGTGGATTGAAATGCCCATACATTTTTCTAGGGTACAATAAAAATAATATAATGGGCAACATAAAAACTGTTGACACCTTCAGGGTGGTAATGAAAAATAAATGTACCAGTAATGTCAAATGAGCAATTTCATATTTGGGACAGTGAGTGCTCTGACAATCTAAAATAAGGTAGGCTCTAGTCTGCAGTCAGTTTACAGTACATACTTCGGGCCTTTGGGGCACAAAAGCGCTTCAAACTGTAAAAACTTACGAGCATGTTCCACAGATTCAGCATTAAATACCTACAACAATGCATTAATGCAGCAGAACCAGCATAAATGTGTCTAACTTAAACTTGTAATTTTAAACTCGAACTGATGATGACTAAAGTGACATTACTCGAGGAACCTTATCAGACTTTCCTGGAGCCATCGATTGTACAACTTTGTACTTTTTTCACATTTTATAGCACTCCAAAACAACTTTAAACATCCTTTGACATTAAAATCAGCTGAGCTCCTCTTCAAATTATTTGAAATTTACATTTACAGCTTCGTAGGAAAACATGGATGCACATGTGTTTGGATGATTGGTTGATAGATGGATAGAAGGATGACTCGGATGTTCTTACTTTCTTCTTCAGGAGAATAGACTTCTCTCCACAACAGTCTGTGTTTTAGGTCATCTTTTGGGCCGTACAGGTAAGTGTTCAAGCCCCAATTCTGCATCCTGCCACAGGAAGACAAGGACAGGGGAGGCGTGAACATGTTAGTGCAGGTTTAAGCAACTTCACTGCTAAATCGATGAATCTGCAACAAGAAAGAAATTGAAAAGAAGGCATTCACAACAAACCTTCACTTTTCCATTACCACTGACAGAGACTTTGCTTTATTTTTGCTGAATATTTTGAGCATTTATGAAAAGCAAGCCTGTTTTAAAAGAACTTTTAAACTTTTTTCATTTTGACTGTAGTTGCTATTTTAAGTTTCAGGTAAAATGAGAAATCAGGTTTATGATCCAAAACACCTGTCTATTAAACTACCTGGAGTGCAACAACTTTGTACTTTTGCTTTATATTCTGCAAATCACTTTTCAGATGCTTTGGAAATGTCATCTATTACTTTGTTCTGTTGTATAAATTTTATCCATCTTCTCCACAGTTTGAGGCTTTGTTATGTACTGTAAGAGCACTGGAGTGAGACATGAGCAGCTGAGAGAGAGGCGAGGACAGATGGAGCGAAAAAATAAAACAGAAAAACAACAAGCAGCATGAAAATAGGTCCACTGTATTGATCATGGGGCTCCATGGGCGCATCAGTTACAGGATATGACCTTCCGTATCATAAATAGAGCATAGTACTAGGAGTGAAACAGTATCTACATCTCTCTCACACACACACACACACACACACACACAGACATACACACACATAGACATAAACATGAGTATTGCTCTTGCTCTTTCTGGGCATGGACCAGCTCTCATCTTCCTTGTCATTTGTGGGTGGCTATGTTCTCGCTCTCTCCCTGCTCTATTTCCTGGACAGATGGTGCGTAAGTCGCCTCCACAAAGCTGCAACCTACCTCCCTAAAACACACAATCAGACACACACACACTTAGCATACTGTACACACAGCCACAGTCCTACTCTGCCAAACTTATGCAACACTCGGCGTATGAATTTTGCCTGCACCCCACACTTCAGTCTAAAAAAGCTTATCTATAAATAAACCTGGAGCCCACACACTCTGCTTCTGCTACACTGACAAAGTTTTGGGAGTCAAAATCATCCTCATAGTCTCTTTGTGAAGACCGTGCAGACTACACGCATCATAAAGCAAATATCACTTGAAAATCAATAGATGCTTAGGGACACATCATAGCGACTTGATCGTGGTTACTGATAGGAACACAAAAAGTGCGCTAGAATGATTTGCTCTGTATATTTAACAGCAGTGGAGAGCAGAGAGCAGAGGGAACAACTGATCTCTGGGGATGTAGTCGGCTGCCACTATTGGCTGCTGAACTACAAAACTGTGTCACAGCTCCCAACAGGCATTTATGCAGATCCACTGTTTTGTAAGATGTGTCATCAAGAATGAATTGGTTTCCGACTAACTGCAAGGTATGCACAAGGGGTAATTTACAGAAAATGAACATGAAAAGGGAATGCCACATCCTTCATTGGTGCGTTTATTTCATTTATGACACACTGTTCATTTTCTTAAAGGGTCACTGATGCCTTAAATGCCACTCTGCCCATGTTTTTTGCACTTGAGATGATCTTTTAGTATTCTACTGTAGTTCACTGTCATGGAAATCAGTGCGAGCTGATTCAAAGCTTGTGTCTCTCTGTGAGCAGCTGATGAAACTATTAATAAAAACTGTTGTGGCAGTCTCAATAAGGAGCTGCCCTGGTTTTGTTTAGTCAAGATGCAGAGAGACTTGGCTTATGAACCTGCTGCATTGATATTGGATTTAAGTCTCCTGGGGCACTCAGACTGTAGAGAACATTTGATTATCCTGAATGTCAGTTTTATCTGGTTTAAATGGCTTTCGTCTACAGTTTTTATATCACGATGCTTGCAAAAGAGAGCAGGCCTATCATGACACTACACTGGTATCACTCCACACTCTGTGGCCAACAACTGAAGAGTGTGATTGTGCTGAGCTGCTCCCTGGTGTGAAGGTCTCAGCATGGAAAAAAAGATGCTGCTGCTAAATAAAGAGCCATGGTCGCAGCAAAATCTTTCCTCTGTAAAGGAGGAACCATAAATTCTGTATTAGGACAACATAAAAAGACTGAGGTGGTGAACATCATGTCCTGAAGGAAAGAGATATATTTAAGTTTTTGTGCCACTACGTAGACAATTTTGAAGATACTTTACATCACACCACTATAACACACCACTTGTTGATAGTGCCGACAAGCTAACACTGGACACTACAGCCTACTAGTGGCTCTGTGAACACTGTAAAATCTGACAGTGACTTGACTTAAAAAAACAAAAAACGATTGCCTCAAAATTACCAAAACACTGATAATTTTAAGTTGTTAAAACTTTTTAGCTCCTAAAACTTAAATTTAAAAAAATATATATTCTAAATATCCAAGATTGCTGCTCCACTAAACAACAGCTGTGAAAGCTGTAGAATATACTTCTGTCTTATTTGTGTCTCATTAAATCAATCTCACACACAGTACTGTCCAACTTCTATCTGGGGAAATGTTGCTTCAAAGTTTCTCATCTCATCTCATTTTCTTGACCGCTTTATCCGTGAGGGTCGCGGGGATGTTGCCGCTTTATCCCCCCCTTTCGGGGGATTGCGGGGGTTACTGGGGCCAAATCCAGTTTTCATATGGGCGGAGGCCAGGGTATATCCCTGGACGAGTCGCCAGCTCATCGCAGGGCCCTCTGACGGCAGAGGCTGCCACACAAGGTGCCAACTGCGCGTCAGGAGCAATTTCGGGGTTCAGTATCTTGCTCAAGGATACTTCGGCATGTAGCTCGGTTCCGCCCAGTGGAGCCGGGGTTCGAACCAGTGACCATTGCTGGTCACCTGCTCTACCCACTGAGCCACAGCCGCCCCTTGCTTCAAAGTTTTTCACGTACAAAATACCATTTGATGTGTTGTTATCAACTGGTATTGCTAAGAATGAATAACAACGGCTAACCCAGCTAAAACTGCTATTTTGATTTGTTGTACTGGAACGTTGGCAACTCAGCATTAGCAGTGTTTTAAGCAAACTGCTTATATCAGCACACTAACATGCTCCCGACATGCTGTACTGTATTTAGCAGGTCATACCATGTCCAACATAGTTTAGTGTGTTAGCATGCTAACATTTGGTAATACTAACTAACCAAGGCAGAGCTGAGTTTATAGAATAATCCATAGTTTAAATGATAGAAATAAAAATGTAGACCTTTCCACAGTCATGCCAAAGTTATTACAATTCCTCCTGAGTCAGGGGTGCACATTATATTGTTTCAGCATCGACATCAGATATCCCATCTTTGATCCTCTTTCTCTATCCTTCTCTATAACACAGAGCAGTATCTGCCCCCTCCCTCTCCCCCGCCTGTCATCCATGGCTGAGCCTCAGGTCTGAGGATGAGCTTGCCCTTTGCTATGGAGTCATTCTGTGTCAGTGATTTCTCTCAGGTTTGCCTGACACTGAAACAGAAATGTGCAACTGGGTTCAGCCCACAGGGGTCATGTCAGTGGCTCCTGAGCTTACACTTTTCATGTGAGGAACAACAACAACAACAACAACACAAAAACATCCCCTCTGACCCTGTAAACACGATGTGTGTTACACCTGTGCTCACATACACACCGCACAGTACATGCAGGTTTACAAACACCAGGTTTATTACAGATTATAAGCTTCTTTAATGGGTGGAGACAGACTTACCATTGGAAGAGAACTTTCCTCTGATCCATAGACCAAGGCCTCCCATAGAAACCTGCAGAGAAAAAAATGAAAATTTAACTACATTGGCACTTAGTAGAGCTTATACCTTCGCTGATTCCTACATACGTCGGATTTTTTTCATCAAGATCCATGCGTTATTCCCTGGGAAATTAACGATTATGCCATCGTCAAAGAAAGTAAGGAAAACTTCCTAGATCCATCCCTTCATCTGGATCTGCACCTAAAATTATTGTGGTCTACTCTGGGCCGAGACCTATCCTCCATCCCAGTTTTTTTTGGAAATCTGTTAAGTAGTTTTTGTGAAATCTTGCTGACAAACCAACAAAGTCAAATGCACATGCACATAAACATAACCTCCTTGGTGGAGGTTAATACATGTCACTAAATACACAGGGATACATGATCACTGACATAAAGAAACAGCTAGATTATCGATTAGCTCGACAAGGCCATGCGGCGGACATGCTTCTATAACTGATCTGTTTACTTTTAAAGGCTTTAATCGTTTGTGGAAATCCATTTGGATGTATTAAGTGTATTCTTTATTGATCGCTACATACAGTAACTGTGTGTAACACAAATAACAATGTAACTGTCTAAGCTTGGAGACTAGTCTTCCTGATCTTCGCTCCCACACTTTTCATATTCAAACAGACATGTGCATTAGCACTAAATATGCACCATGTCATCCCATAGTATATTTCAAATCATATGGTTATCTGTGCTATTTCTTTTTGGACCGTTACTGGACCATTATCAGCTGCTGGACACTGTATGGGCACATAAAAGGATGTGAGCTCTCCCACTGCTTACTCGGTCACATCCTCTCTGTGTTTGGCAGAGCCATAATTCATTTCCAGCTACATTCACCATTACATTTTCTATTTTTAGAAATGGGAGCATCTCCAGTGTCCCTCTCCCTCCTTTGTATTTTTTGAATAAGTCTGCAATGTGCGTGTGTGTCTGTGTGTGTGTGTGCACATATGTGTGTACAGTAAGTGGGTCATGGTGAGAAGTAAATCAGATCCACTAAAAATCCGGACTGCTCTCTCCTGAATGCCCTAGGGGAGTGTGAATTTTGTTGCGCTTGTGTACCTGTGTGTGTCTGTGTCTGTGTCTGTGTGTGTGTGTGTGTGTGTGTGTGTGTGTGTGTGTGTGTGTGTGTGTGTTTCCTGCAGTGTGCTCCCCACTAAGCCAGACCCAATTACTAACTCCGTTGGATGCCACCACATGGGACTGAGAAACACACAGGTTTAAGGGGGTTCCAAGAATTATTAATAAGGCGCGTGTGTGTGTATGTGTGTGTGTGTGTGTGTGTGTGCAAGAGCTGCATGATTGTCATACATTTATTATCATTGAAATATGAAATATGAATTTCCAAAATAAACACATCCCAGAGGGCTGTGAAACCAGACTAGCTGTGAATTAGGGTTGAGACAGTGGAAAGACCAGCGCTGAAAAGATTATTCAGCGGCAGAAAATTAATTGGCAACAAATTTGGTAATCAAAAATAATCAATAAATAAGCACAAAAATGAGCTGGCTACACCTTCTTAAACATGAGGATTTGCTGTTTTTCTCTGTTTCATGTCTTGTTGACTGTTGGTCAGACAATCAAAACATTAAAAGATGTCTCCCCTGGCTCTGGTAACTAAGGATGTGCATTTATAGACTTAATTAATCGACAAAGTAAAAAAAAAAAAACGCAATTAAGGACCTTATTTACACAGATTACAGACACATTTCCACTTCCTTTTAAAAGCTTGTAGATCTGTTCTTTGCCACCTTTCTGTCACTTTGAAAATCACATTATCATCTCCATGATAACTAGTCAACATAATATAGTGTGGCAGAATGTTAGCTTCTTAATACATGATTAGAAACACTTGTTTATCACCTGTTCTCACCAGTACCATGAATAAAAATGCATTAAATGCATAAACATTTGTTTTTATCATTTTATTATGAAAATCCATGAGATTTTGTTAAGCAGAAATCAATATTTTTGGTTCATTTTCAAGGTATTTAATTAGAATACACAATTAGAAACATATTTGCAGCATAATTTCTTCACATTGTGTGTGTGGTTGTGAAGTTTGTTGTTGCGATGGGACAGGTATGTCATGTGATCATCATTAATTTCTTCTTCTTCTTCAGCATTTTCTGCAGCAAAAGTCTAGACCCTTTGGCGTTGTCATAACCTGTAGCTATAATCTGTATTATTATCACCACTGCTTGTGTTGTGGTTATCCCCTCCTTTTCTTTGTCGTCATTATCTTCATCATCACCACTATCTCCACCATTATCCCCATTACTCTCAACATCATGAGTACCCTTCAGTGGTATTTCTTTGTTTGTGGCAGTCAAATTGTCCTTTTCTTCACTGTTTCCTTCATTGTGTCATCACCTCTATTATCACCATCACCAGTGTTCCCCCTTACATCTTCTGCCACAGCATCTCCATCATCACCTGCTTTCATGCCAACACATATCATCAGTCTCCAGTCACACTACCATCTTAATCATCATGTTCACCTTCAGCATTATTGTCATTATCATTGTCATCACATCTTCACTTCCACCATTAACATTGACATTATTATATATTATACCACCAGCCATTATCCAGAGTGTTTCCTCCCCTTAGGCTGCAGCCTTTGAACCAGACATTATTGAATGCTTTTCACCGCCTGCTCTCTGATCTCCACTTCAAGCCTGGCTGATCACCAACACATCATCTCATAAAGACCTTTTTACATCAATACCAACGTCAGTGTTCACGCACGTTATTACCACTCACACGCCCACCTTCACTTATACAGTATGTGACAAGACGATGCTGAAATCTAGGTCAAGCGGTGGTCTATTCAAAATCATTTCCCTCCGAGGTAAGAAAAAAAATCACATGATCTGACAGGAGGTCAGTTATGAAGTCGGCCGCTCTTACCTTCCACCACCCCACAAAGAAACGGCTTCTTCTCCTCCATCCTGTCCTCCTGCCTCCTCCCAGTCGGCCCTGTACACGCGAGGGAAGACGAGATGCTCTCCCCCGTCTGTTAGCTTAGACACCGGGGATATTCTTCATGCTTCTCCTCAATGTGCCTCCACCTCCTCCTCTTCCTCTCCTCCTTCTCTCTACATCACTGGGGTTCTCGTGCTGCATTCGGGTGCTCGGCGGAAGTCCCAGCTTTACATTTGACGCTCATGAAAAAAAAAAAAAACGCCACCCACGTCACTGTTATTAATTAATCGCACCTGTGCTTTTCTGCCGGTGAGAGACATACTGAGAGCATTATCTTATTTTGGGGGCGGAAGAACTAAAAGACAAGCTAGCTGCCACCATTACTTACATTTCCATTTTACACAGAACAATGTCATCATTTTGTTGAAGTTTCTGCTACTTGAGAATGTAAGTCCAATATTCACACACCTCTAGCTCTGTTTTAGTCCTCAACAACAGCTGGGAAACTGTCGCAGTGTTCAGCTGACGGTAAAGGCAGGCTTAGATGTTTGACTTGCTAAGTGAATGTTAGCTAGCTAGTTGCCAACTTTGTCAGCCATTAAGTACCGGAAAAGAAGTGTGTAGTGGGGTTTATTTCAATAACTGAGTGCCCCTTTCTACATAAAATAATAAATGTTGTCATTACCTTCAGTATAAACATAAACTTTTTGAGTTATTTATGCTGTCAACGTTACTATTTAACGCTAGGTGAAGTGTGAGCTAAAATGGATGGCCAACAGGAACGTTAGCTAGGCTATTATAGGTGAGCTAATTCTTCGCATAAACAATGGCTCAGTGTACAAGCTAGTCAAAAATGTTTTTTGTTTTTTTCAAACAACATTGTATAATTATAGTTCATGTAATATAGTCCATGTAAAAACAGGTACGATAAAGTATAACAGAGGGGAGCACTAAACTAGTGTAGGCTAAAGCTATAGACAACATTAAATATAACATATATAAATCTTTGTGACCATTGAAATGCGATAATTAGCATTCAACATACGAATATATTGAATAGACTGTTGTCAATATGTTTTTTAAAAAATAAAAAATACTTCTTTGAAGAGCATAGCTATATAGTATACAGTATAGCTCGAGACAGATGTTCACACATGTTCAGCATCAATCCAATATTGTTTCACACAGAAGTCTATAGCTATTAAATGAAATACATGTAGCTAAGGTTAGAAGAGTGTGTTATAAAAAATACCCTACACCTCTGCAGCTTCTCTGTGACAGAGGTCCTGAATCTCGAGTCTTAACTTACCTTTTCTTTCTTCTTCGTTTCAGTGTTTTTTTCACATCATTCAGATTTTTCCGGTAGCCATGAAGGCACCATTTGCCTCAGCTTCCAGTCTCCGTTTCGCACAGGCGCACTGACCTCCTGCAAGCAAGACGAGCGAGGTGTGTGTGTACAGTATGTGTGTGTGTATATATGTGTGTGAGGGAGAAGCTTGATAATCACTAAATGGCTATTTGGTTACAGCCTCATCATTCATATTTGACTAATTTGCTGATTTGCTGAGATGTGAGATGTGAGGAGTGTTTGGGTGGGTTGACCTAATTGAATTGAATGCTTGAAAAGTACAGACTGCTTTACTTGCAAAACGCTTTCCAGGAGATGGTTTTCCAACACTGTCAGGATGATGTGCCTTAAATTGTGTGTTTCTTCAAAGATTAGGCTAACTTGCTGTCTTACTTCCCTGCCTTTGGTTTATATCACTCATAAAACACAATTTTCACACATTATGTTAAACATAGAAAAATCCTGGCTTGTGTTTGTAGCCTCACAAATTAATTTACTGTGGGATATGTGTATAACATCTTTGTACATTTACTATGGTAGCACTGTGAAATAATAGGCTACAGTATGAATCAGACTCTGAGCACCCCTTGCTGGCGTTAAATTAAATTACATCAGTGCCACATTAGAGGATGAACTCATAGTTGGTCAGGTGCATTTCTCATCGGGGGAAACCTGGTCAGTGAAACAGTCAAAAATAGGTGCAAGTTTTCCTAAATATACAATGTTAGCTTGAAAATGTATATAATATGTGCACTAGATGAAACAGATATTAAATTCGACACTTGCAACAATTTGTATCCAGTCAGGGTCCCTTCAACATAATGCCCATCAACAGAGTGAACATTAAACACATTAAAGATATTACAGACCTGATATAATATATTAATAGAATTATATTTTTCTCTGTTAATCTTTTACTCTTGGATGTTTGGCTGATACAGTATTATTGTGAAAGATAAATGATCCTGTATCATGCCAGTGCTGGGTCTACTTGCAGGATGGAGCAGAAATGCTACTATTGAAATGCACTTCGGGTCTGAGGAGAGCCAACAGTGAATTAAGATACATTAAGCATGGTTATACTATCACAACTTGGAAGTGTGAGAAACTTGTGTTTATTGTGTGTTCACTTGTGCCACATAGATGAGTGCTCAAACCAGAAAAGTAGTAATTAATAGCTAAACAAAAAAACAGGATGACTCACCTCAAGTCTTTATTCAAGAGCATGTAGATCATATACATATACAGGTATCTATGTTATGAAGGCATGCATACAGTAAGCTACCCATGAATTGTCATGACAGCTGCTTTCAAGACACCGGTGAGCAAGTTGCTTAGGAGAAGAATGTGGTATAACTGGTTATCAAAGTCATATAGTCTCTACATAGTTGAAGTTTAAAAACATTTCAGGAGGAATAACTGACTGAACTGGCCATGCTCAGTTTAAAGAATTGCATTTAAGTGTTTAAAAATAACATTGCACTTTTTTATTTATACACTTATATGAACATACAATGTTTGCATTTTTGTGACTTGGTTATGGATACTTTCATTCAGATTTCTACAAACTCTTTTATGCTGTGTAGAAAGTTTTGGTAAAGGAATGTGTACAAAACAACTAGTTAACCTGATATCATTAGGAATCATTCAGTACATGAGACATCTGGATATATGGTCCTTATTTTATTTTATATTCTTCTACATATAATATAGGCTCTATTTAAAATTACCCACCCTGTCATCCTCTGTTCATTGTAAGGGAATGTAGTAGCATCAGTAGTAGTGGTAGATTTTATGTAAGAAGTTCATGAATAGCTTTTAAAGTAAACAGCACTTCAAAATTATTTGCTTTTGTCCCCCTAACATCTCTGCAATGTACAAAACTTGTAGTTGTGGAGAAGATTGTATCACTTTTAAGAGGACAGCTCAACCAAAAACAAGCATTCCTTTATTTGTATTAGGTCCTGCCATTCATTTCTTTTACTGAGATCTGCTATGGGGACACCGCAAGTCCAGCTTGCTCTCACAGGAGAAGTGCGTCAACAAACTGCCCAACAACACAATCAGGGTGAGTACAGAACAGCCAGAGAAAGTGGAAAACGCATCAAGACAACATTAGGTGCAGGTTGGTTTGTTGCCTTCTCAGATCATCGTTCAGTCAGTTGATTAAATCCCTCAAGACAGTAAATTCCTGTCAAGCTTTAAGGAAATCAGGTGGCCCGCATTGACCTATGACCTCCCACTTTATGAGGTGTAGATTGAAACCCTCCTCTCATCACATTGACAGAAGCAGTGGTGCTGCTTACACAGGGTTAACAGGAACAGTACCTCATTTAAACACAGTCTACCAAACAACCAACGTGCAGTCCCAGTCCTAGCCACAGGAGGCAGCAGAGCATAGTGCTACAGATATGTTGGTCAGATCAGATTTTTGAACTGCATTTGTTTCACCTCACTCAGAAAGTATTCTGTTATTTACAACAACAAGGCTTAAATCATGTTTGTTTTATTCTGGTTTTATTTACTTCTCATGCAGTTTCCTCAATGTGTGCAGTGTCAAGGAGAAGATGTACTGACACTGAAGACATTTTACAATATTAGACACTGTAATACATACAGTATGTCACATTAGATTATAAAGCAGTACTACAACCACAAAAACATGTATCTGCATCAAATCATAAAATGTGCTCACTGGACAGGGATAGTGATGATGTCAGACACAGACTGACAGTTCCCCTAAATTATTGTCATTAAACTGTCAAAGAATAGAAATGTAAAAACCCATATGGAGCTGTTACTAAAAGTTATATTATAATGATATATTTCTGGTAAATTGATCAGGAATATATCAAGATATATTGTATAATGTATTACCGTATGTTTTGTGGATTTCCACAAAGTGTGTTTTAGTGGGCATAGTTCCTAAGGAGGCACTTAAGAAGATCCGTAATCTGACCAACAGAGAAAGGGACTATTTCCCATCAAAATTTAAATAGCATGGTCAAAAGTATTTAACAGGGAAAAGGACATAACAATATTACAAAGCATTTTGTGTTACTAGATTGACTGTGACGGAAAAAGTAGACATCGGAATGTCAGAAATCCCTTTGGTTGTTTGCAAAGCTACATACCTGTAAGAGTGTGCCGAGGGGAAACCCCATGGCATATATTGACAACTGCTTCCTCTTCATACAGAAGTCAGTTCAACAATACGAGACCAACCAAAAAGGTAAGCAGGCAGTCATTCTAAACGGAGTTACTGCAAGGCGAGCAGATATTGTGCTAAGTGAAGTGTTACTTTTACAAAATTATGACATTGATGGTGTAACAACTTGGATTAAAACAATTCAATGAATATAACAATAGATAGATTAAAAAAAATAGCAATACAAGCAATGTGATTAAAAAAACTAAACAGAGCATTAATTATGTGCAGGGTTAACACAATATCTACACTATAGTTTTGCTTTTGCTTTAAAAAATGTGATGTGAAAATCTAAATGTGGTAAAGCAATACTCCACTAAAACATGCCCAGTAAAAGTAACACAAGAAATGCTTGAAAGTACAGTGCAAATATACATAAATTTCAACCAATAAATGAGTGAAGGTTAATGTAAGTTGTTGCCTTCACTCATGTGAACCACTCCTTGTAAGTGCCGTAACACACTGCTCTGCGCTATGTAGTGTAACACAATGAAGGATGAGCACACATTGTTCAACAGGTTGGGTGTGATCACATCTGCATACCTTTCCATCACAAAGAGCAAGATAAAGGCATGTAATTCACGTCAAGTGACAGTTAAGAGACAGTTTTGTCTCTGTCATTGAAGAGTCTACACCGATGAGTAGGACTCTTTGTTCTATTGTTACAGCAGCTGATAAACGCTAGATATCACACAAGTCTAACTTATCGTACAAGGACCCGCACCTACCTATATTTTTGAGCAGGAGGTTGAAGAGATAATGGTGAGTAGAATCAATAACTGTACCATATTTGGCACTGAAATGTTTTAGATATCTGCTGTATTTACTGGCACACATCCACATGCAGTTGCTTTATGCATTTAACTAACTTTATTTAAATAACATGTTGTACATATTTTTTTATATGTTACAGTCAATTTTCTATTTGCTATTTATACTTTTTGACCTACAGTACTTGCTTTTTGTCTATCTCTTGTTTTTCAACTTCATCGTATGTGAATACCTACTGTACTTGGTCAAAAACCTGATTCTGATTCTGATGTATTTTTTAATACATTTTTCACAGGTTTAACTCATGGATTATGCACTGATCATCTTTGTCCTCACAGGTTGGTGCCTCTTGTTTGATTATTCTAACTTTTTGTCTTTTTATAGCTAAGACAACAACTTATAGGAAGGAAAAAGCATAAAATGAATGTATAATATGTGTTATTTTAATGTTTGTGTGGTTTTATGTAACACATATTCCTGGTCAGGTTTTTCAGGGCAGGAATTCCAGGTGCTGAAAGTGTTTATATTTAATATAATTACATAAATACATTATGGTACAGTGGTAAAGAAACTCAAATAATAGACAATACAATAGAGAGAGGAAGTTGTGTACTGTCTGTATGTTTTACACTGTGAATGTACTCATACCCCCAGTCAAACAGATATTCCTTTTCAATTATTCAGTCTTGTTTGTTTTTGTTTTTTCCTTCCAGGGTCTTATGAAGTAAAAGTTCATGCTTTCTGCTCAGCTACACCTTGCAGTCAAACTGGTTCTTGTTTTATCTTCAGTGGCAAACAGACTTACTGAGGCAGACTGAAACTTGATCTGGCTCAAATTGTGGTGGAGAAATTGTTTACGCATTAGTTTTTACTTTTGTACAGTGTATTTAACTATGAATAAATATATTAGAAATATAAGAAAATTGAGGCAGGCATAAATTATGAACAGTGGCTCCTAATATACAAAAACATTTCAACTGACAAAGGGCTGTTTACTGTTCCTGTCAAACTGCTTGAATGTGAGAGGTCAAAAATGTCATCAATGAGGAAGAACCTTCATAAAACCCGACAGTAATGTTGAACCCACCTGATGCACAGTGCCTCTTCAAATTCACTGTAAAATTAGACTTTCCTATAACATGGTTGGTAATTAAAAGCTGTTTGTTTTAGGAGCGCTGGTCAATGTTGCCTCTGCCCAAACTCGTCAGTACTACTTTGTGAGCACACCACTGAATTGGACTGATGCTCAGAGCTTCTGCAGACAGAACTACACTGACCTGGCCACCATAGAAAACACAGCTGATGTCAACGCCGTCATCAGCACCACATCGAACTACACAGGCAAGTTCTCAATATTGGAGTCATATACCTAACATATACATACTGTATATATATATTTAAAACCAAATACACACACAACAGCCCAACAACAACCAGGTTCTTCTAAAATATTATAATGTGGAATGTAAAAGAACAATGATTCACAATTCTAAAAAATGTTTTAGGTTATTTGGGTACTTAATTTTTTTTTTAATTCCTGCTGTTGATAAATAATAATAATAAATAATTTTTCTGAACAGGCAAGGCTTGGATAGGTCTCTATGATGAGTTGATAAACAGCTGGAGATGGTCCCTGAATGACAGCAGCTTCTATGGTGAAGGAGAGACGGAGTTTAGAAATTGGTACACTGGGCAGCCCAACAATCTTGACGGACAAGAGCACTGTGTGGAGCTTTTAAGTGGGAGTCCATACTTTGGCACATGGATTGACAATGAATGCAGTGTCCAAAGATCCTTTGTGTGCTACAACGGTTAGTTTTCTTATAGCGTAAGATTTAAGAATTGCCTAAATAGATCATGTATACAGCATTACCTGATCCTACTTTCTTTTACTGATACCCCTTCATACACTGCAGAGAAATCGTCCTGACATTGTTTGTAACTATATTTCCAGGTACAGCAAATGGTACAATATCCTTTGTAAAGGTCGACACAGGTCTGAATTGGACCGAAGCTCAGAGATTCTGCAGGGAGAATTATGTTGATCTTGCCAGGTAAACTACTGAACCAACATTTCTGTCTGTTTATGAATAGTCAACACTGTTGAGGTGATCCAAAAATGCAACAAGGCATTTTAAAGGCTTTATCTTTTTCTATTTATCTGTACAATTGTTTTTTTGTCCTTTCCCACCTTTAAATCCCTCCCGTTCTGTGTCTATTCATTTATTATCATTACCTTTTAATTGCTCTTTTTTCCTTTCTAACAATCACTACCAATGTATTGCATTGTGCATTCTATTTTTTGTTTTCATGTCTACTATGCACATCCTTGAAATGTATATTCTACTGTTTCCCCGTCAGCATACGAAATCAGACAGAAAATAGCATCATTACAAACGTAGCAAATGGCAGCTTTGTGTGGATCGGACTGCACCGGGAAAAATTGTGGTCTGATGGAAGCACCTCTCTGTTTCGACACTGGGCCGACGGGCAGCCAAACTTAAGTGGAGATGGGTGTGTCACCACAGTGTTCCATGACTCAGGACGGTGGTCAGATGAAAACTGCGCCCTCAATTTCTCATTCATCTGTTTCAAAACAAGTAATGCGTCTTATTTCTGCTCATATACTGTATAGGGAGAGGTTCGTTGTTAGATTAAGACAGTCGGTTTTATGTATTATATGTAAATATATTTCATGATATATTTGCAAAAGTGCTGTATATTGTGATAAATATGAGCAAATAGATATCTGGACATCTATTTGCTTATATACATTTAAGATCAAAGTCACCTGGAAAAATGGGTTAGGGTTAGAGTAAAATTGAGATTTGAAAGTTGAGTTGAGATTTGTGGTTTTGTATACACAAGATATGAAGATATGTTGCACACCACAAAAATGATTAGCTTAAGTGAATGTTGCTCAACAGTATAATACTGGTTGATCTGAGAGAGTATTTTCTAGATTTAACTTAGTAGAGTGCTAATTTGATCAACTGATTTACCAGTGGGGGTGGATGAATTAGGAACTGTCACTATGTCATTCATAGCATGTCAACATGATGTACCAAAATACATTATGTGCATTGCATCAGACAGCTTCAAATAAGAGCTCTTCCAATTTTATGAAATTTCCGTCTTATAAGTTCTGCTCTTTGTCTCAGTTCCTCCAAACACAGACAGCTTCAGATCAACAGGACAAGATGAGACCAGTATCACTCTGCAGTGGAATAAAGTCAACAACAATGTCAGCTTTATTCTCCAGTTTAATGGATCAGAGATAAACATCAGTGCACCAGTTGGAGGTGGACCAGTAACTCACACAGTCTCATCTCTCACTGCTGGAACTAAATACACATTCACTCTCTTGTCTGTGTTTGAGAACGTCAGAAGCAGTGGAGTCAACATCACTGCAGTCACTGGTAAGATTGGTTATTTCATTCTTCATAGTTGGTCATCATCTTCAGTGCACTCGGATTAAACTAGGACATAAGGTATATACTGGGTATTAGATTCACAAAATCTGTACTGCATGTTAATTTAATTCAGCAATGTTTTGGCCACCACAGTACAAACCTTCTTAGACCCAGATTATTTAATTTATATCAAAACTCCTCTGACAGTGCGTTTTGTCATTTAATGTTAAATACGTCTCTGTTGTCAAATGATATGTAATGGGTGTGAGTATAAGATTGGACAACTAGAAAAGAATGAAACATTGTTAGTAATAAGAATGTTTTTACTTGATCTGTTTCTTATAGACAGCATTTGGTTGTAGGAATCCGGGGATGCAAAATGGACTATCTATGACAGCCACAGAGAACATTGACATTTTTTACAGAAAGCCTTTGTGTATTAAGTTTTCACTGCTCTTTTTCTGTCTCAGCTCCTGCAAACACAGATAGCTTCAGATCAACAGGACAAGATGAGACCAGTATCACTCTGCAGTGGAATAAAGTCAACAACAATGTCAGCTTTATTCTCCAGTTTAATGGAACAGAGATAAACATCAGTGCATCAGATGGAGGTGGACCAGTAACTCACACAGTCTCATCTGTCACTGCTGGAACTAAATACACATTCACTCTCTTCTCTGTGTTTGAGAACGTCAGAAGCAGTGGAGTCAACATCACTGCAGTCACTGGTAAGATGTTCGACTTCAGTACTTCGAAGTAAAGAATCTCAGCATACAGTAACACAAGAATATATTTGATAGGCATCATATTCAGTCGCTGAATGAGCATTTAAATATAACTTAATACTATGTTTGCCACCACATTTAAAACTTTTACTTACCAAGAGATGTTACATTTAAATTTTAGAGTCCTTTGAGTTGCAAGTTTTATTTAACTTTTCAGTCAACTCTTCTCAAATATTGTGTGATCTGTTTCAGTATTGCACTTGGATTCACAAACAGCTGTCACACATTTTGTCACTTAGTCAGCATTTATTTTTATATGGGGATACAAAATTGATAATTTTAACAGCCAGGGTAACAGGTTGCTAAATCATTCACTTTTCTGTTTTTCTATCTCAGCTCCTCCAAACACAGACAGCTTCAGATCATCAGGACAAAATGAGACCAGTATCACTCTGCAGTGGAATAAAGTCAACAACAATGTCAGCTTTATTCTCCAGTTTAATGGAACAGAGATAAACATCAGTGCACCAGATGGAGGTGGACCAGTAACTCACACAGTCTCATCTCTCACTGCTGGAACTGAATACACATTCACTCTCTTCTCTGTGTTTGAGAACATCAGAAGCAGTGGAGTCAACATCACTGCAGTCACTGGTAAGATGTTTCACTTCAGGAATTTCTTATTAACCAAGCATCACGCTGTTGTTTTGTATTAGCAGTGTGCATAAGACAACATACTAGAAAATTAAAGAAATGTTTAAATGCACGTATCACAGATAATTCCAAGGCTATCTTTTGGTTCAGCAACTAGTTTGTCATGATGTACCAACAACAAGCCATTTAGAAGGAGTCGGAAGCAGCCATAACTCTTAGCAGTCATAATCGCAAGTATCAAAAGCAAGCAGTTATCAGCAGCAACAGCCTAAATTTAACAAGAAGTCGCTATAGATGGAGTCATTTTTTACACTATCCAGCCTTGGGGGCAGCTACTGGCCAATGGATTTTACCTGTCAGTCATATTAGTAAAAAAGGGAGCAACAGATGAATGGAGCAAGTGTGTAAATAGATGCTGTGTCTTGATGAAATTGATCACTGCTCTTTTTCTGTCTCAGCTCCTCCAAACACAGACAGCTTCAGATCAACAGGACAAAATGAGACCAGTATCACTCTGCAGTGGAATAAAGTCAACAACAATGTCAGCTTTATTCTCCAGTTTAATGGAACAGAGATCAACATCAGTGCACCAGATGGAGGTGGACCAGTAACTCACACAGTCTCATCTCTCACTGCTGGAACTAAATACACATTCACTCTCTTCTCTGTGTTTGAGAACGTCAGAAGCAGTGGAGTCAACACCACTGCAGTCACTGGTAAGATGTTTGACTTCATTACTGCGCAGTGTAGCATCTCAACATCCAGGAACACAAGAATATATTTGATAGGCATCATATTGAGTCTCTGCATGTGCATTCAAATCTAACTTAATTCTATGTTCGCCACCACATTTAAATCTTTTATTCACTGATGTTGAGATGTTAAATTTGAACTTGAGAGTCCTTTGAGTTGCAAGTTTTATTTAACTTTTCAGTTAACTCTTCTCAAATATTGTGTGATCTGTTTCAGTATTGCACTTGGATTCACAAACAGCTGTTAGACATTTTGTCACTTAGTCAGCATTTATTTTTATATGGGGATACAAAATTGATAATTTTAACAGCCAGGGTAACAGGTTGCTAAATCATTCACTTTTCTGTTTTTCTATCTCAGCTCCTCCAAACACAGACAGCTTCAGATCAACAGGACAAAATGAGACCAGTATCACTCTGCAGTGGAATAAAGTCAACAACAATATCAGCTTTATTCTCCAGTTTAATGGCACAGAGATAAACATCAGTGCACCAGTTGGAGGTGGACCAGTAACTCACACAGTCTCATCTCTCACTGCTGGAACTGAATACACATTCACTCTCTTCTCTGTCTTTGAGAACGTCAGAAGCAGTGGAGTCAACATCACTGCAGTCACTGGTAAGATATTTGACTTCAGGAATTTCTTATTAACCAAGCATCACGCTGTTGTTTTGTATTAGCAGTGTGCATAAGACAACATACTAGAAAATTAAAGAAACGTTTAAATGCACGTATCACAGATAATTCCAAGGCTATCTTTTGGTTCAGCAACTAGTTTGTCATGATGTACCAACAACAAGCCATTTAGAAGGAGTCGGAAGCAGCCATAACTCTTAGCAGTCATAATCGCAAGTATCAAAAGCAAGCAGTTATCAGCAGCAACAGCCTAAATTTAACAAGAAGTTGCTATAGATGGAGTCATTTTTTTACACTATCCAGCCTTGGGGGCAGCTACTGGCCAATGGATTTTACCTGTCAGTCATATTAGTAAAAAAAGGAGCAACAAATTAATGTAGCGAGTGTGTAAATAGATGCTGTGTCTTGATGAAAGTGATCACTGCTCTTTTTCTGTCTCAGCTCCTCCAAACACAGACAGCTTCAGATCAACAGGACAAAATGAGACCAGTATCACTCTGCAGTGGAATAAAGTCAACAACAATGTCAGCTTTATTCTCCAGTTTAATGGAACAGAGATAAACATCAGTGCACCAGTTGGAGGTGGACCAGTAACTCACACAGTCTCATCTCTCACTGCTGGAACTAAATACACATTCACTCTCTTCTCTGTGTTTGAGAACGTCAGAAGCAGTGGAGTCAACATCACTGCAGTCACTGGTAAGATGTTTGACTTCATTACTACGAAGTAAAGAATCTCAGCATACAGTAACACAAGAATATATTTGATAGGCATCATATTCAGTTGCTGAATGAGCATTTAAATATAACTTAATACTATGTTTGCCACCACATTTAAAACTTTTACTCACCAAGAGATGTTACATTTAAATTTTAGAGTCCTTTGAGTTGCAAGTTTTATTTAACTTTTCAGTCAACTCTTCTCAAATATTGTGTGATCTGTTTCAGTATTGCACTTGGATTCACAAACAGCTGTTAGACATTTTGTCACTTAGTCAGCATTTATTTTTATATGGGGATACAAAATTGATAATTTTAACAGCCAGGGTAACAGGTTGATAAATCATTCACTTTTCTGTTTTTCTATCTCAGCTCCTGCAAACACAGACAGCTTCAGATCAACAGGACAAAATGAGACCAGTATCACTCTGCAGTGGAATAAAGTCAACAACAATGTCAGCTTTATTCTCCAGTTTAATGGAACAGAGATAAACATCAGTGCATCAGTTGGAGGTGGACCAGTAACTCACACAGTCTCATCTCTCACTGCTGGAACTAAATACACATTCACTCTCTTGTCTGTGCTTGAGAACGTCAGAAGCAGGGGAGTCAACATCACTGCAGTCACTGGTAAGATGTTTCACTTCAGGAATTTCTTATTAACCAAGCATCACGCTGTTGTTTTGTATTAGCAGTGTGCATAAGACAACATACTAGAAAATTAAAGAAACGTTTAAATGCACGTATCACAGATAATTCCAAGGCTATCTTTTGGTTCAGCAACTAGTTTGTCATGATGTACCAACAACAAGCCATTTAGAAGGAGTCGGAAGCAGCCATAACTCTTAGCAGTCATAATCGCAAGTATCAAAAGCAAGCAGTTATCAGCAGCAACAGCCTAAATTTAACAAGAAGTTGCTATAGATGGAGTCATTTTTTTACACTATCCAGCCTTGGGGGCAGCTACTGGCCAATGGATTTTACCTGTCAGTCATATTAGTAAAAAAAGGAGCAACAAATTAATGTAGCGAGTGTGTAAATAGATGCTGTGTCTTGATGAAAGTGATCACTGCTCTTTTTCTGTCTCAGCTCCTCCAAACACAGACAGCTTCAGATCAACAGGACAAAATGAGACCAGTATCACTCTGCAGTGGAATAAAGTCAACAACAATGTCAGCTTTATTCTCCAGTTTAATGGAACAGAGATAAACATCAGTGCACCAGTTGGAGGTGGACCAGTAACTCACACAGTCTCATCTCTCACTGCTGGAACTAAATACACATTCACTCTCTTCTCTGTGTTTGAGAACGTCACAAGCAGTGGAGTCAACATCACTGCAGTCACTGGTAAGATGTTTGACTTCATTACTGCGAAGTGTAGCATCTCAACATCCAGGAACACAAGAATATATTTGATAGGCATCATATTGAGTCTCTGCATGTGCATTCAAATCTAACTTAATTCTATGTTCGCCACCACATTTAAATCTTTTATTCACTGATGTTGAGATGTTAAATTTGAACTTGAGAGTCCTTTGAGTTGCAAGTTTTATTTAACTTTTCAGTCAACTCTTCTCAAATATTGTGTGATCTGTTTCAGTATTGCACTTGGATTCACAAACAGCTGTTAGACATTTTGTCACTTAGTCAGCATTTCTTTTTATATGGGGATACAAAATTGATAATTTTAACAGCCAGGGTAACAGGTTGCTAAATCATTCACTTTTCTGTTTTTCTATCTCAGCTCCTGCAAACACAGACAGCTTCAGATCAACAGGACAAAATGAGACCAGTATCACTCTGCAGTGGAATAAAGTCAACAACAATGTCAGCTTTATTCTCCAGTTTAATGGAACAGAGATAAACATCAGTGCACCAGTTGGAGGTGGACCAGTAACTCACACAGTCTCATCTCTCACTGCTGGAACTGAATACACATTCACTCTCTTCTCTGTCTTTGAGAACGTCAGAAGCAGTGGAGTCAACATCACTGCAGTCACTGGTAAGATATTTGACTTCAGGAATTTCTTATTAACCAAGCATCACGCTGTTGTTTTGTATTAGCAGTGTGCATAAGACAACATACTAGAAAATTAAAGAAACTTTTAAATGCACGTATCGCAGATAATTCCAAGGCTATCTTTTGGTTCAGCAACTAGTTTGTCATGATGTACCAACAACAAGCCATTTAGAAGGAGTCGGAAGCAGCCATAACTCTTAGCAGTCATAATCGCAAGTGTCAAAAGCAAGCAGTAATCAGCAGCAACAGCCTAAATTTAACAAGAAGTTGCTATAGATGGAGTCATTTTTTTACACTATCCAGCCTTGGGGGCAGCTACTGGCCAATGGATTTTACCTTTCAGTCATATTAGTAAAAAAAAGGGAGCAACAGATGAATGGAGCGAGTGTGTAAATAGATGCTGTGTCTTGATGAAATTGATCACTGCTCTTTTTCTGTCTCAGCTCCTCCAAACACAGACAGCTTCAGATCAACAGGACAAAATGAGACCAGTATCACTCTGCAGTGGAATAAAGTCAACAACAATGTCAGCTTTATTCTCCAGTTTAATGGAACAGAGATAAACATCAGTGCACCAGATGGAGGTGGACCAGTAACTCACACAGTCTCATCTCTCACTGCTGGAACTAAATACACATTCACTCTCTTGTCTGTGTTTGAGAACGTCAGAAGCAGTGGAGTCAACACCACTGCAGTCACTGGTAAGATGTTTGACTTCATTACTGCGCAGTGTAGCATCTCAACATCCAGGAACACAAGAATATATTTGATAGGCATCATATTGAGTCTCTGCATGTGCATTCAAATATAACTTAATTCTATGTTCGCCACCACATTTAAAACTTTTATTCACTGATGTTGAGATGTTAAGTTTGAACTTGAGAGTCCTTTGAGTTGCAAGTTTTATTTAACTTTTCAGTCAACTCTTCTCAAATATTGTGTGATCTGTTTCAGTATTGCACTTGGATTCACAAACAGCTGTTAGACATTTTGTCACTTAGTCAGCATTTCTTTTTATATGCGGATACAAAATGGATAATTTTAACAGCCAGGGTAACAGGTTGCTAAATCATTCACTTTTCTGTTTTTCTATCTCAGCTCCTGCAAACACAGACAGCTTCAGATCAACAGGACAAAATGAGACCAGTATCACTCTGCAGTGGAATAAAGTCAACAACAATATCAGCTTTATTCTCCAGTTTAATGGCACAGAGATAAACATCAGTGCACCAGTTGGAGGTGGACCAGTAACTCACACAGTCTCATCTCTCACTGCTGGAACTGAATACACATTCACTCTCTTCTCTGTCTTTGAGAACGTCAGAAGCAGTGGAGTCAACATCACTGCAGTCACTGGTAAGATATTTGACTTCAGGAATTTCTTATTAACCAAGCATCACGCTGTTGTTTTGTATTAGCAGTGTGCATAAGACAACATACTAGAAAATTAAAGAAACGTTTAAATGCACGTATCACAGATAATTCCAAGGCTATCTTTTGGTTCAGCAACTAGTTTGTCATGATGTACCAACAACAAGCCATTTAGAAGGAGTCGGAAGCAGCCATAACTCTTAGCAGTCATAATCGCAAGTATCAAAAGCAAGCAGTTATCAGCAGCAACAGCCTAAATTTAACAAGAAGTTGCTATAGATGGAGTCATTTTTTTACACTATCCAGCCTTGGGGGCAGCTACTGGCCAATGGATTTTACCTGTCAGTCATATTAGTAAAAAAAAAGGAGCAACAAATTAATGTAGCGAGTGTGTAAATAGATGCTGTGTCTTGATGAAAGTGATCACTGCTCTTTTTCTGTCTCAGCTCCTCCAAACACAGACAGCTTCAGATCAACAGGACAAAATGAGACCAGTATCACTCTGCAGTGGAATAAAGTCAACAACAATGTCAGCTTTATTCTCCAGTTTAATGGAACAGAGATAAACATCAGTGCACCAGATGGAGGTGGACCAGTAACTCACACAGTCTCATCTCTCACTGCTGGAACTAAATACACATTCACTCTCTTGTCTGTGTTTGAGAACGTCAGAAGCAGTGGAGTCAACATCACTGCAGTCACTGGTAAGATGTTTGACTTCATTACTGCGAAGTGTAGCATCTCAACATCCAGGAACACAAGAATATATTTGATAGGCATCATATTGAGTCTCTGCATGTGCATTCAAATCTAACTTAATTCTATGTTCGCCACCACATTAAAATCTTTTATTCACTGATGTTGAGATGTTAAATTTGAACTTGAGAGTCCTTTGAGTTGCAAGTTTTATTTAACTTTTCAGTCAACTCTTCTCAAATATTGTGTGATCTGTTTCAGTATTGCACTTGGATTCACAAACAGCTGTTAGACATTTTGTCACTTAGTCAGCATTTCTTTTTATATGGGGATACAAAATTGATAATTTTAACAGCCAGGGTAACAGGTTGCTAAATCATTCACTTTTCTGTTTTTCTATCTCAGCTCCTCCAAACACAGACAGCTTCAGATCAACAGGACAAAATGAGACCAGTATCACTCTGCAGTGGAATAAAGTCAACAACAATGTCAGCTTTATTCTCCAGTTTAATGGAACAGAGATAAACATCAGTGCACCAGATGGAGGTGGACCAGTAACTCACACAGTCTCATCTCTCACTGCTGGAACTAAATACACATTCACTCTCTTGTCTGTGCTTGAGAACGTCAGAAGCAGTGGAGTCAACATCACTGCAGTCACTGGTAAGATGTTTCACTTCAGGAATTTCTTATTAACCAAGCATCACGCTGTTGTTTTGTATTAGCAGTGTGCATAAGACAACATACTAGAAAATTAAAGAAACGTTTAAATGCACGTATCACAGATAATTCCAAGGCTATCTTTTGGTTCAGCAACTAGTTTGTCATGATGTACCAACAACAAGCCATTTAGAAGGAGTCGGAAGCAGCCATAACTCTTAGCAGTCATAATCGCAAGTATCAAAAGCAAGCAGTTATCAGCAGCAACAGCCTAAATTTAACAAGAAGTTGCTATAGATGGAGTCATTTTTTTACACTATCCAGCCTTGGGGGCAGCTACTGGCCAATGGATTTTACCTGTCAGTCATATTAGTAAAAAAAGGAGCAACAAATTAATGTAGCGAGTGTGTAAATAGATGCTGTGTCTTGATGAAAGTGATCACTGCTCTTTTTCTGTCTCAGCTCCTCCAAACACAGACAGCTTCAGATCAACAGGACAAAATGAGACCAGTATCACTCTGCAGTGGAATAAAGTCAACAACAATGTCAGCTTTATTCTCCAGTTTAATGGAACAGAGATAAACATCAGTGCACCAGTTGGAGGTGGACCAGTAACTCACACAGTCTCATCTCTCACTGCTGGAACTAAATACACATTCACTCTCTTCTCTGTGTTTGAGAACGTCAGAAGCAGTGGAGTCAACATCACTGCAGTCACTGGTAAGATGTTTGACTTCATTACTGCGAAGTGTAGCATCTCAACATCCAGGAACACAAGAATATATTTGATAGGCATCATATTGAGTCTCTGCATGTGCATTCAAATCTAACTTAATTCTATGTTCGCCACCACATTTAAATCTTTTATTCACTGATGTTGAGATGTTAAATTTGAACTTGAGAGTCCTTTGAGTTGCAAGTTTTATTTAACTTTTCAGTCAACTCTTCTCAAATATTGTGTGATCTGTTTCAGTATTGCACTTGGATTCACAAACAGCTGTTAGACATTTTGTCACTTAGTCAGCATTTCTTTTTATATGGGGATACAAAATTGATAACTTTAACAGCCAGGGTAACAGGTTGCTAAATCATTCACTTTTCTGTTTTTCTATCTCAGCTCCTGCAAACACAGACAGCTTCAGATCAACAGGACAAAATGAGACCAGTATCACTCTGCAGTGGAATAAAGTCAACAACAATGTCAGCTTTATTCTCCAGTTTAATGGAACAGAGATAAACATCAGTGCACCAGTTGGAGGTGGACCAGTAACTCACACAGTCTCATCTCTCACTGCTGGAACTGAATACACATTCACTCTCTTCTCTGTCTTTGAGAACGTCAGAAGCAGTGGAGTCAACATCACTGCAGTCACTGGTAAGATATTTGACTTCAGGAATTTCTTATTAACCAAGCATCACGCTGTTGTTTTGTATTAGCAGTGTGCATAAGACAACATACTAGAAAATTAAAGAAACTTTTAAATGCACGTATCGCAGATAATTCCAAGGCTATCTTTTGGTTCAGCAACTAGTTTGTCATGATGTACCAACAACAAGCCATTTAGAAGGAGTCGGAAGCAGCCATAACTCTTAGCAGTCATAATCGCAAGTGTCAAAAGCAAGCAGTAATCAGCAGCAACAGCCTAAATTTAACAAGAAGTTGCTATAGATGGAGTCATTTTTTTACACTATCCAGCCTTGGGGGCAGCTACTGGCCAATGGATTTTACCTTTCAGTCATATTAGTAAAAAAAAGGGAGCAACAGATGAATGGAGCGAGTGTGTGAATATATGCTGCATCTTGATGAAATTGATCACTGCTCTTTTTCTGTCTCAGCTCCTCCAAACACAGACAGCTTCAGATCAACAGGACAAAATGAGACCAGTATCACTCTGCAGTGGAATAAAGTCAACAACAATGTCAGCTTTATTCTCCAGTTTAATGGAACAGAGATAAACATCAGTGCACCAGATGGAGGTGGACCAGTAACTCACACAGTCTCATCTCTCACTGCTGGAACTAAATACACATTCACTCTCTTGTCTGTGTTTGAGAACGTCAGAAGCAGTGGAGTCAACACCACTGCAGTCACTGGTAAGATGTTTGACTTCATTACTGCGCAGTGTAGCATCTCAACATCCAGGAACACAAGAATATATTTGATAGGCATCATATTGAGTCTCTGCATGTGCATTCAAATATAACTTAATTCTATGTTCGCCACCACATTTAAAACTTTTATTCACTGATGTTGAGATGTTAAGTTTGAACTTGAGAGTCCTTTGAGTTGCAAGTTTTATTTAACTTTTCAGTCAACTCTTCTCAAATATTGTGTGATCTGTTTCAGTATTGCACTTGGATTCACAAACAGCTGTTAGACATTTTGTCACTTAGTCAGCATTTCTTTTTATATGCGGATACAAAATGGATAATTTTAACAGCCAGGGTAACAGGTTGCTAAATCATTCACTTTTCTGTTTTTCTATCTCAGCTCCTGCAAACACAGACAGCTTCAGATCATCAGGACAAAATGAGACCAGTATCACTCTGCAGTGGAATAAAGTCAACAACAATGTCAGCTTTATTCTCCAGTTTAATGGAACAGAGATAAACATCAGTGCACCAGTTGGAGGTGGACCAGTAACTCACACAGTCTCATCTCTCACTGCTGGAACTAAATACACATTCACTCTCTTATATGTGTTTGAGAACGTCAGAAGCAGTGGAGTCAACATCACTGCAGTCACTGGTAAGATATTTGACTTCAGGAATGTCTTATTAACCAAGCATCACACTGCTGTTTTGTATTAGCAGTGTGCATAAGACAACATACATAACTCTTACCAGTCGTAATCGTGAGTATCAAAAGCAAGCAGTAATCAGCAGCAACAGCTTAAATTTAACAAGAAGTAGCTAAAGATGGAGTCATTTTTTTACACTATCTCACCTTGGGGGCAGCTACTGGCCAATGGATTTTACCTGTCAGTCATATTAGTAAAAAAAGGGAGCAACAGATGAATGGAGCGAGTGTGTGAATAGATGCTGCATCTTGATGAAATTGATCACTGCTCTTTTTCTGTCTCAGCTCCTCCAAACACAGACAGCTTCAGATCAACAGGACAAAATGAGACCAGTATCACTCTGCAGTGGAATAAAGTCAACAACAACGTCAGCTTTATTCTCCAGTTTAATGGAACAGAGATAAACATCAGTGCACCAGATGGAGGTGGACCAGTAACTCACACAGTCTCATCTCTCACTGCTGGAACTGAATACACATTCACTCTCTTCTCTGTGTTTGAGAACGTCAGAAGCAGTGGAGTCAACATCACTGCAGTCACTGGTAAGATGTTTCACTTCAGGAATTTCTTATTAACCAAGCATCACGCTGTTGTTTTGTATTAGCAGTGTGCATAAGACAACATACTAGAAAATTAAAGAAACGTTTAAATGCACGTATCACAGATAATTCCAAGGCTATCTTTTGGTTCAGCAACTAGTTTGTCATGATGTACCAACAACAAGCCATTTAGAAGGAGTCTGAAGCAGCCATAACTCTTAGCAGTCATAATCGCAAGTATCAAAAACAAGCAGTTATCAGCAGCAACAGCCTAAATTTAACAAGAAGTTGCTATAGATGGAGTCATTTTTTTACACTATCCAGCCTTGGGGGCAGCTACTGGCCAATGGATTTTACCTGTCAGTCATATTAGTAAAAAAAGGGAGCAACAGATGAATGGAGCGAGTGTGTGAATAGATGCTGCATCTTGATGAAATTGATCACTGCTCTTTTTCTGTCTCAGCTCCTCCAAACACAGACAGCTTCAGATCAACAGGACAAAATGAGACCAGTATCACTCTGCAGTGGAATAAAGTCAACAACAATATCAGCTTTATTCTCCAGTTTAATGGAACAGAGATCAACATCAGTGCACCAGTTGGAGGTGGACCAGTAACTCACACAGTCTCATCTCTCACTGCTGGAACTGAATACACATTCACTCTCTTCTCTGTGTTTGAGAACGTCAGAAGCAGTGGAGTCAACATCACTGCAGTCACTGGTAAGATATTTGACTTAAGGAATGTCTTATTAACCAAGCATCACACTGCTGTTTTGTATTGGCAGTGTGCATAAGACAACATACATAACTCTTACCAGTCGTAATCGTGAGTATCAAAAGCAAGCAGTAATCAGCAGCAACAGCTTAAATTTAACAAGAAGTAGCTAAAGATGGAGTCATTTTTTTACACTATCTCACCTTGGGGGCAGCTACTGGCCAATGGATTTTACCTGTCAGTCATATTAGTAAAAAAAAGGGAGCAACAGATGAATGGAGCGAGTGTGTGAATAGATGCTGCATCTTGATGAAATTGATCACTGCTCTTTTTCTGTCTCAGCTCCTGCAAACACAGACAGCTTCAGATCAACAGGACAAAATGAGACCAGTATCACTCTGCAGTGGAATAAAGTCAACAACAATATCAGCTTTATTCTCCAGTTTAATGGAACAGAGATCAACATCAGTGCACCAGTTGGAGGTGGACCAGTAACTCACACAGTCTCATCTCTCACTGCTGGAACTGAATACACATTCACTCTCTTCTCTGTGTTTGAGAACGTCAGAAGCAGTGGAGTCAACATCACTGCAGTCACTGGTAAGATATTTGACTTAAGGAATGTCTTATTAACCAAGCATCACACTGCTGTTTTGTATTGGCAGTGTGCATAAGACAACATACATAACTCTTACCAGTCGTAATCGTGAGTATCAAAAGCAAGCAGTAATCAGCAGCAACAGCTTAAATTTAACAAGAAGTAGCTAAAGATGGAGTCATTTTTTTTACACTATCTCACCTTGGGGGCAGCTACTGGCCAATGGATTTTACCTGTCAGTCATATTAGTAAAAAAAAGGGAGCAACAGATGAATGGAGCGAGTGTGTGAATAGATGCTGCATCTTGATGAAATTGATCACTGCTCTTTTTCTGTCTCAGCTCCTGCAAACACAGACAGCTTCAGATCAACAGGACAAAATGAGACCAGTATCACTCTGCAGTGGAATAAAGTCAACAACAATATCAGCTTTATTCTCCAGTTTAATGGAACAGAGATAAACATCAGTGCACCAGATGGAGGTGGACCAGTAACTCACACAGTCTCATCTCTCACTGCTGGAACTAAATACACATTCACTCTCTTCTCTGTGTTTGAGAACGTCAGAAGCAGTGGAGTCAACATCACTGCAGTCACTGGTAAGATGTTTGACTTCATTACTGCGAAGTGTAGCATCTTAACATACAGGAACACAAGAATATATTTGATAGGCATCATATTCAGTCGCTGCATGTGCATTTAAATGTAACTTAATTCTATGTTTGCCACCACATTTAAATCTTTTATTCACTAATGTTGAGATGTTAAATTTGGACTTGAGAGTCCTTTGATTTGCATGTTTCATTTAAATTTTGAGTCAACTCTTCTCAAATATTGTGTGATCTGTTTCAGTATTGCACTTGGATTCACAAACAGCTATTACACATTTTGTCACTTAGTCAGCATTTCTTTCTATATGGGGATACAAAATGGATCATTTTAACAGCCAGGGTAACAGGTTGATAAAATTATTCACTCTTCTGTTTTTCTATCTCAGCTCCTGCAAACACAGACAGCTTCAGATCAACAGGACAAAATGAGACCAGTATCACTCTGCAGTGGAATAAAGTCAACAACAATATCAGCTTTATTCTCCAGTTTAATGGAACAGAGATAAACATCAGTGCACCAGATGGAGGTGGACCAGTAACTCACACAGTCTCATCTCTCACTGCTGGAACTGAATACACATTCACTCTCTTCTCTGTCTTTGAGAACGTCAGAAGCAGTGGAGTCAACATCACTGCAGTCACTGGTAAGATATTTGACTTCATTAGTTTCTTGTGAAACAAGTATAACACTGTTGTTTCATATTCTGATAGTACATAAGACAACATGCTAGAAGTTTTAAGATATGTGTAAATGTGTATCATAAAGATGTTTTCCTGGCGGTCTAATCGCGGACTAGTTTCCAATTATGTGGCAACAGCAAGGTCAATGCTAGTTAGCACCAGCCATAACTTTTAGCAGCCATCAATACAAATGACAAAAGCAGTTATCAGCAGGAAAAGCTTGGATTGAAAACCATGGCACTGAAAGATGTATTTTAATCTCACCTTAGGGGCAGCTACTTTACAATAAATGTTACTTACAAGCCATAATAGTCAAGAAACAAGACATGACAGAGGTGTAATGTAAATAGATAGATCTGTTGAATGGAATCAAGATTATTCTGACAACTGTCCTTTCTTTATAAAATTTGTCTCTTCTGTTTTTCTATCTCAGCTCCTGCAAACACAGACAGCTTCAGATCAACAGGACAAAATGTGACCAGTATCACTCTGCAGTGGAATAAAGTCAACAACAATGTCAGCTTTATTCTCCAGTTTAATGGAACAGAGATAAACATCAGTGCACCAGTTGGAGGTGGACCAGTAACTCACACAGTCTCATCTCTCACTGCTGGAACTAAATACACATTCACTCTCTTATATGTGTTTGAGAACGTCAGAAGCAGTGGAGTCAACATCACTGCAGTCACTGGTAAGATATTTGACTTCAGGAATTTCTTATTAACCAAGCATCACGCTGCTGTTTTGTATTAGCAGTGTGCATAAGACAACATACTAGAAAATTAAAGAAATGTTCAAATGCACGTATCACAGATGAGTCCAAGGCTATCTTTTGGTTCAGCAACTAGTTTGTCATGATGTACCAACAACAAGCCATTTAGAAGGAGTCGGAAGCAGCCATAACTCTTAGCAGTCATAATCGCAAGTATCAAAAGCAAGCAGTTATCAGCAGCAACAGCTTAAATTTAACAAGAAGTTGCTATAGATGGAGTCATTTTTTTACACTATCCAGCCTTGGGGGCAGCTACTGGCCAATGGATTTTACCTGTCAGTCATATTAGTAAAAAAAAGGGAGCAACAGATGAATGGAGCGAGTGTGTAAATAGATGCTGTGTCTTGATGAAATTGATCACTACTCTCTTTCTGTCTCAGCTCCTCCAAACACAGACAGCTTCAGATCAACAGGACAAAATGAGACCAGTATCACTCTGCAGTGGAATAAAGTCAACAACAATGTCAGCTTTATTCTCCAGTTTAATGGAACAGAGATCAACATCAGTGCACCAGATGGAGGTGGACCAGTAACTCACACAGTCTCATCTCTCACTGCTGGAACTACATACACATTCACTCTCTTCTCTGTGTTTGAGAACGTCAGAAGCAGTGGAGTCAACATCACTGCAGTCACTGGTAAGATTGGTTATTTCATTTCTATACACTTTGTCTTCATAGTTGGTCATCATCTTCAGTGCACTCGGATTAAACTAGGACATAAGATATATACTGGGTATTAGATTCACAAAATCTGTACTGCATGTTAATTTAATTCAGCAATGTTTTGGCCACCACAGTAAAAACCTTCATAGACCCATAATATTTAATTTATATCAAAACTCCTCTGACAGTGTGTTCTGTCATTTAATGTTAACTACGTGTCTGTTGTCAAATGATATGTAATGGGTGTGAGTATAAGATTGGACAACTAGAAAAGAATGAGACATTGTTAGTAATAAGAATGTTTTTACTTGTTCTGTTTCTTATAGACAGCATTTGGTTGTAGGAATCCGGGGATGCAAAATGGACTATCTATGACAGCCACAGAGAACATTGACATTTTTTACAGAAAGCCTTTGTGTATTAAGTTTTCACTGCTCTTTTTCTGTCTCAGCTCCTGCAAACACAGACAGCTTCAGATCAACAGGACAAAATGAGACCAGTATCACTCTGCAGTGGAATAAAGTCAACAACAATATCAGCTTTATTCTCCAGTTTAATGGAACAGAGATAAACATCAGTGCATCAGATGGAGGTGGACCAGTAACTCAAACAGTCTCATCTCTCACTGCTGGAACTAAATACACATTCACTCTCTTCTCTGTGTTTGAGAACGTCACAAGCAGTGGAGTCAACATCACTGCAGTCACTGGTAAGATGTTTGACTTCATTACTGCAAAGTGTAGCATCTTAACATACAGGAACACAAGAATATATTTGATAGGCATCATATTCAGTCGCTGCATGTGCATTTAAATGTAACTTAATTCTATGTTTGCCACCACATTTAAAACTTTTATTCACTAATGTTGAGATGTTAAATTTGGACTTGAGAGTCCTTTGATTTGCATGTTTCATTTAAATTTTGAGTCAACTCTTCTCAAATATTGTGTGATCTGTTTCAGTATTGCACTTGGATTCACAAACAGCTATTACACATTTTGTCACTTAGTCAGCATTTCTTTCTATATGGGGATACAAAATGGATCATTTTAACAGCCAGGGTAACAGGTTGATAAAATTATTCACTCTTCTGTTTTTCTATCTCAGCTCCTGCAAACACAGACAGCTTCAGATCAACAGGACAAAATGAGACCAGTATCACTCTGCAGTGGAATAAAGTCAACGACAATATCAGCTTTATTCTCCAGTTTAATGGAACAGAGATAAACATCAGTGCACCAGATGGAGGTGGACCAGTAACTCACACAGTCTCATCTCTCACTGCTGGAACTGAATACACATTCACTCTCTTCTCTGTGTTTGAGAACATCAGAAGCAGTGGAGTCAACATCACTGCAGTCACTGGTAAGATATTTGACTTCATTAGTTTCTTGTGAAACAAGTATAACACTGTTGTTTCATATTCTGATAGTACATAAGACAACATGCTAGAAGTTTTAAGATATGTGTAAATGTGTATCATAAAGATGTTTTCCTGGCGGTCTAATCGCGGACTAGTTTCCAATTATGTGGCAACAGCAAGGTCAATGCTAGTTAGCACCAGCCATAACTTTTAGCAGCCATAAATACAAATGACAAAAGCAGTTATCAGCAGGAATAGCTTGGATTGAAAACCATGGCACTGAAAGATGTATTTTAATCTCACCTTAGGGGCAGCTACTTTACAATGAATGTTACTTACAAGCCATAATAGTCAAGAAACAAGACATGACAGAGATGTAATGTAAATAGATAGATCTGTTGAATGGAATCAAGATTATTCTGACAACTGTCCTTTCTTTATAAAATTTGTCTCTTCTGTTTTTCTATCTCAGCTCCTGCAAACACAGACAGCTTCAGATCAACAGGACAAAATGAGACCAGTATCACTCTGCAGTGGAATAAAGTCAACAACAATGTCAGCTTTATTCTCCAGTTTAATGGAACAGAGATAAACATCAGTGCACCAGTTGGAGGTGGACCAGTAACTCACACAGTCTCATCTCTCACTGCTGGAACTGAATACACATTCACTCTCTTCTATGTGTTTGAGAACGTCAGAAGCAGTGGAGTCAACATCACTGCAGTCACTGGTAAGATATTTGACTTCATTAAATAAACATAATGTAATGTTTTTTTACCTTAAAATAACAGCCTCAAAATCATTTTGATGGTACAGTGTCTTGTAATAGGATGAATACTGTCTTTGTCTCAGCCACCCCATTCCAGCCCCCAATTACTTGTTTCTGTACTATAACTTCAGTGAGAGGGTAGGATCACAGTGTTACATACATGTTTACTTCAGTTTGCAAGTTTTCATCAACACATAACATTATTATGGTGTAATTAGTTTTGTTTTTAGTTAGCACCTACATTATGACTGACAAATTGTAACAGACCTGGGATTTATATTTATGACAGTGGTGTTACACTCAGAAACTGTGGGGGGTGCCAAACCGAACAAAATGCAGATTTCTACATAATGTTGCTTTAATGCATTTTGAACCAGGAATAACTGTACTGTTCTTTTAGCCTTGTAAGTATTACATTCTAGATCATTAAATACATATTTTCATGCCTGTTGCATTATACAAATACTTATAAAGCTAACAGATAGTCAAAAGTATTTTTGTAATGTTGGTGTAGCCACAAACCAGTTATTTCCAGATAGCAGCAGACAAATGAGTTAACAGCAGCAATCACAAGTAGCAACAGTGAGCTGTCAGCAGCAGCAATAACCTAAAATATACAACATGTGGATGAAAGCTGGGATGGTGCATTTTCACCTTGAAATGAGGGCAACTGCTGGATGAAAAGAGCTCTAACTAGCAGCATTAGTAGAAGAAGAGGGAACCATTAATGTGTGGGTTAGACATTTAAATAAAAAACTGTGTTAAATGAGTTGTTGTCGAATCTAGTTGGCATTTGGTGATCGGCTAGTCTGTGTGGTAATGATGCATACCCATCTTGTTAAAAATCTGTCACTGCTCTGTTTTTCTATCTCAGCTCCTCCAAACACAGACAGCTTCAGATCAACAGGACAAAATGAGACCAGTATCACTCTGCAGTGGAATAAAGTCAACAACAATATCAGCTTCATTCTCCAGTTTAATGGAACAGAGATCAACATCAGTGCACCAGATGGAGGTGGACCAGTAACTCACACAGTCTCATCTCTCACTGCTGGAACTAAATACACATTCACTCTCTTCTCTGTGTTTGACAACGTCAGAAGCAGTGGAGTCAACATCACTGCAGTCACTGGTAAGATATTTGACTTCATTAGTGTCTTATAAACCAAGAATAACACTGGTGTTTCATATAAGGATAGTACATAAGACAACATGCTAGATGATTGAAGATATGCATAAATGTGTATCATAAAGATTTTTCCATGGCGGTCTAATGGTTCATGGACTAGTTTCCAATTATGTGGCAACAGCAAACAAGTCAATGCTAGTTAGCTGCAGCCATAATTTCTAGCAGCCATAAATACAAATGACAAAAGCAGTTATCAGCAGGGTATCTAGGATTCAAAACCATGGGGGCTGAAAGATGTTTTTTTAATCTCAGTTTAGGGACATCTACTGGACAATGAATCTTACAAGCTGTAATACCAAAGAAACTGTTATGTTGCGGTTCTTCCCTAGACCCAAACACAGAGATCAGAGGCTGAAGTCAGGGTGTAAAGGGATTTATTTTGGCACAAAGAGTTCGTAGAGGGAAAAAGTGGAATGAGTTGGGCAGGCCGGCAGACCGGCAGGCAGGCAGGTAGAGTTGTCCGGGAAAAGCGTGGGAGGAACTCAGGTAGCCAGTGGAGCAGGAAGCCAGAGTGGAGAGGTGCTGGAGGTTCTGTACATGAAGCAAAACAAAGAATATGTTATGTCGAGTTTCTGTCTGGACCCAAATGCAGAGAGAGCGGAGGCAGTAGTTGAGGTGCAACAGAATTATTAGAAATCAGAGGGTTCGCGGAGAGGGATGTAGTGGAGTGAGCCTGGTTGGTCGGCAGGCAGGCAGGCAAGCAGGGTCGTCTGGGAGCTGCTCAGGTGGAACTCTGGAAGCCGGGGCGAAGAGGCGCTGGAGTTTTCTGCCACGAGGTAGAACAAACACAATCATATGAGACGGGGCTCACAGAGAAAAAACACAAGGAGATCCGTGGGACATAGAATATTAGTTCTTGGAGAAATACAAAGCTAACACAATGGTTAGAGGCCCTTGATAATAATCACCGTAACTGGCGGAACAATCTGGCGCCGGAGTGGAGATGAGACCGGGGTTATATACATGGGGAAGATGAGTGGAATGATCTGCAGGTGCGCCTCCCCGCTGCTGCCAACACTGCTGCCATGCCCACAGGTCCAGACACACAGGTAAACAGGAGCAGGTGAGGGAAAAGGGAGGGGGAAGACAGACAGGGGGAGAACATAAAAAAACACAACAACCCCGACTGCCACGGTCAGACCATGACAGAATAACATGAGACGACAGACTCATACAGGGATGAGCACGCTGAGGTAAATGCAAGATAGGAATCTTGAAACTAGAACGAAGCGAGATACAATAGCTTGTGGCACTGATTTAACCACCACACGTGGCGGAACAATCTGGCGCCAGAGTGGAGATCAGACCGGGGTTAAATAGCAGAGGCGGATGAGACACACACAGGGACAGGAGCAGGTGAGGGAGAAGGGAAGAGGGAAGGCAGACAAAAAGTGGCAAAGTGGGAAAAACACAAAAACAACAAAAACCCTGACTGCCACAGTAGGACTGTGACAGAAACTTCAAGAGATGATGGAGGTGGAATGTAAAAAGATAGATTTGTTGAATGAAATTGAGATTATTCTGACAACTGTCCTTTCTTTATAACAATTTGTCTCTTCTGTTTTTCTGTCTCAGCTCCTCCAAACACACGCAGCTTCAGATCAACAGGACAAGATGAGACCAGTATCGCTCTGCAGTGGAATAAAGTCAACAACAATGTCAGCTTTATTCTCCAGTTTAATGGAACAGAGATCAACATCAGTGCACCAGATGGAGGTGGACCAGTAACTCACACAGTCTCATCTCTCACTGCTGCAACTAAATACACATTCACTCTCTTCTCTGTGTTTGAGAACGTCAGAAGCAGTGGAGTCAACATTACTGCAGGCACTGGTAAGATAATTGACTTCATTAATGTTTATTTAATAAGGCATAAAACTGTTTTTCTTAATACTGGTGTATATACTAGATGATGAAATATACATTTGACTGGCCAGTTTATTACAGACTTGGTTTTATGACTAAAACTAGCACTAGTATATGTGCTTAGTTAATGTAGTGATAGCCACTACCTAATGAGTGCAAAATAGCTTTGCCAAAATGTTGTGCTTAAATTGAATAAAATGTTAATGAACGCTGTTTCATTTGTACCTTGAAACTTAGGAAGCTATTGAACAGTTCACAGTTCCACTTTCTAGCGATATTAGTAGATATTTCCTTGTTACATGAGAAAAATATTCCTTTTTCCTTCGTTTCAAAGAATGCTGTTACATTACCTTCACTTTCCTTTTCTTCATTTTTTCTTTCTACGTTCTGTATTTTCAAAAGGTTTATTTTTTAAATAACGTTGTAGAGAAATGTACATATTGGATGTTAAAGAATTACTAAGAAAATATCAGTGATTCATATATTCTTCTTCTTTTCTGTGCCAAAACTTCTCTGACTCTGCATCCTTCAACAAAAGGGCCTTGTAAGTATTTACATTTGTGACATTTATTTTATTGTGTCCAATTAATAAATGTATTATCTGAGCTTGATCGTAATTGAAATCATCATCACAACCATATAAATTTTATTTTGTGTTTCTTGTGTCTGTTATTCATAATGTATGAGGTGCTAAGATCTAGTTTAACTATTGCTAAAACAGAATTTGGGTTGCTTTTTTGCTTATGTTGTAAGCAACATTGTTTAATCCATTTGTGTTTAAGTATTTGTGTATTATTTAATGTAACATTCTGTGTATTTATATCAACAGACCATGTTGTTGCATTAAAGATCAGATTGAAGTCATCTACTCAGCTGTCGGACTCAGACATACAGAGTTTGTTGGAGGAGGTGAGATAATCGGCTATTTCAAATTCATTTTTTAATAATCTACAAGTTGTTTTGTTCAACATTAACATTTTTATCTCTGTTGTGTTTGTGCATGCATGGCTTTTTTTTTTATTCCAGCTCTTTAGACAAAATGGATTGTCGCCACAGTCGTTTTCCCTCACAGTTAGGTCTGTTGAGACATGAGACCAGTGAAGGAAGGACGAGAAGAAATGAGGAGTATGGATCTGCAATGCAAAGACATTGTTTTCAAGTTATTTAAACTTTTCGTGTTTTGAATTTCTTTCACTCAAGCCAAAGGACAAAAACTGATGAAGGACAGCAGGTTTATCAGATACAGTTTGACCTTTTTGGGCTGCTATTTAAACTGTCACACAGCGAAAGCAAAATTTCTCTCCTTTTAAAATATTTTTCAAGCTCTTTATGGAGCTTTTTCACAACTTTTTGAAATTGTCCAGCTGTGAGTAATGCTTCCATTTCCTTTGTGAATTGCACTGTGTGAAAATAGTGTCCATTGACTACAAAGGTTTCTGCATTGACTTTGAGTAAGCATACTGTTTGGTTTGAGTTTTCTTCATTACTTTTGTGAACATACTCAAAACCTGCATCAATTGAGTAGTATAGATTTTGAAATGTCATGACAGTGGCCGTCAAGTAGAGGCGACTTGATCCAGGGTTTTTATTTTGCATCAATTTGATATTTTGTTAAATATTAATATCAATATATGTGGTGGTTTTCTTAATGTACCTCTAACGGCAGCAGGGATCCTTTACAAAACAAATAAACTGTACTTACCTTATCTTTTTTCTAGCAGTCCGATCTTTTTTGTTTGTCAGTGTATTAAATGTACTAAGTACGTTTCTGTCTTTTTGAAGTAAAGAGCCTTTCACTGGTTAAAAGTTATGAATGTAATTCAGCCTTATATACAGTAAATACTCTTGTTGTTTGTTCTGCCCAATAGAAGACAATACTATTATGTAATACAAAACAAAGACCTACTACACAATACAAAATCCCATAAGGCACCTGATCTAGACATTGCTCCTCCCACCCTGGAACAGCGTGGTAGTGGAAAAGCTCTGGAGGACAACACGTCCCACAGGGAGTGGTAACAGCCTTACAGGGAGGACTTTGGCTTCACAACCACAGTGCCAGTGTTTTTCTTTGCTACCTCAGAGGTCACGTTTCACATTCAGCTACAAGGTAAGACCAAAACAAAATAACAGATGGATATATGTCTTCCTTTTGATTAAACACATACAATATTTCAGTGTTTTAGTGTCTCTGCTTTTTCTTGTGCCAGGCAGGTAAAATGGAATATATGAGGGAATAATATTTTAAGCCATTAGTCTTCGTTCCCAATGGGGTTTGCACTAAGTTATAGGAGCTTGATAGATCAAAATACTTGCAGGATGTAGGAGCACCCATGTTAGTCTTTTGGTCTAAATGGGTGTATTCATGTTTCAAGCTCAGCTTACACTGTGTGTGGGGGAGAGTTATGTGACCATGCAGCTGGACTTTGGCCAGTCAGTCGGCAACTTTGAATTGTTTAAAGCTAATGATAAGGAAGTTCAGATGTTTCTAGCTATAATAAAACTTTATTGTGCCTACATTAAAGACAACGAATACCAAGCTTTAAAAAAAATATGTGGCCAATAATACTAACTGTATGTTTTGTACATTTCCTTATATTAGAGTTGGTTTTCAATGTTACCAAAATATATTTCCTCTGTGACTCAGAATGTAAATGATTAATTTCTCATTCATAATCGATTAACACGGATCTTTTGTCTTTACTTTAGAGGTCATGGCCTCTCCCAGTGTTCTCCTGTCAGAGGTGCAGTTTCAGTGTTGCATCTGTCAGGATGTTTTCTCTGAACCCGTGTCCATCCCCTGCGGTCACAGCTTCTGCTTCACCTGCATCACATCACACTGGAACGACCAGTGTGCCATCAGCTGTCCAAAATGTCAGACTGTCTTTAAGGGCCGCCCAGAGCTTTGTGAAAACTCCTTTGCCAAGGAGATGTCAGAGCAGATCCGAGCGAGAAGGCAGAATGGCGTCATGCCAATGAAAGGAAGATTAATATTTTGTGACGTGTGCGTGGGGAAAAAAACGAAGGCCCTAAAGTCCTGCCTCATGTGTCTGACTTCATATTGTGAGAGTCACCTGGAGCCACACCTGAGAGTTGCCACCCTGAAGATTCACAAGCTGATTGAACCAGTGGCAATGCTGGAGAGTCGGAATTGTAGAAGGCACCAACGGCTCCTGGAGCTGTTCTGCAGGAGCGACCAGAGGTGTGTGTGTGTGCTGTGCACTGAGACCGACCACCGCGGTCACGACACCGTCCCGGTGGAGCGAGAGAGTAAGGGGAAGAAGGTGAGCACCCGGACTCCTCATCATCATTGTGCCATCATTCCATCAAATACTTTGGCAGGTTTTGAATTTTGGATTCTGATTCCAGCTTTGGTTTTTTTCCTGTTGTCATTACCAGACTCAGATGAAACGGATCGAGGCTGATGTTCAGCAGATGATCCAGGACAGACTGCTGAAAGTGGAGGAGATCAAACTCTCTGTGGAGCTCAGCAAAGTGAGTTGACATTAAGATGATAGAATTACTGAATCGGATGTTTCCGAAAGGGGTGCATACGACTTTGCACAAAAGAAAACGTAGATAATAAAAAGAATAAAGATGAATCAGAGTTTATATAGCAGAAGAGAATTAGTACTACAAGATTCGTAGTCTAAAAACATTTAAAAATATATATTGATTTATCATTATATATGAATATATACATTATACACACAAACACTTTTCTGCTCGCAGTGCATGTGCACAATAGGTTTTTACATTACACTAACCTACATAAAAAAATAAAAGTAAATAAAATAGACCAACTAGATCATTATTGCCTGTCGCAAAATCAGGCTTGTATTTTTGAGCTTTAAACATTCTTTTCTTTTTCTTTATCCAATGTCTTCAGGAAAACTCAAAGAGGGACATAATGGAAAGCATGGAGGTCTTCTCCACTCTGCTTCATTCCATGGAGAGAAGTCAGGCTGAGCTGGTGGAGATGATTCAGAGAAAGCAGGCAGCAGCAGAGCAGAGGGCGCAGAGGCTCATCACAGAGCTGGAGCTGGAAATCACTGAGCTAGAGAGGAAGAGAAAAGAGATGGAGCAGCTCTCTCACACCGAGGACCACCTCCACCTCCTGCAGGTCAGGAGTCGTCTCACAGAAGAAAATTGATATTTGATGTCATATAGGTGCTAAAAAGTAGGAATTCACAAACTAAAGTTTTCGAGGCTTTGATCATAATTCCCCCAGCTTGTCTTCTCTGTTTAAAAGCCACTTCTCTCTCCTTTTACGTCTTTGTGTCAGAGGTTTCCTGTTCTGAGTTCTCCTCCATCTCTCAAAGCCTGCACTGATATCATCGTCCATTCAGACACGTGTCTGGGAACTGTAAGGACAGCAATGGCCAACATCGAACATCAGCTTCAATCAGCTTTGAAGAAGCTTTCCTTTAAAGGTCAACTTCTAAAAGGATATATTCAGATTTGACATCGTTGAATACATGAACGTTGTTTGTTTTGTTTTTGATCATAAGTTCTTATTAACTTACAGAGCATGAGAGGCTGCAGCAGTATGCAGGTACAGTTGGACTTAGACAATGTCAATAATATAGTCTCTTTCTGTGTCATCTGTTGTCCTGTTTCTCCACAAAATCCAGCCATAACGTATCTTAATAGTCTTCATACAGTGTCAATTTGAAAATGAGAAAATCACTGTAAAAAAGACTAAAAATCTAACATTTTAATCACAGTACATCTAAACTGTTGATGATTTTCACTATTGATTGATGTATTGATGAATTTTGTTTTAAATGAATTGTTTACTTAAAATACCCATCCTGGTAAATGACTAAATCAGTTAATCGATCACCAAAATCCTGACGATTCGTTTTCTGAAAATCAACCAGTTTATTAAACAATTAATTGTTTCCACTCTAATTGGGTTCATTGATTTGTCAGGCATTAAGAGAGGTCTGATGATACTTTTTTTTTGAGTTGTGAGACAACCAGCAAAACACCTTATCATACTTAGAAATACTGCTTACTGTCCTGCAAACACATAATACCTGCTTTTGTAATAGTGAGAGAAACTGTGATTTAGTATTTAGTATTTGCGACAGTATTTTTAAGGAGGCATCAGCTTATGGATACCACAAATAAAAAAAGAATAGTTTAATCTTAGAAGAAAGAAGATAATAAAGTTGAACTTATGTGTAAACCTCGTCTTTCTACCAGCTGATGTTCATCTGGACCCCAGGACCGCCAACCCTTGGCTGATTCTATCAGAGGATGGGAGACAGGTCTGGGATGGAGACACGGAACAGAACCTTGTGGACTTACCAGAACGTTTTGACAAAGCACCATGTGTCCTCGCCACCAGGGTAAATAAAGATGCTGTATGTGTTCGACCATGTAGGGATGTCATGTCTTTCTGTTTCACTGTCTCCCTGACCTGAGCCTCTCTTGCTATGCAGGGTTTCACCAGTGGGAGGCACTACTGGGAGGTACATGTGGGAGACAAAACAGCATGGGACTTGGGTGTGGCTCAACAGTCAGTCAACAGGAAGGGTGTGGTCACACTGAGTCCAGAGGACGGCTATTGGGCCATTTGTTTGAGGAAGGGCAGTGAGTACCGGGCATGTGCAGGACAGGCGGAGTTGCTGTGTCTCTCTGAGAGGCCGCAGGTTCTCGGGGTGTTTGTGGATTACGAGGAGGGGGCAGTGTCCTTCTATGACGCTGAGGCCAAGTCACACATCTATTCCTTCACACGCTTCCAATTCACTGAGGCCATGTTTCCCTTTTTTAACCCAGATATGAGTGACAGTGACAGCAACAAATCACCACTTATCATCCGTCCTGTCTGTGGAGTTGATGGAGACGGGGATTTAGATGACATTACAATATGATGAGAAATGTTTGTTCAGTGTTTTTTATGTCATGGTGTTTTTATTTTAAACAGCATAAAACTGTTCTCTGTGCTGACTGCTTTAATTACACAGCAATGTGCCGTTTCTAATGAGTCCTGAAGATCAAATATATTACAATCATATTTTATTGTAAGCAATTGTGTTTATTTTGCCAGCAAGTGATCTACGATTATAAATGGTCTTTATTTCAAATCACAAATGGGTGATTTTGGAGTGAAACTTCACATACTGTACAATAAATAATTAGTCACCTCAAACACTGTCTGAGATCTTCTGTATGTTTGATGATTCATTCACAATAACAACTACTTTCACACTATTTATGACTTGTCCCCTTTCCTCAATAAACTGTTGTATATGCTCACCTCTCCTCCTCCCTCTCTGTTTTCTTCCCTTTGCTCGTGCACTTAAAGTAACACCTTGAGCACAGATCTTAGACCTGCCTCACTCCAATAATAACTATCCTCAGCCATTACAGGCTTACAACAAAACTGACTTCAGACCACGTCTTAGATTGTTCAACCTCATGAATGCTAATCAGATTAGCCCAGAGATGGGATTAGCTTCCAGGCAGATGGAGCCCAGAGAGAGACTTCAGGATTGAGTCATGAGAGGAGGCATCATACACACACACACTCACAGGTTAGTCACTGATCTAAACACATGAATACAAACAGTCATTTCAAGTCATCATTCAACACATCAACACGTTTACCCAACTCCTGAAAAAATGTCATTATGGGAAACATCTGTAAAGAGAGAACTAAAGGAGGCTGGGGAAAAGGGAAGGAGGAGGGGATGAAGACAGATTAACACTGATATCATCCAAGCACAGGGCGGAGAAAAACACATGCAGAGAGCCAACAACACCAGACTAAAGCCAGAACACTACACATTGCTGTACCAGGGGTGAAACATCTCTGCACGTCCAACAGACAAGGGTGAGTCAAATATTTTGTTAATGCTGTTGTCAATGTTGATGTTTATTACTATACAAGGGAAAATGCAAACCACAGTCCTTACAGTATGACTGGTGTTTATCACTAATTGTGCAGCAATGTAGACTTTAAAACAGCAAAAACAAATTGTATATGAGTTGTCACATTTTGACATTCTTCATTAAACTGTATAGGGAAGCTAAAACTGTTGGGGATGACAGCTTCTCCAGGCTTGAGAAGATTACACTGCGCACAGAGTATTTACTTGTTTATTATTATTATTATTATTATTATTATTATAGTAATAAAGTATTCACCAACAAAATTGCAAATACTTGCAAGGGAATGGTTTTTGAGACTATAATTACATATATGTAAATAAATATATGATAAGTCATGGTCACAAGCCTGAATTATACTTTTTTCTCTATTTTTCTGCAGTCCTATTATAAGTCCATATCACAATTTTTCGTCCATATTCCTGTTTGTAACTTCCCCTGCATGGAGACCAGCGAACTTGCAGTGGATGTCAGTATGACAAGTTTGCTGTTGTGACATTTCAAAGACTGGAGCTTTGTGATTGGTTGAGTCTGAGAGGCATGATGTCGCCGGTGGTGGATGAGACAGCTGGGGATCTCCCAGTCAGAGATGTGGGGCTGATGAGAGGGGGACTGATGCCAACTGTCCCAGGTTTGTGTGTACATATAACGATTCTAATGACACCTCAGATCATGACATGAGAAGTCCTGACAAAATAGCAGTTCTGCAATAGCAGTGCATTTGTTTACATGTCTGTGTCTGTAAAGACATATCTAAACTCTTGACTTAATCTGTGTCACCTCCTCAGATACTCTACGGGATGTGAAGTCATGGAAGAAACATCATGTCATGAAGACAAAAAGTAAAATCACTTTAAACTCATCCTTTCAGATTTCAACTAAAATCTTAAAACTTCAAATAAAAGGCATTAAAAAGTGCTGTTTCTTCAACTCTGTCTGTCTGTCTCTCTGTTCAGCAGATCCTCAGCGCCTGTTTCGGTTTCCCAGAGAGCACCTGGAGGACCTGTGTCTCAGACTGCAAGAGGAAAACAGTGTGTTGAGACAACACACACGTACACAGGAGCACAGGCTACGCAGGTAACACACATCAACACATAAACATGATACAGTCATGTTTATGTGTTGAACAAAGCACAAACATTCGGCCAAATTGGGGTCATCAATATGGTTTTACTGTGAATAGCTGGGGAATTCATCTCTGTTGCATCCCTTAAAAGATTTAAGTCCCCTAATATTGCCTCTTTGCCCAGGATGTCCACCAGACTGATGCGTCTCCGTCAGGCCCGTCCTGGGTCCAGCGGTGTGAAGGACAGGGACATGGAGGATACCATACAGGAGCTGGAAGCCCGTGTGGCCATGCTGGAGAGTCAGAAAGGGGCACTACAAAACAAACTCAGCCTGGCCAAGCAGCACATTATGGACCTCGGGGGGCGGACGCCATACAAGTTCAGTAAAGGTGTGTGTGAAAAATATAGCACATGAATGGAGACCAGGGTGACTACTGCTTCCTCTTCCATCCTTGAACTTCCTCCCTCTCTTCTTCTTCTTCTTGTCAGGTAAAAGTATGGAAGTGGAGGGTGGAGTCAGGAGGGCAGCCCAGACTGCCCCACCACGCTACGGCTCTACGTTTGAAGACACCAGGGCAGAGATGGAGAGATTGTAAGTGTCTGATGTCACATTTAGGAGAACAGAACATAAAAGAGCTAAAGAAGTACAGATTAATGGAATTGCTCTGTGGAGTGCAGAGCCAAAACCTCAGACTGTTTTTTATTTGAGTACACTCCACTCAGATCTATTTCTGCCGCTTTCTACAAATTATGGCAATAATTATGCTGTAAAGTTTTTGCAGGACATTAAGAATTCGCAAACAACCCTTCCTGATCATAAGTTGTCTTTCAATTTTCGAAATAAAGCACATCAGAAAACTGCAAGGCAAATGGCTTTACCAGTCCTGCATAATTCTGTTTGGCATCCTAACACCGGATTCTTTCTTTCTCCTCTATCCCACCCTTTTCCCCTTCATCACCTCTGACCTCCCTCTACCTCTCCCAGCAGGTCCAGTGTGACGGAGCAGGTGAGGGTTACAGAGCTGGAGCTGACAGCCCAGGCGCTCAGAGACACGCTGAGAGACAAAGAGAAAGAGATCGAGGGAACAGTGAGAGAGATCAGGAAGCAACACGCTGACCGACTCAGGTGGCTACAGCAGAAATACAACCACTAATATAACTAATACTTTTACTATGGCTACTACTGCAGATGCATTTTTTTGTGGACTGTGTTCTTTAATCAGTTAATTAGTTTTATTTGAATATATTTTAGTTTACTGCGGCATTGCTGCTGATTTACACAATAACTAGACAGACATTGTAGTGCTCTTAACAACACTAGCCATTGTTACTTCAGCTACTGCTACAACCGCTGCATGTCTTTAAAAATAATACATTTTGTTTATCTTTCTGTCAGGATAAATATCAGAGAGAACGTTGATCTGATCCGTCTGCAGAAGCAGCTTTCAGAAAAGAGCACCGCCCTGAGAGTCACTCAAGAGAAATTCAACAACCTGCAAGAGGTTACATGACCTTATCAGTCTATAAATCATTAATTTCCTCTTTTATTGTTTTGTAATATTTGATAACATCAGCTTAACCATTAAGATTCAGAACTTTAGCTGTTTACACTTACAGTATATGTTTTCACTTATTGGTCCTCAGAAGATAAATATCTTTTTTGTCCTTCCTTCCTTCCAGGCATATGAAAATCAGCTGGAAGAGGTACATGTCCTGTTACACATAAAGCTTAATGATCCTTCAAACAAATCAAGTCGAATTGTTTACTCATAGTTTATTGTTCACCCCAGAGTCAGAGGTCGCTGAAGGAAAGCCAGGGAGCTCTGCTGCAGAAAGTGGAGGAGCTGACGAAGCAGCTGAAGCAGGAGAGACAGAGAGCCCTGACACTGGAGGGACAACTTAACACCTCTACGCTGTCTCTACAGACCCTGGACAAGGTACTTTATCTTTATCTGCATTTATAAGTCCAGACTAAGACAAGATCATGTTACGTTTCTTGAAATATTTCATTCTTTCTCTTTCAGCTGCAGGAGAGGATATCAGACCTGGAGGGAGAGAGGAATCTAATTAAAGAAAACTATGACACTCTACTGGAGAGGTAAGAGTTAAAGTCTGCTAGGTCCTGCAAAACAAGTGATCTCTAAGATGTCATGGAGACATTAACCAGGAGGTTTGAAGGATGAGACCTTTTCTTTTCTGGAAATTGAGATGAACGGGAGATGGACATTGACTTCTGAAAGTCATTGTATTTACATGTTTTCCCTAGAACTTTATCTGTGCAAAGCAACCATGATGCCCCTGTGGAAAAACACAGAGAAGTGGACCAGAGGAGAGAGAGACATGGTGAAAACATCAGCAGGACAGACATCCAGAGACTGGAGGAGAGGCTTCAATCAGAGAGGGAGGAGAGAGGCAGGCTGGAGCTGGAGAAGGAGAAACTGAGACGAGAAAGGGAGATATTTGAGGAGCAGAGGGAACGAGAAAGAGGTAGGAGTCTCTGCTGCAGTTTGCTGTTAGTTAATAAAGATACATTTCAATTTATCTGGTGTTTCTACTGAACACCTGAAGCCTCAACAAAGTAAACTGATTCTCTATTATCAAAATAAAACAGTATATCAATTTACAATCCCATTTATTCATTTATGTGTCCTGTGTTGTTTCATTTAGAGTTTTCTGGGATGACGAGAGAAAAACAAGAGCATCTTGAACGGGAGGTTCTCCAGTACAAAGAGCAGGTTTCTGCTCTGCAGGACAGACTGGACTCTGTCAGCAAGGTCAGAGATGAAGAACTGAACAATTCTATACGTCTGAACAGCTGTTTGAAACATCATCCACTTATAAGTTGTTTTTAATCTCTCTCTTCTCTCCTCCAGGAGTTTGACATGAGTGTAGAGGATCTTAGTGAAACTCTTCTGCAGATCAAGGTTTGCACACTTCTTTACCTCTGGACTGCTTTTAAAGACAAATGAATCCTTTTTAAACCTTGTCGCATGTTTTGCCACCAATTACAGGCGTTTAGGATGCAGCAGGAGAGCAGGGCGGGACTGCTTTTCCTCCAGGATGATGTGAAGGTGGAGGATTCACCACGTGAGCTGGTAAACATCCAAGCGTCGCATGCTGAGACTGTGCTGGAGTTACAGAAAACCAGAAACCTTCTACTGCTGGAGCACCGCATCAGTACAGACCTGCAGGTACACACACATACACACTGAACACATCTCGTATAATATCTCAGCTTTTTAAAAAAAGTTTATTTTCCCCATTTTATCTTAACTTGTCTTAAATCAAACTTTCCTTCCCAAGGGAGAGTTGACCACCCTCAACCAGAAGATGGAGAGAGAGAGGGAAGAGGTCAAGAGGAGGATGGCAGAAAAGGACAAACTTTTATCAAAAAGAGCTCTTCAGATCAACACTTTACAAGGTATGGTGTTAAAAACTACACTCATATGTACTGGAAAGAAAACCCAGTTCCTAATCAGTCACTTCTGTGCTGCCTGTCACTGATTGACTGACATACAGAAAGGGATGGGTAACATTTTTTTTAACAGTTTTTTAAGAAAAAAGTTCAAACTTCAGGATCTCAAAACTCTTAATGTTTTGTCTTTGTACTCTAAAGCTCAGTTGAAAGAGTTAGCATACAGCCCAAGGAACTACAAGCGGACCATACCAATACAGTACACATGGCCTTCTGTAGACCACGAGGTGGTAGAGCCCACTGAAGATGACTTGACATTTTCTCAGCTTAGGGCTGGGGAGTCACTGCTGGAGATCCACCTCAAGGTCTGAAAACACTCAAACCTTGTAGCAGAATTTGGTGTTTTTTTTAATTCAAAATCATTTGGAGCAAGTTTCTCATGAGACTTTTTGTTTTTTATGCACCTCCAGGCTGCCACCTTCACCCCAGCAGGGCTGCGCACCATGAGAAGCATCCGTCCAGGGGCGAACAGAGGTGAGGACATTGTGACCTTCTGCACCTACAGCCTCTTGGACTTTGAGGTGCACTCCACTCCTCTGGCCTCAGGTGGCCAACCCAACTACAGTTTCACGTCCCGCTATGCACTAACGTCCCGAGATCTGGGTAGGCTGGGAGGTCAGGGGTCAAGGATCAGAGTGGAGCTCCACCAGGCAGTAGGAGGGGTGAAGTTTGTGACACACGGAAGCGGGCAGATGTCCCTCATGGGTGCCATGGAAAGGAGAGGGGAGCGCATGGGTGGACATGTTAATATCACAGGTGAGTGATGTTGGATAAAGAAACTGGATTTGATGCTTCTTTTCCTGCACAGAGTCTACATTATGTTTTGCGATGTTCTTATTTATTACATAATGCATTGATTGTCTCTCTCCAAGGCTCCGAGGGTGAAATTGTTGGTGTTTTGGATTTCTGGGTGCGCCTGTATCATCCTGCAGAGCCTGTAGACACTTTGGTTGAGAGAGGACCTGACAGGAGAACGGACACACACAGGAGTCCTGTGCAGGTCTCTCTTGGCTGGCAAGATACTGGACATGAGGTAAAAAAAAGTGATCACATTTTAAATTTGTATGTCCACAGTGTAAAAACACAAAACTCAGTCTGTCAGCTTATACAATACAGTATGTATGATGAATGTGTTTATTGAGGGAACATTCAGTTCCTAAAGAAGGCTGACTTGTTGCCTGTGCGCTTCTCTTGAATTTAGTAATATGTCCAATAACAAAAGGCTGTGTTTCCTCACAGGAGTTACATGACTATGGTGGGGGAATCCCCAATGAGTTGGTGGTTATGTTGGAACGTTGTGTGGGCCTAAACGCTCGCTGGCCTGGAATGCTTCCTGACGCCTACCTGACATACAGGCTCTACGACCTGCCGCCTCACGTCTCTCCAACAGCCCAGTGCACTGCTGACCCAGTGTTCAATGACACCACCAGCTACCCACTAGCAGTGACAGCTGATGTGTTGCACTACCTGAGGTATGATAATCTGGGGGCCTTTGTCTTGATTTGGGTTTTTAGCAGATAAATTGCTTTTTAACTCTTAATTATTTGGCCAGAATAATAAGTAACCTAAAGATCTTCGCAATTCACAATCTCAAAATGTTGACAACATTCAATTCCACTCTTGCCCAGGTCCAGCAGCTTGTGGGTGTATGTGTTTGATGACAGCGATGACCAGATACCACCAGCTTATCTTGCCAAGACCCCCATCCCACTGCGAGCGCTGGCTACAGGCAGGGAGATCAGAGGTGAGGGGGAGGAAAAAGTTAAACAGTCACATGATATCATCTATATCCCTCATTGGAGGAAGCATTCATTTAGATGGAGTTGGAAGAAAACATGTTATTTTCATAGAGTTACATCACATGTCCCACAAGAGCATGTTCTCTGTATACTTGCTTAAATTGCTTGCAACATTCCATGTATTAAAAGTTTCATGTCGATTTGTGCTAGCCCTCAATCATTCTCTTACAACAGTCGACACAAACTATTGCAGTTTAATCTTATACACAGAACTTATTACACACCTGAACGCCTCCATAAAATAAGCAGGACCTATTCAGAACAATGCCCTAGGTGCAAAGTTAAAAACAGGATCTCTTATGCACATGTTTTGGACATGTAAGTGTCTGAAGCACTACTGGATATCTGTTCTGAACATCATTAAAAAAGTTGTGGGGATTGAGATCCCAACAAACCCGAGGCTGACACTGCTGGGGGACTACTCAGTCTTACCTAACAACCAGAGGGGTAACACACGCTTTGTTAGATTGGCCCTAATTGCTGCTAACAAGTGTATAGCCATTCATTGGAAAAGTGAGCCCCCTGGGGTATCCTTTTGGCTCAAGGAGCTGTCTTCATACTTACCTTCAGAAAAGATCATGTTTAACCTTAAGAAGAGGCCGTTTCTTTTTGACAAATGCTGGGGAAACTTTGTAGCCTTTTTACAAGATAGACCTTCTCTTAATGATGATATCCATACTTGAAGCTACACAATAGGGCCCTTCTGAGACCTTACCTGGCCAGGTGCACTGCAATCTTACTCAAGTACTATGACCTGTGTACATAGCATGTATATCTCTTAATTAAGAGTTTTGTTTTTTGTTTGCTTTTTTTTTCATCTGCTTTTATTTTTAGTTTTATTTTCATTTGTTTTTAGTTTTTATTTCTTTGAGAGAGTGTATCTTTCTTCCTAATGTAACTGATACAATTGTGTACTTATCTTTTGATATCTCGCTGGTATCCTTGTTACTGTCACCATTACTGCTATTGTGTTATGTGTGGGGTGGGGTGGGGGGGATCATGTTTGACTCTGTACTTAATGTCCTCTATCGCTGTATGGGAGAAAAAGGAAAATTCAATAAATATATTGTTTAAAAAAAAAAAAAGTTTCAGGCTGACGGGCAAAATGATCCCTCTGAGTTTTAGAATTAGAACGGCTGGACCCAAACTACCCAGTCAGCACTTTTTCTCTCTGTCCGGCCAGGTGACTATGTTCTGAGGGATCCAGCTGGTGGACCTAGGGGCATGGTCAGGGTCATGTTAAAATGGAAGTACCCCTTCCAACCATCGGTAGACACCGTGCTGGGAAGACAGGACAGAGCAATGGAAAGCACCGAGAGGGAGGAGAGGAGGAGAGAGGAGGCTGAAGTATTACAGAGACCCACAGCAAAGCCCAGAGTGAAGGTGATTTTATTTATTCAAGTCTGTCAATAGGTTTGGGAATTACCAGTCATACTTTGAGGAGCTGTACATGTATTTTATGTGCAATTGTTTGCAAATGACTGTAAGAACAGATGAAAAGCAATGGCAACCTTCTCTAAAAAAGAAATTGCTAACATCATGTCATCGGACATTAAAGAAGTCACTTCCGGTTCTGTACCTTAATACCTGTTCTTTGACCTCTACCACAGACACAACTGCTTGAGTCAAGAGAAACCAAAACAGTGCAGAAAGAGACTCAAGCTTGGGTAAGGTTTGAAGCACCTACAAAAGTAGCAAATTCACAGCTCAACTGTGTGTTTTCATGATAATTCAAATATAAAAACTCTTGCGATTACTGATATATTTGTCTGTTTCCAGCCTCAACCGCCACCTGTCAAACAGAAAAGCCTACAGAACCTACGACCTGAGCGACCCACCTCTGTGGCCACTCGCCAGTCCTCAGACAGGAAGAGATCCCCCAAGAGGTCACCTGACCTGTACCAGCACACACCCCATCTGACGCCTGAGCCAAGACTGACCACACCCTCTCATTTGCCAACGAGGAAGTAAGTTGTAGATCTGTTTAAAATGATCACTTCCACTAAAAATATTTTCAAGATAGATTTAGATAAAATAATTTATATATATATATATATATATATAAAAATGTATATAAAATGTACATTATCTTATTTAAGATCTTCAGAGAGAACGACTTCCAGACAATCATCCGCCACGCTGTCAAGGAAAAGCTCTGCCAGTGATGCCAGGATTCAGGTAGGAGCTCTCACAAACAACAGTGATTAGAATTGGTAGACATCAATTGAAAACATGCTAGTGAATAAGCTCATATCTTATTTCTTCTTCTCAGGACATTCCCTCTGTGGATCAGGTGTCAATGGATGAGGAGGAGGAGGAAGAGGAGAAGAGTGAGAGTGGTAACTATTCATGTACACACAATAGGTCTAAACACCAGCTCTAAGTAATTTGAAGCCTCACTCTGCCATTGTTTAAATAAACCAAAAAATATCATGTGATAGCCTACTTCAGTGGTTCTTAAAGTGGGGTCTGCGGACCCCCAAGGGTCCTTGAAGGGGTTCCAGGGGTGCCCATATAAAAGGTTAATAATTTATTTTCACTGTTCCAACACAATTACATAATGTATGACTATTTTGGTCATGGGTAAAACATCTAACAGCAAAAATCTTATCAAAGACAGGTCTTTGGTCTAATCGTTGTGAGTTTAGGGGTCCTTGATGTGAAAACGTTTCTGGCAATATGAAAATCAAAATCTTCAAAATATGGACATTTATCCTACAAAATATTCCAGCAATACATACTGACAAAGCATCTATCAGTGAAATAAATCCAGTTCTTCTCATTATTTTTTTGACGATACAGTTGCTGCAGCAGACAGCGAAGCCCCGGAGTCTTCAGAGTCAAGCTCCTCACAAAGCGACATTATCATCATTCCTCCAAAACGAAAAATGAGAAAGGTATGAACAAAGTCACTGAGTGAATGAGAGAAAACATGAATGAAGGAGGGGAAAAAAGGGAAAACTTTAGCATCACATTGTGCTATTATTGCCATTTGTGCAAGTTTGAGCTTTTATTTTAAATGGTCGTGATGTAAATAGATAAATATGCCAGTCAGATGTCAGTAAAGGTTTATGAACTAAACACAATTTCAATGTGTTTCAGGGAAACAAGCTGAGAGTGGAGATTCTGTCCCTGACGTTTGAACCGTCCTCTGACGTGGCATTGGACAAGTCAGTGCAGTGTGTTTATGTGGAATATCGGCTGCTGGGCGTCCCGATGGAGACGACAGAAACACCCATGTCCCTCCGCAAACCTATAGAGGGGGAGGAGATTCACTACAACTTCACACGAGGTAAGATTGGATGAGATCAGAAAGTTTTAATTTCAAAGCTTCTTTATGAACCCTAAATTGTTCTGTTTGTCTCCTCAGTGATTTATGTCGATGGTTCCCACTCAGCTCCACTCAGACAGTATCTTTACACCATGTTGGAGGGTAATGACCCCAACCAGGGCAGGTACTGTCATCAGTGTCATTTCACATGTTAAAGTATGATTAAATACATCCATTTATGTCTCTGTGCTTTATTGATGATGAAACCATAAAATGTAAGCATGTGTGTCTGTGTGTCATGGCTACAGGTTGAAGTTCACAGTCGTCAGCGAGCCGATGGACGATGAGGAGGAGTGCGTGGACGTTGGACATGCTTTTCTGGATCTACAGGAACTGCTCCTCACAGGAAATGATGTCATCGAACAACAAATTGACAGTAAGTGTTGTATTTGTGAGATCTAGGTAACGATTTTGTACAAAATAATGCACATTTCTTATTGCTCTCCTTCAGTTTTTCAGGCAATTCAGGACACATTTCTGAACCCTTTCTGGGATAACATGTCTGTCTCTGTTTCCTCCAGTCGTGAGTGTGGATGAAGACAAGGAGGTGATTGGACACCTGAAAGTGTCTCTGGAAGCAGCGAAAGCTCTGACTGGGATTTACCAGGAATTTCACCAGAAAAGTGAGACCAAGACAGAAGATGAGACAAGTGAAGAAGAAGAGGAGGAGAAAGAAGAGGAGCTAGAAGAAGAGAAGAAAAAAGATCGAATACAAATGATTGATTATGATGATGATGACAGTGACTTCTACTGAAAGCAATTAGTATGAGATGAACAGAGAGATTGTATTCTCCCTCACCATTTCACCATTCCCAAAAGCAATCAAATAAAGAATCATTTTTGAAAGGCATTTGTGGCTTTGAAGTGTATTTTTGGATAATAATTTTGGTTTCCAGGTTTATCATGTTCATCTTTATTACTTATTTAAACATTTTTACTGGGTGTCATCTATATCTCTGCTCCATGTAATAACAAAAAGTTTAATTTAAAATGCTTCATATTAATTTGCAATTCCATCATTTAAAATACACAATACGAAATATTAAGCAAATTCAGTTGTAATGTTTTTTATGCTTTTTTGGTTTAGAGCTTTTTATGACACAATTTTGAGGTAAATGTAAATATTATATAATATAATTTAACATTTTAAAATGCACGAATTTATTTATCGCTACTTTTATTTTGTGGCCTAAATTACTCTCGCGAGACTGAGACTGATTCAAAATGCGCACAATTTTTTCCGACAGTCACTGAAAGCGTCATCAAATTGAAGACACCTGTTTATCTCAATAACGGCTGAGTGAGTAATATGTTTAAAGTGTTGAAGCTACAAAATGACACAATTTCCATAACTTTTAGCTTGTTCGAGTTGTCTAATAACTTTAAAAGTGCGGGTTTGGTTCCTGAAACTGAAGCGTCCAAATTTCGATGATATCCAACAAAGTTGACCAACGTTAACGTTAGCTGCCTTTGAAAAAACGTAAAGGCGCAGCTAATTTTAAAACGGGACATGTGCGTTATTAGCTTAGACTTCTTCTATTGATTAAATGTACATTGTGCCCCCAATTCAACTATGGTAAGTATCTTATGCTGATTTAAGTCGAGGCTAAAGCAGGCTAATTAACCTAGGCTGAAGCTAGTTCACTAACAGAAGTTTGAATTCCTTAGCCGCCATTAGCAACACAAATAAGACATTCTGTATCTTAGCTGGGTTATGCTCTTTCCCATTAAAACCGACCCCATGAAATGTCAGCCATCATTTGTCAGGGTAAATGGACCTCATTTTCACTTTGTTGTAATTAACAGATTAATTCACAGGAGATAATGAGGTGTGTGAGCCACAAGCAGGCCAGCCAGCTGCTCCATAACAAGTTCATTGTGGTGCTGGGAGACTCCAGTGAGTAACAGTTCACTTCACTTTCTCATGCTCAAAAATCTTTGCAAAGGAGCAAGTATGTTTTTAAAGTTTCTTTTTTTTTTTTTAGCCTATTTAACAAAGATTAATTAATTTCATCCCATTGCACTTGAATGAGCTACCAGGCAGGTTAACGCCTCCATTTGCATCCATCAGTCAGAAAAAATCTGTTAGCACCCTGCATTGGATTGCTCAGTTGTGAACATGGGTCAGCTTTTTTACACTGCTGCTAATGCTGTCTGGATCTCATCCTCAGTTCAGCGGTCTGTGTACAAGGACCTTGTTCTGCTGTTGCAGAAGGAGAAACATCTAACTTTTGAGCAACTGAGGAGCAAGGTAAGCCATGTTTAGAGGTCTAACATCACCACGTTTAAATACAATTATTATAAGTCATTATTATAAGCGTGGTCTCAAGAGTTGACTGTAGCAACATTGCTCCACTTGAACATCTTCTCATCACTACACTTTTCTCAGTGGGACAAACTCTATTCAAATGTCTGTATCTTTCCCTACATTGGTAGACTGTCTCCCTCCTTGTGATCCTGTTGTCTTCACTCTGTCATGTCTTTATACCTTAAGGGTGAGATGAGCTTTGAGCTGGACTGTCTGGTGGAAGGAGGTTGTCGAAGTCTAATGCACAATGGAACGCATTACCAAGAGGTTCGGCAGTTTCAGTCCGACCACCACCTGGTCCGCTTCTACTTTGTGACACGCGTCTACTCTCGCTACATGCAGAGCATCCTAGAAGACTTCCGCCATGGCTTGAAACCAGATGTAGTCATTGTCAACTCCTGCGTATGGGATATTTCAAGGTGAGTCCTGTAGATGTTACTTTTGAAGAAGCCTAAAATCAAATCAGATGTGATTTAATTCAACTAGCTAACAGCCTCCTGACATGTCTGCATCTGTGTTGTTTTATTGTAGATACTCCAGTTGGCTCGAGGAGTACAAGGAGAACCTACAGAAGTTCTTTATTGAGTTGAAGGAGACTCTGCCTGAGGAAACCCTGATTGTCTGGAACCTCACCATGCCCTTAGGAGAGAAGATCAAAGGTGGTTTCCTGGTGCCTGAGGTTTGTCATCCCCAAATTACTCCATCATAACTGGACATTGACGTTAGGTCTTGTTTAGTCAAATTTGTACACAATCTGATATAAAAATCTCTTCTCAGACCTTCTTACTGGGAAATCACATCAGATGCAAGAGATAAGTGGTGTGTAACCACTAGTGATTTGTGTGAGTGTCTGCCCACATTGGGGCTGTGCAATATATTAATTGGTAGATTTCCAAATATGATTTTGGCTTTTTAACAACTATGAAAATGGATACCTCACCTCAGACAGAAAGACAGTCTTGAGTCAACATGACAGGTAAAACCAATTCAGCTGTAAGACAGGAGATCACATGGCATGGGTGCACTCGCAGTCATACTGATTAAATATATGTTGAGAGAGAGCAGGAGGGAGGCTTGTTATGCACTGTGACAGTCCGAAAACCTTGTATATGTAATAAGAAGAAAACTGGGGCACATTACAGCCTGTAGCGCATGTATCAGCTCTGTCCAGTGATTTAGCTGACCTCCGTAGCCATGTCACTGTCCTCATAACAGCTGTCCTGTGGGCAGCACACCTTTTTTAAGGAGCTGTAAAGACAACAGGTGGACAAACCGTCTTCACCAGGTTTCTTCAGAAGAACTCAAAAATAATAACATTATCTTATTCATTGACTACAGATCAAGAGTAAGTCTAAGTCCACAGTTAAACTGGTAAGCTCAAAGTGAAAATAGGATCATTATGACTTAAGCAGGTACCTGGACTTTAAACTACTCATTTACCAAGTGAATAAATCTCGTAGCCTGTAAAGACCAGAGTAATGTGTTAAAGGGGCACTGTGTAGTTTTTAGAGAATAAATTCAGACTCAGAATTTTAATATTTACAATATCAATGATGTAATAATACAATCTCAGAAATATTATTTTTTCTCAGAGGAAAATTAGGTCCCCAGAACACTGTTTGAAGGTAGAGAGGTGGCAGGGTCCGCCAAATATAAACAGAGTAAAATGGTATGAAATTGTGTTGTCTTTTTAAGGTCAGTTTGTTTATTCAGTCATGAAAACAGTTTATTTAGGCATAAAAAATCAGTCTTTCTCTTCTGATTAAGATTTCTTCCCCAAAACTACACAGTGCACCTTTTTTTTAAGGTAGTTTGATGCATTTTTCAGTAGGTTTAGTTTTCTTGTTTTTTTCACTCTTTATCTGAAGGAGGGTAAGAGGCTTATTTGTCTACATTGTCTCCAGACTTCTGTTGCTCTTCCAGCCTTTTGAATCTTTGTCCTCTCTCCCTCCATTACCTCAGATTGAGCACAAGGCTCCCCAGCTGCGTAACGATGTGATTGAAGCCAACTTTTACAGCGGGACTCTGGCTGACTTTTACGGGATGGATGTGTTGGACCTTCACTTCCAGTTCCGCTTCTCCCTGCAGCATCGTACCAAGGATGGAGTCCATTGGAACGCCCTTGCTCACCGCAGGATAACGTCTCTGCTGTTACAGCACATTGCAGAGGCCTGGGGTGTCATTATGCCCTGCCTTCTGACTCCTGTTGGTAAGGAGGAGGACTGCACGCACGCACGCACGCACACACACACACCTACACACAGAAGTAAATATACACCCCTACTGTAAATGGGACCTACATGTGTGGTGGTTTAGTCATACAGCAATAATGACCTTTTGTCGCTTTTTTTAGGATATTATTTGATCAAATTAGGTTGACATGTTTCTTCTTTTTTAGAGCTTTCTGGGCTTAATGATCAGCAGCCATCTCATGGGAATGCTACCAGACCTGCAGGTAAGACATCTGATGATGGTGATGATGTGTTAACTATAATTATTTCCATTGAAAGTTTAACAAAAGATCAGCAAGTATGGGTCAAAAAAATAAGAGTGCTGTGTGCAGGAAATCTGGAGAGAGGTTTACCATTGTTCAATTGCATGAATGACCAACATTGTAGAGATACAAAGCTGGTTAAAACTCTGCAAAGTTCCTTTTTAAGCGTTTCTCAGTTGTCATCGTCTTTTTGCTGAAGGACATCATGCTGCTTTTTCAGGTGTGTTATGTGGCTCTAACCACCACTACAATCCTCCTAGCAACTACTTTGTGGACATGGGTAATTGTACATTGTTTAAGGGTTATTGCTTCATGTCTAACTATTTGCTGCATCTCTGATTTTGTGTCTAAAAATGTTTTTTTTAATCTTTCCTGCCATCCTCTTTTCTCTTTCACAGTGCACTACCCATCAAGGGGAAATTACGACTACAGTAAGGAGTTGTACAGTGCTTCCCTCCCTGTTGGCCACTTAAACGTTGACAACAACCTGCAGCCATATCCCCACAAGGCTGCTAAAGCTTACAGACCTGCGCTCCCACCACTGCCTCACCCACCGGTCCAGTGGCGTCAAAATGACCACAGACAGTTTAAAAATGGTAAGTGTGCAGTGACATAACCAATTGGAAATGGTCCTTCAATCAAAGCACCCCAGTTAACTCTCACTCTGCACTGCAGTAAAGTTTTGTTTGTAAAACCAAGCCATCTGTGTGTCTGATCTAGTTGTAATTGTCTTGAAGCTGCCATGTCCACTCTAGAGACCATTAACTTGTTGTTTTATGTTCTGCAGGGTTCGACTACTGGCCTCAACACGACTTTGATCGCTACGAGCACCAGCATCACAACGTGAGAAAAAGCCGTCACACCAGACACTACGCTCCGTACACCCACCGCAGACCCAGCCGACATGCCCGTCATGGCTACTACGATTGAGGCAGCATGTTTTTACAAGACTTGCATATATATATATATATATATAGGTCCTTTTCTCAGATTGTAAATTTGTACTGTTTTAGTTGTTTGAATTTTTGATGTTTTTTTTGTTCTTTGTTCTTTATCACTAAGAATAGATTTTAAATGTTTTTTCATTTGAAAGAATTTTAAATTCTGCACTTTAAATGTGTCTGTTGCTGTGTTTTCTATGAAAGTGGAAACTAAGATTTCAGGAGTAGACTGTTTTTGACTCATTTAGAAATTAAAAACTTTCTAGAGTTACATCTTTTGATGTCTCTGCATGTCCCAGACCTCTGGTGTAATAGCAGGTTGGGTTTTGGAACACAATTCAACAAGATCCTTGCAGCCACTTCACTGTAGGTCAGTAGTACCCAAACATTTTGATCCCTTGAAGGGCCAGTAGTGAAACTCAGTGGTGAGCCATGGGTTGAAAGCAAAGACCTATTGTAGTGTTACAATGGTACTAGGAAGTATCACTGCCTGCATGATCAGATTATGAAAATTAAGGATCCTACATATTAAAAGAGCATTTTGTCCTCACAAAAATAGTAAAATTGATTTCACTTCAAACATTTGTTGGGCTAGCTTTTAACTTTGATTAAAATTGAAAAAAACTGGTACCGTAAAATGTATCAGACTGAAATTCTGAAAATCCTTCACATGCTGTTCTCCAGAACAAAAACATCATGACTTAATGCACACTTGTGAAATGGCAGTGGATCTTCAGAGTTGATTATAAAGTGTGGAGCAGCTCACTTCTGTAAACGACAGATTACAGGTGACATGAAAAGAATAAAGATGTTTCTTGCTCTGAAGTGAATTGCTAACTTTTATTGGCTGATTGACTACAAATACAAAAGATACAAAGGGGGAAATATCAATAGGTGCAAAAATGACTTGTTGCTCGCTTTCCCCTTTCCCACAGAGTTAAATTGGTGCATACAAACTATCAGTGATGAAAACACGCCTTCATAGTGTGACATTCAGGAGTCAAATCCATTTGGACTTCATTCACAATTATTAAACTCCTACTAGTTTTACATCAATAGAAAGACATTGCTGTGACTCAGTTTTATTAGTGCTATAGTGTTAACTTACGTAAATATTGGATACAATTTCCTGAGAAGAGAGGAGCAAAAGAAATAAAAAGAGGAGAATGCTGGAAGTGGAAGCTGGAATGAGAAACAAAAGCTTTTCTTGATGTCAATCTTGATGTCAAAAATGGCTGCGGGTCAGTGGCATACCAACTTAGGTCATGAGGAGGTGGTGCACTTTCTGCAGCTGCTGCTGTGACAGGACGAGGCGGTGGACTTGTTCCTGTCCGCGGGTGCAGGGAATGGCAACACGACCTACAAATACTGTTCCTCCCTGCTTCTCTTCCTTGGCCTAGGAAACAACACATATGTACACATGATATTATTTCTGGAACAAGTATTACAATCTGATTAGAAAAGATGAAACACACGGCGTATACAGTACTCTGTGTGGTTTTACCTTAACAAAGGAGGAGACTGGGAAGGTGGCGAAGTCGGAGGAAGCCTTTGCTCCGGGCTGATATGATACGACATGTTCAGCTACTTCTCCCTGAAACAGACAAGCGTGCAAATGTTTGGTTTTGTTTTACTATCAACATCTTACAGAGAATAGATGATTCTGATGTTGTCACCTTGAGCTTGTCCAGAGCATTGCTGAGGTTCTGCAGTCGAGCCGTCTGCTCCAGCAGCTGGGCACTGGCACTAACTGGATTGAGAACAGAAATTGAACGGGTAACTTCAGTTTTGAACAGCATTAAGCATACACACACTCACAGGGGAGGAAAGCCTAGAAACTGAAACACACCTGATGTCTTCCCGGTGACGTCCACCACTTTAACCTCGCTACTCAGCTTGAGCAGAGTCGCCAGCAGTTGGTCAGTCCTGCGGTAGATGCCTGTGTTGAGTCCCTCAGGTGGCATGGAGCTTTCTTTGGCGACCTGTGGCAGTTTGGGAGGGCAGAGTGGAGGCAGGGCGGCCAGCTGGGCTCTCATCTTCTCCGCCTGTAAGTCAAATGTAGTCTGGGTCAATATTACTAGCCTTCAACAGCCAGAATTAATACCATGATATAATAATAGTACCAACAGCGATGTACCTTGAGTCTGTTGTTTTCATTCTTGAGGTGTTTGATGCCCAGTCTCTGAGCCTCAACCTGCTGCCTGAGGAGAGGGGAGTCCACCACCTGAAGTGCTCCAGCCAGGGATGGAGGCAGACCTGATGGCGATAACAGGTTAATTAACAACAATAACAATAATGTTTTCTGGATATAACAAGATAATTTGTCGTGAGAAAATGACTTCATAAGATTCCTAAGAGTGGACCATGACACACACATTGCGCTGTCAGGTGGCTTTGGGAGTTTCAAGGCAAACCATGTAAACTTTGTTCAAACTTATGCATTTAAAATGGTGTAATAAAGTATCTAAATAAATAAGACTGTAGTACAGTCTGATGAAGTGAAGTGACCATAACCACACAGTAATTCACCTCCTGGAGATCCCTGAACAGCTGAGGCAATTCCAGAGGTAGGCGGGCCTCTTGATACCAGGCCTTCGATGGTCATCTTCGATTGGTTGTTAATGCGTTGTTTCAGCTCTGCCTTCTCCGCCTCCAGCTGGTCGATATCAGCCTGCAGAGCGTCCATCGTCTCCTCAAACTCCCTGAAGATGAGGAGAGAGGAAGGTGAGCAAGGAAACGGGAAGAGAGAAAAAGTTGAAATCTGCCTCCGATAATGTAATGTGTTCTTTTCTTCTGTTTGCTTCTTACTTTTCTTTCTTCTTGAGCAGGGCGAGGTTTTCGTCCAGTTTGGTCTGAATCTTCTCCACCCGCTCATCTGCGTCTTTGGTGGAGGTGTCTAGCTTCTTCTCCAGCAGGCTCAGACGTACGTTGGCCTCACTCAGCTCCTCGCCCTGGGGGAGAGAGGTGCAGCCATGTTAATTACACCTCCTCTGTTTTTGATTCTTTTCTTTTCAAAGTGGGCCGACCTATGTGGAACTCTTGACTTCACCAAGAAAGGTTGAGTGGTTTTTGTCTGAGGTGTTTGCACAAGTGTGTCACCTTGATCTTGAGCGACTTCTTGACCTCCCTGATGACCGTCTCTCTGTCTTCCAGCTTCACTCCCAGACCCTCAGCATCAGTCATCTCAGCCCTGACGGTGGATGCTCTCACCTCCACCGGAGGAGTCTAAGGACAGGGGTGACATGATCAGTATTGGAACTGGAAAAAAGAGACAAATGGCATAAATACATCCAGTTTTCACTGTCTAAACACACACCTTGCCCTGTGGTTTGTCAGCATCATACTCCCCTTCCTGCATGGCTGTGGCCATCTTGTTCATAGTGGTGATGACGGCACCGCAGGACTGACGCAGACACTCTGGGCCATTCAGGCCTTGAGAGCCGTACACCTTACAGAAAAGATTGTAGATTTTAATAACACAATAATACATCTGCAAACTAAAACCAACCAACCATTTCTATGTCCAGGGTATCGGGCGAATCGTGACTTATTATTGACAGCTAAACTACCTGGTCCACAGCCTTGCAGGCGATATCCTCCAGTTTAAGAGCGTTGAGCCCCTCCTGTTCTGCCAGCGGAGCGATCATCTGAGCTCCAGCTGCAGCTACCTCCTGCAGAACAGCCACCACCCGGGTCTGCTGGCGCCTGCACTCTGTCAATGTCTCCGACACCTTCCAGAGGAAACACGACATATTAGTCAGATATAAACTGTGGATTAATCATTTCTGTGTGTACCTTAGTGGATCAGTGATCATTAGACAGTGTGTCAATAGATCATAGAAAGGATTAATGGTATGTTAAAACAAAGAGGAAGCTTTCAAGGTGTCTGTAAGTTTATTTGCACACCTGTTGTCCAAAATTGACAGCAGCGGGAACTCCAACTACATCTGTTCCAGGCATGCGGCGGCGTATCTTCTTACAGAACTGTCTGATATCAGAGCAGGAAGTTTCCAGGTCCTTCAGAAGGACAGCAAGGCCAGAGCTCTCCTGACCTGCAGACAGGAACGCCCGCAGACGAGCCACCTCCACTGCCATGCAGTCCAGCGCACTCTGGGTAAACTAGAGGTGAGAGGAAGGCATGGATGAAGTTAGGAAATCCTAATACTATATTCTCATATAAGGTTTATTTTGCCTGACACATTACCTCATTAAAATAGTATTTTTTTTCTTCCAAGAGAGAAAAAATATGTTTCCTTTTTTTTTTTTAAACAATCACATTGTTTCTCCTGGACTTTTTCTATTTTTTAAAATCAACCTGCTACAAATAAAGTAAGGATGCAGAATTCTGTTAACTCTGTACTACAAGTTTAACTGTTAAAGGCTTTATAATTAAAGGAAGAAGACGCTTGGAGTACCTTAATGTGGTCAGCCAGCTGCACTGTGCAGTCTTCAGTTTGATCTGCCAGATGGACACTGTACAGTTGCTGCAAGAAAAAACAACAGTGAGAAACTGCATGTTTAAGAACATGTTATTAGGCTTTGTACAGCTGTTTTAGACTAAAACTGAAGCAACACCTATTTCATCAAATGTACACTGTGAAAAAATGAAGTTTACAGAATTCCTTTATACCCACAGCAATATATATTGTCACTTTTTTTGTAATTATGTTGAAAATTTCAAGACGTTTATTCAAATTCAAGTTTGCTTCCAACATTGGACAGTTTAAATTAAGCATTTTGCAAAATGTCATGACTTTGTACAATCCATGGATTATATTAAATTAAAACTAAATGTTACTGTATGTGTCAAGGTGCCGAGAGACTCATTTGAAACCATCACATAATAGTTGTAAAGGCACACTGGAAGATCTGTTAACAAAATGGATCATACTCTTTCTTTTAAGGTTACACTGTGAATCCGTAAGTGTGATTGAGCCTGTGTGTTTCGACACAACGCTTCAATATACAACCACACTCTTTTGTTACCTGATAGTACTTGATGGCCTTGGTCAGAGGTTCCACCTGAACAGTCTCATCTAGCTGATCTTTATGCAGCAGGTCGATGAAATAATCCAGAGAGCGCTCATGGAAGCTCATTTCAGTGTAGAGTGTACCCATGCGCTTGAAAACCTCCACGCCGCAGGTGTTCAGAGCCCTGGAACGAGAGCAGGAAGAGGGAAAAGAATAGACCAGTTTTGTTAGTGAATTAGGTTTACAAGGTCACAGCAACAGTTAATGGTTTTCTAGAGAAATCAAATATTTTTTAATTTGTTAAACAATAGTTCTGCTTTTGTTATTTGACAATAACACCATATGTTATTTCTGGCACATTAGTGATGAACATGCAGTGCTTACTGTTCATATTTGTGCAGCGTGGCCTGCAGCAGGCTGAGCGAGTACACCAGTCCTGAGGCAAAGCTGCGCTGCTCTCCTGGAGGTCCTCTGAGCCCCGTCCCCTGGGCCACGTTCCCATTCAAGTCAAACTTCTCCTGTGCCTGTTTACTGATCAGCTCAGCCTACCAAGTAAAGGACACACACACAAGCATTAATTAGAGAAACAAGTCAAGCAAATGCTCACAAATGAACCTACAAGCATTCACACAGCGTTATACCTTGCAGATGAGCCTGGGGATGAGCAGAAGGACCAGAATACAGTCGTGATCTCCGCCGTGACGGAGGAAGGAGTCCGGCATGAAGGAGGTGAGGAGGGATACCTGTCTGTTGGACTGAGCCACCTCCATTTTCCTCAGCTCCATCTCAATAGCCTAGGGACACAGATTATAAGTATAAAGCCTTATAGGTGTAAAACCAGTCCACTTCTATCAGTCATCATTCCTGGCACGATCACGCATTAAGCTTTCCTACCTTGGCATAAGCCTTGGTCTCTGCAAACTTAATTTTGAAGTCAAACAGCTCAGCAGGAGGTTGTTGAACTTGTTCAGCGTTTGCATTCTGCTGGCTGATCAGATCCCTGTTGGCCTCCTGAAAAAAGCAAATACAACTTCAAGCCCAAAGCTTCCTCTTCTAATGTACATCCGTTGATTATCTCATCCTCTCCACCGACCTGCAGCCCGGAAGTGAGCTCTCTGTATTTGCTGATGGTCTGCTGGTAATCAGCGACAGTCTCCTGGGCGGCCTCCACCCTTTTCTCAGCCTCTCTGACCTTTGATACACTCAGGTCCAACTGCTCCCGCAACTCCATTTCTGTCTCGCGGCCATTCTCCTGCAGCTCATCGTTCATCTCATTGATGGCCTCCTGTTGTCAGAAGAAAAGAGGTCAGTGACAGGTTGATAAAAGGTTTCTGATACCATCATGTTGGTGATTATGGAAACGACAGTGAGATTTTTATCCACAAATTTACCTTAAAGTTAAGTTAGAAACATCAGTGGTGTTAACAATAAAATCAGGATCATAAATGTATTTGTACTGACCAAATCAGTGACTGTCTCTCTCAGCTCCCTGACTTTCTCCTCCAGGTCAAGGTTCCTCTCCGTCAGGGTCTCTACCATCTCCTCTGACCCCAGAGCAGCATCAACCTAACACAGGCACACACACACAAACAAGCATGTTTGTGCAGTTAAATTCTCCGGAAAATAAACATCATCTTCAACCTCTTTTCCTGTGTCTCGCTAACTTTACCTGCTCCTTCAGTTCATCGATGGTGGCCTCCGCCTGCTTGACGTCTTCCTGCAGTTTTTCCTTCTGAGTCCTCAGAGTCTCCAGCTCGGTGTTCTTCTTCTCCATCTGTTTCTGCAGCTTGACATGCTCCTGCTTCTCTGAAGAGGACAGGTCACGCATCCTGAGGAAGAAAAGGACAATTAAAAGAAGGCTTTTATCAGCTTCAACCCCAAGTCTAGACCTCTTAGTGGATTTTTTTTTTAAGTACATTAATGAAAATGAGCTTTTTAGACATTTGACTGACCGAACCAAAGCCTCCTTCAGTCTGCCATTCTGCTCCTCCAGCTGTTTGACATGGTAACTAGAGGCCGCTCCATCTGAGCCTGCAGGAGAAACAGAAAAATACAACATGGTGAAGAAAAACAGACCATGAATAAAGGAGGGGCATCAAGAAGAAAGAACGTTGGAGAGACAGATATAGAAGAGATTAAGAGGCCTAGAGTACATACCTTTCTCTGAAATCTCATGTCTGAGGATCTCCAGGTCCATGGAGAGCTCCTCCACCCTCTCTTTCAGTGTGTCCACCTCCACTTGCAGTGACTCTGCCCGCTCCTCAGCCATCTCTTTGTCCAGTGTGGCCATCTCTATTGCGTCCGCCGTGTCCGACATCTCTTCCATGTAGCGGTCCTTGGCCTCTTGTGCCTCACGGGAGTCCTGTGTGGAGGAAAATAAAAAACTAGATAGTCACAAATGCTGGCAATGGAGCCGTTTCGTTTCATACTCTGAATACCTTGATAATGCTGCAATTCAGACTTAGGACAAACATATTATTACTATTCTATTGTTTTTTGTACCTTCTTGGCCTCTTTGAGTTGTTTCTGCAGATCAGTCTGCTGCTCCTGCATTTTGTTCTTCCACTCCTGAAGCTGCTCCAGCTGGATCTTGTGTTTCTCAAGTTCCTTCAGCTTGGCCTTGTCCTCCGTCCGCTTCATCTTCAGCGTTTCAAGCTTCTCCTCCAGGTCCTTGACCTGAGCTCGCAGTGATTCCTCCTCCTGGGAAGGATAGATGGATGGAGAGGGGAGGTGAGAGGGCAGTTTAACTGTGTTGCCTGTAGCTACTTGAGAGGATTACCTGGACTTTATTTATGTCCCGAGATTTGATTTTAAGCCAGTGAAGAAACAAAGCACTGATTAAGTCCAACCACCAAAAACCCAGATTGAGATGATAAATGTTTAAAATTTTGCTTAATTAATTTGCAACTTTAATTTAACCTTCTCAATTCATGGACTTTAATCCCCACCTCACACAAGAAGCTCCAGTAGAAATATTAAAGAGCAATGGAGGGTGATTAATCGATTCCCTCCAAACACAATAGTGGAATTAGGTATTTTAATCAGTGTCTCAGCAGGTTAAATCATGCATCATCACCAAAGAAATCAATGGAGGACATTTCAAACCCATCTTAAAGTACTGAGAGGGTGTGCTGAGGGCCATTTTGCCCTCTGATGTTTTGAGTTTGTTAGTAAACTCATGCCGGGTATCATCAGCATGCATAGAGCCATTAGAAAACTCTACCTGCTTGGAAATGGCAGGTTCCGCCTGGAACAATGACAACATGGATGAAATGGGACAAGCTCATTAAAAAGACAAACACGATGGAAATGTTGATCTTTTGTGCTTTTGGTGTTGAACTGAACTCCATATGACAACATGCAATTGCTCCTTATCGTCAGTGACCCACCTTGCTTGGAGTAGCTGGGACCGGGGCTGCCGCTGCTGCAGGCGAGCCACTGGGCTGAGGCACAACAGGAGCCCCCAGTGCACCCTGGTGGGAGGACAGGCCTGCCTCACTGACATCACCAGACAGAGAGGAAGACAGGCTCTCACGAGACGCCTTCTCACCAACAAAGGTGTGTGTTGGGGAGTGATGAGGGATGAAACAGAGGAAGAAAGGGGAGATTATTTGAATGTCAGTAAACAAACCAATAATAGCTTTTCCCAGAGTGAACCCAGCAGAAGAGTGAACATGCTGTGTTATGTGCTGTGCCGCCAGATTAATCTTGTGATAGCTTAAATAAAATACAACAAAATGAGTCTTCCAGGACCAAACATTTCACCTCAGAGTCCCTCAACAGTTCCCACAGACACCACTTTCAGTTCATTTATGTGGCAGAGTCCTGCACCTGTGCACCAAAGGCCGACAAATCACCAGTTTTCAGTGACAAAACAAATCACCACTCCCTGTGAGGTACACTGATATCATGTCGCATACCCTCAGCGACAGGCTGGTGCGGCCGGAGGGTCGTACCAAGAGGGATGGGAGGGAGGTGGCAGGCGTTAGTCGACTTGGAGTGGTCAGCTGCCACAGTGCGATCACAGAGACTGTGTTAGGACTCAGTTATTCATAAAAGTCAGCTTCAAGTTAGCCTGACATTACAGAATAAAACCTTGGTGGCTTGTGTTCTCATTTATACACATTGTAATTATCAAGTCAGTTATACCACTATGCTGTTACTGTATAAGGCATTCATGCAAGTGCAGAAAAGTATAAGCACCTTTAGAAAACAAGCTTGAAAATTAAAAAAAAAAACAGTATAATCACCATCTTCAGACAAACATGATTCAATGTATTACTTGCTAAATCTTGGCAAGCTTCCATTAGATACTAATGCACTACGTAGTTACAGTAATTGACTCCCAGTGCTGTATTTATCAATTTAAATAAATAATAATAAATGGCATGTGCCTTCGACACAAATTACAACATACTACCTCCTCAACAAACTACAATAACGTATATTCTGTTAAATAATGTTATGATTTATGGCATCAGCTGAAAAGCACAACAAGCAGCCCAACCCATCAAAAGTCCAAATGTGCAGCAATGATTAATCTCTAACAATAATGAAAGCTGTCAAATGTAAACTTCCAATATTCAAATTACCTAAAAACTATTCAACTTAAAAGAATCTTCATTAGATGCCAAAATTTGGAGAATTGTTTCCTGAAGTCTATATTTACCATAATTATAAATCTCACACTCTGCTGTAGTTTGAAGACAAGTATGCACTTCTTATCATGAAACACAAAAATGCATGGCCTTTGAAAACATTCCAAACACTTGAAGCTGTGCCCTTGATTTAACGCAAGCACCCAGAAAAAATTGAAAAATTTAAATAAAACATTTCAGAGTGAACCACTGTTTCTGTTCTGATGCCATATGATCTCCCCTGTCTGCTGTAGACAAGCTCACCTTGGCAGAGCGGCGGGCAGAGGACTGGAGGAGAGGAGGAGTTGAGTAGCAGAGAGAGGGATGGACACACACACACACACACGCACACACACACACACAGATATATGCACACACGTCCAATGGTGAAGCGAGATAAGAGATTAGCAGCACATAAGAAGCATACCCACTGTTAGTTCATATCCACTGGTCATATCTTTTGACAGCTGCATGCACCATCTTTTATAATAGTTATAAAAAAAATTTGAATTCATGCAACAATGTTTGAACAGTGGCAGAACATCACTGAGCTGTGAGGCCAAGAGGCATGAGAAAGACACCACCACGATGACCATAAAACTGTCATAATGTTGGCTACTGAATGTGAACACTGGATGCCTTGACCAGGACAAAAAAGTAAATAAAACAAAGTGAGCAAACAAACAACATTTGGTGTACAAAATGGGAGTGCAGCCATAGAAAACCAAGAGAAAAAATAAAGAGAAAATGACAAGTAATGTCTTTACGTCCCGTGCAAATGTCAACACGTAAAAGGGTAGCTTGAATATAAAAGATGAGTAGCCACATTAGTGTTATTAACGACAACCAAGGCAAAAGCAAATGTGTTGAATTTAAACATTTCTACCTTCTTAATGGTCGCAGGAGTCTGCAAAAGGTATTCAAAAAAATAAAAATGAGGCAAAACAGAAACTCATTCGTATTGTACAGAAAAGAATCATAATATATAATCAGGGACTTTTTTGAAAACGGAGAGGGAGAGCCAAAAAAGGGAGAGCATTGATAGTCATATCGCAACTCTTTGAAAGGGATTTCGTTGCTTTACTGGTCTGGTTAGTCTTGTTCAACACATTCAGACCAACATAAATGCTATGGAAAAGGGCAGGTTTGAACTTAAAGTGTCAGTAATTCCCTTTAACAGAGTGAAAACATATGGAGAAAACATATTTTTAAATCCACAGTACATACAAAGATCCACCAGAATCCAACCATCTTCAAAAGAAAGTCATGGACATACAAGAATGCTAAAGTGATGAAAGAAAAAAAAGGCGGTGAGTAACGGTAATGGTTGCCTACCTGCTTGGTTGTTTTGGGAGTCTCTGGAATGTCTAAAAGAAAAAAATGAAGAATCATTATCAAGTGTTATTTTTATGAACTTTTAGTTAGTCTGTTTCAAAAGTATGTACATCATACACAGCTGTGGTTCACACTCACCTTTGTGTCTCAGCGTTTTTGCAGGACCAGATTCAGGAGTGTCTGGTGAGGTGGCACTGGAGCCGTCGTCCACCACCTGGAGCTGCACAGAGAAACACAGAAAAGCAGTGATGGGTCTATTGACGCAGTGACAACCATGCACCTAAACCCAGCCCCACCCCTTCAGTTCAATGAGTGAAGAGATTGTTGTTAGTAACTGGATTGTGCACCATCCTCCAATCATCTTCACATTACAACACATATGTGTCACCAACCTGGGACTGTCTGACAAATATCCCATGATTTTCTTCACAGGTGAAGTATCGTTTTCCCTGCACGGTGCCATCGTTTTTGCCTTTGGCCTCGTTCAGTATGACGCCAACCCATTTCCCAGAAGCAAAAAGGGTGGCGCCAATATAGGCAACAGTACCACGCTGACCCTTCCCGATCACCTCCACTACAGAGCCAATCTGGGAGACACAAAAGAATGGGAGACTGTGAGTTATTATGCACATGTTAATCGTAATTTGTTTATTTTTTTCAATTTCTTCCTGTCTTTGTTTGAAGAATCTTGAAGTCTGAATTTGAAAAGTGACCTACCTTTGGAGGTTTACTACTCTCCACACTTCCAGTGCTGCTCATTTTGCTGATCAGTGGGCTGGTCAGCTGGAGGAAATACAGATGGGGAGAAGTGGGGAGGAAGAGAAGGAAATGTGGGGAAGAGAAAGTAAAGTGGGGTACAGTGGGGATGACGTCATTAAATACCAGAGAATTCATTGTTTAAATTTTAGATTTCTTCAGGCTTTTTAGACTTTAATCTTGGTCAAAAGGACATAGCTTTGTGGGAGTATGCATGACAAAGAATTTCTACTATTATCCACCAGACCATCAAAAGACACAAACAAACAGCATTGTTTTATGTATAACAATAATGTCCCATAATTCTCCATGCTCCAGCTATTAAGAGCAGTTTTAGGAATCAAAAATATTCAATGATAAAACAGTCTTGAGGCCATGAAGCACAGACACACACTCATGCACCCAGTCATATGTCCTGGGCCACAATAGACTTCCTAATAAACAAGCCGTATCACTGCCTCGCTCACACAAAGATGCTCATTCAAGACAAAGTAGGTCTGCGGTACAGTCTAATCCTTTTACGGAGCTGTAGGGACATGTGAATTCACGCTGTCTCACAGTTTTCGACCACAGGGCAAAACTCTGAGTAGAAAGGGCTTATGAAAACCCTTATAATAGAAGCCATTGCATTGGATTTTGTTATTTTCAGAGAAGCAGAGAGAACGTTTAGCAGAATTATCCAGAATAACAGTACTAAGGTAAATAGGAATAGAAGCTTTTCTGAGGGTTAAACATCAAGGACAGAAACTTCGCCTTTGGCAGGATATCTAGAGTTAACTGAATTATATTCTTACTCGCTTTTACTTATGTTGACTTGATATGCAACAAGGTGAATCCCACATCTACTGTATGGTGAGTGCCACAAACTTTTTTATGGATTTAACTAATACATTGTACTGACTTCTGCTGATTAAGTGCATCAATCAAAATTAACACTGATGTACTAAATGAGATACTATTCAATACTTAGAGTTACTCACCCGAGGGGTATAAGAATGACGCCTGTTCGTAGCCATTATAGGTAGTTAAAATGGTTTCACCTCCAGTGCAAAGATAAGACTAAAGTGCTACTCTTTCCTCTATTTTCACATCCCTTCCTCTGTTCCAGAGAGAGGAGAGGACAATACAAGACAGTGATTTCAGGGAGGGATCCTGTGCGGTGTATCACAAAACGTCACAGCTGATTTGAACTGAGAGAGGGAGGAGAATATCTTGCTGTTGTGTCTTCCCACAGGAAAAACACATGGATGTTAGCTTGATATTTTACATTGTGCCTTTTAAATAGTGATGTGCGAGTCAAATTACTGGCCCACATTTATATAGCTATATGTATATAGCCAACACCCAGTTGAGAAGCACTAACGTAGAGGGACATTGCTGTTTTCCCCTTTCTTTAATACTTTGTATCCCTGTAGTTATATAAAACGATATATTTAAAAAAAATAAAAAAAAATAAAAAAAACCTAACTGGTTTATTCATCAATCAGTTAGCAGCTGACAAACAGTGGCAAACGATAGCTACGACTGCTAGCATGTCTTTGCTTATTTAGAAGGCTGTGTGTTAAACTTCATGATTTGCTTTTATTCTGTCATAAAACAATGTATGCGCCAAGTATAAATACATAATGCAAAGGACCAAACAGCTTTACGACAGAAGTGGGTGGACAAAGTGCCATAGGGAGAAATGTCATGAAGCACAATCAAGCTAACGATATTCGACTTTAACGTTAGCTTGAGCTACGTGAAAAATCACAATGACAACCATACATAAAAATGACTTCAAATTAACTTAACTCAGGATTTACTTTGTCTTCTAGGTTTAATAAGATATCAGAATACGGTTAACAGCTAGCTAACTATCTAAAATTAGCTTTATAGTTAACGGTAAAGCTGACCAAATCGGCTTAGCATGCACGTCAGTGAGAAAAGCACTGTTATGAAGATAACATAGAATGGCTTTGTTTTGTAATTGAGCTTACCTGGCATACACAGAGATCCCTGTCTTTAAATGTAGCTCTTTGAGGTGTTCATACAGACAATAATGATCCTCTGTTGTTGTTTTTTGGCTACCTATGCTAGCTTGGAATTCCGGTAGTCTTTTTCCGTTTATTTTGACATGTCACTTCCGGCGGCTTGACAGGCCAAAAATAAGAAGAAGCGTGGAAACTAGCGCCCCTAGTGGCCGTGTCCATTACTTAATAAAAAATTACATTTTTTAGTCCTCCAACCTCACAGCCCAGAGATTTGAATTCATATAAGGATGAGGACGATTTAACAATAACAGTGTTTAAAGCAAGAACGTTGATGAGAGACAAGGTTAGAAGTAACACATTAATATAAAAAATTACCTAAGATTTTAGACCAGTATTTGGATTATTAAATGGTAAAGTAAATTGAACGTACAAGGTGGATTAGGTTAATGACAGGGAATGGATCATGTGAAATATTACTGGGGATGGGAAATATATAAACAAATAAGTGTACATAAGAAATTGGGGGCTACGTTGTTGTGGTACATTATACACTATACAATTTTATAGACTAAAATAATAATTATTTTTGAATAAGTAATACTTTTTTGGATGTATATCTACGTAATATTTAAGAAAAAAATTCTTTCTTTAGACTTTCGTCTTTTCAAAGAAATAAACTGGGTGAGTTAAGTAAAAACTAAAATTGGTTAACTTTACACATTGCTGCAGAAAAAGAAACGTTAATGACCTTTAGCTGGGGTTGGACAGGAGATGTCCCCCGACCCCTGGATGCATATATTGACGTGTTATTAGACAGAGGCCCATGCACGGCCGACCAATCAGGTGGCGGAGGAGAGGCTGTGCCTGGACCGGCTGGCAGACGCTCCGGGGACAGAGCTCCGGCCGCAGCTCAGCCCTGTGGCGGTGACAGCACTGACAGCGACTGGACCAGGTCCTGACCTCAGCACCACTGTCTGTGTAGAGCAAGGTAGAATATATTTTTACAGCTTTTATAATGACTTACATAGACTTTTATAACAATTACTCATGGCAAAGTTTCACTGGGTGTTTATTTTGCCTCTTTCTGTACTCCCGGCTAGGATGACTCGAAAGCTTTCAAGCTAGCTCGGACGCAAAGCAGTACTTCCGGTAGTGACTTTCAAAGTAAGAACTTGTGTGACAAATATGCCAAGTAAAGAATACCCGGTGAGTTTTATTATGAAGGCAAAATTTATGTGCTTCCGGTCTTTTGACAGCGTTTCCCAGCTAACTCGACGGGCCGCTGTCCCTGAGGTGGCAGGAGGATTTAACTCGATGTTACGCACGATACCGTGCCTGAGCGGACTGTACACCGGGTCTGGTACATTCTACCGGCGTCATTCAATCTATCAGGGCCATTTAAGGACAGTTTCGTTCAGAAAACGAAAAAAAGACGGGCAAACTTCATCCAAATAAGTTGGTCCCGATGGAGGGTGTGGAGTCGAAGTGTGACGCGTTACGTCATTCATAGTTTCTCTATCCCGTCTGTTGTCTGCGCTGCAGAAAGTGGCCAGATCAACAAGTGGCCTAAACCCATCGCATGCTGAAGTAGGCCTATTTTCTCACAACTAGGCAGGTAAATCTGTAGATCATTTCACTTGTTTCCTGTGCAACCTTTTTCACATGTCTCTTTACCTTTACCATCCAGGCTCAGTACGAAATCGCCTACGAGTATATTTCTAAATTCTTAAATAACAAGGAATAGACTTTGTAATACAAGTTCCGAAAGGAGATGAACTCGCATCACAAACCAGCGTGTCAAAAATAATATTAATACTTAATGCCTGATGCAAAATTGATGAGATAGATTCCTGCAGTCTGTTTATTCCTGTCCACTGAGCAAAGCACAGATACCAAGACAAGACTACCTGAGAAATTTAAACAGTGTCACCATTTTAGATAGCTGTTGTAGGCTGGCCACTTGTTTTGAAAGTGTTGCATTGGACAGACCTCGAAGCTTAAAGTTTGAGCCGTTTGTTGAGGGTGTGTCTCCACGTCCGCAAGAGTCTGGATTTTTACTATCACACCGAATATTTGTTGAAATCATGGGATTTAATCGTTTTTCTTGTTTTTTACTTTTCACGAATATCATAAAAACTCAGGTTCGTAGATTTATGTGCATTCCTCTGTAGGGTGGTTTGGTTTGGCTGCAGACAAACTGAAAGTGTTTTGTTTTTCTGCAGGGAGATGGAATGTAACAGGGTGTACAACAGACAGAGGGGAAATCAGTAACATCTTGAAGCTAAAGCTCTTCACCCAAATGTCTCCCAAGGGCTACAGCAGTACTCTGTGCCTTTGATAAACAAGACAGAGTAAAAAATTGAGTGAAATCACCAAAAAGTACCTGCTTATTTGACAGTATAGTTGAATTTCTCTTCAGAAAAATAGATGTCCGTGTTTGTTTTACTAGCATTGACTAGACATATTGGAAAAACAAAACATTTATTTGACCATACAGCACATACAAAAAAAATATCCTCATTATAAAAAAATCTTAACCAGCATTTCTAGTTGCCTGTGCTGTCTGTATCAGGGTTTAAGCCTGATTACAATAAACAGTTTGCTTTCGAAATCTGATCAACACTTAATGAAAACCTGCCTAACCAGTCGGTCATTGGCACAGGGGATGAACTCAATGTATGTGCAAGCTATTACAAATGTGGTTTGCGTCATCATATCAGCAGTCACTCTCAGTCTTACTTGCTACTTTCATGTTTTAGGGAAAACAAAACGAAAATGAAAAGCTTACATCAAAATGAGTTTGTCATGAAGTGTGTCGGATTGGTTCTGCTGAATTCTGTGGGTTTTGTTCCTTCTTTTGTTTGCATGGTTTGTATGAGCTAGTAAATATTCTTTAGCATCTCTACATCTGTCAGTACATTAATTAAGATTCTGTTTTAATGTAGAGTGTTTCTGCCCTCAGTGTTCCTTTATTGACTTGTTCAGTTATTTTTAGATGGCCAGATTTAGCTGTTCCAATTTCCACCTTTCAGCTAATCCATTTCAGCGTTAGTTTTGTTTACTTGCTTGCTCATTTATTGAATTGCTTTTTTGTTTGTTTGTTTGTTATTCAGATGGCTGACGTGGAGCTGGTGAAAAAGATGCTGCGGGCCGTCCTCCAGGCCAACAAAGGCGGAGTGTCATTGTCCCGTCTGCAGTCGGAGTACAAGGAGCTGACCGGGGAGCAGATACCACACAAACAGATGGGACACAACCACCTGGACGCACTGCTAGCCAGCATGCCCTCTTTAGTCCGCGTGGAGCGCAACCGCTCTGGAGAGGTGTGTGTTTGTGTGTGTGGCTGCTACAGGATGCTTGGTTTGAAGGATAGATGTGTACACATATTTAGCCATGATTAAATAATTTGATTTATTTCTTAATTCTTTTGTCCTTCTCTATTTTCTCTCTGGTATTTAGGTGATATGTGGCTAAAGGTTAAAAACCATGCTACAATGTATCCAAAGTAATTTTGGATATGATGCACACTTCAGGGTTAAGAGGTAAAAACTCAATCTTTAGATGAATCTGTTATTGACAATAGTATGTACTCCTCGCTCTCTTTCTCCAGACTCTGTGTTTTGCCTCAGGGGCCAACGAGACAGCCCATATAGCCAAGGTAGTGGCTCGTCAGCGCAGCTCCAAGAAGACAGGCCGACCCCACCTGGTCAACACCCAGATGAGGGTCAAACCGGCTGCTCCACTCGTCCTCAATGGTAAGATTTTGGACCACTATTTTGGGGCTTTTCCAAGCATTACCACAGTTACATAGCCATTCTTTTTAGCTTACCTTAAAAATAACTTTCAGTTGTTTTTGCATATATTTTTTTAATTTAACTTCATTCTAGTTATATTTACCATACAATTAAACAACTAGGAGACTCAACACCTCAACCTTCTTAGTTTCTGTGTGAGAGACTGCGAGCTGATATATTCAGTCATTTAAGGGAGAAAAAGAATTGTCAAAGCAATGGTTTTTGGATGTCATGGGTTTACCATTACAGTGTTCAACAGGAAACTAATCCAGTTTCACGAGCTGCACATACCACCTGTAATCTTACAGACTTTCCCTTTTATCAGCCTCTCCTGGAGAACACATATTTAGCTCTATCCAATTACACAGATGTTCCTGGTCACAGGGTGTGTTAAATCACTTAGGTATTAGATCAAATGTCACTGAAGTTACTGCAAAAATGTACAGTACATCTACTATATACTGTGTATCTTAAAGCTCATTTGAAATCATAACAAATACGTTTTTGGCTCTTAAAGTGTAAATAAATATGGACTGGAGTCATGAATAGTCTGGCAGCTCTGTGGCTAGGAGGTAAGCACTGTAGCACTGCAAGAAGAACTGGTGTTGGATGTCTTCTGTGTGTTGGGCCATTGTGTGTATCCAAACGCTGTAATACAACAATAGATATTTATAAAAGACTTGAATGTCTCTCAGATGTGAATGAATGGCTACTTGGTGCGACATGAAATGCCCCAGAACTTCCCATCAGAACTGTTTTCATTGTGAATATAGAAAAAAGATAGCCTTCTTTTGGTTGGAAAGCTACCGGAGCGATCCAGAAATGCAGAGAACATGAGATGACACAAGAACATGCTTTATAGTCAGTGTGTGTTGACTCCAACAACACAGGACAAGACATGGGTGTATTCATTCATTTATTCTATAATAGAGAAGTGGAAGCCGATAGAAATGGTGCAAGGCTGAATCGTGAGTCAGTCTTCATTTTCTCAGGAGGTTGCGTGCCCGGTTGCAGACAAAATTTTATAGTGAAAGCAACGTTTATACGGAACCAATCTAAACACTGCGGTGTCATTATTCTATAGCCATTACATCATTCAATCAACATTTACTTTATTATGATACATTAAAGCAAAAACGGATCTATTGCCAGTTAAATAAAAAATATCATTACCGTTTCTAAAAGTACATAAATGTTTCTAACACACCCGAAGGGCACGAAGACACAACACCAGTGTGACCCTGCAGACAAGTTGAATCTAAAGATCTAAAGATTATTTTCATTATCGATTCATCTGTTGATTATTTTTAATGTTAAACAATTAATCATTTATCATATAAAAGAAACATTTTCCAGAGCCCATAGTGACACCCTCAAATTGCTTCTTGTGTCCAAAACCTCAAGCAGCAAATCCTTCCACTTAGGAAGGTATTACGAGTACTTGGTTGACTTTTGTGCTTGCAAAAAATCTTTGGCAATAAAATTACTTTCGATTGAATAACGAATTAATCAACTAATTGTTGTGGCTGTAGGACAAATAACAACATGCCTTGGATTTGGCCAGCAGGTCCCCCTGTTTACATAGTGATGACAGAGTGGTTTTGTTTTCTACCCCTTGTGTCTTTGTTTTCTAAAATAATGCTGTGTTTTATTTATTATTCCCTAACTAAACACATTTTTACAAAACCAAAGTAAGCTGTAAATATATATTTATTTAATACATACTTATTATATTCTTCCCTAGGAGATTTATTGAATATTTCTAACCCTTTTTCCAGACTCCTCTTGGGATTGGTGCTACAGTGCAGCAGCACTGCAGAGAGAGAAAACTAGAAAGTGTTCAGCGCCTGTATCAGTGCTGTGACAATGCAACATTAGCAAATGCTTTCTGTGGTGCAGCCCGGCAGTTTGTGGATGAATGACTGGCCTGTTTAACTGTTGCTCTGTGGAGACCTACAGTTCCTCAGGCACTAAGAATATCACACGCACATGCACTCAAGCAGACAGGTGCATCAGGTTCATACGTGTGCAAAGATGCCGTTTTTTCTGACTTTATTCGCTGTGTAAATGCACAAAACTAACATGCATCCTCATATGCAAACATGCTATCACACAAACCCCTTCTGACATACAGAGGCATGTATGCAGATGTCTTTTTAGCTCACACACCACTGCTAGACTGCGATGCTGCAGAATATTCCCCGAGAGTCAGAGGAGGTAGTGGGAGGTGGTAGTGCATGGAGGAGAGGGAGAGGAGGAGAGGCAGCGAGAGGGTCGGAGGAAAATAGAAACAGAGGGATGGTGAAATGGGAGGGAGGGGGTGGACAGATGATAGGGAAGGAGGGAGTCTAAAAGAGAGAGAGAGGGAGGGTGGAGTGTTGAGATTTGAGGCGAATGCAGCCTATAGCAGCTGAGACTCAGCTGCAAACGAAGAGCAGCTGATTCACAAATCAACCTTTCCATCTCCCTCTCTCTCCCTCTTATTCTCTCCTCCACCGCCTCACCAGGATATTGATATTCAGGCAGAGACAGACCAGGGACTGTGTGTCCATGCTGGTGAGGTGACGCGGCGTCTGCTCTGACTGCGTGTGTGTCTGCTTGTCCTTGCCTATATTTGCATGTGGATTTAAGCTTGAGCCTGGGTGTGTGTGTGTGACTGCTGAGTTTTTATAATGTTTGTGCGTATGGAAGTTTTATTGATTGATTAATTGATTAATTAACTGATTTATTAATCGAATGACTGCCAGTAGCTCTTATATTATAAGTAGCATATCCTCTTAGAGAGAGGAGTAAAATGGGTTTGGAAATTGCCTCAGTGATGACTTTTGAAGGCAAAGTTGCTTGTTTTGTTTTGTCACGGGAAAGATTTCATGAGATTTAGCGAGAACAGAAGGATGAGAGAACAGGAGAAAGTTCTAGATCTCACTAAAGGAATAGAGAGATGAGGAAAGGAGTGAAGATAAAAGAAGAGGCAGTGGGAGGAAGAACAGAAAAAGAAGAGGGAGTGTGGGAGTGGGAATGACTAAGGGTTATGCACAACAGGGTAAGCTGGTGATGTCACTTAGCAGAAATGTGATGTCATGTCGGTCTGATGTAACATCAGAGGGATCTATCACAGATTACAGTTACTGGGTTTTGTTATCATATTAGAATAATGCTGTGACTTGGTGTACTCTTCTCAGCAAGAAGAGATGTTACCAGTCTTGAAAAAGAGTATGTTTAAAACGTTATAAAATGAATTATCAAAAGAATGTGAAAAATAGCAAATTTAGCATCATGACATATATGTAATTTATTACAGAGATATCTACTGAAGTTAGCATGCTAACCAGCTAGCCCCAGCCTGTCCAGTCCAAAGCGCCCGTGCTCGCAATATAAACACCAACACTCCCCTGGTGCTCTGAGCTCCAAGTCTGGACTGCTAGGTGCATGCTTAAGCGAGCTAATTAGGTAACAGCAGCTACAGTTAGCAGCAGTTTGCGGTTATTTTGGTGATATGCTGCCCAATTTTTGTTAAGAGTTTGATTTAGACAGCTGGCCAATTCTTGCATATTGCACCTTTAACTGAGGAGATAATTGTTAAGGCAAATCAATCATCCAATAAGGGTTGAGAGTTTTAAATACAATTTTTATTTTTTATTTATTCAGGGTATTAGTATCCAGCATATATATTGTCATACATGTCATAATATAACTTTAAGGAAGGCAAGTTTTTCCTACTGTAAGTAGTCTCCTGAATTGTATTAGGAAACTATTCTATATCCCTATTGGGTATTGATAGCAATAGCACCATAACACAAAATAAAATCAGGCCCATTTGGAATATTACAAATCTTTTAAAGTATTGAATGAGTTTAACATTTTAGGAAATGCACTTGCTGAGGGTTAGATGACATGTCTGTACATTAACTATTGAGCATCTAGAGCCAAGCATCGGGGCGGCTGTAGGTCAGGAGGTAGAGCGGGTCGTCTAGTAATCGGAAGGTCACTGATTCGAATCCCGGCTCCCCTCAGCTACATGTCGAAGTGTCCTTGAGCAAGATACTGAACCCCAAATTGCTCCTGATGAGCAGTTGGCGCCTTGCATGGCAGCCTCCGCCATCAGTGTATGAATGTGTGTGTGAATGGGTGAATGTGCCAAGTATTGTAAAGCGCTTTGAGCTGTCAGTAGACTGGAAAAGCGCTATAGAAATGCAAGACCATTTACCATTTACCAAGCATCGATTAGCGTAAATTACTACAGGGAGTTTTTAGCTGGTTATGAAAACAGTCTCAATTCAATTGATGCCTCTGCATGACCTACATAAGTGGTGGTTTTACAAGGAGTTGTGTGCTGTAGCTAACTATTTTCTGAGTTCAGTGACTTCCTGGAGTCCCTGCTGGTTGTCCCTCTCCTCCGCAGCAAGTTAGTCTGCTGAACTTTACAGGTGCTGGTTAGGTGCTACCTGTTTCTTCCCCTGGTTCAGGTCTTTATGCAAAGATAAGATAAGCTAATTGACTCACTGCTCCACCTCCATAGTTAATACAGTGATATTTCCTGGACCTTTCCCACTCATTTATTACACAATTCAACTGGGAATTTAACCTGATAAATCCACGAGTGTAGGTAGTTTTCTCAACTTCTCAAAAGATGTCATTTTGAATTTGTGATATTGTGTTGTTGCTGCTTGCTGGCTGGCTGATTGGAGCTCAGATGATCATCAGATCTACTGTGTCTACATCTCCACATATCCATGACACTGCCCTCCAGAAAGACACACTGCCCTATCTCAGCATCAGGTTTAGCTGAGTCAGGGTGAGTGTGCACGCCAGTGTGTACTTTAAGTTCATAGCTTTACTTCCCTAGTTTGCTTTCTCTTTCTCTGCACAGCCAAACCTCAAACCTCTCTGAGGCAGCCGAACCACCGCGGGCGAGGCGGGGGTCGAGGAGGAGGTGGCGGCCGAGGGGGAGGACATGGAGACTTCAGACAGGCGAGGGACATGAGGGATGGCCAGTCAGAGGGCAAGTCTGGGGCGCATCCAAACAAGATGTCCAATCAGAACACACCCAACAGGAGAGGGAACACATCTGCAGAGAAGTGAGTGAGGGGATCATCAGATTTTTTGATGATTTTTTGTGATCACTTTTATTGTGTTTGAAATGGAACATTCTTTTTGCTATTGAGGAATCTGTAACAAAATGTGAATTTTAAACAGAAAATGTGATTTGTTGCAGGCATTTAGTATGAAAAAACAGCTTTAGCTCATATCCCAATGCTGAGGTTCCACATATCTGTGGGATTTTATGGCACAATTATATGTGGAAGTCACCAGGCAGGCTTCTACGCCACTGAGGAAATCAGAGTAGAGGAATGTGTAAATGACCGACGAGCTCGGAGGAGTTAGATCTTATGCCAGAATATTGTAGATACAGTCAGGTTTTTTAAAATGATTTCAGCTGTCTCATACAATTATGAAAATCAAAAAGTAATCTTTGGGGATAATTTGAGGAGTGGTGAGCTATACCTCTTTAACCATATTTGTGGGTCACTCTTCACTATCCAGTCCAAACTACAGTCTTTCTTTCTCTCCTTTAGCTCTTTCTTTCTCTCTTTTTCTGTATCTCTCTTTCTCTCTCTCTGCCCCCCCCCCCCCCCCCCCCCCCCCCCCCTCCTCCTCTCCTCCCACCTGTGTGGTCTGAGCTGAATCAGAATAGGCTGCTGGTGAATGGGAGCCTGGTTGAACTCTGGTTGGTTTCTGAGTGCAAACAGCCTCCCTGTTGCTGCTTATTCAGCACTGGGTTGATGCTGTGCTCTCTAGATTATTCTGGCTCTTTCTCTATCTGTCTCTGTCTGTGCTTTTTCTCTTTATCTCTTTGCCTCGCCATCTTCATGTCCATCTACATTTCAATTGTTCATTTTCATTTGTTTCTTTATTTTATCCATTAATCATTTAATCCTTCTTCCCTTTCTCCTTTACACTCTTCATGATTTCATCGGTTGATTAGTTGAGTAGTTTACCCAAATCTATCATGCCTTTTCTAAAAATCAGCACTCATTCCAATAGACTTTGGCCTTATCATTCACCGTGAACATGATTGAGTTAAAACCTGATTCATTGTTGTTGAAGAAGCCATCTAGAAGCATTGTCAGATACTATCTATCTGCTTTGCTTAAATAGTGAGTCAAGATTAATTCAGCTCCATCCCTCCGCGGCTCTGTTCGTCTGTCCACTGTGAAAACAACTGACATCAGTCCTCTGTCAGTGTCTCCATGGGTGTCCAGTGTGTCACTGGCCCTCCGCAGCACAATGGGGCGGCAGGGTGGGAAGCCCGGTGCGTTGGCAGGGGACACGAGCCCAGAGCAGGGGGGACGTGAGCCCTTTCTAATCCCCGCTCTATTCTCTGGTAGATTAACGCTTCTAAACCGACACAGAATGAATCAGCACATCTCTCTGTATCCATCTAGATCTTCCATTGGACAGTACAGTCATCATTTGTGTGTCTGTGTATTAGTGTGCCTGCAAATGCACTATGGGTTGCCTGGTGGTACAATGGTAAATTCAGCAAACAGGTAGCATAATATTACAGTTTAAATACTTTAATTGAAATGAAAACACAGGAGAAATGAGTCAAGGAAGATTGTCTGTACCTTGAGGGGAGAGTTCTTGTAGGCATTCAGGCAAATGCTGCTTCCACCTGTGGAGAGAAAGTATAATATAATGAGGTTGTGTTAACAAGCTTCAGTGACTCTCAAAACTGCTCCCTAACATAGGTAAGAGAGCTAGAGATAGCAGAGACAGCAGAGAGTGGTGCATTATGCAGTGTCGGACTTGACCTTGGTCTTGGTCTTTGTCTTGACTGGATCTAAACCCCTCAAAGTCTTGGTCTTGTCTTGGTCTCAATACACTCCGGTCTTGGTCATGACTTGGTCGAGGTGTAGTTGGTCTTGACTACAACACTGGCACTCAGTAGCTGTTTTAGGGGTTTCAATCATATCACACAATCTTCCCCCACAAATGTAGTTTGCCTATGTTCAAATTTCCATGATTTCTGAGCACTTTAAGGGTTTTGTCTGTCTCTTTGCTGAAGACCCAAGGTGCATTGTCCTTGTTATGCTGGCCTTAATGAAAATTAGTGTTTGAATGAACGTTTTGGTTTAAATTGTAACTGACAGGCACTGCTTGTGCCAATATAATTGTTTTTGAGTTATTTTTGAACTCTCAGAGTTGTTTTTTATAGGGGAAAAATACAAATATGGTTTCCAAATGAAAATGTATCTCCAATGGACACCTCAACATTTATTCTACTGACATCCATTATACAGCCATTTTGGTTATTGAGTTCCTTCAGGAATTGATTAATTGAAGCCTAAACCTTAAGCCGCAGTGGTTTGGTGTCGAGTCCAGGGAACCATCAGTGATGGTGTAATTTCATTAACCAGCCAGAAAGAAAAACTAATTTAGGTCAGTGGACTGCAGAGATCTATGTATGGGCGTTAAAGTACTTTAAACCTTCTCACAGCCATTCAGGGTCACAAAGCAAATGGCCTTTTTCTCTCTTTCTTTATTGATTGCTTGGTTCCATTATTAGCTATGCACCAGGGTGAGGCAGGGATTGGAACTGAAAAGAGAAACTAGAAGAGAAATGTTTAAACAAAGCAGTTAAGGTGTCATTGAGTTGATGAGATTTACATATGAGATAAGATTCCATACATCAAATCAGTTCAGCCAAGTATACAAAAAGAAATGGATATTTTACACATGGATTTCCGGTTTGTCACTGGCTATGTCTGAGGAGTAGCATCTGATATACTACGCACAGTGCGATGCAGTATCCAGTGTGCTGTATCTCATGACCCATTGTTCTCTAGACCAATGGGGGATGAGACAGTTTGATTAATGGCTTGTGATACTGAGGACAAACCACAAAACACTTTGTCTTTCACTGATTTTAAGCAGGTTATCTGGTTAGACTTTGAGATGTTACCAGAGTGCGTTTTAATAGATCTCATAATGTGCTGTGCCTAATAAGAGATTACAGATCAGATATGCAGCACAGAGCCAGAACCAGGCTTTAAAACTGAAGTCAGAATTTACTGACTTTTTTCAAACTGTGCAAAAAACAGAAAAAGTCTGCCTTCATCACAATATTCTTCTCCTCCAGAGCCCATAGAGAGTAATCCTCTTCATTGTTCTGTTTTCTTGTGTCCAGGCCAGACAAGAGGATGACCCTCCCGTCACGGTTTCAGAAGGAGGTGCATGCTCACCTTTCCAGAAACCCCCAACAGACTGGGCGTAAGTAGGACAGGCTGTTTTTTATTACACTAAAAATACATTTTGTGTAGCTTTTTGTCCTCTAAACGAATAGAAAAACTCCAACACCTGCATTACTTCAGATGATTTAAATGCTTTCCAGCAGCTCTAAGCATCACCCGCGGACATATACATTTAAGGCTCAAATCAAAAGGACAGCTTTTTTTGTCACGTCCGTCTGTCTCTTACCTGTATTAGACCTATATTATTTTATGGTGTGTGAAAGAAACCCTGTCTCAGTTGTTTCCCTGAGGTTCCTGCAGACATGAGTTGTATTTTAAAAGCTTTAAACTGAAATCAGTTCCCAGGTGTCTGTCTTGTCTGTCTGATCCTCCCTCCTCTGTACTCACTCTCCCACAAGTCTTTACTTCAGCTTAAAATGTGTTTGTTGTCATGTTTCTGACATGTTTATTTTAGACCCTTTCAGATAGAAGAGACTGTTAAAGTTGGATTCTGACTGGTTTAAGAGCCTTAACTTCCTGTTTGTAAAGACATATCCCTGATTGAAGAGGAATTTATATTAAAGAGAGACCCCTGTGTAGAAAATGTGCAATAACTATGCTCAACAGTGTGAGATAACTCAGTTCAGTTTGGTTGTTGTCATTCTAGGGATTCACACTTTGATATCAAAGATGTTTTTAGTGTAACTAAATTAAGAAAGGCAGTACTTATATGTATAAGGACAAATTCTAGGGCAAAAGGAAGCACAGCTTTATTCGTCAATATGCTCCATTATCATTCTTCTACCTGACTCTCTTTTTGATTAAAATCATCCATCTCTTTCAAGACTCAGTCCCCTCTGTTGAAGGGAAAAGCATGCCATACAATCCTCAAGTTCCAGGGGCGAGAATATCAAAGTGGAAGCAGTAATTGCCTGCGTGTGTGTGTGTGTGTGTGTGTGTGTGTGTGTAATCTCTCTTTTCATCTGTGTTTTTCCTCCAATCATCCAGCACCCTTGAACCTGAATGAGAGCTCCGGCTCAGACAAAGGAAGACCCTACAACCCTCAGCAGGTCCAGGGTCGCATCAGGGAGATCCTGGGGAAGTACAGTAACGGCTTCTGGGTGTCGAAGCTGCCTCAGATCTACAGAGAGTTGTACAAACAGGACCTGCCTACCGAGGCCATCAAAGACCTGGAGACCTGGACGCACATATGCACTGTATGTACTCCGTATGTTACTGTAGTTATTTAATATGTCGCTATTATTAGAAATATATGTTTACAAATAATTATTGCAAAAAATTACTTTTGTGCTATGATGATAATAATGATAAAACAGTGGTGCTGATGAAGGCATAATTGTTTTATCCTGTTAAAGTAACATTTAACTTTTAACCTTAAAATAACAGCTTCAAAATAATTTTGATGGTACAGTGTCTTGTAATAGGGTGAATGGTGTCTCAGCCACTATCCCTATCACTTGTTTCTGCACTATGTTACTTCAATGAGAGGGTAGGATCACAGCGTTACATACATGTTTACTTCAAGATAAAAGTTTTTAACACATAACATTGTTGTGAATGAGTTTTGTTTGTAGTTAGCACCTACATTACGTCAACAACAATACCAATGCTTAAAAATGTATCATTAAAAACAATGCTTAGTTCATGAATATTTAGTCACGTTCAGTTAGTATTGCCTACAAAATGCTTTATACTGAGTCCTCTCCATTTCTTCTTCTAGGTAGAGAAAACCTGCAGCAGCAACCCCTCAGAGCTGTTACTCTACCCCTCCAAGGAACAGACCACTGCATCCTCCCCTTCACCTACCATTAACCCAAACTCCAGCTCTGCCCCAAACACCCCCACAGACAAACCCTCACATTCCCCTGCCCAGCAAAGACCCCCCAGCAACCACCTGACTCGCTCTGGTTCTCGCTCTCCTCAGTCTCCACCATCATCCTCTTCGTCCCCCAGCCCTCCCTCGTCTCCTGCCACCCTCAGCCCCGACCTGAAGCTGAAACTGGAGGAGCTGTTGGTGAAGTACTCCAACGGCCTGTGGGCACATGCACTGCCCAAGCTCTTCCAGGACACCTACAAAGTCAGTGACCCTTTGAAACACCATTACATTAATGTCATTAACACATTCAGGAGCGAGTTGCACTTAATGTATTTTTTTGTAATGTTTTTTATTTTTTTTACAAGACCAAACTGTCCGGACATGTCCTGGAGAACCTTCACCTCCTCTCCGACTTCTGCACCATCGACTATCCAATGCCTGACAACCCCAAAAGGGCCATCTTGTACAGGAGGAGCAGCACTGAAGGTGGAGCCGGAGAGGACGAGAACTGTAATAGGAGGAACTCCTCAGTCAGTGAGGAGGAGCTGAGGGTGAGGCAGGAGCTGGGGAGGAGGCTCAGTAACCATGCGGTGCCTTCTCTGCAGATCCCCAAAGAAGAGTACCCCTCTGTGCTGGTTGTGGAGGCCACAAACACCAATGGAGTTATACTCAGGTAGGAGAGAACTGTGTGTGTGAATGTGCTGTAAGAATCGACAGTCCGTAAATGTCTCACTGTCTGTCTCTCCTCCTCTCTCAGGTACATTGGTGAGGGTTACTCCCAGGCCCAGGAGTCCATGGAGGATGAAATGAGGGAGTTTTATGGTCTGAACCAAAGCAGTCCATCTCCTTTGTCATCTCCATCATCAGGCCAACTTGTTGCCGTTAGGGCAGAGGAGGAGGAGGAGATTCTGAGGGCGCAAGTCTGCGAGGTCATGGCCGACAAGGTCAAGGTGAGACGGACACAAGTCATTGAAGGCCAAGTGATATATCCAAGACAAATAAATGCATAAATCTTATCAAATCCAGATGCGGTGTCCTGTAAGGAACAGGATGGGGAAGGTTTGCAGATGAACTGTCTGATTTTGAGATGAGAAGAAACATTATTAAACCCTGTGGTCTTCGACTTTTTAGGTGTACTATGTGGATCATGGCTTCTCAGAGGTGATCAGCAAAACCAAAGTGTTTGAGCTGCATGAGAAGTTTTTCCAACTGCCTTTCCAGGCGACCAAGTGCAAACTAGCAGGTGAGAATATAGCACCAACACGTCATCAGTAGTTGATTAATCAGTTAGTAAATCTAAAGAAAATGAATTGCCAATTATTTTGATAATCCATTAATTGTGTCATTTCAAGCAAAAATGACAAACATTTGCTGGTTACTGCTTCTTAAATGTGAGGATTTGCTGCTTTTTCTTCCTCCTCTTTCTTTTCTTTCTCATTTATGATAGTAAATGAAGAGTCTTTGTGTTTTTGTCGGGCAAAAGACACAATTTGAAAAACATATCTTTGGGAATTGTGAATAGTATTTTCACAATTTTTTCGACCTTTGATGGACTGAACAATTAATTGATTCATTGTGAAAATAATCAGCAGATTAGACAAAAATGATTACAATCATTAGTTGCAGCCCTAATCATCACTACACTCAAAAAATGTGACTTGTGTACATGTGTGTGTATTATTCGAGGCCTGGAGCCATTCTGTCAGGAGCCTGCTGTGCTGAAGAAGTTCGAGACAATGGCAAGTGGAAGGATCCTGTTGGCAGAGATCCTAGAGAGAGGGCAGACCCCTCTTGTCGTCCTGTACGACACATCACAGGATGATGATGTTAACATCAATGCTGCCTGCATGAAAGCCCTGCAGGACAAGACACTGGCCAGCCCGTTACAGGTACAGGAGAGTGTGTGCATGTCTGCTGTTGGGTCAGTGTGAGTGTGCAGCACACTAAACTCTCATCACTGGCTCTCTGCAGGTGAACAGTGCTTATATGAACGTGACTGTCAGCAGCGTCTGCTCCGATGGGACCATCTACTGCCAGCTGCCCTCCAGAGGCCTTGCCAAGCTGAATGAGATCCTGGAGAACATAGAGACATACTTCCACTCCCAGGTTAAACAACAAGCTACATGTGATGTCTCAGTGCCTTTTTGAAACCATACATTTCAAAGTATTGAGAAATAGAATAATCTATTGTTGTTTTTGGTATTTTCAGGGAATATATAGACAACAAGAAAAAATAAAGCGGAGTGATCATTTAACATCACTAAATCATTATATTCAACGTGGTGCAATTAGTGTGATTAAATCAATAAATAGAACTATAGGTATGAGGACAACACTGACATTCTTGTCGTATGGTACTAAGGATACAAGGAGAACCTCACTTTTAGAAGAACAAACTATATTCAGTTTCAGTAAACAACTACAACTAGCAGAGAATCACTGTGATTATGACATCTACTGTAGAGCAGTTGTTCTTGTAGAAGGAGGTTTGTGAAGGCTGAGAACACTGTAGTTCTTTTTATGTGATTGATTTCATTGTAGATTTATAGGCCTGTTCTTGATCTGGAACTATAGCTGTATAATTTATTGCTTCCTTGTGTTCTGTTCGTCTCAGCTCTCTTGTGCTTTCCAACCTTTTCTTTGTATCGCGTGTCATGGTGTCCTTTTTTAAGTTTAGTAGGTGCAGCAATTGCATTAAATGTTTGAAAATGTGTATTTATTAATAGCATCACTATTTCTAAATTGATCACACATGGCAGGCTCACAGATGTGATGCATTCCCTTAACTGGAAATGAGAAGAGCCTTGCCATGCGCCGAGTACTGTATGACTCTCTGTTAAGTGTAGTACTCACAGCGAGTAAACAGACTAGACTAGCACTCACACATTCATCTTAAAAGCCTGTTGTAAATGTATTGGTGGTGCGTTGCTTCTTTCAGGCATGTTGTATTGTGGACAGATTGTGATTAGGTTGATAATCCGGAGTTAAGACATTTCCAAACCACTTAATCTGTTAGCAGCACAGTGGAGCTGGTGCTTTTTCTAGGCGAGCCACTGCTGTCCTTTAAAGCTCACTAACGCTTTACGTCAGTGTTAAGGTAAACACTGTGGAGTCTGGTAATGTACTTTTACCAAGGCTAGAGACTTCTTGCGAGCTTGCATCAGTCTAGAGAAACTGAACTTGAAATCAGCAGTAATGCAGGGAGGTAATCAGATTTTTATACATGTTATTTTCATTACTTACTTCATAGAAATTATTTCTACAACCTGTAACTGGATGGCCTGGTTTAGTGTTTCTATTCAGAAGGAGGTTCAGAGAATCACTAACAATTAAATTATCCACTTTGGTTACATTACAAGTTCATCTTTATTTGTCCATGAAGGGCAGATGGTTTTGCAGCATAGAGTACAACATCAAAATACACAACAAACAAAAAAAGAAAACAGGCCCAGCAGCACTACATCAATGAACAAGCATAATCATCAGGACAGCAATAAAAACAATACAATGGTGACTATCCTGCCATCCCTGTAAATAAGCATAACACTCCTAATTTAAAAGACATCAACGTAATCAGCAAAATGGTCCAGCAACAGCAGCATAATCAGAATCAACATAAACAAGCACAAAGTATGGCCAGCATAGCTTCACAGTCAACGTACATCAACAAACTGTACCAGCAACTACAACAACATAATAAAAATCATCATAAATCGTCCTTCAGTTAGGCCAACATGCTCATAATGGGCAGTCACCTCCTTTTCCCTGTATTGAGGAGGGTAATGGCTGTGGGGATGGATGAGTGTTTGTATCTGTTAGTCTGGTGGCAGGTGTTAAAGGGTAGGGATTGAAACTCCCTGATGAAGAGGTTGGAGTGGAGTCTAACAGGATGGAGTTTGCCCTCTTCATCACCTGACTGTCGTACAGAACAGAAAGGCTACTCTGCTGGACACTTATGATTGACGCTTATATGATTATCCATAGTTGAGACCAGCAAACTGTGTATAGGTTATCTGTCAGTTTAACTCCCTCTGCTGGAGTTTGTAACTTTCCTGTCATCTTTAAACTGTTGGGTGACGGTTTATATTAAGATCCTTGTTGTAAGCATTAGTTTTTAGGTTAAGCCCCTTATAAGATGCTTAATGAGACTATACTGTATATCCATTGATTACAGCATATTGACACATTTATTGTTAGATTGTAAGCACTTACAAGAAACTTGTCAACATTTTCTTGACTCTGAAGAACGTAAATAAAAACCTTAAAAGCTACTAACACATTGATTAAGTTAACTAACTTACTAATTATATCATTGGTTAACCTTATCTAAGCTTTTTTGTTGCTTTATTAAGATCATTAACACTTTATTACTTACTTTATTACTAACAGTTAATTATACTTATTGCAACTACTGGATTGAAAGCGAGAACAATGTCTTGTTAGGGTTAATAGGTCCAAAAAACTAATTAGGCTTTTAATAACTTTCTTAAATGTCTATAAACTTTTGACAAGTTGCTTATAAGTGCTTATAAATGTCTTATAATCTAACAATGAACATGTTTATTATGTTCTCATTAACACATATATACTCTTATTAATGTTAATAACTATCTTGCAAGGACTTATAAGGCCCTTATTACCTATTAGTGTTGCCACAACACTATCATTTCTAACATCAATACAATGCCTGGAAAAATAATGGTATTCGATGCCACATTTGATTCCAGGGAAAAATTAATTCCATGACATTGAGAGCATAACATTTTAGGTATTTATAAAAGATGAAAAAAAAAAATAACAAGGCTTGTTCACTGTTTGTTAACAGCAACAGCATCTGAGAAAACTAAGGAGAGTGGAAAAAATACAGCTAGTACTGCTGTAATAAAGAATAGTAATTGAAACTATGAAGATATGTATTAATATAACAATATCACCTATTAAGTAACACAGATTAAAAGGACCTTGGACATATGAAATTTTACCAAGCTTTTGTAATAAATGTAGAAGTAAGATGCTATCACAGGTCACACATGCACCCAAAATTTGTCAAGTTCAACTAAACATTTTCAGTTGGTGCACTGGTGCGCCTTAGATTATTGCTGATTATTGTTTAAACAATTGAGGTTATCACGATTTCTTGTTATGTGTGCTGTGATTGATGCTGTGAAGAAAAACATGTTTCTGCACCTTTATTCCTGTAAACAATCATGAGCACAGTGCATTAGGAAATTAAATTATAATGTACTATATGTATGTGCTGGTGCACCCAAATTAATAAGTTGTGTGCACCAGTATAAAGTTAGTCTTGAGCCCTGTAACATATCTCTTCTAGTATTAACTTTCAACAACCCCTTATCATTCCTAGTAACTACAGATCTAAAGTCCTCATCTTTGATGTCACTGCAGTGTTCACCTGCAGCAGACTGGGTGGACCTTGTTTGTATGAACTTTTTACGATATCATTTTATTGGAGTCATAAAGGAGGAGTTACACACAGTGACCTTACTATCCCAGAGGAAGTACAGTCAGATTTAACAACAGCATGATGATTATGGTTTCATAATAAAATGTATTTCTGTTCCAGGTAACATCAGAGTTCCTTGTATCCAGACCTTTCTGTGGGAAAGGATGTCTGGCTCGCTACAAAGGCAAATGGTCCCGTGTAGAGGTAAGATGGCGCTGATCCCTGCAGAACAGACTGTGAATTATTAAACAAATCCACATATAATTAAATGGGCCTGACAAAAGGAATAAAATCACAATTGCACAATAGAGCCTGGTGTCACTAGCATGAGAGGTGCAGCAGAGGCACAGCATGTAAAACTGGCAGAAACTTTATCAGCCATCACATGTAACCTCTGAAGCAATTTGTTTGATAAATAAAAAACAAGAGGTTTCCCTGTTCTCTGCTTCTGTGTTTAGATCACCAACCTTCACGGCAGCAGAGTGCTCGACATCCTGTTCATTGATGTGGGTGTGCAGGCTTCTGTAGAGGTGTTTGAGCTGAGAGAGATCCCACCTCCGTTCCTCCGTGACCTCATGGCCATCCCACCACAGGTTGGCTTGTGTATCCCGAGTAAAACAGTCGAGCGAGATTACATGTTCATAGGATTTTTCTTATGTACTGTTATAGTAAGAAGAGCATCCCCATAAAGTTCTACAGATTATCTAAGAAAATAACATTTCTGCAATGTGTGTTTAGGCTGTGAAGTGCTGTCTAGCAGACCTGGCTGTCAGTGTTGGATCCTGGACTCCAGATGCTGTCCAGTGGCTTCGAGAGAAAGTGCTCAACACCACAGACTGTAGCATGAAGGTAAACTGCTGCCCGTCCTTCCTTATATAAACTAACTGAACTAAATTAAACCCTAAACATGTGATTTCTTTGTAACATTTGTCAATCTGATAATATCAAATACACTTACCCCAACTACCACTTATATTATTCCTCTCCTCCTCCTTTTGGCCTCCAACAAAGTGATATCTTTTTTGCATCCTGCCTCCCTCTGTTTTTCTTTTTTATGTACCTCCATACTAACCCTGAACCCCCCCCCCCCAAAAAAAAAAAAAAAGGTTGCCAAGGTAGATGAAACCAAGCGCTGCATCTACGTCCATCTTTTCACCGACAAGAGCTTCCACGACCCGGCCCGCAGCCTCAACCATCAGATGGCCCAGTCTGACCTGTTCAAACAGCGACCAGATGTTTTCCTCACGAGCCACAGGTTCCTACTGCTTTTATATTCACCTTTATCATCTCTTCGCTATCTATCTCATTGGTTCCTCAACCTGGGGGTTCTGAAGCCCACTAGAGGTCACCAAAGCTTCCTGGGGGTTCACAAGGCCTTCTTCATTTTAAGGGGTGCAAGAAAACAAAAAAAAATATGCAGTAAGCCTTTATCTCACCATTTCATTCATTCTTGTGAGAAAAACAAAATGAAATTGTAATTTTTAAAGTTCATTATTATATTATTAAGTTATTATTTCAGATATAAATGTAAAATCCAGCGGTAGGGAGAAGACGAAGAAGATTTGTCAAAAAAAATAAAAAATACATAATACAGACAGAATTAAGAAAAGTCAAAAAGTCTCTGATGTAAAATGTATCCAAATTGCTTATTTTACACAAACTTCTTCCAGTTATTGCATTCACTGTTTGGGTTAATTGTACAGTTTGTTCTGTATTATTATTGTTGTGCATTGAAAACAATATAAAATATCCATGAAATACATCATTAGTCAGGAGTCATAAGTTTACTCAATGAAAGAAAAAAGGTCCCTTTAGAAAAAAGGTTGGGAACCACTTACCTAACTAATGTTCAGTTTAAAGTTATTTATGACTTTATGAAATAAAAGTCCTGTTTGTTCCTTTAATTTCACAGCCCTGCCAAGATCTCCACACCAACTGTATCCTCCAAAACCTCCAGCAGCAGTAACTCTACTAACGGGAGTCCAGCGTCAACTTCTGTCCCAGCTAAGCCTCATCTCAGGAGGGCTCTGTCTGGACCCAAAGGAGGTGGAGGAGGCAACACAACCAGCACCAGCCCACCAGAAACACCGTCGTCCCCGTCATCCTCTCTCAAGCTGCCACCATTACTGGAGCTGCCCCCAGCAGGTAATGAAGGACAAAAATATTTCAAGGCAGGAAATCAACCATGTACTCCTTAATGTAGCCCAGAACATCACATGTTCTCATGTTTTTTTTCTCCTCAGGAAACAACATTGATGTTTATGTGTCAGTGGCATGCCATCCAGGCCACTTTGTGCTGCAGCCGTGGAGAGATATGTACAAACTGGTGGTGTTGATGGGAGAGATGATTCTCTACTACAATAAAACTGAGCAGAAACCACTTAACATAGGGAAGAATCAGATATACGCTGCTAAAGTGGAGAACAAGTGAGTTAAGCTATGATTTAATTTAATTTGATGAAAACAATGGGCACAACTGAAATTCTGATAAAAGACACAGTCTGGATACTGTCCTCAAACATTGAAAGTTGTGGCCCAAAGCAAAAAATGTAAATAAAAATAAATAAATAATGAAAGTATTATCCAATACTCTGATTTTATATTAGTGAGTATTATTGAGTATTTGTGGTGCCTTCAGTTGTGCTTTGCCTAAATATATCCACTCTTTGTCCTTTTCTCCTGTCAGCTGGCACCGTGTTTTAGTGAAAGGAGTTCTAAGCAATGGCTTGGTGTCTGTGTACGAGTTGGACTACGGTAAACATGAGTTGATCAGCTGCACCCAGCTCAGACCTCTGATCAAAGAGTTCAGACAGCTGCCGTTCCAGGGAATCACTGCTCAGTTGGCTGGTGAGTGGAGCGGACCTCTGTAAAATCCATCTTTGTTTTGTGCATGTGCAACTGTGACAATGTTTGGAACCCTGAACTGATTTGATCTATTGTGAAATTTATGATTTTTTTTTTTTTTTTTTAAGATATTTTTTTTATGTCTATCTCCACTCTTCTATTTTCATCTTATTATAGTTTCTTGGATGCTAATATTGCATTATTAACATTTAAGTTAGCTTAACCTTCGCACCTGTCTCCCTGGCAGGATTGAAGCCGAGGCAGTGGTCAGAGGAAGCTTCCATTGTTTTTAGGAACCACGTGGAGAAGAAACCACTTGTAGCCCAGCTGGAGGCCATACAGGAAGCCACTAACCCCTGGGACAGGAAGTTGACGGTCTTCCTGGTCGACACTTCGCAGGAAGAAAGGGACATCTGGGTGCATGACATCATGGCTGAATTTGCTGAGGAGCTGACGAACGAGATGTAGACAAGAGAAGATTGTCGACGAGTCTTACTAGCCGAGCAGTTGTCCTGTTGCTCACTAATGACACTGTGAGTTGTGGATAGACTAAATAGAAGAAGCTTATCCATCTTATCTATCTACCATTTAGTCAGACGGAAGGAAGAAAGAAAGAAATGAAAGAATGACGGAGGTATGAAGGTATGAGACTAAGAGAAATTGAGAGGTTTGATAGCAGGTAGAGACTGGCATTGACAGAAAGTCAAGAGGTGGAGGTGTTGTAACCACTTGCTTGTGTTTTGGGCTGTACATCGAAGGATGTTGTGATGTGATTTTGAGTGACTGCAGTGTGACCATTGGACAATACGCCCATGCATGATGTTGGTCCAAACTTGCCACTAATACTCAAAATATACCTTCAGCGTACAGTAAGAAATTACTGAATCTATCTATAGTCTTACAAAGCTGTGGAAATGATACAACATGCATCCTTATACCACTGGGACTGGGCTTTAATCCAATGCGGCATCTTTATAGTACCATGAGTGCATCCAGTTTTAGTGTGTGTCATCTGGGGAGGGTTGCCTGAATACCCTCAACCCTGCCAATGTGAGCATCATGCAAAGTGCACAAAATGTTAAAATTAACACAGCAAGTGCTCACATGCTAGGAAGAGTTATATACATTTGTTTACAAAATCGAGTATTTCTGATTGTCGTAAGTTTACAGGCGTTAGAGCAAACATTCCCCTGAGAGGAGAAGAAATAGATGAGTTGGTGAGTCGTAGGAGACAGGCATAAAAAGTGTCTTTATTTTATCTAAGCATGATTTTGTGTTTTTGAAATTGACAGGAAGGTCTGAAATTTCATGACACAGTTGGCCCTTTTAGCACATGCTCGCTAAGTCAGTCTACTGTACTTAATGGCCAAGCATCGCACAGACACAGAAGGTAATGATGAAGTAGATACTGGCACTGCATGTCCAGTAAAAGAGCCTATGCTTGGAATTTTCTATTAAATTAAAGATTGAATTAAAGGCTGACGAAAATGAGCAAAGTTAGAACTGTGAACAATATAAATGTGACTTTATTCAATCTGTTTTGTGCTGGAAAAAACTGTTCCTCAGACAGGTGAAAATTTCAACTCAAGGCCCACTTCCTGTCTCCTCATCCATCTCTTCCCCTCCTGTGAAAAAATGATTCCAGTGTGACTTTATGCTTTTTAGGAGCCGAGTATCTATCTTATACTATTCCGTTCCTCGTCTGACAGCAAGACTTTAATTTCAGCAGATTACATGTGCTGCATGTTGAAGATTTTTTTCTGAATTGTGTGCACATATAATTGTAAGTGCTGTATGGTAGGCAACTGGACTTGTTTCAGTTTCTTGAAGATGTTTCACCTCTCATCCAAGAGGCTTCTTCAGGTGAAACGTCTTCAAGAAACTGAAACACGTCCAGTTGCCTACCATACAGCACTTAGAATTACCATGACCTGGATGACTGAGAACCTTCATCAACGTGTGCACATATAGTTTGATGTTATAATAATAAGAAGATTAAGTTACCAGTAGTGTTAAGCTTTTAGATTTTCAAATAGGAGATAAGCTCTGCTTGGTTAGTTCCAGCGCCACCATCAAATGTTGGCCTGATGTGGGATTTTATTGTGAAATGTGACTTCTTTTTTTTTCCGGACACACCTGCACCGTGGATTTGGATGTGAAAATGCTTCTCTGAAGACAGCTTACCTGACAAAACTCAAAGCTGCATCGTTGTTAACAATTGACAAGGAATTTAATTTATATTTAACTTATATTCTCTAGATGATAATTACATTATCATTTTCATTTTGTTTGACAATGACCTGGAGGTAATAAAAGACTTGTTTTTGGAATAAAGTCTGTTTGAGAGGTTTAAATGTGATCAGTCCATTCAATTACCTATTATACTGTTTAGTCCAGCAGTATCTTGTTTTTAAATGAAAGAAAGTTTAGAGTACTCACATCATTTTGATTTCTTTATTAAAATAGCAAACCATTTCAGTACTATTTACATGTTATATCACTGGAAAATGTAGCTACCAAAATAACTCTCTTATTTGATGCAGGACTCATATAGCATCAATCTGGCTCCAACAATTCATCATTCATACAATTTTTACAGAGTTAGGCACACGTTATGTTGTAGTAGTCTATACCCACATTATAAACACTCACAAATTGTCAAGACTAGATAGCTGAATTGACTTTCTGTGGAAGGATTGAGACATTGTAGAGTGTTCTGTCCTTGTTTCAGCAGCTAGCGAATGGAGAGCATCATCACAAACTCTGAAGAGCAGAGAGAAGAGAGAAAACCAGAGCAAGTCAGTCAACACTGACTTTATCACGCTTCTAATTAACAAGTCAACGTGTCTGCGCTAGAGCTTCTGGTTCTCACCTTCAAAGTCAATGTTTCCATCTGCATTAATGTCCAGCTCCTTCAAGATCTCCTCCAGTTCGCCTTTCTTCAACTTCTCCCCCAGCAGTGACTTGATCGCTTCCTTCATCTCATCCTGGTTGATCTTTCCATCTCCATCAAGATCGAACTTTTAAGAACAGAGAAAGTGATGAAAATGGGTTGAAAACCTAGGTCAAGGTTGTTTTATGTTGAATTTTCAGTGAGTCATTGGAAAAAAATGCAAGTAAGTTGCTCAAATTTACAGTAGGATGTCTGTTGGACGAATTTAGACGATTATTTACACAATTTATTTTTTTCATTCATACATTGAAAGGGAAGCTTTTTTCGGTCTGATATTACAGCTGATTTTATGACTGGCCCTTCTCTTTTGCTGTAATGAAGTAACATTGTACTTGGATTGTTTATCATCACTTGACTGACCTGAACAAAGGCCGACTGGAGCTCTTTGAGTCCCAGCATGTGAGCAGTCTCTCCCATCATCCTGGGTCCCATCAGCTCAACAAAGTCTTCAAAATCCATTAAGCCGCCCACTGTGAAGAGGAGAGACCCCAGGGGCCATGAAGTAGAAAAGGGGCTCCGAGGCAACAACAGCCAAACTACTATGCATACTCTTATATGAGCATTTTGTAAAATACAGTTGATTCAGGAAACTAAAATCATTTTCATTTCAGCTCACTTCTCATCTTGATTTGCTGTACTATCTCCAGCAGTTCCATTTCTGTGGGCATGTATCCCATGGTCCTCATGCATTCAGCCACATCCTTGTAGTTCAGGTATCCATCTTGGTCGTAGTCAAACTCTTTGAAGGCCTCTTGTAACTCTGTAAGAAAGATCAAGGGCCACAGTTCCAGAAGTGGTGTATCAGGCCAAAAATGGTTGAGGATTATACAGTACCATCACTGCAACATCTCAAACCTAACTTAATATTATAAAATATAAATAGATTTAGAGACTGAAAAGCAAAAATCTAATCTATTCTTGTAAGTTATAAAAGGAAGAGGATGGGTAATCCAGTTTCACTGGTCACAACCAAAAGGTGCCAACTCTGGGTAATGTAGGCAGCACTTTAAGAAAAGCAGTCCACTGGTCTCCTATAACCTAGACCTGTAAACACATTTTAATGTGGAAAATTGGTGGAGCTACTAATTAAGAGCATAAGTGCACACAGACTTAACCCAGTTTAAGTTTCAATCCAGTTGAAAGTAATTTAAAAAGGCTGCTTTTGTGAACTTACACAGCCAGTTACATAATGTTTTTTGACAAATGTAGAAAAATGATGGCAGGAAATGGAGAGAGATTGTAATGAAAAAACCAAAATGATTCAAATCTGAATTAGTTATTGGACAATATGCATGATAATGTACTTGTTTGTTACAATAATTCTGTGCTGTAGTAATGCTGGAGGATTTAGGGTTTCCTGACATTACTGAGGATGCAGCTATTACCATGTTAGGGATGGTAATGAGCTGTGGCAGTGACACTTACCGTCCAACTCAGCCTGAGCCAATTCTCTCTCCTGCAGAAACAGTAAAAAAAAACATGTTGAAATGTGAATCTATTTTACAATTAAGATGATGAATTGTACTTTGCAATACTAAATTCTACCAAAGTATCTGGACACCACATTTTAAATAAATGTCTGTATTGCCTTTGATATCAAAGATTTGAAAGTACTTTGTAATTCTAAGCATGCATGTTAAATGATGCATGTTAACATCAGGAGTATAGATAATAATGTCATGTGCAACAATGGAAAAGGTAAATATTTTCAAGTTGAATCACCCAAGTGTTTGGCGCTAGTGCTCTTCATTTGGATAACCCTAACCAAGTGTGGCAGTAAGCCTCAACTAATGAGCCACTAATGCTGGCGACACAGCAAGCTTAGCTCAAGAAAGATCATGAACACGCTGTGAGTGCACTGACTGACTTCAACGTCACTTCTGACTCTGATGTTTTAATGTCTGATGTGCAGCACCTTTAAATGGTTATGATCACTTCATTGTGGAGAGCTATGCCTTTAGATCTTAATCACTTAATGTAAATTACAGACGTTTAAACCCTTTCTTTACCCATTAAGTGTTGTAAATTGAGTGAGGGAAAGCTGTTAAAAGAAATTCAGGATATCATGCATTTTATTTCATAAAGGTGTGTTTAAATTAGGCATGAATTGGTGAATTCGTGTTGAGTTACATCTGAGCTATGACTTAAACTGTTTAGGCAGTGGGTTGCAGTAAAGGTCAAAGGTCAAATCACCACAGCAGAGGTCAAGTATCATCATAGCCAAGAAGAATCTCAACATGTCCAACTATACAGTACATTTAAATCACAGAACGTGTGGGTGTCAGCTACTTACTGCCCCAAAAACACTTTCAAGCACAGAGTTGTAGACTTTGTTCATGTTCTCAGTGCTTTTCTTGGACTTCTTAGATGATTTTTTGGGTGTTTCAGAGACCGAACCTGACGGGGAGACACCACTGCTACAAGACGGAAAAATCAAACAATAAATAGCAAAAGGGGAAATGCATAACTCACATGTCAAGACCTTGATTATACATTAAAAAAGTTTTCTCAACAACTCATTATATATTAGCAGAATTGGCATATGAACTTGCTTCACACCAGAAATACTGCAGACTTACCCATCTGCTGAGACTTCTGAGTTTACAGAAGTTGTAGAAGGTGTCCTCTCTCCTGTCTTTGACATGCTGTTGATGAACAGAGGCATACACTGTGTATCCAGAGGTAACATTTACACCACCATCAAGTCACTTCACTGCAATTTGCTTACCTTAATTCCCTCTCCGAAATGGTGAGAAAAGAAAACAGCTAGAGGTCGAGCAGCGCAGCGCTTCTCGTCCTCCTTGAGTAGTGCTCAACTTGTGTTGTGAATGGCTGCACGATATCCTGTCCGTTGTGTGTTCCCTTCTCTCGACCTCCTTCCATCAGAGAGGCTTAACAGGTAATTACCTGGCTAAACATGGAGCCAACGATTAGAAGGCAAAACGTGGAACAGCAGTGTGACTGTTGTGACCTTCTTCAAAGGTGTTTTGATTTGGAGCCTCTTATTTTTTTAAAGTTTTCACATTGGTCCTTTGGAGTTACTTTAAGTTCTAAATCAATTCAAATAAATTTTATTTATATAGCTAAAAATCACAATCACATTGCCTCAATGGGCTTTACAGTCTGTACAGTGAACGACATCCTCTGTCCTTAGACCCTCGATTCGAGTGAGGAAAAACTTGCCATGTTGATGAAAAAAAAAAAAGACCCTTTTAACAGGGGGAAAAAAAAAGACGATGGAAGAAACCCCAGGAAGAGCCACATAGGAGGGATCCCTCTCCCAGGACGGACAGACATGCAATAGATGTTGCATGTACAGTAAAGAACAGCAAATCACAGTTTACAAGTTGCACTGACAGAATATCTGATACAAATTATAATATATGTAAAGTGTGTGGATCCAGGAGACGACTGAGCAGGACGAGGCATCACCAAGTGGTGCCCGAGCCACACGACCTCCTGTCCACCGTGGTGACCTGGAAGAGGGCAGGCCACACAGGATAATTAGTAATAGACAGAGAGATAAGAGTGAAGAGGCATCAAATATATCAGATATAAGGAGATAGTGAAACAGAGGAGAGCAATGATCCAGCAGAGCCCAGGGTGTGACAATCCAGATCCGACAGTATGTGAGGCTGCAGGAGCCAGGAGAAGTAGATGGTCCCAGGGGCCTGAAGGGAGAAGGGAGCCTGAATGAAAAGAGAGGAGGAGGAGGAGGAGAAAGAGGAGGAGGAAGCTGTAGAGAGTGAGAGAGCGACACAGTTTGCAACTAGTTCTGCAGTGAGGAAGTGTTCTCTAGTGTTTCTGAGTTGGTGACTGTATCCACATGGTGTTGAGATCATTGAGTATGACAATGGTATATTGAAAATGTTTAATACAAATACAATAAATGATCAAACACTTAATTGCATGTCCATGCATGATCCTAATTCAACTGTGACAAGTGTTGATATGTATGCAACCCTAGAAGCAGATTTGCTGTTGTAAAATAGCCATGTTATTGTTGACGGACTCATCACCTGTCAGCTAACAATGCAGGTTATAGTCTTCTAGACAAACTAGCACATTATATCTGAGCTCTAATTTTATTGTTGTTATTTTTTTTTTCTGTGTTGTTATACAAGGTTTGTTTTCAATGGCATTGATTGTTTTTAAGAATGCACAGCAAATATTAATTATGTATTTCTTTATTACATGCTTGCATGACCATGCTTTCATCTTTAAATATTTTAGCTGGAGCCGTGTCAGTTTTTAGGATATTTTCCAGAAAACATTTTAAAAAAAAAAAAAACAAAGAAAGAAAGAAAAAAAAATCATTCAGATATAGAGAGACACGCCCCTTCCGGTTTCTCTCATGGGACCTTTTTTTTTCCTTCGAAAAAACATGTTTGGTAGTGAATGGAGAGAGACAAATTATTTTTTGATCCCGCTTGAGTTGTGCCATGGAGTACACATTTGATGTTTGTCAATTTAAAAGATCATTTTTCATCTTGACAAAGTTGCAGTTTGGTCTCCATTTCCGGTTGTTTTGCACACGGTCACGCGCGATTGAAGAACTTCAACCTGACTTCTCCAAGTGTCGCTAGCTACATGTGCTCACACAGGTGACGTTAGCTTACTCAGTTATATGTGTACATTTATTTGTTCTGTAGAACATTTATTGAAGACTTTGTGGAATACGCCGTGTTCTGCATGAAGGAATGACCGTGACATGACTTGGGAGACAACTTTTTGGAGTTTAGCCGAGGAGCAATGGCGGTTGTGGTCGGCCATGAGCTGTCTTCATCTACGGTGAGTTTTCTGCTTGTTAATTCTTAGCAAACATGTGTGACCTACGTAAGTTATTTTTTTCACGCTTTTTAAAAACGTATTTTTGGTGGATACAGTTGCATTTGAAATGATGTAAACGTTGACTTTTCAGGGAAATGTCATAACTGACCGAAACCGCCCGTTTCTTCCAAACTGCGCAACAGGTCAATGGCGGCGTAGCCACATTTCTTAACCCGGGAAGTACCACCATGTCCGCTACCTCTGTGTCCATTTTATTCTCCATCAGGTTGCACCAAAGCTAATTATGTGCGATCATTGTAAGGCAAGGCAACTTTATTTGTATCTCACAATTCAGACACCATGCAACGCGAAGTGCTTTACAGGGGCATACAAGTTAAATTAAAAGACATTAAAATTTGTATTTAAAATACATTAAAAACAAGTAGGAAGGCATCAAGAAACAAAACATTAAAACAAAGTAAGAAATAGGAAAGTTAGCTAAAACAAAATAGATTTTAAAGGGACAAGAGTGGGAAATAAGTCACAGTGCAGTTATTGTAAACATACACAATTATGGTGCACTTTGAAGCGGTGCAATCTAAACATTTTTTCATTCTGATTCAGTCCGTTTCTTCTTGGGAAGTTGCAGAAATATTATATTATTCATAGGACTACAGAAAGATGGTTTAGTATGTCACTGTAGACTTGCGGTTAAAAAACTGCTACTTTTTTTTTCTTCATGTATTTACGGTTATATGTGTGTACAGAGGTCAGTGCAGGACAACACAGGCGCTTAAAAGTTTACGGTAGCCTCTGTCAATGTCCCGCCCACAGCACTATCTGATTGGTTAACGTCACAAGTAATAGCCTATCAACATTGAAAGTTGCAGTGCGTCAGACCGGAACTGCTCTGGTGAGCGAGTCGTAGCGTGTGTCGAAGGGAAGGCTGCAGATATTACTGAAGCTGCAATAAACACAATCTTATGATCCATTCCCATGATAACAAGCATGTCCAGTTTCCCACTAACACCACTATAAATGCCTGAATTCATAATCTCACTAAAATATCGCTGGCCTCACTAGTTTGCAATTAATCTGTGTGTGTGTGTGTGTGTGTGTGTGTGTGTGTGTGTGTGTGTGTGTGTGTGTGTGTGTGTGTGAGTGAGAGAGAGAGAGAGAGAGAGAGAGAGAGCAAGGGGGGCGGTCCATATACATCACGGATCAACTTCGTGCGGTTTCACCTCCACTAAAAACGAAACACTTCTTTTTGTGCAGCATGTGTAACAAGTGAGACTTGAAGAATGAACCATATAGACTGCAGTTTCTCAAGAGCAAATATTATATTGTTTATATTGTTTTGCAGAAGTGAAAACCCGGAAGTAGCCTACCACATAGCACCCCACACAGTGCTGCAAAGCATGATGGGAAATGGCAAGAATACTAACTACTCATATACATGCTTTTTGGTTTTTGATATCATCTAATAACCCTTGTGCAGTAGTTTAATATCATTAGATCATTATGTTCCACCTGAAAGTGTATCACTGTTAATTCCAGGACACCGTCAGTCTGACTCGCATGCAGCTGAATGACTCCCCTGCGTTCGCCATGTACAACTCATACTTACCTGGCAGGGGAGATACCATGATCAAGAAGGTGGTTCACCCAGGGCGAGGCTCAGCCATTGCACTCCGGTTGTGCTGACCCCTGCGAATTCCCCAAATGTGGGAATCTCGACTGCATAATTTCTGGTAGTGGGGGACTGCGTTCGCGCTCTCCCCTGTATTCATGTCAAAATAAATTAAACTATCTTCAACAGGACAAGACAAGGTGGAAGTCTGATGATTGATCTGAGCTAATGTCCATGCTGTTGTCCAGAGACAGTTATTTGGAAGTATGGTTCCCAAATGGAACTCTATCCTAAAAAAAAATACTTTACAAACTTTCCAGGCAAACAAATTAAATGCACACAGTGATAAGCTAACATGTTATAGGGATATGATGTGTGCCTTGAGATTTGGTTTCCCCTGTGGTGTGCCTTGGACACAAAAACTTTGAAAACTACTGATATAGAGAATATACAAATACAGGTATATATTTTTTAAAGATGCAGTCATATATAAATCAATAACAAAATTATTATTAATTATGAATTATTGTGATGTACAGAGTCCTTTCTTAAGCATTTTGTGTGCGGCATGGTCATGAATTCACTGAAAGTATCAATTCAATGAGTGATGATTGTTTAAAGCAGTGGTTCCCAAAATTAATCCAGTGTAGGTTACATAGGATAGAAAAGCAATTTGCTAAATGCAAAATGGAGAGGAAGTTGGTGAAAACGGCAACAAGGCTTAAAGTAACTGTAATTTCAATCACTGGACATATTACCTTTTGAAACCTTTAAAACATACTTAGACACAGTAGTTTTTCCTTCTCAGATTGACTGATCTAACTTCAGAACTTGTAGTCATATACAGCCTGTGAACCCATTTTTGTACATGCATTATATTATAATTATGATAATGTGGGATTTTGTGAGAACAGTCTACTTTTCCCAGCTTGGTTGTCTCATGTCATCCCACTCTTTCACCACTTGGGGGAGACATGAACTACAAAAGCTTATCACAGTTGAGGTTTTTTTCTGCTCAGTCACGAGGCTGGCTTCACCTACATGCATTTTATAAAGTCCACTGGGATCATTCTTGATATGATTTCTCAAGGGACATTTTCTAACAATAGTGACTGTTTTCACGGAAACAGTCTTTGGACAGCCGTCTGCTGTGTTGCTGTGGAGGCACCCGGATGTGTTTTTTGAACTATGTGTACATTCACATCGGTGTTGGCTGGTACTGAGGCCAGTCTGTTCACTCTTTAACTGGAAATCATCTTGCGTAATCCTTCCCTTTTTCTAGTGGTAGCCTTAACCCATCCCACCCCATGCTCATACAGTACAGACATGACACCAGCTGATTCCAAAAACTTTATTTATAAAAAGGAAATAGCACGAGAAGTTGCGGTAACAGTGTGCTACAACTTACCAGGAAACTACTTTAGACATATGTTTTTCATTTTAATATAAATGTGATAAGAGACAATTGTGTCAATACAATCTTTTTAGTGGTTTTTACTGTAATTTAATATTTCTGCAATTTAGTATCATGCTATTGTCTTACTTCTATAATCGTATACATTAAACATTATGCATTTGACCAGTGAATGTGTCCCCGTTATCTTGGCTGGAGAGTACAAACAGAGTTTGTAGTGGTCTTTTGCTTAATATCTGGACAACATGGAAAAGTTAAGATAGTCAAAATTCCAGTGACAGCTGATGAGTTAAGTAATATTCCTTGGTAAACCATGTACATTTTTTCTGAACAATCAATGATGTTGTTCTAACTGGGGAGTAAGTCATCTGTCAGTATTTATGTAACTTGTCTTCCAGGATGCTCAGGTGGTTGTTATTGTAATGGCTGCTTACAACTTCCTCCCTCCTCTGGTATACACTTCGCTGTTCTTTGCATCCACTATATTTTCTTAGTCATACAACCCCTTATTCTCTCGTTCAGATCCCTTCCTTCTCTTTATCTAATGGTCGTTTCCCTCCCTCTCACCCCCCTCTCCCCCTTCTTCTGATCTTCATCTCACACCCAGACCTTTCCCTTCCCACCGCCATCACCTCCAGCTCCGCAGCAGCCAGTGCCCAGGCCGCGATGTTGGGTGGCCGGCAAGTTCTTGTACACGGCCCGGCTATATGGAATGAAGCACAGGCCCAGTTGGAGATGTCGGGCCAGCCGGCAGTATGCAGCCAGTGCCAGAACCAGCAAAGGGGTGACCAAGAGGAAGCCCACCACCAAAAGAGCAACGCAACCTCCGTCAGTCAGCAGGTCTGAGCAGTAGGGGGTTGTCCCATGAGGGCGGACCTGTTGAGACAAGGAGAAAGTCAATGAAATGGCAGCAGGATGTAGTGGAGGTAAGTTTGTCATTCAACCTGAGTCGACATTTTGTAAACCTTTGTTGGACCAGGGTAGCTGTAGAGGGAAATACATGATCAGGAAAGCACCACTCTCACACATTTGCACACATTCACGTCTGTAAGCGTAATAAAACCCCAGTCTGATCTGGTGGCCACTGAGCAGCTCCACTGGAGCAATTGAGGGGTGAAGGCCTTGCTCAAAGGTACCTTTGCTGTTGCAATAGGGGAGGACAAGTATTCACCTTTTACCTTTTACACAGGGGGAAACACACAACCGACACTGGTTGTTCGCTCCATGTCGTCCCCTCGCTTCCTCCCCCTTTCCCGCCATAATCTCCAGCTGTCACTATTGTAATAAAGGCTGGAAAAAGTGCCCCAAAAATAAAAAAAAAGGATACATTTGTGTGTTGGCACATATTGGGCAACACTTTATTTTATTCTGTATTTTGATATGCCCCTGTACATGTAGAACACAAGTGATTTAAATACTAAAAGTGCAGGGAGGAACAGATAAGGAAAGCAGATGACGTACCCTGTGTGGTATGTGTGTATGAGGTGAGGACAGACACCAGTTAGTAGTTGGCGATATAGCTCTCTCTGACTCTCTCTCACACAGAGACACATGAATGCATATACTGCATCGATAACTCACTAAATATATTTTGACGAAAATACCTAATAACTTTTAGGTACTTGGTAAAAATATTGTGAATCATTAACATATGTGATTAAAAGATGTTGATCAGTATATATTGCACCTCAGCATGTTGAGCAATAACACTGGGGTAGTGGGAGAGGAGGTAAAAGGGGTCAGGATTTGAGTGTGGGAGAGGAATGGAGAGACAGCAGGCCTGAATCATCCTTATCGCTCCATGAAGGATGATGTGAACATTGGGTTGCATGAGGAAAGTGCAGCGAGTTAAAAAGTTTTTCAGGACTGAGGGAGCTAAGGGGGAGAGGAGTATTTATTATAGTAGAGGGCATGCTGACAAGCTAATAGCTATCTTAAATGAAGTGCCATTAAAGGTCAAAGTTATGGTTTGATTCTTAAACTTAAATTACACCAACACTTCTCTGGATCTCCAAGCTCCCAGTCTGGGCAGACTCGGCTTATACGACTGCTAGCTGCATGGTTCACTGAGCTTATGAGCTAACGGCAGCTACAGTTAGCAGCAGTTAGTGGTTATTCTGGTGGTATGCTGCACCCGATTTGTTTGGAGATCTAATTCTTACATATTGCTCCTTTTCCAATATCCATTTTTAACTTTGTACTGTATTTTAGCCTTTTTTTAAAAAAAAATGTCCAGGAAGCTCCTTCAGAGACCACATCCACTGGACTCGATCAGGACATAATACCAGGATAGGTTCTGTCCCACATATTATTACAAAGCTATGGTCTCGGCCTCAAGAGAGAATAACCCTGTACCATAGTCTGTGGGGGACAGATGCCCTTTCAAATCCTTTAAGATAACATCTGAAGTTTTTTGTCTTGCCTAACTAGACACATTCCCACTCAAGCTGTGAAAAGTTGCTTAACCAACTTTAAGGGGTTCCAAACCAACTTATTTTTGAAGATTTTTTTTAATTGTCATTCTACAACACATGACGGTACAACAAAAATGTAATCAAAATGTCTATTAGTTTAGTAGTTGGATAGTATTGATGTAAATTCTGAAATTTGTCATTTCCAGATCTTTGTAGTGAAAGTACAGGAAATATTGTGGCAAGGGTTACAGCTGGCCAGAAAGAAAGCCCAGCTGGAGAAGTAAAACATTATGGAAGGAGAGAAGTAGTGAGCTAGATGATCTAAACGTTGTAAATGGGTTTTAAGGGTGAAGGTTCAGGGAAGCTTTGGGGGTTGGAGTTCTAACTGATAAGACTCACACAAGTATTCCCATGTTTGCTTTTACTTGGTGAGGCCTCGTGTATGGCTCCAGATCTGAGCCAGGCTTTGATGGAAAAAGCCCCTTTTTAAAGAATGCTTGTTGTCATTCACATGTTGGGTGTGTTTCTGGTTGACTGTTGCTAACAAGACTTCCCTCAGATATCTTTAAAGTGTACTGAATGTTGCCTGCTCTATTCGAAGAACCCTAAATACTTGACCCACCTTCGCTACTTTTCCTCACACCGATTTTTTTTTTTTTTTTTTCTCCCCCTCTCTCCATCCTCCCAGGTCCTGGTTAATCCTTCTCTAAGCTGCTGTCACATGAGGTCTAATTGTGAGAGAGCAAGAGAACTGAGAGAATCCTGGTCTCTCCAGTCATTAAGGAGGTCGTCGGCTCACAGAAATGCCAATGGTATGTATTAAAAGTCTCTGAACCATGATGACTTTTTGGGTAGCAACAGGATAATCACTGATGGGTCAAATAGGTTGTTTTGTTTGAGTTGCATGTCTTATATTTCCATCTGTTCTCATCACAGTCCAAGCATTTTCATATTTTGTGTGTTCCCAAGCATCCTTTAATCTCCAACCAACTACAGAGCAGTGTTTAACTTTACTGCTTAGACATCTGGCTCCCTAGACTCCTGACCCTGCGCCCCCCTTGCAGTTCACCCGTCTCTTAAACATCTGAGAGAACCTCAGACTTATCTGATTATAAAACCTCTCATCAGTGATCGAGCCAAACCCCACCCTAAGCCCCAGGCACAAATATTTCAAACTTTTGGATCAAAGTTATGAGATTAGGGCTTTTAGATGTTTCATAAAAAGAGAGGTGTACCCGTCCCCCTGATACGCTCATCTTTTGTTTAGATGTAGCAGATGTGTGTAAACATCTATCCCTCCCAACATGCAAACATGTTTTCATTCTTACATCAAACTGCACTATTTTCTTAGCTTTTGAATGTTTAGGTATATTGCCTTCACTGTTAATCAAATGAAGGCCTGGCAAAAATTATGTCAACAGGTGAATTATGTGTCCAATTGCAGAAGGACAATAGATTTCTGCACAGATGTTTGCATCAAATGTCCTCCCGTTATGTTCAGTAAATTATCCTATAGAATCAATGGGAAGCCTGGAGTAATTAGTAATCTATTAAAAGAAAATTAATAGCCAGCCAATTTGTTAATGGATTAATCATTTGATTTTTTGCTTATTATTATTCTTGTTCTTAAATTATTCAAGCATTTGCTGGGTCCAGCTTTTTAAATGTGAGGATTTGCTGCTTTTTGTCATTTGATAGTAAAGTAGTTAGCTATTTGAAGACATCACTTTGGTCTCTGGGAAATTGTGATGAGCAATTTTCACAATTTTCTGACATTTTACAGACTAAATGATTATTCCTGAACATAATCAGAAGATGAAGTGATGATGAAAATGATTTAGTTGCAGCTCTAGTAAGCACTTTGCCAGCTACAGTGTGACTGCTCACTGGCCACACTCCCAAAATAAATAAATAAATCTCAAAATCCTTCTGCATGTATACAGTGCTCACACTCACGTATTCACCCTCTCCCCAATCTCCCCCTCTCTTACAGTAGAGTGGCAGAGGAAGCCAAACGCCACCATGACAATGGCCGGCAGCAGGATGGTCCCGAACACCACTCCAGCGAGGCAGGCGTTAATCGTAGCAATAATCAGGTTCTGAGCCGTCACCAGCACCGAGCAGGCCCAGCAGTCCAGAGACCCCCGCAGCTCCAAAGGACCCTCACTTCCACCACCGCTCTCAGCTGCAGAATAAGGAGGAGGTACAACTACACGTGATGGTGTTTCTCTGCCTCCACCCACAGCAGTAGTAGAAGCCAGGGAGTTGGAGTGGTGAAGATGCTGATGGTGGTTCATATGGTGATGATGGTGATGAGGTGGCAGCTCTTCAGACAGGTCCAAGGCCTGGTGGTGTGCCCCCTTCTCTAGAGTACCAGTCATACTCATAGTGAACTGTGGGCAGCAAAACAAATGGTCAGCTGTGGCATCAGAGTTGGCACCAGTAAGACTTTCATGTGTCATTGCAGATGGTTTGAAACGGTCGGTCAGGCGTGATTGGTATTTTTGGCTGAATATGTACAGTAGTCTGGTGCCGTAGTTACACAATACTTTTGAACCTGATCAAATTGCACTCTTCAAAGGCTAGGTGGCTCTGGGTTCACTACGAGGTTAGAGGTTTTATCCATCAGGAAGCTAGCCTTGTGTGATCCCGTCTGTGAGGTGATGATTATCAGAGAGCTGATTGGCCAAAAGGAAAGGGGCCCATAATTGCTGTATCTAGTTTGTGTGGTAGAGAGATGAAGGCTGACTTGCATCAAAGTCTGTTTGTGTACAAGTGGGTGTAGTCTGCACGTGCACTTGTGTTAATACGTGTTGTCATGCCTTTGAATTTGGTACCGACAGCATTGAAGACTGAAGTTCAGATCCAACCACTGTTAGCATGTGATTAGAACAATACTTATTCTGAAATTGCGCCACCTCAGTTCATTTAATTAATATATTTAAAACGCAAAGTTAAACTGAAAAATTTCCAGAACAGTACTGTATATCTTGGTCATAATTTAAAAAAACAAAAAAAACAAACTTAAAATAAACTAAGGGATCATTATCAAAAAAATATTCAGTCAAAACAAAAACAGAAAACAACAATGGCTCATATATCCTTCTCATATTTTTTTCTCTCTATTGATATCAGCCTAACGCATCCAGCCTAGACACCTGATAATTATAAATAAGACCTCATAGTTTAATTTGTAGTTTAGCTTGTGACTAGCAGTTTAACTTTCCTTCTGTTTTATAATTTAACATTTTCTGTATTAGTGTCATAAAACATTCATATTTTTCATAGCTCTTTTTTTCAAATTAGAGGGCAGGGTCCATCATGTAAGGTTGAGTTTGATTCAAGCTCCTTTAGTTTGCATTCATTTCTGTATTAGCACAGATTTTATGTGGTATGCAGCTGTGTCTGGTACAGGATATCCTCGCTTCTCAGAGGTCAGGATGCATCAGTGATGCCCGAGTCAGAGAGGGGACATCTGTGAGGTCAGCTGCCAAAAACCACTACAGCAGTGGAAATATCACAGTGGAGATAACGTTGTCAAGCCAGCATTTCCTTGAGCTAACATGGCAGACAGGTGCTTTCACATATGCAATCCTTAGTGTTTGGCCTGCACAATTAATCACAAAACAATTGAAATGCAAGTATGTGTAAGTGCATTGTCCAAATTGCCATAAACTGCACATTTTTTTTGTTTTTTTTCGACAAAGTTAAAAAAAAGTTAAAAACTGTAGTGCTACAGAGATGCCCTGGGCAACAAATCTTGCTCTCCAGATGTAAAAAACAAAACAAAAAGCACAAAACAACATGTTTGTTTGGTACAGACCCCAACAAAGGTCACATCATCATGGTTTTAATAGTTTTTACAGTGAAAATGAAAACTGATGCAAAAACGAAAAAATGATAATTCCCACTTATCATGTAACATATACCAATATCTGTCAAAATAATTGCGATGTTTTTTTGACTATATCGTGCAGCCCCTCTCTCAGTAATTTTATGGTGTGATTAAAAAAATGTGGCATAATTTTTTTTTTCATTGTGTACAGCACCAGGATGCTCCGACATGCGAGAATAGTGGACTGTACCTCCAATCTTGTGTGTGATGGGTCATATAATAACATAATATTAAAGCATTACTTGAACAGAAAAAGCTGCTGCTGTTGAAGAAGGGGTCTAATTTGTTGGGTAATATTCACTGGAAGCTCAAATTTAATGGATATAATTATTCAAAAGCCTCATTGTATTTTTTACACTTTCAGTGTGTGTAACAGAACTGACAGTGAAAGACGTTATTTACGATGCTGCCCTAACTGCTTTAATGTTTATTTTCCACATCTGTCTCCCATTGTTGTCCCAAGTGTTGTTTTAAGGTTGAAGGTCATGCAGGAAGGACTGACAGGAAAGTGTGTGACTCATTGCGCCCCTCACTGAAAATACATTTAGGTGCCCCACCCATTTTACTCACTGTTCTTATTATTGTTTTAATAGCATTTCTTTGAATAACACGTCATGTCATTGTTTGACCCAAATTAAGGAATTCTTAGTAAGGGAATATTATGCAATGAAGTTAATGTAGCTGCCACATAGTGGCATGTAGTCCAAACTCTTCATAGCGTGCATGCCATCATGTAGATGCTTAGCTAATTTTCTCACTGTTATCTTGCTTGGATACTGCACAGGGTTTTTCTGTTGTTCTTTCATTCTATTCTATTGTCTGGAAGCTGCTGCAATAATTAATTTGATGTTTTTCAGAGCCCCTACACTTGTCACTGTAATCTGACAACAATCACATTTAAATCTCAAGAGATGTCTTCATACAACTAAGTGATGCAGCTGCTCTTGTACTCACATTGTTATGTGGGGCCAGATGGACCTCTTGCTGATCGTCCTCCAGATTGCTGCTGCTTTTCTCACTTCTCGAAACAACTGATGTCCAGTCAGCACACGCTCTCTGCTCACACTTCTTCAGAGTCCTTTTAGATTTCTCTTGATCCCTTTAACTCTCGACTCCTCTTCCGAGAAACAGGATTACTTTTTCCCCCTGTTCCTTGCGTGAAGTTTAAAGAGCGTTTGGTGTGTTTTTTGGAGGTTCCCTCCTAAAGCCTTATCTATCTGGTGCTGGTATGTTGGCTTCCTGCAGCTTTGGTCTCCTGCTGCTTCTTCTTTCCACTATCCAGAGTTGTCAGGAGCTGATTATGTCCCAGAGTCTCTGTTTTCTTTTCCACATGCACCATCAAAATCCTGTGCTATTGTGATGAAGTAGTAAGAGGGATTCTCCTTCCCCACTGGCTGAAAACAACTCAGCTCACAATTGCTGCGGTCTTTGTCTTAAGTATGTCAAACTTCAGTCTGTCTGCCCTCCTCTTTTTTACCCCCCCCCTCATCTATCCACAGTGCTGACTCTCCTTCCCTCCCTCCCCCCTGCATCCATCCCACTCTCTCTCTCTCCACACCCACCGGGCTTATCAGCCCCCCTTGCCTTTCTCCAACATCTCCTCTTAGCGCATGCATTCCACCTCTCATATCCAGGACATGTTACACCCCCCTTCACCCTGTCCCTGTTGTAGTGGGGGCTGGGTGTAGTGTGTTGGGGGTCAGAGTGAGGTGGCTTGCTTGATAAGTTGAGGTTCAGGAGAGCAGAATATGAGGGGGAAGGGCGGCAGAGACAAAGTTGGAGCTTTTTTACAGAAATCTACAAAAAGTTGTTCAGACCAGCTATTGTAAGGAAGACAATTCAAGATGCACACTGTTTGACAAATGTGCATATGTTTCATCAAGCTGGCTATCTGCTTTACAAGCAGGTAGCCTTTCATTATCTTTAGTTATTTATTCTTTTCTTCACTAAGGGAAAATTGTTTATTAAAGGTTTCTGTGGGATTTATTGATCTGTAGGCTGCATGTCGTCATTAGGTTATGTGATTGTTTTATTTATGTGCAGGGTTTCCTCCAGGATTTTTTTAAACCGTGGGGAGGTCTGCCCGGGTGGAAGAGGGGGGGTGACGACGACGACGATGAACATGAATTTTGAAATGTAAAATTATGACTATTTCAAACTGAATGTTTTTCTAAATCCAGTCCATTTTCCATAAGTCCATTTTGGGTCCCAGCCGGATTCCCTGTGTTTTGTTTTTTTCCTCCCTCTCTCTCCTTCGCTGCTGCTCTCTGCTGCCTCACCATGCTCACCCTCCTTCTCTGCCTCTCCTCTTTTCTCTCCTCCACTCACCTCCTGCACTACTTCTTCCTGTGCTCTTATCTAACATAATATTGGGAAGTGTTAAATTCGTTCACATCACCAATACCACGCAGGTAATGTTAGGATTATTTAATTATTACACTTATCACGGTACACATCATTATCATTTCTATTGACTTGAGGGAATAACATCACGATAATAAATCAAGAACATTGAGCCTCTCCTTTTATGTAACGTTACCTGACTCTCTTCCTCTGGAACCTTTCTCTTCTTTTGAAAATTGTTTAATATACTCATCTGAAAATGTAACCAGAAAAGAGTCATGGCAGAAAATTACCTGGGCATTACCTAAGCTAACGTTATGTCGTGCTGTTCAAAACGTGTATCTGAAACATAACGGGTTTCCTCTATCAATAGAAAATTAAGTTTTACAGTTAAAAATTAATCTACAACAAAATAATATCTCTCTCTACTGTATAACCAAAGACTCGACATGCTTTATTAGGCCTAAAGTAATCTCTCTTTAACAAGTGTCAATGGTACAAAAATAAAATAAAAATAAGAATCTCTCTGAGATAATGATAGAAATAATGCGTATGCTGGCAGGCAGGTGGTGACTCCGGTGTTGGTTTTTCAAAATAAGGGTATTTGCAGCGTAGCGTCACATTTCATGAAAAACACCATGTTTTGTGCCAAAATTCACATTTCATACAATAATTTACATTAACATAAACATAAAACAACATAAAAACAAGGTAAAAAAAAACAAACAAAAAAACATTATTCTGAAGGTGTGGCGGCTTTTATTTTGCCGTGGCGGTGCGCCACAATCAGTTACATGTAGAGGAAACCCTGATGTGATGTCCAGGTATAATTATCATGAACAAATGGCCTTTAACTCTACTCTCTGCTAGAAACTCTGAAACTTCATCTCCTTGCTTTGGAAGAACAGCTCCCTCTTCCTGTTATATGATAAGCAATCAAAGTTACCTCAGTGCACGTAGTGTTCACCAGTGATGGTGCAAGACTGTGTGCATGTAGGATTTCCTGCTAAATATACAAATACACTAAATATACTGAATTAACCAGTGCTAAGTTTCATATGCTGTTGCACCTTTTGAATAATACAATTATTAATTACTTTAGGGAAATGAACTATAAACTAGCTTAATGACATTTAAAGTAGAGGAAACGTTGTTGAAGGACACTGTCTCTGAACATTACGTCACCTACGTTCAAAACATCCTGTTGTCATGACTTGGCAAAGCTAAACTTTGAGCCATGAAGGATCATTCTAAGATAAACTGGTTGATTAATACTGAATAACAAGTGAAGGTTTGCACACTGTATCAATTCTCTAATGTGTGGTTTGAAAGCAGAGTCTATAGAGGCTAAGAAACCACGTGTCAAACCATGGGTTCAGTAAGATGAGCTGAGATGCCGAGGGCCTTACAGCAGTTACATGATGTAAAGATAGGAGTTGTTGTGAAGCCAAGCAGGAGACGTCAGTCTGCACTGTATGATGAAATATGTGTGCACTATCAGGAGATGTTATATAGATAAGTTTGGATTCCGTAGAATACAGGACTAGAAAAGGAGGATGAAGTAAGAACAAAGTAATCGAGGAAGGCTGTAATCAGTTAATTGATAAGAAAAGATCAGAGCATAAGCTAGATAATTAGTCTTGTCTGATCCTGATTTTCTGGCCTTTTCCCTCTGCTCAGAGCTTGTAATGTTTGTTTACATCCAGGCCTGTGTGTGTGTGTGTGTGTGTGTGTGTGTGTGTGTGTGTGTGTGTGTGTGTGTGTGTGTGTGTGTGTGTGTGTGTGTGTGTGTGTGTGTGTGTGTGTGTGTAACTGTAGTATTTCATGTCTACATGCAGCTTGATGATTTATAGTAAAGGGTGAGGCACTTACTGACGTATTAGTGTATGGTCTTGTCTTTCATGAGATCATTGTTTTCATTGATAGTCTTTGATTTGACGGTGTTATGTCACTGCTGTCAAGAGTTCACATCAGATGTCCTTTGGGGAACTTGCCATTACAGATAAAATAGTTACTATGTAATCTCCCCTCTCAGGCTCAACAAGAGCAGCAGCATAAACAGACTTCAAAGTTTTGTCCATCATGATTCCACCATGTAGTGGTGTTTGGACTGCTGAAGGGAAGAGCGTTTATCCTCATCATCACCTGACTGCAGCGGGGTGGACAGACAGACAGACGGATGGAGGTGGTCTTCCTGTGTGGTTTGAAGCAGGATTTCCTTTGGTCAGTCCAGTAAAACTCCATCCCTCTTCGGGCCCCGTGGCCCCTAACTTGACCTCAGGACACAGTGACCTGCCACTGCTCTTGTCTTTTTCACGCTCAATAACGGATATTAAAGTAGACCCTTAGAAAATACATTAATGATAATACAGATAAATTTTTTCCTGTTAAATACAGGTAAAAGCTTTCTTTCATTTCGAACAATATTGTAAGAAGACAACATAATGGTAATTAATCATAAATGGTCTCCAGAGACGATTAATAAAAACTTTTTTTTTTGGCTACAATTCAGGACTCCAGGGCACAAGTATTATGGTTAAAATAAGTTAAAGTTAGGGATGCACAATTAATAGCAATATTAGCGATATAGGTTTGTTTGGTACAGACCCTAACAAATGTCACATGATTTTAATAGTTTTATCAGTGAAATTCAAAATTGTTGCGGAAAATGATCATTCCCACTAATCATTTCGCGTTATTTGTCAGAATAATTGCAATATAATGTTTTATCCATATCGTACAGCTCTAATTAAAATACTTTGAGTGCAGCTAAAATATGTGCTTGAGCACCAGTGCAAAACGTTTGGAGCCCTCCATTTGTTGTACTTGAATAAGTAAATCAAGGTGAAACGCAGTGACAGTGGTTGTTGCCTTTTGGCTTCAGACTACTCAAGTAGCCTCTTTCTTTTCATGAGACACGAAATGTGCACCAAATATACATTTCGATAAGCAAAGTTATATCTAGGGCTACAGAAATTATTTGTTTAAGAAGTATTGAATAAAGTAAATAATGAGCTTTTCACTGACAAAGTTTAAAACCAAAGTGTCCCCAGTGGTATGGCTTCTCTGATGTGTAGTTACTTGACATATTTGGATAATATACTACTTGGCTCGACATGCTATACAGAACAGGACAAAGTGAAAAGGTGAGGGCTTTCTGTTGTTTGTGTGTTGTTGTTATACAGTTTCTATCCATAAATTCTGATAAAGTTTAATAGAAGTGTATATCGTGTGTTTTATAGTGTAGACAACATCTGCATGGTCCAGTTTCTGTCTGACTTTTCTACTATCATTAGATTCCTCAGCATGACAAAAGCACTATACAATTAAGGTACAGTATATGGAAATAAGAATGTTGTGTTGGGCAATATCGTTTACTCACTGGTACTGGCTAGTGATCATGAAAGTGACATTTATAATTACTTTTTGCATATTGAGGTTACAAAGTGCTTGACTGCCAGTTGAATTATCAGTGAGGAAACTGAAGTCTGGGCAGTCTTGTTACAGCTCCTTGCTATTTCCTGCTCTATCTGTAAATTTTTGCTGGTAGTATAATCTCCTTCCTTAGTTTACCCTGGAAGCTGATGTCTAAATGGAAACTTTTTCTACTGACTGCGGTCTTATTTTTTCACACGCATTTCTAACAATAGCAAGCTCAAGTTGAGGACGTGAATGACAAAGCTGTGCCAAACATTTGTCACAGCTGAGGGATATGACTTGTTATTGTAGGAGTGGGTGTAAATGGACTTCGGTGGGCAGTGTCACGTTTGAGGGCAGTAGTTGGCTATCAAAGATGGGAAGTGTGTGGTCAGTATGTAGTGAAAAAATCAATTTCTCCTGTGGGAACGAATGGAGCAAACACTGTAGCCTTTAATGTAACTTATTTCAGTCCTTCAAGGGAAATTCCTGTATTATTAAACGTGGGCCACTTTTGGAACCGGTCCAGTAGATCGCCGCAGCTGTGACACTGCTGCAACATAATCCTTTGATGCAACCCTGACCGTCAAAGTAACGTCCATAACAAGTGCTTGACCCGTTTTTGCCAGGTGTCAGTGTCTGACAACATTGCAGAAACGATTCCTACGGAGATGGGCCTTTTTGTTACTTAATTGGATCTGTTTGGTAACCAGAAACCCAACCTCAGTCTCCGTAGGAATCGTTTATGTTGTCAGAAATGTTGTGACAGTGTTGTCAGGATACAAACCTCACCTTGTGAAGGGAAAAGGATTATGTCGCCAGCTGAGGTGAGATCTTCCAGACAGATTCCAAAACTTTTGGTAGGCATGATTCATTTACACAGTAAAACATGTAAATGTAAGGCATGTTTTGTCAGGTAAAAGTAGGAGGTGGAAACATTTCTGACAAGAGGCTCTGACTCTGAGTGATGCATTCAAAATACTGAGGGCTTATGTGTCAGTAATGTGACAATGAAAATATTGTGATATACAATAGCATATTAAGGCAGATAATTGTGTGCATGTAGGCCACCCCTAGATCCCAATATCTATCAGAAAACAGCAGTTTAGACTTTTGATACACATGGTGTGATAGAAGTTGAGTTCAGTAGAGCTTTGATCAAACTATTGTACCGTCTTTGGATAGTGTGTTTAGTTTTTTTTTTTAGATTGTTGTCTTATGAGAGACACTGACTCTAGAGGCACATCTTATTTAAATGCGTTAATGGCATATTGTAGTGAAGCTCTGTGACTAATCACGTCAACGGAATAAAATTCACACAGATTCTCTCACTTCTGGATTTATCAAAAAGCGTTTATTATTAATAGTCATAGTAATGTCACACAAATTCACAAGTGTTTAAGACATGTCTGGCTCAGTTTGGTGTGTGTGTGTGTCTGCAAGTATGTCTGTGTGAATTCTCTAAACAGTGCAGTTATAAATAAATGACCACAAAGAGAAGGAAAGGGGGAAGGTAATATTGCAACAGGAAAAATAGAATTCTCATTTTAAGAAGACAAACAGAAAAAAAAAGGTTGTTCAAAGAGAACATTTAGCACCATCTATCCCGTTATCATATTCAACAGATAATATCATAAAATCATTAAAATCTCATCTAAAAGCCCCCTACATAATAAAAAAAAAATTACCATTTCACAAAACGCTTTGGAAAAAGTCGTTTTGTTTTTTCCTTAATGAGCATACAAACACAGCATTCCATTAGTCATCTTCTCTACGTGAGCAGTGTGCCTATTGTCTACAGGAAAGGTGGTGTTATATTCAAGATAAAGATATCATTTAATATATATCAGTAGAGAAAAGCAGGAGTTGAGAGGCAAGCACCAGAGAAACAGCAGCCTCCACTCCTGTTGACACACAACCCCCACATTTCAGTTCTTACAGAGCAATCGGTCACTATAAAAAAATGAAGAAAAAAAAAATGCAAACTTGTACAACCCTATTAAAAAAGGGAGAACATTGATATCCAATAAATAGAGGAAACATTTTAAATTAAATGTACAATGCCAAAAAAATCCAGGAAATACTAAGTCTGCATATTGGAACAAAACAATCAGAGGTACAACACACAAACACCAGATGACAATGATTTTTTTTCTTTCTTTTTAAAGAGCGCGTTCATACAGAGATGGAAGAAATGAACAAAAGACCTGATGATGAGTGTCAACTGAATATTAATCTCCAGAGGAAATAAAAGTATAATTCATACAAACACAAGATTTACAACACATACAAGAATCTGAAAGACAAAATGAAATCCCCCCCAAAACAACCAAAGTCGTTAAACCCGTATGTTTTGAAGCATTCCAAACATTTGTATTTTTTAAAATTCTTAATGCTTTAGAAAAATGTTCATATCTCTATTATTAGTATTTTTCATTTTCTCTCTTTTCTAAATACAAGGCCAATGTGGTATATATCTAGGCTGATCTAGTTTAGAAAAAACAAAACAATAAATTATTTTAAAAAAGACAGCACCCCACAAAAATTGCAAACAGCATGTACAAATTTCAGTATTCAAGAAGACAACAACAGAAAAAAGTTCTCTCTGGTACTGACAGAAACACGCCATTGAAACCATCAACTACCCTCCACAGTTTGTTCAATGGCAGCACCAACTGCCCCTGGTTCTCAACTTTACTGTTGCCAGGGTTTCTGGGTTGAAAGCACCATCTGAGAGTAAACTGGTATGTTATTGGCGGCTTGGTATTTCTTTTTGTAAACAGTAATGATGAGTAAACGTATTCAACTGGCTGTTCGGCAAGTATTAGCAGTAGTAGCAAAAATGATCTTAAATAATGATAGGGTAAGTTGAAAACCAAAGTGAAACTGTGTCTTTTGTCCTGGCTTGCAGGAGTTTTGGTTATGGCTGAGGAGACGCAGGAGGGGAGCTCTGTCACCGGGAGGAGGAGGCCTGGTGAGACAAGACACACACAACAGACATAATTAATTTACAAATAATTTAAATTAAGTCATACTTGAAAAAATAGCCCGCTTATGTTTGGAGACGACAGCACAACTGGAAATAATAGATCTTGAAGGAAAGGCTTACAAAGCAGGAAAATCATGAATATTGAATAGAGGTTTGTGTGTGCTTACCAGGCTGAAGGAGTCATATGTGTTCATGAGCTCCTCTGTGCGGTACTGCTCCAGCACCACCACATTGTTCAGGTTAGGGCTACGCTGACGTGCGCAGTCCTCACAGTGAACCACATATGTCTTCCTGCTGTTGTTTTCACTTGTCACAAACAACAAATTGAACACCTCCACCTGTGAGGAGAAAAGGCAGAGACACATTTAAGATGCCTGCAGAAATTGTTAAAGGTTTTGACTAGAATAAATTACAAAATTTCTGGAAGGAACACTTGAATTGTAAATCTGTGGTTATAGTTGTAAACCTCATTGCCTGTCCCCCTTTAGAGCACAAAAAAGACCCAGTTTCATAATGAATAAGTATCTCCTTGCTTCTTTTTGTCACTGTCAGATTAGTATGTACAGCAGCCAATGATTATGTAGTTTAAAATGGAGTATTTTAAATTGATTAATGTTTATGGTACTGTTTAATTCTTTTGCATTGTACTGGGGTGTTTCTCCTATTTTGTCCACTCATCAAACATCAATGAGAGTAAGCTAAATATCATAAAGAAATCAGTCCTACAAAAAGGTTTTCCTTCATGAAGTATACATAGTTTATACTGAGGTGTTTTTAATATGTAGTACACCACTGAATGAATAGGGTGGAGACAATTTCAACTACCTGCTAGTATAGAGCAATACATTTCAGCAGCACCACACACTATAGCCTCCATGACAACGTTGAATTAACACTTTCCTGACTGTAGGATCTATAGGTCTCTTGTAATTGAATGTACAACTGTGATAGAAAAAGGCAGTTTCATCAGTATAGGAATATAGCTACTCACATCACACTCGTTGCAGTAGTAGGCAGGCTCGTCTTTGACCCGACTCTGATAGGAAAGCTTCTTTCCCTCGGCCACTAGTTGGTCTCGCAGGATCTGGATGTGCTTTATGGACTGCAGCAGGCAGTGTCTGGCAGAAAGGAAATTCAAATTCATTCAAATTCAAAAAACTTTATTTGTCAAAGAGTATGTATTTGTAAAGAGTCAAATGTCTATTAAGTTACTGCCAAATGTTTCAAATCCAAATTTAGACTTTTTCTATGTACAGTTTTGTTTTTTTCATTCCAAGTTTACAAATGCTATGTAATCACAGCCCTGCAAAAAGCCCTACTTTCATTATAAGACTATAATGTTAATGGTTTGTTCTTCTTCATATTGAACACCTTTCAGGAAAATGCACTACATTTCATCAGCACCACATACTACCATATTAGTAATAGTTTAAGCAAAAACTTAAGATTTATTGCAGGGCTTTCTATTTATTTTAGTTGTGTGTAACTAACAAATGGCAGGTGTAGAAGTTTGTACTCACTTAATCATCTTGTAGGTGTCTGGGTCGGTGATCTTGACTGTGCGGGCCACGTTCCAGGACACATGAATCATGGGGACGATGGATTTGACCTTCTTTACTTCATTCCACTCAAACCTCTCCAGGGCCAGCTGGTACTGGTAAGCTGCAGATACACATCAAACAATGAAGAAGAATGAACAAACACTTAAATTTTTATATATATATATATATATATATATATATATATATATATATATATATATCTCCAATCTCCATTCTATTCTATTGGAATAATTTGTATTTGGTCACTAGATGGTGCACTCCTTACCATTGAGAGGTCCGACATTCCAGGCAATGTTGTTGCACCAGCCAACGGCCTGAACCCAGTGTACAGTTCCAGCATTGATCCACACCAAGTCTCCTGGCCGCTGGATGAAGCGGTACACAGGGATGTTGGCTTTGTAGAGGTCCTCCAGCACTGGCCACCAGGAGCCTGTCAGGTAGTCCACTCCATGCCTGAGAACACGAGGAAAATGTTGTTAGAGATGTGATGTTCACATGTAGAAAGGTGTACAGCTTAGCATCTGTGTAAATTGTCCAAATGCCTAAATTGTAAATACAAACTGAGTGATGTCAGTTTACATTCTCAAATTAATCTGTCTACTCACTTTTCACAGAAGTCACTGATGGCATGCCAGTAGTTCTCATGGACAGAGAACCATTCACAGTCTCCAGGGCCAATGTTGATGTTCACTGAGCAAAAGTTATTGTTCTCCTGGTGACCTGTTGACAACAACAGAATATACTTATGGTATTTCATGTTTTTTTTTATTTAGATTTTAACAGTTCTTAATCCACATAGTTCTTTATTACCGCTTTTCCACCAAAATTAGCGGGTCTACACAGGTTTTTTTAAATGCGGGTCGACCTGCTAAAGATCACCTATTGATTCCATTCCCACAGGCAAGGCTGTGATTTTTTTTTTTTTAACTGAAGCATTATGTTGTACGTCGCTGACGTCACGTCACGACTGCTCTGGAAACATTTGTTACAGAAGAGAAAACAATAATTGATCCATTGTGAAAGATGCGTCTGTAAAACAATGGATGAATTATTTTGAGCGTCACAACCCCTGCAAAATGACTCGTTTGACTGTCAACATTTGAGCCATTCTGTCAATAACATTTGGAAAGTCTAGAAGAGCCCACGTTTAAATTATTTTATCCCCCTTCAAGTTAGCCGGCGATCCAGGTATTTCACGGCCGGGAAGTCAAGCTTTTTTGGCTTCAAAACACCACTGAGCAGCTTTTCGCAGGGCTCCACCTCCAACACTGTGTCCAGTAATAAAACGTCCTTAATAGACGGCATCCCAGATTCCTTCTTTATTTAGACGCCACCACCAATGACAATGAATCATTTGCATGGTGGAAATTGGCGTGTTCCCCCAGGTCTTACGTTTAGATCAAAGCCAAGATGAACCCAGGTGAAAAAAGGCCCGGGTCTACTGCAGAGTCAATTGACCCGGCTGTAAATGCAGAGTTTAAACATTCCCATTGCACAAAAAAGCCCAATCTTAGCGGGTTTAAGTGGGATTTTTTTACCAGTGGAAAAGGGGTATATGTTACATACTGTAGTTTAACTGAATGTGTCTTCCTCTTATTTCAAACATAAAGGCGTGTCAATGTCCTTTACCTGGTGTTCGGCTTCCCGGGACCTTCATGTAGAGCTGGACAGTGTTCATGCCGAGGATGGTGTGTCCAACGTGGCTCAGCATGTTTCCACTGGATGCTACACGCATAAATGCTGGCAGCTTCTGCAACTCCTGAAGCTGGGACTTCCACCTGAGTGGAGACAACAGGTATGTAGTAAATAGTACAAAGGAGCTTTAGTCACAATCATGCTGCAGTATTGAGACATGACCATTGTAGGGCAATGCATAAAATGGAGACCTCCTTTATGTTGCTACATAAATTTTGGTGAAATGTGTAGGTTGCTCACCTCTTGGGATCCGAGAGGTCAATGTTGGTGCCAAATTTAATGATCTTCCCCACTGGTTTCTGCTCAGCACTGAGGAAAAGAAACACATCTATGTATTACTTCAAACTGCAAAACAATTGAGTGAGTGAGTCAACTTTTTGCTCTTTTAACACTTTACCTGCCACTTTCTTTAGAGATGTCCTTGCTGGGAGTTTCAGAACTGTTGGATGGCTTCTTTTCCTTCTCATCATCATCTTCATCCTCCTCATCGCTGCCTTTCTCCTCCTGAAGACACAGATCACATGTTTAACAGCTGGATCACGGCACAATGCACAAACATGGAAGTCCTGACATAACAATTTAACTGAAATATACACTATACAAGTACAGAGAAATAGTGATGGCAGCAGTAGTAGAACACATACCTGTAGACTCTCTTGGAAGCTGGAGGCCTGGTATTGGGCATACTTTGCGATGGTGGTGTGGGAGCGGCTGCTCTCACACGGCCATGTCTGACCTGTCCCAGTGGGGTCCCAGTTCTCATCAGCAGGTTGCTGCACCTGAGTCCTAACCTCCACCGCCTGCTCTGCATTGGCTTCCACTAGTGACTTTGTAGAAAACAGCCCCAGGTCTAAAAACAATTAGAGGGAACATTAGGAACATACTTCTGAGTCAGATATGCAATTGCTTAGACAAGAGAGCAGTAGTGATGATGTAAATCCATGATATATTTGTGTATAACTAATTAGTCAAAACAAGGTCTGTATGGAAGACTGTATTTAGTAGCTAGATACTTGGATTCACAATTTCTTTAACCCAGATGTATCAGGAGGGCTTACCATGTGTTTTGAAGGCAAATAAATGTAATGTGTAAACTTACTGAGTCGGAGAGATCCAGCCAGGCCTCTGATGACAGTAACAGGGTTTTTGGGGTCTGTACAGAACTGCAGCAACACAGGTGAGAAGGCATCCCTCTTACTCTCCAACTGCAGGGAAGAAAAATCTTGTCAGCTCACTGTAACAAACCGTTGCTGCTTATGTGTCTTCATCTACAATGAATCGCCACAAGGTGGCAGCACATGTGTGTCATCACCGACTATCAGTGTACACTACATACTAGGCCACTTTTGTTGCTGTAAAGAATGTATTGTTTGTGTGCTTTTCTGATTAAAACTACTTGGTCTATAATCGGACTTGACTGTTCACTACCATGTATAATAATGGATAAAATGTTGTGGACACAGTGACGTACATAGATGCTGGGTGTAGGGGGGTTGAGTTTCTCTCTAGGTATGGGTTCCTCTGAGGTCATGATGGGCTTGACAGAGAAGGCTGGGAGCAAGTAAGATTCTCTGAACTTCCCTTTCACTCTGGCTCCCCTGGAACAGAAGATAATATGTTAACAGATGCAAAAGTACAAAACACAACTTTCTATTATTAGTACTGTGCATGACAGCCACCTGATGGATGATTTGTCTTTGTTCATGGCAAATAGATGATCTAATTCTTAAATACTTCATAAGAATATTAGAAAGGTAATGAAGGAAGGTGCCAACATTCATGAGTTTCATGATTCCCTGAGTTATGAAAAAAGGCTGAGTGAAATTTCATAGTAGCTGCATTTTCACAAAAGTTCTCTACAGTGTACTTACTTGCAGGACCTGATGATTTCACTGGCAGTGTTCTTGATGCAGATATCTTCCAGTGGGATCCTCTTTTCCTCCACCTCAGAGGCAATGAATGTCTCCCGGTCCCCGCTTTCCACTTTGATCAGGCGAATCTTCAGCTCCTTGGGTGGCCCATCTGACAGTGCCTTCAGTTTCAAGAAGTCTGTTGAACCTAATGAGGAACCAGATTCAGAGCCACTTTTGTGCTTGGAAGAACCTTCTGCATGCTCCTGTTCACTGCTGGAGCTAGCACTGGATGCCTCCTTGCGCTTCTTTTTATCTGCGTCATAATGACCACGATTCTTTTCAGACCCCTCCTTGCTCTGGAGGTTGAGGTCACCAAGAATTCTACGATCCTTTTTCTCCTTATGGCTCTTGCCATCCTTGTGCCGCTTGTGGCTGGAGCTGGAATGAGAGGAAGACGATGAAGAGGAAGAGGAGTTTGCCATCTCTTCTCTCTTTTCTCGATGCTTCTTCTTTTCTTTCCTGTCTTCGTGCTTCCTGCTGCTACTGTGGCTGTGACCATGCTTCCTCTTCTTCTCTTTCTCCCTCTCTCTATCTCTGTTTCTGTCTTTTTCTCTGTGTTCCTTTACTTTCTCAGGTTTGTGTCTGTCCTCCACTTTGATATCAGACTTATCAAGCGAGTTCTTTTTAGGGAGTGACTGTCGACTGAGCATGACCTCGCAACTCTTGCCCAACTCTGCCAGAGAAGACTCAGAGATGGTTGTCAGCAGTTGCTCCTCCTTGACCACCTTAATAGGACTTATGGTAGGAATACTCTCATGTTTGGTAGAGTTGAATCTTTCCTCCGTTGATTCTTCATCATCTCTCCAAATATCAGCATCCTCTATTTTCAGTTTCTTGTTCTCCAGCAGAGGAGGAGAGGACTTCAAAGGTGGGACTGCTGGACTGAATGGTGGATTGGTTGAATCAGACGTGGGTGAACTGCCTTGCTGCTGGCGGCAGATGTCAGGACCCAGTGACAGTGAAGAGGAATATTTGACCCCAACCAGCGCTGATGGAGGGGGTCTCCCAAACGGCCCACCACGGTAAGCATACTTCTGGCTCTCTAGGACTGTTGCCAGGGACTTGAACATGCTGTTTACACCTGTTTGATGGAGGTGGGGTCTTTGGGGTGGTGGAGAACAGGATGGGGTCTCAGAATCCTCTTCATCGTCCTCCTCATCAGCCTCACTTTTAGTCTGCTCAGGGAGGCCATAAAGTTTAGCCAGGTCACTGTGGCGGTAATTGGTGTTCCCTACTCCCATTCCCATATCCATTGACTGTTTATGGTTGAGAGGAACATTAGGAGAAGGTTTAAGGTAATCCTCATCCTCCTCATTGAGAGAGGATGTTCGGCTGCAAGGGGATGCCAGAGAGCCTTGGCGGCTGAGCACAGGAGGGCTAGCATGTGGATTGGATCCAAAGTCTTCCTGGTTGGGCTGATGCTTTGTTGCTGGAATCAGATCTGGAGCACACAGGTAGCTGTTGATGGGCTGAACGCTCGGTGAAAAGTTGTCCAGGAGACCAGTCGACCCAGACTTTTCAGTGTTATACATCTCCTCTTCCTTCTTGATAGATTCATCCAGCATAGCCATGATGTTAGCCAGACCATCAGGTAACAATGTGGACAACTCGGACGGCTCTTCTTCAAACTGAGCACTGTCAGAGTCAGTGCCACAGCTGCTGGCATTCTCCAAACCGCTTCCTGTCACCTGCTTGTTGAGGACTCCCCTAGTGGAGCTGGAGGACTGAGGTGGTGGTGGAAGATTTTCTCTGGGAAAAGCCTGATAGAGTTTGGGGGGCTCTCTAAGTGCTAAGGTAGGGAGAGAGTGTTGGCTGCTGTCCCTGTCCCTAGCTGAGTCTTTGGATTGGTTGGGTGCGGCTTGCATTGCCGGGGGCTTGTTGGGGTATACTGACTGATTCATCCCTGAGGTATTGTGTGTTGATGAGGGACTGAAAGTCGTTCCGCCGTTGTTGCTCCACATCTCTCTCTGCCGCTGCTTTTCTCTGGCATATTCAGTCTGGGGTGTAAGAGGGGGCGGCCGCAGCCTCTCTACAGGAGTAGTAGTGATGGCTGTTTGGCCTGGTGGACAAGAGGGAATGCCACCACGACTTAGCCAAGGGTAGGGGGGAGAAGCCTGGGAGTTGGGGGGCAATGAACCTGAAGGAGGTGCAGTAACAGAAGACAGACGAGGAGGTGGGGGTGTTGAGGAGGAGTTGCCAGAGAGCAGTCTCTCCAAATTTTCAATAGCAGTTTGCTCTTTACCTTTTGCACTGCACAGTTCCTCCTCCCTCTTTCGCTCCATCCTCTTTTTCTCCTCTTTTCTCTCCAAATCTCTTTGTCTTTGTTTTTCTTCCTCCTGCCTCTCCAATTCTCTCTTCTTTCTCTCCTGCCTCTCTGCCTCCCTGCTCTTCCTCTCCTCCTCCTGCCTCTCCCAGTCTCTCCTCTTCCTCTCCTGCTCTTTCCTCTCCCACTCTCTCCTTTTCCTCTCCTCTTCTTGCCTCTCCCATTCTCTCCTTTTCCTCTCCTCTTCTTGCCTCTCCCGTTCTCTCTTTTTCCTTTCCTCTTCCAGCCTCTCTGCTTCTCTCCTCCTCCGCTCCTCTTCTTGCCTCCTTTTTCTCTCCTGCTCCTGCCTCTCCCATTCTCTCCTCCTCCTCTCCTCCTCTTGTCTATCCATTTCTCTCTTCTTCCTCTCCTCCTCCTTCTTTTCCAGTTCTTTCCTTTTCCTCTCCTCATCCCGCTTTTGTCTCATCTCCCACTCTCTCTTCCGCCTCTCCTCTTCTCTCATTTTTCTCTCTTGCTCCTCTCTGTCCCTCTTCTTCCTTTCTTCGGCTTGCATGTGACCCTCAAGCTCGGCGTCGAGCTTGTCTAGAGCCTCTTCAATGGATCGAGGGACAGCGGTTGGAGCTGGTGGACGAAACTGGGGGTGAGAGTACGCCTGTGTCGAAGCAGATTGTGGCTGATGATGCAGTCTGGAGGACAGGGCTGGACTGGATGGCTGAGGGGCAGTGTTGACAGTGGAGCGAGGAGCTGGGCAGTATGTAGTAGGAGAGCTAGGAAGAGGATTTGAAACTCTGCTTGTGATCACACTGTCCCCTGCCCTCTGGTGCCTTGAGGAGAACAATGAAGATGATGAGGAAAATGCAGGACTCTGCTCCAGTTCAGCCTGAGTGTAATATGATGTCTTCCCCTTCATGGGCTGCAGCTTGGTGGATCCCTGCTGTTGTGGTCTGGGCAGCCCCTGTTGGTGAGACTGGTTGGCAGTGGCAGCTTGGCCTCTCTGACATCCTGGCTGCATCAGAGCATCCATCTGAGAGGTGGGGCTAGTGACGCCATTGGTGGAAGTTTGGGGCACTGGCTCTCTTCTTCTCTGCCAACTGTTATTACTGCTGCCATTGTTAACAGGGCAACCAGCAGGGGGTGATGTGGTTAGCGAAGATATACCAGCCATTGTAACACCTCTAGAGCTGCCACTGTAGCCACCGATGGAGCAGGAGGCCTGTGATATAGGAAGATTGGGGGTGATGACAGAAGTTGGAGTGGAGTTGGTTGGGGTCAAAGGTGGGCTGACATGATGGTGATGCTGGGAGTGACCTGGAACCCGACCTTCCACGACCTGATTGTGGCTCTGCTGGCGCTGAGGTAGCAGTCCTGGAGGCCTGTAGATGCCCGACTCCTGAAGAGACATACAGAACAATCAATTAATTTGATTTCAATCACTATTGTAACAACTGCAGTTAGTGTAACAGTTAAATTAAATTGAGTCAAAACACCTATTGCATTATATTAAATAACACTCATGACATCAGAAGAACAAGCTGATATGGACATGGTACAAATGAGTATGAATGACTTGTACTCACTAGAGAGTGACTGCTGGGCCTGCTCTGGTATCTCCAGGCCTCATGGGACCCACTTTGCTGTTGCTGAGGTACTGAGGTGCTGCTGGCAGGAGGAGGGGGACCCTGGTGCCCCAGCCCTGGATGAGGCTGGAAGTGGCTGTAAGGCACACTGCTGCCGCTGCTGCTGTTGTTGCTGGTTGCAGGAGGGTTTGCTGGTGAAGACTGGGCATGTACGTGTTGATCTCTGTCTCCCCTAGTTGGGGTGGATGCAGTGTGAGAGGTAGCTTGTCTGCCACCTTGGCCCCCAATGAGAGGGCCTCTCTGGTTGCGGGGACCATGAGACTCCATGGCCTGGCAGGGTGGAGCTAGCCCCAGTTTGGAGCTAGGGCTAGGATAGGAGGAGTGAGGGGACTGCTGGTTAACAGCCTGAGGTTGGAATGTGTCTTTCTGGAGCTGAGGAGCACATCCCTGGTTGTAGCTTCCAGGAGAGGAGTTTGGTAGAGGGGAGAGGTTTGAAGTGGCAGGAGAGGACTTTTGGGTGTAGCTGCCCATTCCTTGTTTGTTGTTTTCCTGTAAAACAACAGAGGATGATATAAACGTATTTACAGCACAGCAAACAATACTCTGTCAGGTTCAGACAGATAATAGAATCAATATGAAACCGCTCAATCCATTAACAGTTTACCCATTGATTACAGTCAATAGTAAAACACTTAATAATCACATGTCTAATGAAGGGACTTTTTCTTACTGTTCGGACCTGGAACTCCTGTGATGGAGGGTTCTTGCGGTCAGAAGTCTGGGGCTGCCAAGGAGTGCTGTTGTTCTTGTGAAGGGGGTTCCAGAAGGCAGGTTTTGGAGGGAGGTGGTGGACTGACGGCTGGGGCTGAGATAACAAAGACTGTCCAGGGAAACGCTGCAGTCCAGGATGGGATACCTGCACGGGGAGCGGGACATGATTCAAATATACAACTTACAAAAATGACAAACAAAAAATGCAGCAAAAATCAAGAACTTAGGTTACAATTTGCCACTTGTGGCTCTTTTGCCATAACAGAAAAAAAATGTTCTTGTCGTTTACCTGATCCGAACTCTTTTTCCTCTTGCTGGGGCTGGGGCAGTCCTCAACAGCTGGGCGAGAGGACGGGTGCAGTGATGGTGGAGGAGTGTGCTGAATAACAGAGTGCTCTCCCAATGGAGGGCCCGGTCTCTTCAGCTGGCCCCCCACCATCTTCCCTGGGTAGCCCCTCTGCTGTGAATGGAAAAACCAAAGGATCAGTGTTGTGGCAGATGAAGAGAACTAGTGCAATTATTGCAGTGTCAGTTCAAAAACATTCTTTTGCTGAAATATTCAGCCAAAAGCTCAGTGACAGTGGCTTTGATTGGATAGTATCTTTCATCCGTCTGGTTGCAGCAGAAATGACAGCCAGAATAGGGAGCGTTTCGCCGTATGGATGATGAAATATGATCATAGCCAATTAAAGAGCTCCTACCTGATGCACCTGAGCCCACATCTCATCTCCCAGCAATGGTGGACCCCGGGGAATATGCTGCTCCTGAGGACCCCCAAACTAAAATAGACAGTAAACACATAAATTAAACCATGAACAGAGTCCTTTGTTTCGTCTATGAAAATGCGTCTTTTGACACTCTGGTGCATAAATCTGCCAAGAAATCACCTGAAGCATGGTTACTCACCTTCAGCAGTTGGTTTGGCCTGCTGGGGGGATGATGAGGGTTGGGGGGATGATGAGGGTTGGGGGGAGGTCCGCTGCTGCCTGCATAGCCTCCATTATGGAGACGAAGTGAGTGCTCATTGGGCAGGGGCATGCCAGGATGTCCTTGAGGAGGGAGGTGGGAATCATATAGCTGACCTAGTTGCTCCCATGCTCTGTGGGGAGGTGGAGGATGAAGATGATGAGGAGGAGGTCTCTGCTGCTCCCTCTGTAGACTTGGTAACATTGGCTGTTGGAGCTCAAGCTTCTCACCTCCTCGCATGGGCCTTAACAGCCAAAAAAAGACAAAAGCGTAAAATAATAGAAGACAAACGGGGAAAAAATTATACCACAAGGTTGTTTCATCACATAATTTTCTGTAAATTAATTACCCTCTGCTTTCAAAATGTAATTCATCTTACCCATTACTAAAGAATTTATTGGGATGGTTCAGTCCGCCAATAGGACCAGGAGGTAGATGGGAAAGAAGTTGGTGTTGGTTCATTCCAGGCGAACACCTGATGAGGAACAGCATACACAGTACAGTCAGATGACATTTCTTAGTCTTTTCACACCAAGGTTGTTAAGTAGATTACAGCTTTCACTTCAGTTCTGCTGTAAACCATGGAGCTCGACCACTCTAATTACAGGTTAAACCTGATGGACTTAAGTTAACAAACAGGTTTGTTAAAGTTTCTGTAGGTGTTGTCATGGCTACAGACCTGGCAGGTGGCTGCCAGGCGCGGCCGCCCACGGGAGCCCATGGTCCCCGGTTGAGTCCGTCCAAAGGGAAGGAATCCCGTGTGCCACGCCCGCCAAACTGCTCTACTGCGTGATGCATCCAGCCTGTGGATGTAAATAAACATATAGACAAACCATCAGTAAAATTTAATCTGTATTCACTCCTAAAAAATGTGTAAATTACCTGAAACTTTTAATAAATATCTTTACATGATGGCATCTGGTGGATTTGTGGTCAAATGGCATCATGTGTCATTATGGAGCAAATGCCAGGGTTCGTAAGATGGCCATAAAAATCTATTGCGCTACAATTACTCGTTAGCCCATCAAAATTATAGGCTGTAGCTGAGGGATTCTGACTCAGAAATGTATTCACTTATCTCATCTCTCCTCTGACTTAAATATAGCAATCTAAAAGACATTAGTTATTTGAAATGTTATTCCTTGATTTAAACATATTTCCACATGTATTGCATTATATTTCTATAATCTACTGCAAACTGCAGACTTTTTTAAGGTAACAGCCTTATGAACTGTATACCATATACTTACAACAAAATGTATGTCATTAAAGTGAATGAGAGAGCTCTTACTCACCAAACTAGCTGTGTTTGTGAAGCCCTCCACTGCAGCACAGAGAGGGCCTCACTCCAACACTGAGAATATCTGTACTGTCAGACTGCTGTAGCACCAAGAACCCAAAAGCCTATAGGCTGCAAAGACAGAAAAAAAGGAGAGCCACTATGAGAACAGGCAAGACAGAGACGCACTGAAAAGTCAATAAATACCAGTGGGCTCTCTGTTATATAGGCTAGTTGGTGTGTATGTGTGTGAATTGGAGAGCTTGCCAGCAGAGAGGAGTAGAATGTAGGGCAGGGGAGAGCTTAATGAGACTGAAATAAACTCTTACTTTAACCTTATTTACATCCAACTCTCACCGTTGAAGCGACATAAGCCTAACTTAAATTGGCTTGAAGTCTCAAATCATGATGATGTCTTTGTCTGTATCAGGCTGCTATGAGCCAGTCAGCCTGTAGGAGGCGTCAGTGAGCCAGTCGGAAAAGAACAGGATTATTACTGGGGCCCAGATGGCTCAGTGGGGAGCTCACCTATAAGGACAGACCTGGGGTTACTGTAATCCTTACCATGGGCCTCCTGATAACAAGAGACAGAGGGAAAGACTAAGAGTGAGAGGCCTTGGTCACATGCCAATTGTGTGCGAGTGTGTGTGTGCTGTTGGAAGCAATGCCAAGTGTGCAAGCTGCATGGTCGTCTCGGGCTTGTGCTGATTTAGTGCATGTGAGAGAGAATAGTGTGCTCACTTAAGTGGATGATTGTGTGTGTGTGCTGCAGCGCTCTGAAGGGTGTGTGTATAAAGTGTGTGTGCATGCCCGGTGGATACACTAAGGTTTAATCTCATTACGGCAGGCGTGATGGAGAGGGAGAGGGGGGCAGCAGCGACAGACGGTCTGAACAGGATGGAAGGATAGATTAAGGAGAAAAGATGGAGATCGAGAAGAGGGAAGGGATGGAGGGAGGTGGAGTGGAGTGGAGAGCAGGAACGGTGCCATGAAAACGCCCACACACCTTCCCACACACACACACACACACACACACCGAGATGACACAAAGGAAAGCGGTTGAGGAGAGAACGCATGAAAGAAGCTGAGAGATAACTCCCTCCCCTCCCTGCTCTCTGAAACACCGGACACACACAAACACACACACTCACACTCACTCACACACAATACAAAAGACAGAAGGTGTCAAGATACAAAGAAGCCTGTGTTTCAAAGTACCTCGATTCAAAAGAGACAACAAAAGAGATCCCTGACAAAACCTGAGAAGGATGTATTCGCACCTATACATTCACCACTGCTGTTTAGAACTAATGGTAACAAACACATACTTGTACTGGAGATGTAACCGAGGAAATCAAAAAAAGAGTAAAAGAGTTTTTTGAGAATTTAAAGATTTTGAAACCCCATCAGACAAGTACATTTGATTGGTAATGTAATGTACAAGAAACCAGATGTTCAATCAATTGCAGCTTTAACTGTTCAAGGGACATAATGCTAACATCTTGAAGTATGTGACAAGTTATGGTTAATGCATTAGTTGGAGTGTAGACGTGCACACACACACACACACACACAGCTTATGATTCATTCCTCTTGCTCAGCTCAGCACAGCACTCTTCCACCAGTTTTCCAAAATTAGCTCTGGTCATACGCAGTCCTTCCTCCCACCAGTTCCTCTTCTCTTCCTTTCCTCCTCCCACCATCTCTGGATCTCTCTCTCTATTTAAAGCCCAGTAGGGGATATTTCAATCGCTGCACACTTTTAGCTCTTCAGGAGGGGTGCTATACAGTCACACACACACATACCCCTCTATATCTCTCTTGCACCTCACAGGGATCATCATCCACCCGGCTCTGCTGCTATGTGAAGATAGGCTAACTGTCAGGACTGAACACAACATGCTTTGAGACATACTGAGGCAGACACACACTCATGCTGAGCGTACCTTTTAGAGTAGCACCAAGTTATTGATTCACAGTTGTGTTAAGTCTCAGCTTCGGCTGCCAATCATCTCTCTGGGGTCTCCTCAACCCTGAAAGACAGAGAAGACAAAAACATTCATGTCAAGCTGTCATGAAAACAACACGAAGCCACACTAAACACAATACTCAGAGTTGTGATCAAAACTGCCATGGACCTAAAGCTTCAAAGCATGTGATATGATTTAGGGCTGAGGGTGGTCTTTGCTTTCAATATGAACTGACAACTTCTTTTTGTCCTGCTGTGTCTCTTTTCTAACTTTCTAGGCAGCGAATCGTCACTGCTCTCACCCCTCCTGCTTTCCTGAGTTCTGAGGTGACGCCTGGTTTCAGAGCAGTGTGGAAACTTGAAGGTGGCTCAGAGGCAAAGGGGTAAATCAGCGGGGAGGTCGACACATTGGGGCGAGGGGGGGCTCTTTCTCTACACATTTTATTTTAGTTTTTTGAAAATGCAATGTCATTATATTTAAGAATTGTGTTTGGCAAATAAAGAGGTTTGAAAATTCAATTCTCTTCTCATACAGACACAATGGTGAGACTGACTGTGCAGCTTAGCGGGCGAGCAGACACAAACGAGGCTGATCTCACTCTAACAGGAAGAGCCGACCTGACTAAGTCAACTATCACACGTAAAAGAGTGGCGCTGGAGGAACATAATAAAAAAATAAAAACACATGGCATTATTGACAAAGGAGGGAGGGGAGGTGAGGGTTAGAGTTTCAAATAAGAAAAATGAGGAAAGAGAGATACAAAGAGAAATCTAGTAAGAGACCCAGCTGTGAGTGCAGACAGGGACACAGTGGCGAGGTTGTAATTACCACTTTTATAGAGGGTGTGTGTTTATGTCTGTTGTGACCAAACGGTTGTCTAAACCAGTTGCTGCCCTGGCTATCACATTGCTCACAGCCACTCTACCAGCACAGTGTGAGAAACTCAGTACTCTGAAACCAGATAGTGCACACCGACGGCAGACAGTGTTACATACCAGCTCAGGTTCTATCAGATGATACCAAAGTGATGACATGTGGTTACATCAGCTATGAGTTAATATTCAGTACTGCATGTGTAGGGAGAAATCGGTGATAGTGCGTCTGTGTGATACGCATTTCATTTATCGGGGAACCCCCCGATGACTCAGCGCCCTGAGAGAGGGCTTACCCCAAACCACTCAGCCTAAACCCGCCCTCCTGGGACACCGCTTACAGTCAGGTGACCGGGGGCGTGTTCCTGTGCCGTCACAGATGTGACAGCTGCGGGAATTTCTCGGACTTTGTGATGTCATTTCTGCTTCCTATGAAGTGCGCAGCACGCATTGATTGTGTGTGTATGTGTGTTTAGGTAGACAAACAGGATGCGACAGAGAGCTGCAGGGGGTTTCATGGCCAAGGGAAGAATCAAACTACCTGACCACAAGTTCAAGAGAAACGATGGGGCAAATTCTACGAACATATTGACCAAACTGTTTTGGATTCACGAAACTTTCAGGTAACTGTGTTTATAACTCTGGAGGGAAAAAAGTTTGAATTTTGACTGAGAAAACATACAGCTTCAGTGCTACTCTGAAGTGAGATTTTTTTCTTTGACTCCTCAATCTAACCACAACAAGCAGTGTTCCTACATACAGCTCTGAAAAGATTATAAATCTAGGTTAAGTGAAAGTTATTTAAGGACTTCAGTTGTTGTCTTGACTCCTTAATGAAAGCATACACAGCTGATATATTTATCAATTATTACCAAACAGATTACACACTTCACAGATGCATCAAAAATTCCCCCACCATACATCTTTTGAAAGTAAATTCCCCCCTCCATAGACACCCAACATCAAAGAGCTGTTCCTGTCAACACCCTCGTTGTCGTAGTTATGCAAGTTAGTCATTGTCCCGGCAACACCAGCTATCAGCTGGGAGGCGGGGCCAAGCAGAGAGCCTTGGCAAAGAGACAAAGCTGTGCCAACCGTCGTCAACCAGCGAGGTACAAGGAAAACGAAGGAGCTCTGTTGAATCCTCTGTGGCATCAAACAAAGAAACACAAGCAAAATAAATAAATCCAACGTAATCCCACGTGACACACAAACCAAAGACACAAGCTTGTGGCTGTGAACAGGGAAGCTTCCTTAGTCACTTACATGAGCTGGGGGGAACAAACGGTTGAAATTAAGATGTACAGATGACATCCGTGTCTTTGCAGTAGCCTTAATTTATTTACTCTCACCCTACCCTGCCAACCACTGGCCTGCTCTGGTCCCCAGCCAGACAACCACACTGAGGCCATGAGAGGAAAATAGACTGGAGAGAGACGAGGGGAGGCAGTAAGGGCATACACTGCAAAAAATATCCATGGGCCCAAGTGTAAAGACTTCTTTCCTGCATTCCTGAAAAAACTAAAAAAAAAAAATCTTTTTACTACTTGTTTTAATAACATTTCAAGATTTAAGAATCGATACAAGATAAATGATTTGTTGAACTGGAGGTTTGACTTTTTGCAGCATGGTAGTGTTAATCAATAGTGCCTGGGGAAAGAGCAAGAGGTAGTAGTGTGAGAGAGGGTGAGACCACTGAAAACTAAAGGCTTGAGGGGGTAACGGCAGGTGGCTGGAGAGTGTTACTGTCCTGGTAGAGTCACTGTGGAGCCTGTCTGATAAGAAGTGACCAGATAAGGCTGGGAGAAATGGCAGATAACAGAGAATAGAGCGAGGGAAAGCTCTGGCAGAGGATGACGGAAAGGCCATGCATGGTCCTGTCGCCCTCCTTCCCTCTCTCTCTCTCTCTCCCTCTCTCTCTCTGTTGTTCTGTCCTCCCTCACCCTCTCTACTCCATTTGGCCATTACATAATCATCCCAGATAGAGATCGTGTTCTGAAGGAAACACCATGCATTTCTCTCTCTCATACACACACACACCGTGTGGAACAGAGGAACAGCCAGCCCCTGCATCCGTCCTCCTCCACCTCGTTGCCAGGCACCCTGCGTGTACGCGCATGTTTATTTGTTTGTGCGTGTGTAAACGTCAGCGAATGCCGTTCCAAGACGATGATGCGGGCTAACTTCATCACGTCCGCATCCTCACTCACACTCACACACACACACACACACACACACACACACACACACACACACACACACACACAGAGTTTCAGTCAGCCCAGTATGGGTCAGCTGAGGACACAGCAGGCAAACATTGTTCCTGCACACAAACACAGAAACATCTAACCTCCATGATGGACGATTATCTCCTGCTACCATCCATCTCAACTACACAACTCTTCATCCAGGGGACAGAGTGCTGACCGAACCCTTCACCTATTGGCACCCAGGTCATCTCTACGCTCATTAGCAGCAGCAGCAGCACAGCACACCAGCCATAACAGGCCAGTAGCCCTTATTAGTCTTACTTTGTCTCATTCTGGCTTATATGTGCACTCCCTTACATGTGCTCTACATTCAGGCTGTGTCAGAGAGGCACTGTACAGCACAGGGAGAGGAAAGTACGACATCCTCACATTTAACCTCTGCTGGCCTGACAATGCTCCTTATTTCAACATTCGGTAGATTTTGAAACAACAGCGAGAAGCCTCTGGCAGGGAGCAACCACCTCTCAACCACCGTTTTCATTTTGGCTGTTAGTGGTCAGCCTGTCTGGTTGGCTTGACACCACCTCTTTTTCCATTGATTTTTTATTAAGCCTAAAAAAACGCTTGGGCTGCAAGGCATCTAAGAGATTAAAATGTTGATTTCCGGACCTACAGTGACACTGTGACGAGAAACAGTTGAACTACATTTTCATCTGTTTGTGGAAAAAGAAACAGAAAAAGGAGGAGGGGGGCTGGTAGAAAAACATGAAAACATGAGGCCCCTTTTGTCTCCTGCACTCCCACCCTGACATCTGGGCCTGTGATTGACAACACACAACTGGGTTATTGTGGTTCTTCTCTTTTTTATCTCTCTCTCTCACACTCACACTCACACACACAGATCAGATGCACGTGTGTGTGACGTTAAAGAGAAGGGGAACAGAGCTCAGAGGGGAGAGGAAGCTGTCGTCACAACCACAGGAAGTAGGCCTCCCTCAGGGGTGTGTGTGTGTGTCAGAGAGAAGCCTTGGGGAGGGGTTTGAAGGCTGATGCTTCCTGTTGTAAAGATATGAACTGTCTGTGTGTTTTAGTGTGTCTGCAGAAGCCGTTTGACTGTTAAAATGTTGATGAAAGTGAACATATGTGACTAACACGAGTCTCTGCAGATGTGAGAGTCAAGTCAAAAACCTGGTAGGTTTCAGTCATGGCTCCTAAAATACACCTCAGACACAGTCATCTTGTGTGAACGGCACGTGTGTCCAACTCATGACTCACACAAGCCTCATCAACAAAAACAAGACAGTCAAAGGACTTCAAAAGCCATTTACTTGGCTCTGACTCTGGGTGTTCAGTGAAAAGCCTTGTTTGCCCTCTTTTTAGCTTCTGGTAAAAGTGAATGACAAACATATGATGACAGAATGAGTGTCTGTGCACTCAATAACTCCTCCTCTCAGTCACTCTTGCTCCTTGGTTCATTTTCACAGAAGCAGAAATTTCTCGACAGACTTTGGGGCCTGTTCCTGTCTGTGTGTGTGAGACAGAAATAAAAGGAATGACTCAACACCTGGCTTGTGGCTCTATAGAAAGGAAAACGGCGTGTAAATCCCGACAGACAGGAAATCTGAGAGGACGTGGGTGTCTCATTGACAACTGACAATGTCTTGATCGTTGTCACTCTCGATTTCCACACTTGAGCAACCTCAAAAGCCCCCAAACATTCTGCTTCTTCACAAAACTACCAAAAGATCAGGACAAAACAGAAAGTCACGTTGCCTATATTTAGAGGAACAGCAGCCTTGAAAATCCCCCTCCGTCATACTGCTGTGTCTCTCCTGATGCTTCTATTCCACATCCAGGACTACCACACAAGCACACAGGCTCAGAAATACACTAAACAAGACAAGCAACTGTTTCCCATGGTAACAGTTGCGTTCTCACTAACAGTTATTAAACTGAGCTAGAGAGGCAGAGATAGCCACAGAGAGGAACATCTATAAAGCTATGATCAACATGTTTACCGAGACACAGGACAGGCTGACCTCACACACACACCACCCTCTTCCTCTTCCTCCCTGGACTCAACGTTATGTCTCATCAGCAGTCTGTGTGTGTGTTTGAATGACAAAAAAAACACATGGACATGTGTGTGAGTCCTATATGCATCAGAGTTAATGACAGCATGTGTACAGATGGCCGGAGCAGCGTTGTTTTTATAGTTCTTGTAATTACGCAACGATCATTTTGACCTGAACAACTGTGATGCAGGCTGCCCGTCTTTGTTATAGCGGTGCTCATTTAGTCCAGAATATCCAAGGCCTGTACAGATTCCTCAAATACTGATGTTGTTGATCTTTCAGGCATTTTTGATAAATCTCCCATGATGCACAGGGGCTTCCTGACTGTCTGAGTTATCATTTCTTCTGCCAGCGTGGTTGAGGTGGGGAAAAGTAGTCACAGGAGGTAAAAAGGGAAGGAAAAAAAACTATTTCCAAGGTGTGACAGTGTGTGTAGCTGTGTATGACTCACACATACACACACACAGAGTGTGTAGGCTTGCACACATCCCCCTTCCACTGTGGCATCATCATCAGTGGCAAAGAGCCAAAGATAATAGAGAGGAACTGAACTAAGGAAAAACTTTCACTTTTTCTGTCACTTGGCAGAACAGACAAAAGGACGTCTCTGACACAGCTCTACTCACTGAGGATGGATTCAATCTCCAGATTCTGCTTTTCTTTAGTATCATTGTTGATTCTCTGTTCAAAATGTTGCCATGTTGAGCCTATTAGCTCAGCTTGTGGCTGCATCTGAATCTTTCACTCCTGTAAAAGCTCTCACTCAATTCACTTCTAAACTGCTGGACCGAATTACAATGATCTGTTTTTCCTTACAGCTCTCAGGTCCAAAACAGAACCTGAAGCGAGACAACAGCTGCATGTATGACAATATTTATAGTTATGGATTTCTGAGACTTGTGGTTGGCTGGCAGTATAGAAGGGTCCTGCTGCTCCTTAGACACTAATGAGAAATATATAATAAGGACCATGACTTCATCCATACATGTTAGTGATTACTGCAATCCAAACAGTTTCTCTATATTTCAAACCTATAATGCATTTTTATGTGCATATGTATGTGGAACTCTTATTGTATCTATTCAGTGGTCTTTTATGGCCTTTTTGAAATTTAGCCTCATTTTGATCTTATTTCTGCTACAATGACTCAATGTTCCCCCAGTGATCATTAAAACATAATCACATTATATTTTACAGCTTGAGCACCATTTTATTTTTATGTGTCTTTTTAAAAAAACAAACATTTTTCTTGTGTTTCACATTTGTCAAATCCCCAATTGACCTAAAATGTCTAAAAAGAAAAACCTTTACATATAGTGGACCCTACACAAATTTACTGCTTACAGTAAAGCTTCCTGTTCTTTGGGGCCTGGCCCCCACTGTGAGAGGCGAGGGTCGACAGTAGGCAGTCTCACACTGCATGGTGGAATTCCACACTTGGTTGACTGAGTTTTTGGCCCGACCAAACTCTTTAACTTTCATCCTGCTGTCTGGACAGCTCGGTGAGCTCAAGTGTTTGCATGCACTGCAGGACATAAACTGGCAGGTACATTATTGCTGTGAGTGCAGCCGATTGGTACAAAGCCCAGCTGTACTGCAATATATTCAGTTAGTACTTTACTATAAATACCGCTGTACTTAATGCCTATCATTAAAACAGAGAGCTATTGGAATAGCTATGATAGTGCCCCTTTAAATGTTCAGTGTTTCTGCCGACTTGAATTTACGGGAAATTCCTCAACTCGTTTCCAACCATAACACTTAGAAGAACTTGTGTTTTCACGCCTGACCTGTTGGGGTGCGTGGGGAGTGTTTGAGAAATCGTCAACAGGGCAGATGTTGTCCCACACCTCCTTTATTCCCTCTCTCTATTTTTGCATCACTCTCTGGAGGAGAAACGACACCCTTTACTGGAAAGGCTGCAACAGCATGGTGTCACACAACACAAGCAGACGTTTCGTGATGACATCCATTCACTTCCCCCACCCGCTTCCCTTTGAAACTCCAAACACACACACACACACACACACACACACACACACACACACACACAGTTGTATTTGTTTTTGCGTAACATGCAGACAGTAAAGGTAGTTAAGGGGCAGGAGAAGCCCCCCCTAATCTTAGTGAACTGTCACACAGCCAAGGAACACACACATAGCTCATGTTTCATCCCTGTCAACGGTCAGAGTGGTGTTAGATGAGTAAGCACTTTAAGCAGCCTACTGACCCATTTCCCATGCCATCCACACACATATAGGAAAATTCTTAATTAGATCAAAGTAATCCTCAACCCCCTTAGGACACCCTGCAACACTCCAATCAAAACTACATATAGGGAGGGGGTGGGGTGAGATTGGGAAACTGTCCTGACACACACTTCTCTTCTACTCAAGCTGTGTGACTCAATCACTATTGTTGAGTTAGCAGCTTCCTTTTCACCGTCATCTCTCCCTCTTTCTCCCCTGGCGCGCGTGTGTGTATCACTTCAATATTCCTCCATGTTCGTCATCGCTTATAGTAAAATGGGCGGCGATTGTTCATTCACACACACACACACGCTCCTATTGAGATCACGGGACAGACGGGGGCGGGGGAGCGCTGAGGCAGCACACAGTCGGCCAGCAGAGTGTGTGGAGCGATCGGAGCTTTAACATTTTACAACCTCCGACTTCAAACGAGGGGACAAAACGCGCCGCTGGTTTCCATACCAATCGATCTGATAGATCGGAAGTGACCCTTCAAAGGATTTTTTTTGTTGTTTTCTTCGCGACCCCATGCCAGCACACTCCGCTCTTCCTGATCTGGGCTCTTTTATTGCGGGCAATAAAGTGACAAATAAGCCTCCCGTCCAGCCACAAATCCTCATCAACTGTTGTCCGATGACCAGTGAAAAAAGGTGACTAACGCTTAACGTCTGTGGGCGGTGAAGCAATAATAACCAGCAATATCAACTACTATTGATTATATTCAGAAAAGACACGACCCCGCCCCCAAATTAGTCCACGTTATCCCCGTTTAACGTCCACTGTTTTAATATTTTCAATGAACGCTGTGCGTAATTTCGGTACAAACTACCCAAAACGCACGGCTCACAAACAGACATGCGCGCCAGCTGGGCGTGTTATAATGTTGGGACTAACCATGAGATAACACAGATGACTGCTGTCGGCTTCATTAACGTCATAGAGCGCGTGGACCAAGATAAGGGGACCAGAAATATGTCTCAAAGTCAAAAAGTCACTTCAGTTCGTCACTCTGGACTACTGTTCCCAGTAAACGGGATAATTAGATAACTCACAGCGGTGACCAAACAATACTATGTGGTCAGACTTCAGAGCACCAACAACCACTGAAACCCAGACGTAAAGGGCAGCAGCACCAAAACACCGCCCCTCCCCCCAAAAAACGAGGTGATGCAAATCACTTCCTTTCAATCCAGCTCTTTGTGTGCGTAAGGATTGACTGGGGGGTGATGGGGGTGGCAGCTATCCATTCACTTTATAAGGCTGCCGACCTCAGTGATCCTGCCCACCCCCACTCCTCCACACACACACACAATGGCGTGAGATCTCCTTACACAGGCAATTTCTCTCCCTGTCCTCTAGCTCTCCTTCCCTTTTCTAACCATGAGATGATCATGAGTTTCAGGACAACAATGACCAAACTAGACCCCGAGATCTGAAGATTGGGCTGTTTTCACTATTTCATTGACAGATGTTTAAGGCGACTTCAGTGTCATTATCAGACATTTATATGGGATGAACTCTACACTGAAACATGAACACTCTGACTACACTGGGACAAAACCCCTGTAACTAAAGTTACAGCGGTTATCTGGGGGGCATTTGATCATCCAAAAGTCCCATGAACCCCACATTCACACCGAAGCCAATTTACTGAAATTACTGTGATTCACGTGCACCGGATGATTAAACATGCCCGGTAAAGATGATCAGTCGTGAGGAAAACATTTCGCTGAATTGAGATACACACGCGTGGGATTAAAGAGTCACCCTGTGGCTGAGAAAACCATAGCGAAATTCCCCCACCTCATCGATTACAGACGATCAAGGGTTCCGCTTTCATTGATTACGATAATTCACTCAGTGTTATCTTGAATCACAACCCAGCCGATTTTAATCAACAAGAACAAATAATGGAACTGTATACGGTTTATAAAATTATTAAATATCTCCACACATTAAAGATTATCATGTAAACACTGGCTTCTTTATAGCCCTCTAACTTGCCTGCTTACAACCAAAACACAGTCGACTGGACTTTTAAAATGCTCCCGGTTCACACAGCACTCACCGTTCATTCAAGTGTTTTCCACTGGACGCTCCAGAAATAAATAATTTCCAAATAGAAATGTGTATCCGGTTCCTCGAGATCCACGGTATGCTTTATGGTCTTTGTATCCGTAAGTTTGGTGCTCCGAGCCTGCAGAGAAATTCCCGACCAGCCGGCTGAGCTGAGCGGAGCTATAGCTCTGTAATCCCTGTTAGTCTCTGCCGCTTCCTCTCGAAACAGCCGTGAAACTTGAGCCGTCTGACGGTCGGAGAGCCTCTCTGATGTCCCTTCTTCTATATATTCTGCGGATTATTCCGTCTGATGGCTGCCTCCGCCGTACAGCGACAGTCTGTGTCTGCGTCTCTCCGCGTCGAGCTCCTTTTCTCCTCTGCCTCACATTCACAGAGGCAGCCGGGCAGGGATCGTATTGCGCTGAGCTCTGTTTTAAAGGGACAGAGCCACGCACACTCAAACACACGCACAGCGAGACAGAGGCGTACACACGCGTGACGTCAGCGCACGGCCCGGAATTCCCTGACAGCGCAAACTGGCACCGAGTCCGACTGCCGGTACCGGAGCTGCTCCTCCTGCCCTCCCCTCCTGTTTGTACCTTTTCAGTTTTATTTCTATCTCCCGGAGTTGTTTTTAGGTAGACTCGTGACTGCTAGACTCTGAACAGCAGCATGTTTCCCTGTGACCGTCTATTTTTGGATGGAGGAGTATTACCCACAGGAAGACAGATACAGTATCACAGTGTCAGGATTAGATTTAGTGGACTATAAATAGGTCCAGGTATCTGCTATAGCCTACAGGCCAAATAATCAAAAACAGACTTAGGTACAGTAGGTGTACTGTTGAGTGTATCTTTGTATGAGTAATAAAAGCACACGCGCTGTAAGGCTGAGAGACACAAATAGGTTTACACTGCAAAAACTTCTGTCTTTTAGAGAAACTCGCATATTCATAGATCAAGAACAACAAGCTATGCCTCTGTATTTAGACTTTTAATCAATGTGAATCATTTTACTTAAGCCAGTCCTTTACGAAAACTACATATTCGATGTAAACCTATTGTTTGTTTTTTTTTTTTTTTTACATTGTCACTGATATATTTGATGACTTTAAAACTGCTATATAGCTAACACTTTTAAACATGCTTTAAAAAAAAGGAATTAGGTGCCGATACTGATCGTATTCCTTCATCAGACTGGATTGGACTGACGCCACTAATCCACATACCAATCAAGGTTCCATAGTTTGAAGTTTTTATGAATCATCAAAACTCTATACAATCATGCACTTCTAAGGCCATAGTCAAAATGCTGTAGGACTAATCAATTTCTAATCAATCAGTAACATTGGTAACAGTTCTACTATGTGACAATGAGTTAGTTGTACAGGCGGAGCTTGTGCTGGACCATGACCCCACTACACATAACATGTGACAGTCTGGAACTGAGTGAGCTAGTAACAGTTGGTTGACTCAACATGTCCTTAGTTTGGAGATATTTTAGTCTCAAAACACAGAAAAGCAAGACATCAATGTGTAATGTTTGCAAAGCCAATATTGTGCTGCATTGTACATCACTACCAACTGCACCGGTAATATCGGTATCAGCAGATGTCCAAATTCAGGTATCAGAATCTGATTGGAAAAAGTTTATCATGCATTTCTAGATATAAGATTTGAATTTTCAAGAACAACTCTCGAGTTTGTGAAACATACATTTTGCTGATGTTTATCAATACATGTTTAAAAGGCACAGATCCTCTGGAGTCTTTTACAGTAGTAAAAGGGATTTTTCACAACCTACCTGGCCTGACAAAAGTTGCTCTCATAACTGATGTACAAAGCATCAGGTAATGATTTATTAGCCACTGTTAAAGCCTGTAGTTACAGTTTACAAACCATTTGTAAGTAAATATTTCAGAGAGGTACCTATATTTACTCTACATACAGTCACACCAAAGCTGGCATACTCACACTTGCATTGCTCTGTAAATTTGTTGAAATAAAGACTTACATAAACATAACATCTTATCATGACATATATAACCCACTATGATTGTACATAATATGTTTAAGCACCATATGAACTGTCGGATGTATAAAGTGTTATGCAATATACAATGCACAGTCTGTATTACACAGTGTATAAGACCTATAGATACAGTACTATATACAGATAAATGCATGCTGTAGAGTCTTTGAAGGCTAAATAATATCTAACTAATGCATTATTTATTGTCACAATACAGTACACATGGCTAGGACTGTAAATAAACCTTCAGTTATGAGGCTAATAAATTTCTTGTTCCTGTCCAGTAGGTGACATTAACATTTCACATGTCATGACCGTGCACACTGAATTATATGCTACAGTACGCGCTCAGAGGCAGCCAGCTGACATCCTGTGTGAGGTAAACAAGGCTTTGAACAACACACCAATGAGTCTCTGGAAGGCCGGAAACATTTGTTCCAGCTTTTCCTCGCCAAAGTAACCATCCTGTACTCTGTAATAACGCCAAAGAGCCACATTGGTACAACCAACAGTATGTGTCACACACTCCACACACAGACACACACAGGCACACACATGTAGAGGTTATATTTAGAAAGCACTGCCTCAGCAAGACAACGGGAGGCAAAATTAGTCGTGGCAGGGAAGATGGGAGTGTGTCATGGATGATGCTGAGACGATGACATAAGGAAACACACACATGCAGTTTATTTATGGTTATAACAATTCTAAAAACAACAAAAATCAGAACATTATGATACCTTTCTCTGCCCCAGTGAAGCTATCAGTCTCTCGATTTTCCTGTCACAACAGGTTGCTCTCAGTATATTTGGAGACAACTGAAGGCATTTCTACTTCTATTAGTATTCAGTGACGAGTGACAGGAGATGTGTGTGTGCGCGAGATTCAAATCCCTGATGAAGTAAGTGCATGGCATGTGTGGTATGTACCGCCAGCGTGGATCTAGAGTCTATTGTCAAGTGACAATGAATGTTCAATAATGTGTTTTGTTTTGAGAAAGAGGAGGGACGCAGGACAGTGGGGGTCTTTATGACACTGAGAGACAGTGTGCTTATATATGGATGTTTTGTTTTCATTTGTTAAAGGCTGTGTTGGGAAATCAGCTGATGCAGTTCATACAGTACTCTACAGTGAAATTAACTGTATTTTTTTTTCCAAACTGGAAGCATTTGCAGCTGCTAGTGTGCCTGCAAAAGTGAGTAAAAGTGAGGGTCTGGTGCAAAAATGAAGAGGCCACTTTTAAAGAGTGACTGTGGAACAAAAGGTTGTAGCGGCTTGAAATGTTTGAGCATGTCGATATGTAGTAAATTTCCTCTGCAAATGGATGGAAGTTGTTAGAAACAAACTGTTATGGTAGTTAAATTCCAGATGATATAATTAAAAAAGTCAGAAAAACCTAAACCGTTAATGTTATAATCAGTAATGTAGTAATATATCAAGTCAGCTGAAGCCCAGGACTTTTTATAACATCATCTGGAAGCTATTACACCCTGAATTGCTGCAGTCCTTAATTACCTATCATAGAGTTGTAAACTAGTGCATTCTGTATGGAGACTATATATCATCTGCTTCTCTGCTGTGTATGTTGTCCATTCTATTTCTGCACAGGTCTCTCCTGCACTAAAATACACTGACAGTACTACCTATGCAAATGTTATCCTACTCGTGTTTATCTGCTGTGTAAAGCTGTTTTCTCTTTTTAGTTTATTTTCAGCTGAACTTGTATTCTCATATTGCCCTAAGTGTGTGAGATTATTAGACCCAACCTTCCATTAGGTGTGTAAATAGTGTGTCCCAAGTGTGCGACTTTGCTCAGCTTTAGTTGTGTCAACGTGCGTGTGTGAGTGTATGTGATTGTACTGTAAAGAGTGTGGTTGGAGACCATTAGCCCTCAAAATTGAACAGGAAGAGGAATGCTGATTGATGTGGTCATGGGTGGGACTCTAGTGTACCACACACATGGCCACACACACACACACACGCACACACAGTTCCTTCAAGCTGTTTCTGTCGTAGAAGCACTCTACTGTATATAATAAGGGTCTGAGAATATTAAATGTATGTCTGAGCTCAATTCCCCATCCTTCCTCTCCCACAACAAGGGAAGCCAAGGCATTACAGTCTGTCCCGGGGGTCCCAAGTGTGTGTGTGTGTGGCAGGAAGGGACAATAAATGAAAAAAAGATTTGTGAACCACTGTGTGTTTAAGTTCTTATAGCTCTTATGCATGACTAGCAATCCTGTATTCATGTGTGTGGAAGGCAGGCAGGCAGGCCAGTGTGTATGCGTGTGTGTGTCGTGGGGACTTTGTGTGTATAATTAAAGAGACCGGGGACAAGGACAGCTCAGTTCTCACACTCCAAATATATATATATTTAGCAGCTCCCATGGGTACGAGCCCCAAAATTCCTGCCATACCAGCCACACATGCGCGCGCGCACACACACACACACACACACACTTAGAAAATAAACAGCATAAAATACTGATGAGGTCCAGACAGCACAGCAGCACAAGAAAGAAAGTATGTGAGAGAGTGAGTGTGCTGTGCAGTCGTAGGAGTCTGTGTCCCTGGTACAGATGGTACTTCTCAGCCTCTGATATGTAGGATTGTGTGTGGGACTGTGTGTGTGTGTGTGTGTGTGTGTGTGTGGGCCTGAGTGTGTGTGTGTGTGTGTGTACATGTGGCATAGGCGTGAGTCAGCCTTTTGGGTACACTGAGAGACCGACAGACATGATAATAATCACCTCCACGCACATACTCACACACAGTCACACTGCGAGGAGACAGAGAGCCACACAGGCAGGCAGTCAGACAGACAGACTGGCTTAGCACACCCACATATAGCAGCCATGTAGCTGGCTGAATGGTGCACTACAGCGCTGATAATTAGGGCCCTTATTCAAGGAGAGAGGGGCCGATAGGGAGCCCGGCTTTCCCTCTAGTTTCTCAAACACTCCGCTAATCCCAACTGTAGCTCTATGATAAGCTAAGTACTCCAGTGCTGCTTAATATACTCACTATCCCAAAGTTAAACATAGTGAGAAAGTGAACTCCAAATAGAGGAGCTTAAAATTTTCAGATGACTCTTAAAGGAATACATCATGTTTTCAGGAGACGGTCTAACAGTCAATTTTCCTCTTAAAAGGTGAACACACGGACACCAAAATCATCCATGTGTCCCTGGTTGGTAGATAATTGGCTTTGGTGCTACATGCTAACACTTCAGTGTACACTCATAGGGTTTTTATCTATCATTCCAGGTTGGTTAACTGTAGCCTAAACTCATGTGTCTATGCTACACATGAGGTGAGCGGACAGGATGCTTTCATGGTGATGAATTTATAGGAAATGCAATGTGTTTATCACCAAGTTTGTAGAGCTTCAAAACCGATGCTAACAGGTGTAAACAAGTCTCCTGAGTTTGAGCCATATTTGGTCGGCATCATGGTTATGGAGTTCTTTGTTCATGGTATGGCTCAGCGCAGCTACACCACCCACTATGGAAAAAAACCCATATGTTGTGTTTAAACTAACAACAAATATTCAGCAGAGTGAAAATGAGCCGCTCTGAAACAAAGGATGATATGGATGAAGTCTAGAAGGTTTGTGTGGAAGATTGGTGATAAACTTTGCTGGTGATCTATGAAATAAAGATTTGAACTACATGAGACTACCGTTTCTATCACTGTAACTACTACTAATTGTGGAGGATAGTGTGAAAGCCTTGCAAAACTAAACCTGGATTAATAAATGTTAAAAAAAAATCTACCACACACTTGGTGTTTTGTTTGAGAGCTGGTTGCTAACCACAAGCAAATAATTCCCCTTTTTTTTTATCTCTAATGTGGCTTTGAAGAGCAAAGTTTGATATCTGACTCATAGGCCTTGAAGAGCACGTTCTTTGAGGACTTTCAAAACACACATTACTGCACAAAGGAAAAGTTGATTTGTGAGGTTGTCCAAAGGAGCAGCGGTCCACTCACACCCATGATATCACAACCCACTACCTTCTTAACTAATGAATTTTGTGTGTGTGTGTGTGTGTGTGTGTGTAATGTTATCTCTCCGTTTTACTCCTACTCCTGTCTTAGTCACTCTCTTTTGACAGATCTCGCCCTGTTGCTCTACCTGTCTAACCTACATACTGTACAATGGAGCTTGTGTGTGAGCGTTTGTACAGTCTGTACATTCATCTGCTTAACGCACCAAGGTATTAAGGGCAGATGGTGGACAAAACAACTGAAAAAATACGTTCAAAAAAGTATTTTAAAGTAACTGAACCATTAATATGAAAGCACACAGTTTCAGTTTGTTTGTGGATGACAGAAATGACCATAAGGCTGAAACAGAATAAGCAAGATGAAATCAGAGAAGAAACTGTAAACTGTAAGCTAAAAGAGAGCCTTACCTGGTGACCATGGTTAATGTGGTTCGTCTCTTTTAGCAGGCCACCATGACACGTCCCACCTCCTGAAAGCACAACATGGAAGAACAAAGGTCAGTCTGAAGGTCAAATAGTTGAAACAACAGAGGTGAGCAACTTCAAAGGCATAATGTTGCATTATTTGATCAACATTCACACACAAAACAGTAAAGTGTGCCCTTTTATAGCTATAATATATATATATGTATAATATATATAGCTGTATAACAATATTCAGCCATTTCACTCAATTTATTTTTGCACAAATGTGTGGTTTGAAATTGGTCTGCTGCTGTGTGTGTTGGGAACGATACAGGAGAGTTTTTCTATTTCTACCTTTTGTCAAATCTAGGTCAAACATGTCTGTGACATTCCAGTGTGAGTTGAAGCAGTGGTCAGCAATTCATCAGTACTTTAGTCAAGGGTTAAAAGATCAACACCTCGTTCTGCCTGCACAAGACAACAACAGCTCATTTCCTATTCCATTCGCTCATTTCATCATGCATGCGTGACGTTTGCTGACTGTCCTGTGGTCGGGATGTTGTCGATATGTCATTCGGTGTGGCTTACGAAACCATGCGTGTGTCAGCCAATATGCGCAGCAGGGCCTGGACCAGTGCTGTGGCCATCTGTGTGTGTGTGCTCCTCATGTGCCGCCTGTTCAGTGATTCACAGTGTCAGTGCTGGGCCACATGACTGAGAACAGGTGGCACTCTGGTGTACCTCCCCACCCCCAACACGCACACATAAAAAAACAAATCATACACACACACACCTCCGCTTGAACCCTGAGAACACACAGCACCTGCAACGGTGCTGAAACACTACGCCTGCTCCTGTTAGCTCTTACACACACTTTCTATCTCTCTTATAGACTCTCAAAGACAGAATGTGCCCTTTTAAAAACATAACTGTGGTTGACACTAGTTGCAGCCTAAATGTCACCACCTCTCTTGTCCTCCTCCTCATCACACTTCACATGTAACCTCTCCTCTCCTTCTGTAACATCTACCTGACCTTTGACCTACACACACAAAGACACTGTGTTCATCACAGGGTACAAGGTCCATTTATGTATAATTCTACAACACATGCTTTTGCTTTCATGAAGAATGTACAAACTTTTTTGTGAATTATCTACTGAGGACATGGATGAAGCTGGTGTCCTGCAAACCAAACCGCCCTAGCCGAGAAGCTCGCTCTCTTTCAGTCCTCTCATCTTTCATTCTTTTATTTTCTTCCTCTTCTGTTAGTCTTTGTTTCCCTATGATATTCTACCTACAGGGCTGCAACACAAAACACGCCCACACATGGCGGCTTCCATATGTTTCATTATTGAACCTGTACGCCCAGACCCAATGTAATACACAGAGCCTAAGGCAGTTTGTGTGTGTGTTTGAGTGAGACAGTTGTGTCAATAGCAGGCAGATATAGCTGGCTCAGCCTTCACTGATCTTGCAGCCTGGTGGTTAAGGCCCCAAACCTTTGAACTCAAGGTCAAAGGTTACACCCCCTAAAGGGCCACAGCTGGCCACACATTAAAGGTGGACTTGCTGTGCATGTGCATGTTGGTGGTTGAGGGACAATGTGGACGAGCAGGGCACCCCTAAAAGAAGACATGCCAGAGAGAGCAAGTGTGTGTATGTTGAAGGCAGAATTGTTGCAAGGGTGGAATATATTCTTTCATGACACATCGTATAAATGTCACAAGCTTTGACATAATCATTTGACCTTGATCGATATCAGGACTGTGGGAAGAGAAAGAGGGGGGAGGGTTGCGAAAAAGATAAAGAGACAGTGAAAGAAAGAGAGACCTTTAGAGGGGGGCGGGGGGTGGGGGGTGGCAAGGCATAACAGGAAGAGAGAATTCAGAAAAAAGGTAATGAAATACACTTTTAATTATTATTTTATTTAAACAGATTGAGACTGATAAAGACAGAAACAATGTGAGAGAGAACATGATAGAGATAATGAAAAGCTGAGTGAGCACGAGATAAAAAGATATAGAAAGTGGTGTTTATGTAAAGGTTAACCAGTGGGTGCCTCTCTCTCTCTGTGCTGGTTAATGTCAAAGGGAGATGCTGAGGGGTGGAGCAACAGAATCTGCCCAGAGGTGGAGAGCAGAGGAGATGTGGAGGCTGAAAGGGGTGGGAGGAGGAGGATGGAGTAAAGGCCTTGAGCCAGACAAAAGATTAAAAAGGAGAAAGACTAAGATGGGTAGAGAGAGAGAAGGAGAAAGTGAAAACAGAGCAGGGCTAGTCAGACAGACAGATGAGGGACAGAGAGAATTTAGTGATTGTACTGTGCAGAGTCATCTGACCAAACACTGCACTGTGTTTAAAGCAAGGGGCTAAGGGGCTCTGTTAGAAGTGTGCTGAAGGTACAGTGAGAGGATGACATATGATCCAGGAAGTCCAGTTGATCCAGATGTAGATTAATAGTTTGAAGGTTTTCCAAACACCATGCAGGGGTTTAAAATACGAAGCAGCAGGACTTTACAACTATGGGGAGTCATCTTGGCAAAAAACTAGTCCGTCCATCATCATGACAGTCATAAGTTTAACAATAGAAATATGCAGTTCACGTTACAGAGTAATCACAATTGGTCGCCTGCACTTATTTTGATTGGTCTAGTTGGAGGATTATGTCGCATTGCCTTATGGTAAACGCTGAGACTGGATCAACTTTGTTGCTGAGAGTGCCTGCTTTTTTTTTTTGTTGCAAGAAGTGGTATAATTGTAATAATAGAAGGGGCTTCTTTTTCAGTCGTCAGAACACGGCCTTACTGCTGTAAAAGTGACAAAAAAAAGCACACTGTCTCATTGCAGATCATTATATTAATACAAAATTTCAGTCTTCAGTAATCCTTTTGGCCTTTTTTGCCATTTCTGTCTTTATTGCCTTGAACAATGCAGCAAAGAAGTATGACATGCATCACAGGACTCGGGCAGAGGTCACGTGTATTTACTGTAACCATTGGCTAGTAGAGCGGCCCTAAACAGCCTTTATAAAGCATATGAACAAGCTTCACAACAGTTCTAAGATATATACATAGCTGCTGAGTAAAGAATCCAATCTAATACTGCAAAAATTAGTTCAACTGGCAGAAAAACTACTTTGAGAAAAGGTCCAGGTCATTAGGCAAACACACCACCTTTTGTCAGGAAGTCTATAAAACATCAAACTGTCAAAAGTGCTATTGTATAAGAAACAACAAAGCTTAAGGCTACACACCCAGATGTTCCACCCCAAAAACACATATTCAGATGTACTATACAAATACACTCAAACCTGTGATAAACACATGTCCATTCATACTGTGCATATGCAATTATTTACACATAACAATCTAACACTGGTGTTCCTTTAACAGAAGCCCTGTCTTACTGCACTGCTGTGTACATACTGACCTAGTGCATAGTAAAGTCAGCTTAACACATTTACCTAATGGCAAGCACACACACACAAACCTTCTCAACATGTGTGAGCCTGCATGGCGTGTGTAGAGTAGCCATGCTTTGGCTGCTACGGCCCTTAGTCACTGGTGATTCAGTAGAACTCTTCAAGTTAGGGCAGCAAGCTTCATACCTGCACGCACGCACGCACGCACGCACACACGCACGCACGCACGCACACACAAAAGCAGGTTTCTGCAGGAGTGGTGTTAAATGACAGGGTTTTCTCCTTCAGTGTCTTTCAGTCTATATTCACAGTCTGTGTGTGTGTTTTTCAGGACAGGTTTAATCCTTAAATAAAGCTTTAGAACAGTTACCAGCCTGGGGATGGATAATGCAATATGAGTGCTGATCAGCATACACACATCAAAGAGCTAATCATGAGCAGGGACACTTTGTTTGGTGAACAACTTCAGATCTCCTTGGAATGCTGTCACACCACATCCTAAACTTGTGTGTGAGATCAGGATGTGGGTAGACATTTGTGACTGTTGCTCACATTGTTTGAATGACAGGAAGGTTTCTTCCCCCTGTGCTGGTTCAACACACAGGAGCCCTTTTTACAGATTTGCAGCTGATCATTTTTTCTTTCTCAGTTGGTTAAAACTTTTCAGGCTGGATGTTCTTTATGTATTTCCATGTTTCTCTTCCAGCCCTCCAAAAACTGAAACATATTAAGACATATTAAGATATTAAGACTCCACTTTATTTGCATTTTCTGTGAGATCTGCTGCTATTTACAAAGCTGTGGCTAATAGATCAAATGCAACACCACAAGCCCAATAAACGGATACAAACTGGGTGGAGAATGTTTTATTTTTGTGTGCATGCACGAGAGAGGCAGTGAGTCTGTTTTCTGTCTATGCCTGCAAACATGCATGTGTTTGCGCGGCCAGAGCTGGCAGAGCAACAGACAGTGAGGAGGAGTGTCAGGTTGACTGTGGTTGGGGCTGTTTGGCTCGGTGAACTTCTGCCACATGGCTTCAGTAAAAGGTCATGGTCAAAAACCAAGGCTGGCTCACAAACCATCACACCCACTGCGACTCCCACACACACGCGCGAGCACACACGCAAGAAACAAATGGATAGATGAAGTGAGAGACAAGACAGACAGACTGACTTCCTTTTAGGGGACAGGCAGGAAAATGACACCCACTTAAAGAGGAGGGTGACAGACAGACTCACCGACTAGAGCCACACCACACACACACATGTTGAGACTGTCTGAAAATCCAGCAGTCAACAAATAGGAAGACAGTGAGACAGACAGAATGAAGGAGAGAAGACAAGAATGAACAGTTGGTAATAAATCGTGTCTAGACAGACGCTAATGAAAGCAGCCCGGCTGTGGCTGCTGCCAAACTCAAGACCTGTGAACAGTATGATTATGTGTGTAAGAGAGAGTTTTTGAGTGTGTGTGTGTGTGTGTGTGTGTGTGAGAGAGAGAGAGAGAGAGAGAAAAGTTTGTGCAAGCATGTGTAAATGAGTGTTTGATGAATATAACAGTTTAAACACTTTGTCATGTTCTGTTTTTACCTTCACTAACCTTTCTCGCTCTCTCTCACTCAAACCACACCACAGCAGCAAAGCAGAGTGTGTCCCTCACAGCTGCAGACGGCATTCAGAGCCACAGCACAGTCGGCACACTCATCTGACGTCAATCGTCCAAAATTAAACATGGCTTTGCCGTCAAAGCCTGAAACTGACTTGTCAACTCCATCCCTAAAAACAGCATCTCGTACCTGAGTGCAGAAACACTGAGCAGAAACCTCCCTGGCTCAGCATGAATAACACAGCAGTGGGATACTTGGATACTTCTTTCACTAGTGCTACATTCAGGCCAAGTTTCCACTTGTTTTTACAGAATGAATCATTACAGCATACTAATTTGCTAAACATGTTCATACTCAAAAGGGGTTCAATGCTCATCTGGCTGCATAGATTACAACATTTCTCATCTTTAACAGACTACAAAATGGTGGAATCATGACTTTGTAATATCAATATGCAAGAGCTAGTCACATCTTAACGCCGAACCGACAAATAGATACTGGGTGTGTCGATCACACAAGCTCATAACATGCGCGCAAAATACTGCAGTGTAACACTGTCGTCAGCAACACAACCCAAGTCTCTGAATGCTGTGTATGCTGACACATGGTTGGTAGCTCAAAAACAACAACAACATTAGAAGAAGGGGAGCAGCCAGTCAGCATGCCCAAACTCGCTTTACACACGCAATCTGAGAAATGTAGCCTGAGGCATCCCCATCATATAAGCTAAGCAAAATAAAACACTTTGGAAAAAGAAGAAAAGAAAATTTTCATTTTATTGAGGGTGATAAGGGGTGGGACTCTGATACTGAGTCATAACAACAACAACACTTACTTGAACCTTCAAGGAACTCTATGTGTGTGTGCGTGTGTGTGTGTATGTGTGTGTGTGTGTGCGCAATACGAAGAGGGAATTAGACTTGTTTATGAGGAAGGTGTGTTTAAGGCTGTAGGCATTAGCCCACGGTGCACTCTGACTGTCTGTGAGAGAGTGGTCAGGCAAGCCCTGCCAGGCCCACATACCATGCAGAGGTGCTAAACTGTACTATCCTGTTGCACAATGCCATTTAAGTTAACTGTCACATACCAAAAACACTGACTCAGGTCTTTCTAATCACACATCTCTGTGTCTGTGTATGTGTTTGCTCCAGACCACAGTGATTTCATACCTAATAAATATAAAAGGCTGAAAATGGAAATGTCTAATTTGCATCCACACCGGGTGAGTTTAACAATGGGGGTGTGTTTGAGAGAAAGAGTGAGCTGAGAAAAAGCATAAGAAAGAGCAGTCGAGTGTGTCCATATAGGTTTCTCTGTGTGTATGTATATAGTGCATGTGTGTGTGCAAGTGAATGTGTGCTTCGACTGCATCTTCTGCATCTGCTCACAAAGACTCCTTTATCTGATGTGCCACACGTGACCCCCACATGGTGGCTCATTCCGTCTTCACAGGACCACACACACACAAAAAGACTCACACGCACATACTTGCATATGTACTTGCACAATATGACAAGCACTCAATCACTTTCACCAGGAAGCAAGCATTAAACTCCATAATGTATACATACCACCACCGTCACCCCCCTCATCCTCCTCTGTATCTGTATGGTGAGTCTCTTCCTATAGGCAGACTTCTTAAAGGCAAAGTATCAGTGTCTGGACTTTTAAAGGGGAGGGAGACCGTCTGGCTACCCTCCAGACACTGTGACCCCACACTTCCTGCATTGGGTAGGCGCCACAGCCGATGGGCATTCACACACACACACACACACACACACACACACACACACACACACACACACACACAGATTCATCCATAATCACACCACAGACCTTGACACACCTTGTCACTATTCAGTGTATAATATCTATCAAGGTGGAAATGCCATAACAAAGAAACTAAGTCAAGCGAGGAGACAGAAAGCAGAACGGAACAAAACAGAGAGAAGCTCTGCAGAAATCAATTTCATGGTGTATGATGCTATATCTCACTATTACTAACCTGAGAAGTGAAGAGAATATAACCTGGCTTTTTAAAACCACATTCTCTTCTCTCTCTCCCATTGGCTGATTGTAATTTTGGAGATGAAAGAGCTGCATCTACTGTATCACTTTAAATAAATCAGCTAAATGCCTGAAATAAAAACTGAAAATTAAAGTGGGGAAAATGCTTGGAGTGGCAGAACAGTTTTGATGGCTAATGACCAGCTCCTCCTGAGACTTATAAAAATTGTGCCTTGACATCAAGAGCTGCTGATGTCAGCGGGGAATGTTGTTGTGTGTGCATTCATGAGTGTGTACCATGATCATAATGTTCCTCCGGTGTTGATATATTTGATTCCAGCATTAAAAATGGACGACCATTATGAGCTCTGTCATGTCAAATATAAATAACCCAAAGACAGCTATAAATATTGTAATGGAGAGTGTAGTGTTACGTGTGTGTGTCTGTGTGTGTGCGTGTAAGAGATACAGTGTGAATATAACATGCAGTGGGAGGGACTTAAGCGACTTTTGCCATTCGCAAATCTGTCAGCGTTGCCATGGAAGTACTCTGCCAATCGTGTTGTAATCATTGCTGTAATCCTCTTCCATAGGAATTCAAGTGCAGGCTCCCTTATGAACACTTACCACACACACATATATGCATGAACACACACACACACACACACACACACACACACACACACACACACACACACACACACACACATCTAGTTTATGCAAATGCTGCATTTGATCCTTCTACAGCTTATATTGTGTCTCTATTTGAAGTGTGTGCAGCATGCATGTCTCTCTCCTTGTATTTGAAGTGAGTGTGTGTGTGCATGTGTGCATAACCATGTGTCGAAGACATGCCTGTGTGTGTGTGTGCATGTGTGTGCGTGTGTAAATGTGTGTCCTTGACCAGCTGCACAGGGCAGAGGAAATGAGGCGGAACTCAATCTGGTCCACACCTGTCTGTCTTTCTCTCTAGAGGGAGGAGCCTAGGGTCTCAAACACACACACACACACACACACACACACACACACACACACACACACACACACACACCGTTCAGTGCACTGTTCACACTCTGTACGAGCAGATAGATTATGCATGCAGCAGCCAGCTAAGGAGCCTGGATCTATTAATGTATGCACCGAGACAGTTTTATGTTTGTGTACGCTTCATGAGAGAGGGGGAAGGACAGAGAGAGAAAGAGCAATGATGTGTATTTGGGTTTGTACTGCATGATGGGGTGAGAGAGGAAGAGAGAGAGAGGGAGAGGTATTAAAAGAGTGACACACATTAAGTATAGCAAAAGAGAGGATGACAGAGACAGGCGAGAGGGGGAGACTTCTTTAGGCGAAAGCAGACAGGAGCGAGGAATGAAGTAGATAGAGAGAAGATGAAGAGATCGGGGATGACAGCCTGAGCCACATAAGGACACACAGAGAGAGAGAGAGAGAGAGAGAGAGAGAGAGAGAGAGAGAGAGAGAGAGAGGAGAGAGAGAGAGAGAGAGAGAGAGAGAGAGAGAGAGATTGCACTGGTATGGGAGGGTGGAGGGGGGGTTACTCTGGGACGCCAGAACCCAGTGACATGACACAGATGCACTGTGCTACTGTGCAGAGAGCTGAGGGGAGGAGGGTAGAGAGCGACGGAGGAGGAGGAGAAGAAGAGGGGGATGGGTGTGTGAGAGCTCACTGCCTCTCTGCTCTGCTTCCACTCTCCTCTGTGGAGAGGGCAATAGCAGGCTCAGTGTGAAGATGAAGGGGTGTCTTTTCATGTATAAGGAGCCACATGTAGCATCATTTCACCATTATAGAGTGTTATTAGACTTACTGTACACCTGGTACAAAACCCAGCTGCAAGACTTTTAACTAAATCAAGGATATGAGATCATTCCACCACATTCGTACATCTTCTCACTGGTCAGTTTTCGAGTTGATATTACAGATTACATTAAAGCACTTCATGGGCAGGCTATTAGCTACCCTGTATATATTACTGATCCTCAGTAAAGGTTCTAACTGTTGCTAAGACCTCTTCATTTCTGTACTTTAAATTGGTCAATCTTACTTTACAGTTACCATGTGTAGCTCTGAAATGCTTTATTATAATTATTATTATTATTCCTAAATATATATGTGACTGTCTTTACACTTGATAATGTGTGTCAATAGGTCATATTTTCTGAAATTTGTGGCAATGTTACAGCACAGAACAGAAAGAGGGCACTGTGCAGGTAGAGATTAAGCTTTTACTTGTAATAGCAGACAGGGGAAGGAGTCAAAAAGCCATGGCGAGCTCTATCTTATGCTCAGCGCAAAGCAGCGCGGCGCAAGTTCCATTGCTAGTTTCAGACTGATGCAGTTGTCATTTTCACGCCCAGCGCCCACATTGTGTAAATAGCAAATGTACTTGCCCACCTGTGTGCCCCTGGGTGTGTTGGTCGTGTTGAGGCGTGGTCAGGCACACTGATGGTGGATTGCTATCTTGAGGCAGCAGAAAGTGACTGCACCATAGACCAACAAAAAGCTGGTCTAAAGTCAAAAGTGCAGTCTGTTTCCTGCTATTTAAAGGACCCATTAGATGCGCCTACACAGGCAGGTTCACACTGTTCATACACTCTGATGTTATGATTTAAGAGGCTGTTTTCAGTTATTTTAAACATTTCTATGAACAGTCATGTACTGTAATAAATATTGTGACACATATAATCAGCAAAAATAAAAGCTGTAGTTATAAACTCTCCAAAGGAAATGAGTCAGGAGTTTTAATTAATCAATGAAGTTTATCAGCTGTTCCTTGTATGCAAATGCGCATGTTAATGTAGCGATACACATATCATTTCTGCTGCTGGATGATCGCTGCAGGTAATGTCATTAATATTTTCCTCATTAAGGACATATTTCTCCCCTCTCATCCCACCCATTATTGATCAGGATGATACTTTTTATGACCCGTCCTGCCTGATCCACGGACTGAGAATCACGCACACACAAAGGGACATGCAGCAGCGCTCCTCTTCCTCCTCCGGTTAAATATTAGTTTATTTTTTTATATGCAGTCAAACAGAGTTATTGATGGGACAGATGATTGTGAAATGGCAGGGCAGAGGGTCCAGCAGTTGAGGATCACATCCCTTTCCCTCAGTGAAGACGAGTGACATCACTTTACTGTAATAAAGCCTTTAAAGCCAGGAAAAGACAACGCTGATGCCATATCAGGATATAACTATCAAAAATCTAAGACGATATAGTCTCATATCATGATACAATACTGATTTATTGCCCAGCCCCTACTATAGACTGATTGTGAAGTGAAGTGACAAGATTGATCCTCCTAAAATTGTCTCTTTCACAGTGCTCCTGAGTTAATAAACTGATTTTGTTTAACCTTGTGCTACGTTAATCTGACTGCATTCAATTTAAACTTTGAAGGTGCCACGTTGAAAGTCATATTGAAATGTGACCAGGTCTGATCCAGTAAGATCGCTGGTGTGACTTCACGTAAAACTGACTAAATTGCCAACAGATTCACTTAAAGTGGTGCATGTCTGAAAGAGGCTAAAGGAAAAATTGCCTCCAACATGTTTATTCTCCTCTGTTAAGCTCCAGTAAACACCAGGGAGGGACAGAGTGGCAGAAGAAACAACATTCATCAACATCTTTATGGCAGGAAACATTAGGGTATAGAAAATGTAGTCTTAATGATAGTAATAGAAATGGTGTGACATCTCCACCATTACTCTCATTGGTTTACACTGATTATACTGACATATTACAGTTTGACAATGATGTCTAAAAATGCCACATGCAACCATTTCAATGCGAAACATTCACACATCGTAGCATATAGAAAATTATATATGCCGTCTCGTCTGCTCAATAACACATACACCCACACACACATGATCTCATTTCCAAGTCGCATGCAGCGACCCTTACAGTAGAAGAATGTGCTTCCACCCACACACACAATCACTTGTATTTCTCTTCACTACAGAATGCCAAACATTACCATACATATATGCATGCAGGCAGGCTATCAGTCTGCCAACATATAACAGCAGAGCCCTCCATACATCCATCCCTCTCCCCCATTCCTCCATCCCTCCCTTCACACCTGCCAGGCCTACAGCAAGGTCACACACCTCAATTACCCTGCGCACACACACAGACACACAAAGAGTGAGAGAGGGACTGCGATAGGGAGGGAAGATAGGAAAGGAGGGGGCGAGAGCAGATTTCACGCTACCCTGAGCACTGGCTAGCATGCACCAGTGTTTCTGACATTATTTATGATGTGAAATGTTCAGTACCTGCCTCTTCCTCTCTGCTTTATCTCCCTCTTTGTGTCTCTAGTTCAGGCAACCAGAAGCATTACTCTTTGACAAATACCTTTATCAGCACGCCATTCAGATTATGGTATTTGCTCTTATTCTGTGTGGAAACAAGCACGCAGGAATGCATATTTTACTCACACTGATTTATACAACAGCATGGATTACAACAGCAAGAGATTATACTTTGTTTTTTCCATTAGAGTGAACGCATTTCTAAGTGTCATGTTGAGATTGCAATATTCACAAAAAATGTCATCACAATTAGGAAGAAGAAATTACAACTCCCTGCAGCAAAATAAGGCAAGCAGCCGTTAAGAAACTTAATAATAACCAGCTTAACATCACTAATAGTCTGAATATCAGGCCTCAACATCAACACTAATGTGCCTTACAAATAACACACCATGAATCCCAATGTGCCTAATAACCATATTAATGTACTCGCAGTGAATGAGATCCTCCTATTAGAGCTTTTTGTATCTGCAGGCAGACTGCGATTCACTCATGCAGCCACGGGAGGCAGCCAGCTGTGTTTACACTATGGGCTAATACAGCTGCCATATGGCAACTGAGTACAGGACACACATGCACACACAGCTCCTGGAAACTGCAAACACACTGCCCAAACAGCACACAGTACACACTCAGCTCCGTGTTTAAAGCTCCAGTTTGATTGGAAACTCTGAAGAGTTGGTCTGAGCCGTAGTGAGAAAACAGAGATTTCTGAGAGAATATTTTGTAGCAGTGGGCTGTGGGAGGGTGGAGGACTCCAGTTTGGGCTGTAACACTCATTAGAGCCACAACACTGCTCCAATATATTAAAACCACCTACACATGTCGGCCTATGGCCATTAGCTGATGAGTGTAGGAGTTTTAATGTCTTAGCCGTCTCTTATTTAAGGCTTCTCAACTCCCAAAGCCACTTGAAAGCATGGACTCAGGAATACATTTAGCATCATAGTTTTTCCTTCGCAGATTTCCTGTTTTTGCTGAATGAAAACAAAAGAAAGGAGGAGACTGAATATGCAGTGTTGACCATCTGACAGACAGGAGATCGAGTACACACACTGTGAAGCTTGTAATTCTATACATCAGTGATAGAAATCCTGTGGGAGAGAGTCAGCCTGTCTCATGACCTCCTCCATCACCCTGCCCCACCCAACCCTCACACATATATACACACACACACACACACACACACACACACACACGCACACACACACACACAGACGAATACACTTACGCACACAATCTATAGAGTATCGTATCAGTGCAGTACAGTATAGGCAGCCTCCAGACATCTAACACCAGTCAAACAAAGGAAACAGAGAAAATCAATTACAACACCAACACTGACCCCCACCAACACACACACATCTACTTCTCCCCTCTCTGATCTCTGTAATCAAAGCCATCTGATCACAGTATGTGTGTGTGTGTGTGTGTGAGAGAGAGAGAGAGAGAGAGAGAGAGAGAGAGTAGAGCGAATGACAGAGAGAGAGAGAGAAAGATGTCAAAATGGTTAAGGATTTGGAACAGATGTATTTCTAGGTTTTGGCTGGTTTACGGTTAGGAGGACGAAAGGGACAGGATAAAAGAAAGAGGGATGAAAGACAGGAAAAGGAGCAGACAGAAAGGAGAGAATGCTGTGAACTGATAGGGGAAGATATAGGAGAGAAAGAACGAGAGGCAGGGTGCAGACAGACAGAGTGGGGATGGAGGGCTTGACTCCTTGAGACAGATCATGTTTCCGGGTTGGGGGCATACACACACACAGACCCATAAAGGTCACGGTGCACCCACTGCCCTCCAGACACACTCATGCAGAGACACAGAAATCCTCGTAAACACTCCAAGACAGAGACAGCTTTGATTTCTCACACCCTGTTTTATACACACACCTGCCATTTCTACTTATGTGCGACCAGCTCAATTGCATTTATGAAATAATGTTTACACACACAGACACACACACACACAAAGAATCTGCTAAAACACACTCAAAAGAAAATGGAGAATGGATCTTACAAAATGGATCTTACAAAATGAATCGTCTCCTGTGTGGCTCAGCTGTGACTTGTGGCTCGCATATTGAGAAGAAGTGGAGCGAGAGATATTGTGGGACAACACATGCGTAACACATAACAAGCACTGTTATCATAGAACTTACACAATTGAGCGGGGTCAAGGTTCATTGTGGAACTGGGTTAAAGAGACAGGTGATGTAACACGGGACAGAGAGCAAGAGAGGAAGAAAGGGGAGAAGAAAGGAGAGCCAAGAGGGGAAAGAGAATGAACAAGAAAAGAAGAGGGGGAGAAAAGGGAGGATCTCTAACCAAATAATCTACCCAGCAAACATCCCCCTCCTAGTTGATCAGTTAATTACAGCTGTCAGAATCTCCAGACACACACACACACACACACACACACACACACACACACACACACAGTCTATGACATATAGATGACCCCACAGTGACCTCAATTGATTTAGCTGATTGACTTACAGTAATTAACCCGATTATGTTTTGCAGGAGATGGAGGGTTAATAAAAGGAGAAGAGGAGGAAGATGATTGTGTGTGTGTGTGTTTTGAGGGTAGATGGTGTGGGTGTGTTTAGGTTTTGAATGTGTCGTTAAGCAACATCCACATATATACTAACCTGATTACTGCAGTCAGATGTACAGTTTAACTTGTGTGTATTGCTGTTTTATCACTCACTCAAACACACATACTGTATGATTAATCAGATGTTTACATGTGTTTGTCATGTACAGGTGTTCATTCTAAAGAAACCAGTTTTACTTCAGGAAGTATAGACACTAGTAGGACTCCTAACATAGAGAACACATAACTACATGTCTTTATGTGTGCAGCCTGGAGTAAAGAGACTCCCATTAAGCCAGTAAAACCAGAGAGACCAGTGAGATAGGGCAGGACTCTGTTTCGGTCTTTCATCATTAACCACAGAAGCTACACAAATACCTGAAAGCAAACCCAGCTGATAGAGTGTGTAAAAGCGACTCAAAGCTACAAGACATACACACTCAAGTGCAAATCTCTGCGTCTACTTTTTAGAGTGGTCCCTAGCATATACACTCAGCTTCACACACAACATCCCATGCACAGACAATGAGAAACTGTGCACAGCCACGTCACTTGATGAGAAACACCACAAATAAACAAATACAGAGAAAACGAAAAGAAGAAGAGCAGAAATCTTCAAAGAGCATGCACATTTGTTGCGTGCACAATTACAGAGTGCAGTTAAAACACAGGGCATGGGCCAAATTTCATGTGTTTGATCTATGTGTTTACATGAATCTGTGTTTGTGGACTTATATCATACATTCTAGTTTATGTGGGTTACATTTTAGGCATTTAACCGCTGCTCCTCCCCTCAGTGCCACAGCAGGAGAAGCTTCAATGCAAATATCACTAACACTACAAGCACCTAATAGTGAATAGAAGCGACACAATAGAGGGAAACAACACATCTCAGTATCTCAGGAATGCATCAATAGTGGGAAATAAAGATGTGCTCTGTGTTCAGAAATAGGAAGGAGGACACAATGTCTAGTTAGTCATGCAAAATCAAATACCCAATAGGTCTCAATTCAAAAACTCTTTCAAGTGTTAAGCCCCTCTCAACATGTGTCTTTCTTCGACCCCTTTCATCATGAGCTATAAAGAAGTCTGCATCCTTCATTACAGAGCAAGCACACTTTTACAATCTGCAACCCATGACACACATTATGCAAGAGACGCTATAAACATACACATTTCTACCGTTGACCTTTGCCAAGGAGTGATAAAATCAGCCAAGCAGCGAGGGCTGTATACACAGACGCACGCACGCACACACACACACACACACACACACACAGACACACACAGACACACACCTGTTCTAGTCAGTCACAAGCTCTGTGGTACAGAGGCCAACACAAGTCACACAATCTGTGTGTTCAGTTGCTTGTGTGTGTGTGTATTTGAAGTGTGTATCTCTGTGTTACCAATTTTGACTTCACTCAGCCTGCCAATCCCCTGTCTATCCCCTGTAGGAGTGACACGGCCTTCTCCCAACTGAGACAACTGGAAGCCATTACCTTAAGTCAACAAACCCCAGCCTGTCTCCATCACACAAAGAAGCCATGTGCACATTCAGCATATTACCTCTGCCAAAGGCCCTGTGTGTGTGGGTGCATTCAAAATGTCTCAGCATGGCTATTTTTCTTTCACTTTCCCAGATATCTCTTCATGCCCAGACCTTTTTTCTTTCTTCTCTCTCTTGTGCATCTCTCTGTCTGCGGCTAAGATCCAGGCCAACTTGAATAAATAAGGAAGTCAGGCTGCAGCACGTGGATCTGACCTTCCACCAGACTGCCTAGCCTCTCTGTCTCTGTCTTTCATCACGTCTATGTCGCTCTCTTTGTCTTACTCTCTGCTAATCATATACAGCTACCTACTCAGGCTAGTTTCTACGGTGGATATTAGCTCCAAGGCCAAAGCTAATCTGCCTGAGCCCTATGACCCTGCATAATAGAATTAACAACCTAAGCCTTATCCCTCTGTGCATTAACGAACTGTGCTTTTGAATATAAAATTAGTGTAGTCATAGATAAAGCCTCAGACCAGAACGTTTGGCTACAGAATAAAATGCAACTACTGTAATGTCTGTATGCCTGCCTGTCTGTATTATGTACAGTACCGTATGTAGTGCAGTAATGCATGCTTAGCAACAATCTTAAAGAGATTAGCACAAATTCTGGCAAATATGCTCTCTGTTGTGCAAAAGGAATGCTGTTAGCACTTGCACCAATGTATATGCCATCTTTAATACACCACATTGCACCTTGGAATTATTTTGGAGACAACACAAGGCAAGCTGGTACCACCCACAACATATACAGTGCACAGTATACTAATGCGTGTAACCTTCCAAACTAAATAAACATTGGGGATCTGTGTAATGTTACTTTAGCACAACAGCCAACACAAATCCACATGTAACACTGTCGAAAATTGAACATTAGGGCCCTCTCTCTCTCCCCCTAGTCCCTCCCAACTGCTTGGTGATAAGTTACAGTGAAACTTGGGCTTTGTAACATTACTAAAATAGAGTAACTTTAGAGATGTGCAGGACACAGTCTTTAATTTGAGTTGAAAAGCTAGCAGTAGCTGTTTGTTTGATATCAAGACACAAGATCTGGTAACGTGATTTAGTGGATTATATCGTTGGAATCTGTTCTTTTTACAATGGACGATGTGCTGTTCTGAGGCTGAACTGGCCAGGATTACTTCTGTTACAAACCATTAATGTTTGTGCATGTTCCTGGGGTAAGGAGGATCCTAAAGTGTGCGATTTTATTTCATGAATGGATGGATAGTTATGTGGCTGTATTATTTAGAAGAGAGAACGCCACATTGGTAAGTACAGTATTAAGTAACGTAACGTTAACAGAATGGTTTCTGTTCATGCCTGCCTGCCTGGCTGCCTTCAGTGCCCTGTCCCTACCGTGGACAAGGTGATGGTGTTGTGTTATATATTTGAGACTAAATGAACTGAAAACAGGTCAGATTAGAAAGGTCTGGCTATGCGAGACTAGATATGACTTGAATGCCACACTTGTCAGCCTCCGGTAAAAACTTATTTAATGTAACGATCTAACCATATTTCAAAACCCTATCACCAGAGTAATGCGTGGAGGGTATTTCATGGATTGCAGAATGACTTTATAAAAAAAATATCTCTGATGTAACGTTAGTCTCTCCTAGTCCACATTGAGAAACGTGACATTAATTAAAGTCTGTTGTGCATGTACGACTGCTGCTTATCTAACATTAACGTACAGCAGTTACCTGTCTGTGTCAATTTGTTTACTTTAGATTAAGAGGGAGATTAAGAGGATTTAGATATTTTCATCAGAAGTGGCCCTCAAATGATAATGATTGACTCAGCGTATCCTCCATGCAAAATGGTGACGTACTCCAGTCAGTGGAGGCTGCGGAGCCATCGGGAACTATCGGAGCCAAGTTCTGCCGACAACAATAGTTTGTAAAAGGTCCCATCGGCAACCTCTACTACCTACTACCTTCCAAAGATGAATATACTTAGAGATTACAAATAAGAGCAATGACTACATATCAGTGAAGTTGTAGCCAAAATTAATAAGCAACTTTGTTGTTTAACCTTTAGTTCATGTTGGGACAAGAGGTCAAGACCAAACTGATTCAGTGAAGAGTCAAAACGAAGGTTTTCATTCCATACTGAATTAAAACCAACACTTTTTCACAGTAACCTAACACACATCACCTTTGTCCAGAGGATTTGTCCCAGGAAGATAAGCCTGGCACCATAAAGTTCAGAACTGCAGCTTTCATCAGATGGCTATAGGCTACAGGAAGTATACAGTATAATGTATCATCCTATAAATCACAGATAAACGCTAACAAACAGACGTTTATTTACATGAAAGTGTCTCAAATTATTACTTGAACATGAGCTGTTTTTAGCTCAGCTCCAGCCCCTCTCTCCACAGACACAACCCAGCCAAGGCGCCAGCCAGCCATCCCGCCAGCCTCCCCTCACCTCCACCCCTGAACCTCCTCTCCTGCCTGTCTGCTCCTCTCCTTCTCCTCCCCCTTTTCTCCCTGTTTTTAAACACAAGGCAGCCCACCCCTCCCCCTCTCCTCTTCTCTCTCTCTCTTCTTTCTGTCTCTCTTTTTCTTCTCCAGGCAGCGCACTCAATCACCCTTACCCTCCTCCTCCTCCTCCTCCCCCCTGCCATCGCAGCCTCCATTCCAATGAATGCACAATCTCCCCCCTTCAGCTGTGGGGGGGACTGCCCCGGGGATGAGGAGGGGTAAAGAGGAGAGGCAGCACACATGCACACACAAATTCAATCACACCCCCCCCCCCCTATGTGTGTTTGTGTGTGCATGCACATCTGCAGAGGAACACAGGAGCATGGTGGGTGACAGACGGGGGTGGGAGGTTTGGGTGGCGTCCTAATGGCTCTCAGTGCAGGAAATGGCTTGTTGCTACACAGACAGCTCCAGAATCAACTGTCATCACGGGCTACATCCCCATATTTTATCCACATCGGCAAAACACACACGTTCACTCACAGCTGGGCTGGGTCAGCCCCTCCTCCAACTAATGACTATGCAAAACTGTAGCCTACAGAGAAAAAACAAAAGCCATAGAGCCAAGTAATGGAATCTGTCTCTCACCACATTATAGATGCTATTATACTGTATTACTTTGTGTCCAACTTAAAACATAACTCCTTTGTTTTATGCTGTATTTACTAGTACTTTTTTTATTTTTATTTTTTTAACTGTCCTTTTGACTGAGAAGTAGATAAAGAGCAGAGGGGAAAAGCCCTTCAACAGAAAAAAAAACAACTTTTCAAAATGTTCACATAAACATGATTTATATTGAAAGAGATATTTATTCATATACCACTTTGAATTATGAGACAACACCTATATTATATGTTTGGCATGGCACAAAAAAACTACCAAAAGCTGTGTTTACATCTAATTGTCAATCAAATTTGAAGCAAACTTTTGAAATGTAGCAAAAACAAACAAAGAACAGATGAATTAAGCGCAGTTCCATCAACACAAAGCTCAGTTTCATCAAACGTTGGCGGTACGGGCTGGGACAACACTAGTCACCTTGACCATCTTCATGGGAATGTGGGTATTAATGTTGCAATGTGAACCTTATGGGAATATTGGAAGAGGCCGACAGTGAAGACAGCTATTTCTTCTCCTCTTGGGGTGGAATCAGCTGATCAGTCATGTGAGTTAAATGTTTGCTACGGTTGAACTTATTCAGAAAAGGGGTTTCGATCTCCCATTAAGTCTTTTTCAAAAATGGCAAAAACCACCTCAATTGAGTGTAATGTTTTGTCAAATTATGCTGTTTTCATCAACTTTATCTAAAGTGATACTTTGAAATCTGCATAAAAGTAAGTTAATGGAAACACGGACAAAGAAACTTAATGAAAAATCCAATTCCATTGTAATAGACTATTTTGCCATACACACTTTATTTTATCAATTCAATTCTACTATACCATATCATATTCTCTAGTGTGCCATATGTTGTTAAACTTACCTGTTAACTGCTTATTATAAAACATTATTGTAATTTCTAAAACATAACAAAAATCTATTTTATTTACTTCAAAATCAGTTTTGTCCTACAATTTAACATCTTCATCTATCATGTCATATGTATTATTTAACTGAACTACACCATTTGAACAAACATGCAGAACTCTATCGAAAAGTAATTAATCCTGGCATAATCAATTGTGACATACCATAATGTAATCTATCATGTCACATCATATTCTCCTGTAATACACCATTCTCTCATTCTCCATTCAGCATGGGAACCAGCAGCACAGTATAAACAGATTAGTTCAGCATTAGCGCTGGCTGCATCCTGTATACAGTATTTCCTAATCAGGGCAAGGTTATGTCAGGTAGTGAGCGAGCAGCTATGATGTATTCCAGCCCACAGCAGGCAACCCTGGCTGAACCGCGCCTGGCACGCCACTATTGGATAATCGCAGCTGGACAGGAAGTGGTGGAGGCATAAAAAAAATTAAAACGAGAAAAAAGGAAAGAGAAATGTCAGAGAGTAGAGGACGCTCTACTTCCGCTGGTAATGAACTAATGAAAAGAGAGAAAGGAGGAAATTCCCCAAGGGGGGCAACAGGAAGGGTGGGGGCGGCAAATGGAATAGTAACAGTAATTTTGCCTTGTGTGTGTGCGCATGTGCGGGCCGGGCGCTCACGTGTGTGTGTGGAGGAGTACTGTAGGGATCAGTTTACAGTAGTACGCGTGACATGTCTTTCTAGTGAGGCTTTTATTCTAGGAATGTTTGTATTGGTTCAAAGAAGGTGAAGGGGGGCACAGACTTAATTAGGACAGGGAAGGACATACATACACACACACACACACACACACACACACACACACACACACACACACACACACACACCAAAGCATGCAGTCACATACTGACACCAATATTAGCTCCAGGCAGACACCGGCACAAGTGTTGTGTTTCTCACACACTCGCGCAGGGAGCGCTTGCGCGCGCACACACACACACACACACACAACGCCTGCTCCTGTTAGCTCTTTATATATATATATATATATATATATATATATATATATATATATATATATACACATATACACACACACACATTTACAAAATGGGTGTTGACCACAGGACTACTGACAAGTTGAAAGCCCCCAGACCACAACACACTGGACAGGATAACACACTTTGTAGTTCCGAGCTCTGTGTGTTTGTGTGTGTGTTTAACTATGTGAAAGAAGCTAATGGGAGCCGGCATCTGTGTGTGTGTGTGTGTGTGTGTGTTTGTGTGTATGTGTGTGTGTGTGTGTGTGTGCAGAGGAGATAGGCATTGACTGATTAATGCTTGGACAGCAAAGTCACAAGACCCCTGTTCAATACAGTCACCTGTCTATTTCACGATGATGAGATAAAAGAGGGAGGAGAGACGTTGGTGGAAAAAAGAAAAGGAGAGAAAAAAGAGGAGACGAGGAAGAGAAAGAAAGAGAGAAACCTTTTGTGCAAACTGGCATTTAAATCAGCGGAGAGCAAGGGGTGATGATGAAAGAGAGAAAAAACATGGGTGAAGGGGGATGAAGGAGTGGAAAGGGAAGAGAAAAAAAGGAGACAAAGAGACAGAGAAGTAAAAATTAACTACTTTGGTGTTTTGTTTTCCGCGCCGGTGAGCCAGCTGGCTGCCGAGCAGTCAGGGGTATTTAAATTGCCCTGCTCTGACATAAACCACTGATTTTTAAACTAACGTGTTGGGGTTTCCTTTTGTCTCCTAGTAAAATAACAATAGCTTTAATTTCTGAATATTTGCTTTTATGTGAAGCAGTAGCACACACTATATAATGACTAATCTGATGGGAGCTTTCACTCTCCACCTTCAACACAAAATCAGCCTGTACAGGACAAACCTTTTACCTAAAAGGCTCTCTGCAGTCCAGTGCTTGTCTATTTTGGGGCATCCTTCACATGCAAAAGTTTGGGAAGCCCCGTGACATAAACATTCAAGCCTGTCCACAAAGACACAAACACTCACACACATATACACACACAGCCCCAGCTGGAGCACACAAGCTCCCTTTGTGCTGCATTCCTCACGCCTTTTAGCCTTAGCTCCAGCCTTTAGCTTAGCTCCTATCCATCTGCACACACATACACACACACACACACACACACACACACACACAGCAACTTTCTCCTGCTTTTGTCTGCAGAGCGGTAGCGGTGAAACAGCTGAGAGCTTGTGGATAGGAAGCTTGTCTTACCGTGGCCAGGCTCAGGTTGAGCTCAGAGCGAGACACAGGGTCGGCTCAGTGGAGTAAAATCCAAAGGAGGTGTTGTTAGTGAAAGCGTCAGCCAGCTCAGCAGATTCCTACTACCTTTTCCTTCCCTTGCCTTTCCTGCTGCCTGCCTGCCTGCCCGCCCGCCTGCCTGCCTGCCTGCGCTCCCAGCTTTGTGTGTGCCTTGTATTTTCCCTTTAAATTGCACAGGCTGCCTTCCCCCCACCTCCTCAGTGCACGCACACACGCGTACTGAGCCAGCACACAAAACACACACTGCTCCTGAATGTGACACTGTTGTCAAAAGCATTCAGTGCAGTTGTCCTTATTGTTGCTATATTTTTTTTCTCTTATTTTACAACCTGCAAGGCAAAATAAAGAAAAATAAAAACAGACCAAAATAGAAATCCTTTGTCTTTCTTCTTCTCTCCCTCTCTCACTCTACAACAAAAAGTGACTCTCGTTTTAGATCCTCTTCTTCTTTTCCTCTGTCTGTGTTTCCTCACCCTCTCTCTATCTCTCTATATTCTGTCTCGCTTTTTTTCCCACTCAGTAGTCAAACAAAGAAAGGAAAGGAACAGAGCGAGCGCACACACGCGCACAAACACACATACACAACACACATTCGCTCGCTGCTTTCTCTCTCCCTCTTTCACATACACATGCACAGGCTCGGAGCCCAACCCCCCAGCCTGCCTCTCTCTGATTTTTTTTTCACTCCCTGCCTTTCTCTAAACAGCACCTCCCCCCTTTCCACCACCACCCCCCCTCCCTCAGCCTGATCTGGCCTCGTTCTCATTCGTCTACCACCCCTCCCTCTCTTTCCTCCCTCCCTCCCTCTCTCTCTCTCTCTCTCTCCATCCTTCCCCTCCCTACCTCTGTGTGTCAAACAGATGGGATTGCAGAGCAGAAGGAGCCTCTGTGCTCACTCTGCACCTCAATTCCTCTTCTTCATTAGTGTGATGTAAGCCTGATGGAAACATTCTTTGACCTACAGAACACACACTGATGATTAAAAAAACAAAAACAAATCGATACACATGCAGATAACCTTCGATCGGGACTATAAAACTCTGTGAGTTGCAGCGCAGATGTGATTTTATTACACCAACATCTTTGCACCAACATATGCGTGAAGCTGGCGATAATGGTTTAGCATAAAAACCAGCTAACATGTGATACGATGAGAACAATGGCGGCAGGTTCAGTGTCCTGATCTGATACGACATGACCAGTGTAAGACTTGGTAACTCTTTTCCTGCATTGCTCACTTCTGTCAGCATGAGTTTAATGTTTTGATTGGATTTACTACATCTAATTTCTGGTTCTAATTAAATGAATTAGATTAGATGATTGCTTTAGGTCCATTTCCCCTTTGCAAACTGAGTTTTGTGTACTCTTTTGGCCAACTTTGGACCTTAAAGCTCATTTCCGCATCATTACAGCTTTGGTCTTATTTTCATAGTTTTGTTCGTCATATACATCAGTTATGATTAAATTTTACTCACAAGAGTAATTGCTGATATGGGAAAATGACTCACTGCACACAAAAAATGTGCACATCTACAACTATTCCAAGTACAGTAGGTCAAAGTCGAGCCAGGAAGTTTGTCTGTAAATGGATGTCAACAACAGACAATTTAGGTAATATCATTACTGTCTGCCATCATTTTCTCTTCCAAGTTCATTTGACAGACCGTCTGATTGTCTGACTGCTCATGTTTCTTGCTTAGTTGTACCTCTTTGTATCATCAAGGAATGATACCCATCACTTGACATTTGCAACAAAGCAATAACTTTCCAGATCAATACTGCTTAGGGTGCAACTTGAGATGTCGGACAAATGAACATACAACCAAACTATTCAAAATGACATTTAGAAAGTCTGATATAATAATAATTATTATTCTTATGATTGCACTTTACTAAATGTGTTCGTACAAAATGTACTGCATTTACAGTTGGCACATAAACTATGTTTAAGTTCTACAGAGCTTTCAAGCTGGGACAGTGGAACAGTACTGCCCACTTGTTAGCAATTTACACACACACACACACACACACACACACACACACACGCTTCATGTTTCCTTTTCTTCACAGAGAGATGTTTCCTATAGCTCACGTTCAGACACACACACACACACACACACACACACACACACACAGCGTGCCCTCTTGAGTGCCGGCCACGTGCAGGAAGATGGAATTCCAGAGTGGAGAGAAAAAGTACAGTTGGAAAGCCAGGAGAGAGAGAGAGAGTGGGGCGGGTGGGGGTGACGGTATGGAAAATACAGCATGGAGCCACTGCACTCTCTGACCAGGGCATAGGCTGGAGGAAATATAGGCTCTATTACTGCACTCACTGACTCCTATAGACCGCCCCCCCCCCCTCTCCCCCCTCTCTCCATAGAGAAGCCAGGGCACCAGGAGCCACAGCTCCAGACTGCATGACCAGAATGGAGAGGTAACAGAAAACACGGAGACAAAAACCTTGAGGGCAGAACTGAGGAGTTTCCATAAAATCCACAGCTGGGTTTGTGCCAGTTGCTGAATGTGTCTGCCCTCAGAAAGAGGTTAATTTCATCTCAGCTCCTGCTGTATAGCATGCATACATGTTCTAAAGCTGCCTGTTTGAAGGCATCACAGAACATCTGCAGTGGAAATGTCTTATAGTTGATCACCACTTATAATTAGTTTGATCTCATAAGCTTGAGTTATAAGATCTTTGAACTCTGCACATAGTTTGCATTTTTTAACCTGCTGGTGAAAGTGCTGGTATCTAAGCTTCCATCTGGTGTGTACATTCTCAGTGATAAAACTACCACCTCATGTTCATTGCGTCTTTGTCTATTTTCACCAGTTTATACTGTTCAATCCACTTCCTAAAGTAAAACAAATAGACACTGAAAAAAAAAAAAAAAAAAACATATAATGAAACCTTTTATGCTCTACAGAAACAAAGCAGATTTTAGCTGCTTTTGGTATTTTGTATTATTCAACTTTGAAAGCTCTCTATTAACATCTAAGTTATATGGCAGAAGAAAGTTGTTTGAACAAAGGGAATCACTGGATGTCAACTGTATGTGTTGACTTCAGGTGTCTGCCAGGATACATGGAAACATTACTCTGTGTAGGGATGCAGATAATAGCTTTCTGGGTTACTAGCTAACAGAGGCTTAAGAAAAGCCAATGATAGCTTCCAAGCACATTTGCAGTCTGGTGCATCAAACAACCCTCATTGGTGGAGCAGTGAAGAAAATTTGAAGAGAAAGTTTACACTATATATTTAGTTAAATCATTTAAATGTTTTAGAACCCTATCTTAACATCTGCACACAACAAGGGTGCATGATTACAGACTTTGATTGACAGAAGCACTGTTCAGACTTCAGCCTATAAAGTAAAAAAAAATCTGGAAGGTATTGCTTGGACCATTTTTGAGTATTTACACAAACACAGCACTTGTCAAGGAGTTTGTCCCTAATAAACACAAGGAGAAACTGCAAACCTCACACACACAGGTCAACATCAAGATTCAAACTGAGGAACATTTCTTCACCAGGTTCACACTGGGCAAAGAGTTTTTTGCTTCTGATGAGGTCTAAACTCACAACCTAATCTTGTAGATGACACACAGTACAACTGCATGAGATCATATACTCAAGTCAATAGTTCATGATTATCCATCTTTCATGTCTAGAGTACTGCCTGGGGCTCTGAATGTTCTGTAATCAAGCACAACAAAATAACAAATGAACCAGCGTACACGCGGAGCACCAACCAAACCTCTCAGGTTTAACATCTTATCATATTTTATCACATTTACACAAAGATGTTTTCTCACTATCAGGCAATTATTCCCCTATCACATCCAACAGGTGATAATTGTTTGCTGACAGCAGTTGTATGGAGCTGCATGTCAGTGTAAAGAACATGCCTTCACTCCAAAACTAACCCCAAAGCCGAGGCTGTAAATAAAAACAATTTATCTTGTTAAATGAGGGCATAAAGCGAACAAAGGGGAAATTAAACAAGGTGAGTCAGTGACAGAGAGCAAAGAGCGGAGGAGGAAACCACCCAGGGAGGGTGAAGGAGGAGGAGAGAAGGCCAGTCAATATGGTGGCACGTTACATAATTCTCCCGCTGTATTGATTTATCGCCTTGCTGATTTGGCCCCTAGCCAGTATGCAATAGCATTTGTAATATTTGAGCTGGAGCCCAGACGGAGAGAGAGGGAGGGAAAGAGAGACATAGATGGCGAGGGCAGATAGATGGCGACTGATAGAGAGGACAGTGAAAAAGAGAGAAAAAAGAGGTGGAAGCAGAGAGAGGCTGGGAATTTTGGGATGCAGCCAAAGTGACACCGATAAAAAGAGCGAAGAGAGAGGAAGTAGTGACGGATAATGAAAAGAGACAGAAGGAAACAAAGCATCTAAGAGAGCATTTAATTGAGCGAAATGGAAATAGCTGAGATTCAGGGGAGAGGAAACAAGTGCAAGCCGGGATGAAGAGATAGCGACAGATCGAGTGAAGGCGGGAGAAAAAGAATGTGTGTCAGCGAGTGCACTGCAGGTTATCCTTGTTGCTGTAATCAGTAGTGTTATATAAGAGCCAGCAGCACAGCCCGACACACTGGTTCTGCAGGACAGAAAGGGTTTACTGCACACACACTACACACACAGTATGTCTTCAAACACTGGGAACATGAAGTGCCTGTGGCCACATATGCTGGATATAAACCTCAACAGCATTCACAGGTTGCTCTGAAAGTACATCCACACTAGCTGGCTAAATTTAAAAAAGACACCTTTACTCTCTCTTAGGTTTGGCTCTCTATCTGCACAACTTTTTGACATTGGATTCCTTTTTTTTTTAAACTGACATCTCAGCACCATGCACATTTCACGCAGTGATTGGTCAGGTGGTCAAGCTCTATTTTCTTCATTCTTTGCACAACTTTTTCTGTCAATTTTCACCTGTACAACTGAATACAAACACAATGGATGCCTTTAAAGAAAGACTGTCCAAAAGTCTGCGCTATTATCCCCATTTAAACAATTACCGCGTGTCACCCAACTGTATGATGACAGGCTTCTCACCCAGCCAACAAAAGTGGCTGTTGGTAATAGCTATTAATATTTTTGTCAGCTGTGATCGGACAGCACTTGGTACGACCAAGTTTGTTTGATCAAAACCTGACCTTTGGTGAAAGGAAGAAGTAAACCCAGCTAGTACATGGTTGGGGCTAGCATTTATGCTAGGGTATATTAAAATAGTATTCCTGGTACAGTATAAATAGTATATAGTTGGCCATATAGAACAGAAGGAGTCAGAGCTGAGGTGTAAACCAGATGAAACTTAGCAGAGTAACCGGGCTGTGTCCGTTCACTGATTGTTGGTTGTAATGTACTATAGAACAAGAGTAAGTATTTAAGCAGCTTTCCTATTACTTAGAATGAAGGTCTTTACAAAAGACCTTGCGTGAATGGTTGTAATTTTCACATTAACAGCATTTTCAAAATTAGCCGACTAAAGTGTGGATGTAATCACACACACTGTTCCTCATGATTCCCTTCATGCAGGAGCATCAAGGATTCTGCTTCCTCCTCCTCCATCCCTCCTCTCCCCTCTGGCACTTCCTCCGTGTTGTGACATCTCTCTTTCACTCCCTCTCTCTGCATCTCTGGATGAACTACAGACGGATGAGGGGAAGGAAGCGGAGATAAAGGCAGAAAACTAGATTAATGGGCTGAATGGGGCACAGAGAGGGAGAGAAAATGGGAGAAGATGGAGGAGAGAAAAAGTAGAGTAAGAGAGGGAGAGGGAGGCTGAGCTACAACAGGCCTTCCTTGTGCTACTGTGAATAATTTACTTTATTCCCCACTCTCTCTCCCTTTTTAAAGATATATTCAAGTTACATCCAACTGGGGGAGGGGGGTTATGGGTGTGAGCTGATTAATTGCCAATTAATGTTTAACGACGTACAGCTGTGTTCAATTAACACTGGTTTAGGCACCATCTCTCCCGACAACCCCACCCCCCCTTCTCTCCCTCCATCAGATATCTTTCCCTCTCCTTCTGCTGTTGATTCCTCACTTCAGCAAGTCTTACTCGAGAGAGATGGGGAGAAAAAGAGAGGTTGATCTGTTGAAATTAAGAAGCTGACTGGAGACAGCCGTATTCCATCAATTACTGCAAAAACTTACATGCTGACTTGAAGCACTTTTTTGGTCCGTGATGAATGTATCTAATAAGTATGCGTAAATGCAAATGTGTCAGAAGAGGGCTGGCAATGAACGTGCATGTTCTTGACATTTTCTTGCTTTTATATGATGATTTGATAGGGTTACCCATAACATCCTTCTTTGTGAGGATACACATAAACCTCTCTGTGGATAAACAACAAGAAATTGGGCATTTAACAAATATTTTGGGGAAAACGGGTGTATTAGGCGCATCCTATAATCTTATCTAAAGCAGTAACTTCCTGAAGTCTCTGTTGGTTGGCTTCCATTCATTGCTAAGCAGTGGGCTGACTTTAGCCTTATATTTACTGGACAGATATGAATTGATCTTCTAATTTGCTCTTGGCAAAGAGTGTATACGTGTTTTTCCAAAAATGTCAAACTATTGCATTAATAGTTCAGTTTTGGTGGTTTGGAGGTTCTGAAAGATGGTAATGATCTGATGGATGAAATCATGTCCAAGAAAACCGATTACTCATCAGTTGTTGAAAAACTCTTTCCAGCTTCCTGGTGGATGTTCAGTTGTGACATTAAGTAAGTCTATTTTTATTCACTTCAAACTGAGCGATGGAAAACACCTCATTTGCATTTTTACTTTTTTGCAATGTTTAAAAAGTTTGCATAAAATTCCCTTGACAGCTGGATGTAAACATAACTAGATTTGAGAGAGAGGGTGGCCTGGCCAGAAAAAACTTCAATCAAACTAAACTTATTTGACTGGGAGCGCAGAGCTCAGACTGTACACATTTTCAACATCCATCCTATGACTTGCTACACTGTGGGAGAAATTAGCACCTTCTTTGACAAATAAGCTTAATTTACCCAAACTGCAACAGCCTTTTAAGAAAATCTGCAACTTTGCAAGTGCTATTGATATGCTTCAGCCTTAAACTGAACACTCATGCTGCAGTTTCATCCTATTTGCAGTCAAGAAATACTGCTGTCATGGGTGAGAAATCACCATGCAAACAAAACAATCAATTCAGTGATACAATTTGTATGCAAACATTTGCACATGCGCAGGGCAATCTGCTAAAAATAGATGACTGACTCATTTTGCATGGCCAGGAGACAAGCTTGCCTTTTTTCCCCCTGGTGTGTCAAGTACAATTTTAGGAACATACTGGCAAACAGGGAAAGGAAGAAAGCAGCATGGAGATCAGGAATGATGTTTTCAACAATTTTTGATCGCTGCTTTAACAGAGACAGACTGAAAACAATTTATGTACTTCATTGCGTGTCAGGCATCGGCCAAAAAAAAGGGGCGAAAATTAGTGTGTTTGCCCAATTGTCATGTTTACATCACAGCCGGAGCTGGAGCCAAAATATACCTGTGACTACTTCAGAGTCATTTGACCTGGGAATGAATGCCAATTGTATCCTTTCCCATTCAAGACAAAGCCAGATATAATTGGGGGTTAATGGCTTTTTTCATCCAGTGTTAAAGGGGTATTAGATTAAAAAGTCATCTCATATGTTGTGATCGATTGTCACATGATAGCATCCAAACTAAACTACTTACCTGACCTTTGGTAAACTACTTTGATCCATTACCTACATCCACAACTGTACATTCTGTGATTTACAATCATATATTTCATTATTTTTTTATTTTTTCCAACCATCTGATGCCTTTGTTATCTACTGGCATAGAGCAATCATGTTCTGTAGTTTGATATAAATGAATGTGCTGTGTGCACTTCTTAAATGTCAACTGTTACCTTTTCTATGTCATTTGCAGTTGCCAACACAGACAAGTCCCCCGTGCATAACCACATGACAAAGATTTCATCAGTTTCAAGCTCAAGCAGAACTGTATGTTGTGATGTGCAATGGATTCAGCACAGATTGCTGGTGAACCCGCTGACACCGAGACATTTGAATTCTCCACCATGCCTCCATTTGCCCTCCAACCCTTTGCAAGCAAAGACCCACGGGGCTCGCAAGTTTGATGCCTTCTTTTTTCTTTTCCTCTCATCCTCCTCTTTCTTCCTCCCGCCTTATCTCTTTCTTCCCGCCGTTCATCTGATTCATCATGTGCCTGGAGCCTCTCCCTCCCTCTCTGTCCGGGAAAAAAATCATCAACTTCACTCACTCCTGATTCAGATTTGGTGCACTGTCTGTGTACAGTGCTTTCACTGTGGGAATCAGATTCCAGAACCCGTCTGACTGGACTAGTCCATGGTCATTACACAACACACACTCACACACACACAAACAGTGTGATCATAATATATGTAAATATGATAGAGGAGAATGAGGAGACAGAGCGCAAAAAGGCATGCACTGTATTGCATCCTTCTGCTGAAGTGAGTGTGTGTTTGTGCAGCCATGTGTGACTGCTGGTGTGTATGTACTATATGTATGAGTGTGTTTGTCTGTCTGTCTGTCTGTCTCGTTTCTTTCTGCTTTGGCTTTCATCACAATCTGATACCTCCACCCATCTGTTCACAAAGGAGAGAGGGAGAGAAGAAGAGAGGAGAGGTGTGAGCATGCAGAGTTGGCTATCACTCTTCATCCCTGCTCCTCCTCTTCCTCTATATCTGCTCTCTTTCTTTGTCCCCTACCTCTCTGCCTGTTTCCTCCTCCACATCCTCTTCCTCCTCTCCTCTAATCCCTCCTCCTCCTCCTCCTCCTCCTCTACCTCCTGCCTGTCTCTCTTCCATTCCTCCTTTCATCTTCAGATACAGGCAGAATGGAGCTCAGCTTCCTCTAAAGACCCAGCAGGTGTGTGGTGTGTCTAATTGTACGCAAGTGTGTGTGTGTGTGTGTTAGCGTGCAAAATGTGCTTTAAAGTCTTGCGCCTGAGAGCTTTCTTTCTATGAAGTCACATTGTGCCTGTGTTTGTAGCTACTGTATGTGTGTGTTCGCTCTGAGTGTGTGTGTGTGTGTGTGTGTGTGTGTGTTGGAGATATCTTGTTTCCTCAGGGGAGTCCAGGCCCATTTCCACTGTCTGCTGTAGCCAACCAACCCAGCAGTGCATCGATAATCTATTAGGGTAGAAATACACACACACACACACACACACACACACACGCTTGTTTCTCTTACCTGCCACTGCTGAGCACAGTCTGGGTGTGTGCTGACTGTAACTGGGTGGGCCAGATATTGGCTGTACCTGAAAAACATGCACACCACCGATATAAGAAATCATAAACACATAAATACCACATTTATCAATGACACTGGCAAATATATTGTCGGGAGTTGTGCTATGCTGAAGTGAATAGCCTGCCACATCTATTGCATTACATTCCCTTGCACAGATTTGCACATTTGCCAATTGGTCAAAAGCATGTAGCTGTTTTGAACTACTTTATATACTATACAGTTAAGTTCTGAGCTGAGGGGTCTGGTAAAATACAACAACGGGCTTCAACTACACATTGCTTAAAAGAGGTCAAGAGACAGAAAGGTTGCAAACCACTGGATTAATTAATCAAGTTTATAATATTTTTCAAGTGAAATCTTGAGCTGAAAAGTAACAAGTTTATTTGTCAAATTAATGGAGTCAAATATTGAGCATGAATTTTGAAACACTCAAGTAAGGTACCTCAAAACTGTACTTAAGTTAATGTATTTAGTTACTGTCTACAACTGCCCATATGAGATTGTTGTACATCTCATTAAAAAAACATGATTCACAAATTTGCTGCTACAACAGCCTCCGTTCCCCTGGGAAGGCTTTCCACAAGATTTTGAGCCCTAGCTGCAGGGATTTGCTCCCATTCGACAAGGCCATTCTTACACCTGGCGTTCCAGTTCATCCAAAGGGTGTTGGACAGGGTCAGGGCTCTGTGCCGGTCAATCAATTTTTACCTGCCAAACTCAAAAAACACCTTTCTTTATGGAGTGTATCATAGAGGACTACAGTGTTTACCAAGTGCATTTTTCTGCCATACACCCCAAAAATACTATGACTGATATCAAAGCAAAATGGCTCTCATGATAATATCATGATAAGAAATATGAATGCTCAAAATTCAAATGACCACAATGCAACAAATTTGCTGTGAAATTTGGTCATGGAAGCACTTGAAAAGAACAAAGTGCTTTAAACGAGTGACCTTGATTGAACATATAGCACAAGCACAGTTGCAAATTTAAACACGCAGACAGACAAAATATTAACTACAAAGACAAGAAGACAATATAGCAGAAAATGTGCAGAGGCGGTTGAAGAATACACAGGACCTGATGTAATTCTCAATGTACATATGAAAATAGACACACAGATACTAAGGCAAACAGAACCCAATGTACTGACCAATCACGCAGAGTGATAATGATTACAGCTACCTGACAAGTTGTACACCCACTGTTATTATATCCTTAGACATAAAAAACACACACACACACGCAGGCTTGGAAAAAATCTTAACAGACCCGCACAAATAACACAAGGCCAGACAAAACACATAAACAAGATACCAGCATGATGTAAGAAGGCGCAATATCAGACATCACCATAATTAAAGCTAAAGCCTGTTTATCGACCAGTTAAGTAGGACAGAAGGAGCTCAGCCCCAAAGATGCAGCTTGTTTACAATAACACAGCCGTACACAGATAGTGTAACAGCATTTTAAACACCATGCTGCTGCCAGCCTATATTTATTGTAGCCATATACAGAACACCACTAGGTTTTTGGGCCTACAGGGGGTCAAGTAAAGTCCAGAAGGACTGTAGAAATATTGCTGTCATAGACGGCTACAACATACTTTAAAATGCAAAAATGAAATGCAACAAAAAGCTCAAATATATGATTTTAGCTAGAATAAAAGCTAGTTTGTTTGATCTAAGTTTGCCTTAGTTAAGACAAATTAGCATCAACTGACACCTTTAGAGAAATGTACTGAACAACAGAATACTCACTTCAATATCTGTTTCAAGGTACGTTTGAAATCAACAAGTAATGTAATGCACATGACTACATGCTAGACTAGATGCTAGTGTTACTTGACTTTCAACTAGTTAAAAATAAAGGCTGGAGACTTATTGTAAAAGCTTAAAACTGCCAATATGATTGGTAGACAACAAATGCCTGGAATATAACAAAAGTATTAAAAACGTGCGATTGTGGATCAGGATGCAAATTATGAATCTTGGCATAAATGTCTCAGAGAGGAGGTAGCACATCCTGTTGAGGCTGATGTTGTATTGTTTAGTAAATATTTTTCACCTTAATTGTGAACAAAAATTGGTCATGCTGTCACAAATTCAAACCCCTAAGCCTAAAACCTAAGCAATCATTTCAGGTAAACCCTTAAATATTCCATCATCTACCATTTTCCTCTTTGAATAATCCCTGGATTCCTGCTTTTTGGAATTCCTCCACAGATTATCCCTTTGCTTAAACCACTCCAGGGCCATGAGGAGGGGGAGGTGGAGGACTAGGATGGGGAGGGGGAGAAGAGGGGAGTCTTGTTTTAAGAAGTTGGATGTCTGTGAATCTTGCTGGGCTTGCAATTCCCCCTGCGGACATGTTTTGTGCACGTCGAGGAATGCGCTAGCTCCATCCCTCTATTGTAACCCCCCTTCTCCCATCCTCTGTCTCCCTCTTTTCCTTCTCCTCCTTTCTTTCTCCTTCTTTAGGGAACAGAGGCATGTAGGTAGACACAGACAGCCAGGCTAACTCACAACAGCTCCCGTGATCTGCCTGACAACAGCCTGAGGGCCCACACATGGGCAGACGTACAGACACACATGCACACAGTCACAACAGAGAGGGGAAAAAAGAGACCAAAGAAGGGCCCCGGGACTGAGCCTTGAGGCACTCCCAACCTGGTGACACAGCAGCTTCCCTCAAGGCCCCCGGCCGGTAAGCCTAACTAACCACCGGTTGGAAACTGCTCCGCTCCTGTTTGCTAACTGCCTTTGTTTGGCAGAAAACAATGACTAGCCCCTGCTCTCTAATTTTCAGGGGAGTTGGCTCATTCCTCTGCGTGGAATGTACAGTGGGAGCAGCTTGCATTTCATGAGGGGTGGAGAGATCCGTGATGAGGGGGGTGGTTATCCCGCCAGAGTGGGACTGCATTGAGGAAAGGGTGAGTGAGTTTAGCTGCTATTTTTAGATGACATGTCATTTTAAACTTGTGGTGTGTTCCTGTACTGTGGTCAAGGAATGAAACACTAGTATACGTGGACATGTACTGTACTCAGATGTCTGTACAACCTGCAAAGTGGCACTCCAATAAAACTTAGTGACCAAACCTGCTGTACTTTGGCAGAGCAGCAGTCTTACCCAATGCACACAGACAAATCTACTTCCAAACAAGAAGTAATGTGAACAAAGGACAAGTTAAACAATAAAAAAATCAGAATGTGCAAGACAAATACTAAAATCCATATCAACAGAGGTACCAGCAAATAGAAATCCCCCATAAACCACCTCAGATTGTGAGGACAAATCATGGAAGCTATTGAGCCTCGTACACAAAGGCATATGCAAACAACCACGCAAACGTTGTCTCCACACCACTGCCCACTCGATCCCGCTGTCACCTTACTTAACCTGCAGTACACCGAAATAGACAGAACGGTGAGGGAGATGTGTACGGAGAAGAAAAGCAATCCAAGATCAGCTTTTCTCAGTGAGCCAGTGCAGAGCCTGAAATGAAAGGGAATGAAAGAGAGTGAGAAGAAAGAGGGGAAGCTGGAGAACATATGGCGTATGGGGACCTAGTTTCCTTCCCCTTCCCTCTTCTCCTCTGTTTCTCCTCATCTCACACACCTGGGACCATTACTCCTCATGGATTCAACACCCAACTAAAATTCTACTTTCTTTAATTAGTTCTCTCTCTCTTCCTCCTCTCTCCCTCCCCCATCCATATGCTCTCATCTCTCTGTCACCTTTTTCTCTCTTTGTCTCTTCTCCAATCTGCACCGTCTCTTTAGTCGTCATTATGTCTTACTGGCTCTTACTGGATTCTTTTTCCTCTTCCCACTTCACTATGTACCTTTTCCTATTTATTATTAGAATTACTGTATTAGACAAATTAGACATTGTACAAAATGTGAATTTGTAGTTCTATCACTTTCCACTTCTATTGTCTCTGTGTGTCCGTCTGTACAGGTCTGGTTGTCTGGGTGTGCTATTGAGGCTGTGTGGGAATTGGGATTCAGGAAGTGTGACTATTCCCACATTCTACTGCTTAACTAATCAATGAAGAAAAGATGGGAGAGACAATATACTGCTGACAAAGTGAATCGGTACGTGTGCATTAGGGGGAAAGAGAGAGCAAGACATGACAGACCACAAGTCTAGCTGCAAGTACAGTGAAGGTGAAATTCAAATCTCAAATCCCACTAGCAAGGCACAAATACTAAAAATACTCCTTGTGTGGTTTTAACAATTTAAAACAATGGTCTGGACTAAAAGAGAAATTTTGAAACTTGATGCTATGCAATGCTACCAAACATCATTTTCAACATCAGTTGAAGCCATTGTCAAAACCTCCTCTTCCTTGCACTGCAAGGGAACGTCTCTGCAATTTAAAACTGGCTCATTAGTGATGTTTTATTGTTTATTTAACTAATCTAATTTTCCTGTGCATTAGAAATGATAATTAAGTCATCAAAGTGTTGTCTTGTTGGAACTGATATGCATACAATATCTTTCTCTGATGTGTGTATATAACCCTGTTTGTGCTGTAGCCCTTTTGAAAGTGCATTCGATTCTAACTTGAGCCCTGTAGCGGAGTTACTGAAATGCTAACAGGTCCTGGTAGGATTGCCAGGGCGACTCTTGCATAAAACTGCCTCAAACATGATGTGGCCATGTAAAATTGCCAGCACATCTACAGAGTAAAATGCATGTCTGAAATTGGCTACCAACTTGGCTGTCTGCTTGGCTTTGATGTCTGCAACCCTGACCTCAAAAGGGACAAGTCATTATTTGTGTGTGTGTGTGTGTGTGTGTGTGTGTGTATCTGAGAGGGACATAGACAGGTCATGAAGGAATTTATTGCTTACTTAAATCAAAGTGACCTCAAACCTGTGAGCCCACATCAAAGTTGTCCACTTGCTATGTACTACAAGTGGTAACTTTCTCTTTAAATTAGAAAAAAAACGTCCCTTTATGAATACCATGTGCAAGTTCCCCAAAGAAAAATAAAGTGTCAAAGAAAATACACACTTCGAGCAGAGATGTAACAACTGAGGTGCACCTGAAAAATATAAACAACCTTAACACTTCTTATAACTGTCAAGAGTAATTACAAGACACTCTAGGAGGAAAGTCATTGTAAAACTTTTCATTTTCGTGTGATTCATGCGACAGTAACGCTGTAGATAAATGCCCAAACTGGATGAAGTACAACAGAGTAAATGTCTTTGTTGGGATGTACGTAATTTAATTATGGGATATGAATAGGAGTTATAAATACGTAAGAGACAAGAGTAACCTTCCACCTTGTGATTTATGCTTCCTAATAAGATTCCAGCTTACTCAGTTCATGACAGCCATTATTATGAGTTATAGTGGTCTTAATGAGAGCTGTGGCAGTGTCTTTACTCATGGCCCAGGTCTTGAGTGATATAATGCAGACACAGGCACAAAAAAAAACTAAACATGACCAGTCAATGACCGGACTTTCCATCACACAAATTACGGCTACGCAGTGAGATGTTTTAGATCAGGCACTGAGTCAGTGAGTCACTGAGTAAAGACATAACTCTGCTAAAAGTTTAATAAAGACGCGTTTGTTTTGTTTTTGGACAATTTCAGGGAAAGTTGCTGCCAAATGTGCAGTTTTGTCACTTGGTTTCACATGGCAATATGAATATACAGTGGGTGATGTTGTTCTGCCAATGATGCTTTTTGTTGTGCTAATTAGAGGATGGAATGCAATGAAAATTTAGTGGGTGGGGGCGACCAAATGACGCAAAAGCACTAAATCACACTGAGGAGGAAAATCCCACAACTGTGTTCAATGTGCTGCAGCGTGTGTTGCAAAGAAGTTCTAAATTTGTGTGTGTGAGAGAAGTCTCTTACAGCTTACATTTATTTATTACGGTGTGCATTAGTAAACTTCACCTCCTGCTGCCTGGCCTGGTTGCTAGGACACCTGCTCTGGGCACGTGCAGAGGCCTGACTGTCTGGACTGATCTTTGACCCCACAGAGCTCTAACCCTCATGACCTCAGCAGTGGTTTGGCACTTCATCTTGCTGACCACTCCCACCACACTTCTGTGTGTGTGTGCATATCACAGAGAGACAGACTGAACAGTACTTAAACAGACTGTCTTTTACCCCTTTCACACGGAACAAAAACCCACTAAGACCCACTAACATCTGGCTTTTTGTCTTTGATGTGGATGCGTACAATTGGCATTTACTCCCACGTCAAATGACCCTGCAGTAGTTGTGAGTGTTTATCGGCTCCAGCTCTGATCGGCTGTGATTGAAAGAACAACACCCAGGTGGACAGGCTAATTTTTGCCCCTTGTTAGGCACAATGCTATGATGCATGTTGGAGTTAAGGACGCTGCCTTGTTAATACTTTTTCCAATCCATCTCTGTATAAGCAGCACTCAAACATCGTTCAGTCAGTGCCAAGTTTGGAAGTCGCTGAAGTAAAAGATATTTTAAAAAATTGCCAACATAACATTTTCAGTGGCTTCCATGTCAGTGTCCGATCGTTGCCAGCTGCCTGATCGGTGATGCAAATGTGCGACTGCTGAGCACGATATGTTTTCTACTTCACTGAAAACCATGAAAAAAAGAAAAGAAAAACTAAATACACAGCCTGCACAGGTCAGATCTTGAGTTATGAGTTTCTTCACGAGCATTACAGAGATTGCACAGTGTTAAACTCTGAACTAAAATCTGCATCAGGAGCCTTGGCTGCAGTTTGGAAACAAAGCCAAGTAGGCTATGGAACATAAAACAAGCTCTAAGCGAAGGGGCCACCAAGATAGGGCAGAGACCTGGGCAGTTGGCTAGTTTGCCACACACACGCACGCACACACACATCTAAAAATGTACATAAATGCAGAAGCACAGAAAAGGTAGAATTCTGGATCAGAGTATTGCAGGAAACCAACATTATTCCATTGCGCAAATATAGCCCTGCAAACAGACTTGGAGATAGCTTTGTGTGTGTGTGTGTGTGTGTGTGTGTGTGTGTGTGTGTCTGTGCCCGCGTGTCTATGTGTGGTGTCATTCTGTCTTGCTAGCAGCAGACACAGCCTCGCTGGGGAGGCGTCACGCCTTTATTTATTCATCAACCTTCTGGGAACTGGCAATGAGAGACAAGGTCAATACATTATTGCTCACACACATACACGCACACACATGCACAGATACGTAACCCTTCACTCCACCTATAGAAAGACCACATATACAGTAAATACTTTTCTACAACACCTCTGCCAACACATATACTGTAATGACTCGTGTTAAATGGTATCACAGTACACACACAAGCCACACACACATGCACACACACACACACACACGTACACACACGGTGTTCAGAAACTTGTTGGCTGACTGTGCCATGAATCTGAGCCCAGAAAACACACAGACCCTATTAAACGCTGCCGGATCTGCAACACACACCCTATTAAATGCTCCAGATCAGCTGAGTCAGCATGCCAAAAGAGAAAAGACTGGAGGTCGAGACAAAACAACGAACCCTGTAACCAGGAGACACACAGCACACAAACACAGAACTTTACTCATGATCATGTACAGTATGCTGGAATACTGCAGGCCAACAAGTACAGAAACGTATATGAACAAAGAAAGCCTACAAACACAAAGGAACAGACACACACATAAAATGTAAAAAAGACACACAGACACCAGTTTGGGGAACACAAGCATGTGAATGTGCTACTTCGCATCTGGCTCCTCTTAGACCAAGACACAAAAGAAGTAGTATGTGTGTAGTGAATGTGGCCTTGTGTGTGTGTGTGTGTGTGTGTGTGTGTGTGTGTGTGTGTGTTTGCGTTTGTGTGCGCATGTGTGTGTGTTTGTCATTTGGTCAGTTGCTTTGATAGCTGGTGAATGAGGAGGAGGGCTCACCGTGAGTCCAGACGAGAGAGAAGGGGTGGGGGGGGGTGGGGGGCACTGTCAGATACACAAACACAAACCACATGCAGCTGTTCAGTGTCTCCCTGAGAGGCACGTGACACACACAAAAACACAACAAGAAACTGTAGCAACAGAGGCAAACATCTATCTTTGTTACTTGGGCAGTGGACAAGGGTGTGACTTTTTCACCACCACGTGCATCTCAGTGGAAATCCTCAAGTTGTGTGTGTGTGAGAGTGTGTTTGGCTCGTAGTGACTTGTGAGTCATCTAGCGGGTTGCGGGTCTGACTCTGGGGTAAAAATAGCCCTGTGTGTCAAACATGGTTACAGGGTGATGATGAAACAACTGGCTGTACCAGCTGTTCACACACACATTGTTTTAGATGCATACAGCTCCAGAGAGTCATTGTCCCAACTTATTGCACAAACACTGTTAATTGGCTGTGCCCTCTCTTGTCTCCGCTGTTTGTGTGTGTGTGTGTGTGTGTGTGTGCAAGGGCGTCAGTATGTCTAATCTTACTTACCCCCACTTTATCTGCAGGACCCTCCCGTGCTAGTCTCACCAGATCACAGACAGGGAGAGAGAGAGGAGGGGTGGGATGGGAGGAGGAAGACGCAGAGATGAAGGGAGGGTGGGTGACCTGAGCGTTTGATGTTAAAGTTTGGAGCCGACCAAAGGAAAACTTCAAACACTGCATAGAATTAAAAAGATTACCTCCCCTGTACACACACTTCTTTCTCCAGTAAAGCACGTGCATACACATAGACATGCACACAGAACTATCAGTCCTTAACAGGTCAGCATGCCCTTCAGCGAAGTACAGAAAAAGAAGAAAAGATGGAGAAATAGAATGAGAGTCGTTATCTGCCCTGTAGTCAATATCTCGTTTGTCTTTAAAGTAACTTAAAAACTGATCCCAAACCAGCCCTGCCTCAGTCAGCTTTGTAGAGAAAGAATGACCTGAGGGGACAAAGTAATCTGGAGTCAGTGACAGCAAAGAGAGAGAAAATCTCAGAATCATGTAATGTGATGCGCTACATTAGCCTTAAAGAATCCAGTCGAAGACTTTAATACAGAACCATATAATTCAATCCATTTCAACTTTCATGTAATTTCACACACGTACACCGTGAAGCTGTAGTTCTATGCGTTGATGTGTTAAGTACTGATCCTCAGCCATATTGTGAACTGTATCTTGCACCAAGAAACTGGCCAATGTCCAAGTTAGACTGAGTTATGTCCAGTATGTATGGCTGGTGTCTAGTGTGCTATACTATACAACCTCTACATGGAATTACATTTTGGAATACGTAATAATAATAACATGTAATAACATAATCTGAGCTCAAAGATCCATGCACTAGTTGATATATTTTTATTTTGACACTGCTGAACACTGAACTAAGATCACACATGCATATATGTTTAATCAAGTACAACAACCTCAACAACTAATAAGTTCAAGTATCTGCAAAGTCTAAATTCATAAACTACTCGAGATAACAAACACAAGGTTGATCAGACTGTTTTTTCTCAACAGCACAAGAAACAAAGCAGTCAAATGATTATACAGATTTTATACAAAATAGTAACTTATTTGGAGGAGAGAACATAGGCAGATGATAAAATAGTTTCCAAACTGTAGTAAACATCCATTACTATTTACCAATCAACTTCCCAGATAAATTTTGACACACCATATTTGGCATAGCTGTGAGCACATACAGTTTTCTTGTGAATTTCAGCTTTTACTGGCATCTTGGTTTGCTATGATTGTGATGCTCCCATTTGTGTTTTGGTGAATGTGACCATGTGTTTATACGTGTTACTGAACATGAGTGAGTATTACTCATACATCCACTAAGGTCACTATGTCAGACAGACTTAGCTAAATGGTTACCAGTTTCCAGCATCTTAAAAATAATTCCTAAATTTTTCATCCACTTCTACTTTCACCTCCACCTATAAGTGTGTCTCTTTTACTTTTACATAATATTTTACATACTCCAATTGGAGTAGAACCACCAGAATAACAGTAAGCATTGGGGTATGATAGAAATTAAGTAATGGCATGTCGTCTAAACATGTCTGAAGGCTAAACTGCTTATTGTTGTTCAAAACGGCCAGACTTGGAGGGATGAAAAGCCTGCAGTCACTGAAAGGGGTGAAATGTGATAAATGTTCTAATTGGGATAAAGGCGGGCCTATTTGGGCATTTTCTTCTGAAAAGCTTTCATGGTGTAGCACTTGGTTCTACATCAAAAAGTGAAGATAGTTTTGTTAAAATGAAAAAAAAAACAGAATCCTGCTTACGTTCCTCTCTCTCTCATCAGCTGACAAATCATTGCATGAAGTACTGTAAGTATAGTATGTTTGTTGAACTGTTAGTTTAACAAAACCCTTGGTATTGTCAGACGCAGTCCTTCCCCATTTTTAAGGCCAGAAACATCTCAGAGAGGGGGTTTTCAGACACTGTTTAACCATCAAATAAGCATATTGTTTGAAGCATACTTCACAAAGTAGAGAAGGAAAGTAAAAAAGAAATTCTTCAGATTCTTGAAAAGAGAGGGAATAAGGTAATTTGATGTGTGAGTAAACTGTGGGTATGTGTGCACTAGGGTAATATGTATACATCCTGGCTTGTGAGTGTGTGCACATTGTTCTTTCATGTGAGGTGTGACGTTTGTGGTTCGGAGTCATTACGAGACCAGCAGAGTGACAGACAGTGTGGTAATTAGAAAGTTATGAGAGAGAAGAAAACAGAGAAATAGAGAATAATGAAAATAAAAAAGTAAATAAATGGAAGAAAAAACAATCTAAGTGTTGATGAATTAGGAGATGAGAAAGTCAAAGAGTGCTAATAAGAGAAAGCAAATAAATGAAAATTGCAAATGAGTGTGTGAATGTGTAGAGAGAGTGACAAGAGAGGCTGAGGGAGAAAGAACCACTCATCTCTCCATAAAGTATCAAACCTGACCAGAGTTGTCAGCAGCAGCACCGTGGGTGGTTGTGCAGGATAGAGCACATATATACACACACACACACACACACACACACACACACACACACACACACACACACACACACACACACACACACACACACACACAGATAGACTCACACACCCTCAGTGAGTGATGCATGCTAGCCGGTCGGAGCCTGGTGGCTAGCACTAGCCTTTATTGGTTAGGCAGCTGGTTTGATGTGGGGCCCACACACAGCGACAGGATGACAGACACACTGTAACACACACACCACAAAGAGAGGAAGGTGGTGTATGTGTGGGTGTGGGAAGGGGATGTGTTGAGTTGGGCTATATGCGTGTTTATATGGGAGAACTGCATTAGTACATCTGTGCGTGGGAGCTTGAAGAGAGGCTGAATGCGTGTGTGTGCCACAGCTGGATGGCTGATACCTGTAAACCTGTGTGTTTGGGTGTTTGTGTATTGAAAGGTTACAATTTGCTTAAGAGCATGTATATGTGTGCAGATGTGTGTGTGTGTGTGTGTGTGTGTGTGTGTGTGTGTGTGTGCGTGCATGATGTGTCAGAAAATCTGGACATTGACAAGAGATTAGGGGCAATGTAGATATAGTGAGATTGTAAAATAAACAATACCAAGAGATGACAGACAAACATAACATGAATGTGAAGGGTGGAACGAAATGTAAAGAAAGAAAATGAAAGAAAGTATACAAGTAAAAGAGATGGGAAAAGATGTGAAAAAAAAGAGGAAAAAGGGACACAATCACCCCTAATGATTGAGAAGAAAAAGAAAGAGTCTAAAGAGTGGAGGGGAAAGATGGAGAGATAAACAGAGAGCGTGGAGTGTCTGGCCTTGTCCCAGCTTTGTCTTTGGTCTCAGGGGAGGGAGGCTGGCAGAGGCAGGCAGGCTGGCTGCTCTGGCCCAGAGCCAGGCCACACACTGTGCCACGCTGCCCAGGAAAAGCCCCGGCCTGAGACGGACAGGGGGTTTAGGGGGAACCAAAGTCCACGCCCCCCCAAGACACTTCAACGGGCCCCAGGGGGCCCATTGTGCCCCAAGCTCAACCACTTGACACATCTGGTCCCCTCAGCCTGGTGAGGACTCGTTCACCTTGGCACTGTGCTGCGGCTGTGGGGCTACAAACCTGTCTGCTGTCTATCCTGAACTGGAGTGGCCTGGAGTATGTTATACAGACACAGGGGTAAATACTGGGACAAAAATAAACATTGCTTTTGGCTCTGAAGCAGAATATCGCAATTGAAAGCTATGAATTATGGCTGATAACTAACTACTAAGTTTGGCAATGTTCAGAAAAGTCCAAATTAAAAAATGTTAATTGTACCCTTTGGATTTTTTCTTGTAAACAAGCATTCAATGTCTCATGTCCCACCTTTTCCTGTTTTATTGCTACTTTTCTTGGCGTGTTATCACCATCACCCACTGTCGGTGGAATAGCGTAAAACATGTATTGCATCACCCATGCGCTCTTGTGCTGGTGATGCAATGCATTTACACAAAACAGAAACCCACTCATCAAAACATTGCTTCATGGTTTATCTGACCAGCAGTCCAAAAACAAAGAACAGAGGGGAATACTGGCTGATTGGGTAACGGGACTGGGCTCAGCAGCCTCCCACTAAACACAGCCGGACCTGAACTGAACACAGTCTTCAGATGAAAAGTTTTACAGGGAATACAGCACCGAGGTAATTTATCCCAGCCAGAACCTGTTGTGTCTTTGTCGTCCCTACAGTCAGTCCTGGAAATGGGAGCAGAATGAGAGGCCTGAGAGGGGTTCAGCCTCAGAGTGCCAGGAGCCAAACCCAAACCAAGAAATAAATAAATAAACTGTTCGATGATATGTGATCTAAGTGGAGTAAAACTGACAATAAAGCTGGTTATGCTTTAGGACATGGCAACCTTATGATTGACATGTCACTACCGTTTTGTGTCCTCAGGTTCTCAGTTGGATCCAATCAGAATATCTTCTCCAGCTCCACCCTCTCCTCCAAATATAGTCACATCTGGCTCCAAAAAAACAAGATGGCGACAGCCCAATCTTGAGGCTTTAAAAAGATAGTCCACAAACCAATGGGTGATGTTATGGTGGGTTTACATTTGCTGCATTAGATCTGAACAACTCAGTTCTGAATGCCTCCTGTGTCTAAGAATCATGCCAATGAGTTCAACAGGTCACATCTAAGCAACTCAAGGGATCAAACCGGGCCAACTTTGAGAAACCAAGTTTTCTAAACTTCACATTATACATCAATTAAAATGTGAAAAGACAAAAGTCTCTGAATCAAAGCCAGAAAATATTTCTCCTGGGATCAGTTCAACAGCTGCAGCAGAGGCCTTGAAAAGATCAGATTTCAGTTGAAAGTATAAAAGCAACTGCAGCATTCAGCCCAGGGCCACTCATTAATGAAGGCTCTTTCACCATCACTTGTTGTGACTGATTAAAACCCAATCAAACCTCCCTTATATCAGCCTCTCTCTCAGAGCTTCACAATGCCTTCTGTTTTCCTTCCTGTCTCTTTTTCTGTTTATTTTAACCTCTGTGAGTCCCCGTTTTGCCTCTGTATCTGTCTCCCGTTCCGGTTTCTAATTAAGTCACTTTACTTTTAAGTAACTACCAAAGCTGTGTAACAAACTCCAAAACGGACAAACAATAGTTTCATCCATTCAAACAATGCTTAAAAGATGTATAATTTGCTTTAAGAACAAGTTATAGTATATAATCCTCAACAGCCATGCTAGCATATATTTGTTTCTCCCCCTACTAATAAATCTCTCCATTTCCTTTTCATTCATCTCTGATCCTTCCTGCAGCTCATCTATCTGTGTTGAGTACATTTACTCTATTATGTACATTTGTGTGTGCATGTGTGTGTTAGAGCGTGAAGCAGCCCGGCACAGGCACAGAGCTGACTAAACTCCATTTTCCAGCTGCTTGGACAAGCCAATCAGCCACGAACTTCAGAGCCTCTGTTTCCGGAGGATGAGAAAGGACAATCGCCACGGCGACGTTGCATTTGGATTACATCACTGATAGGAGGGAGAAAATATGCTTTTTCAATGTGTGTTTGTTTGATGTATACATATATTTTGGCACGGGAAGGAGACTGTGTGTGTATGTGTGTGATTGCTCATATCCAGTGTCTAAAAAATGACCTCTGTGTTGAATGTACAATCACTAAAGCTCAAATTACTACCAACCCTTCCTCTCTCTGTCTGTCTCTGTTGAGATATAAGGTTACCACTGGCTCCAGACAGTGAGGCTAATACTCCTCCTCCTCCTCCTCCTCCTCTCTCACCTCCCTCTCACCTGACTGAAGGAAGGGAGGAAGGCAGGGAGAGTGGGATGGAATAAAAGGATGAGAGAGCAGAGACAGGAAGGGGGGAGAGAAGGGGGGAGAGAAGGGGGAGGATGAAGAAATTGAAAGAGAGAGGGGTGGAGGTATAGTAGACACACACAAACAGGCAGAGATTTATATAGACTGAGAAAGAGAGATGAGAATGAGTGATTGTCCTGTCCACCTGCGAGACTGCCATGAGGAGAATGGACAGGAAATACAGACACTGCACACACACACACACACGATGGGACATGAGATCTGGGGTAGCCACAGCAGTCAATAGACAGAAACATAAGATGGCGGAAAATGGGGGGCCCATAAGACTCCTGCTCGTCTCCCCCTCTCTCAATCTAACTACGCAAGGGGCCCCGTCAGGGTCATGCACACACAAACATAGAGAGGCACACACACCCCCCTGACCCTGCCCTTCCCCCAAACGAGCCCCTTATTGATGAGGTCACTGGCCGAGAGGTCATGTCCCAGTGACAGAAAGAGAGATGGAGAATGAAAAAGTGGAGTATTGGGATAGACAAAAAACAAGAAGAACAAAAAAGCTTCTGTTGAAATGCCAAAGACATTTTACACAAAACATTTGATATTGCACAAAAAACTAACCAAGGTTTTGGATGTATCAGCTCAAAGTGCATACACTGGATTTCTACATGTCAGAAATCCCCCACAACCTTAATGGAAAGTCTTTCAAATGCTGAGTAGTACAAAGCAGAAGCTGACAAACACCTGCTGCTTCCGACTGTATTTCTAACACATCTTAACCCAACTGTAAGTGACTCAAAACTACAATACCCACTTCCTTTAACTAGAATTTAGCGCTGTTTATGTGTGAGTGGAAGAAAGAAAAAATAATATAACTTTTGGTCCAACCTACATGTCCATTGTCTCCTCCAAATTGTCACAGTGTGACAGATTACAAGAAACAGCAAAGGAAACTTAGATTTGACAAGAAGCTTGTTTTTGTCTTCCTGTCTCTCACATTGTGATGAGAAACACTCACATTGTCTGTGTTTCTCTTTCACACATACAGGAACACACACAAACTGACTAAATACATGTATAGCATACACTAAACATTTAATGAAACACAGTGGTGTGACAGAGATCACTACTGTCTTCAAATGCTCAGCCAACCCTCTTAGACTGGAGAGATTGATCATTGTAGCTGGAGGCAATATTTAAGTCTCTGGTTGGAAATTATAACAAAACAGACCTCAGTAACTTCATGGTGGCTGTTTCAATTCAAAAACATTAAACAGTGGATTGCATGCTGCAGACACAACGAAAAGAGGGACAGGCCATTAATTCATTGTCTTAACTTATTTTTGGCCTAACAGTTGCTTTATATCTCAAAATCAATTTTAGATACTAAGAAAAGCTGACTTTGTATCAATACCATACCATACCATGACAATGCATGCAAAATCTCACAGACAAACTCAGACTCATGCCCTACACAGACCAACAAAGTGTCACCGTTCACATATGCCAGTACATTAGCAGTTTATCTGAATTGGCCAACTCACACATTGTGGTTCCACGGTAACCTGTGACAGCTGTCTTAAATAAATGCATCTAATATGGGCTGAAAACGTGTTCACTGGACATACATCACATGCTGGTGATGTAAAGACTACTTCCTACCTTCAGTAATGAATGACTACTTCATGTGGTCATATCATCTGATCTTTATCAGCAGATACTGTAAATGTTCATATTTTAAAGGTGATATGATCAAAAGCTACAGAACAACTAAATGGAGCTTGTGTTGAGACTGTTTTCTCAAGTGCCTAGGTCAAGAAATGAACTTTGACAAAGTTGACATACTGACACTCTTTACATGGAAAGAAACAACTTACTGTATTGCTTTTAAAACCAAATGTACATGAAAGCTTGAATGATCCATAGTTTTGCTAAGTTTGTTAAGTTTCTGTTAGGTAATTCTGTTTCCATCAGTTTCTTGAAATGTGGACGGCTGCGTAAAAAAGGTGAATTGTTGCCCTTGATAACCTCTCGACTACTAAGATGTCATAGAAACACTTCGCCTCCACAGTCGCAGTTACTTCCTTTGTTGTCTCATTCACATGCAGCTCAGCATGTTATGATAGCCTTCTCAGCTGCACATCAGAGGCAGAGTGAATTATTCTACCTTGTTTTATCTGTCTGCACTTGAATTTAGAGTTGCTCCCTTCAGATTCATTTGTGAAAAAGAGGAGAAACGTCATCTACACCTTTATAGTAAAATATAGCTCGGCATTTTCACAGGCAGCCAGACAGAAAGTAAGACCTAAAAATAACTCCATAAAAGAGCAAGAGACAAAGCAAGTAAAAGAGCAAAATGGAAGAAAACACAGATAGAGTACAGGTGAAGGACTAAAGAAAGAAAATTCATCTTTGTTGCCTTCCTCTTTCCTTATCTCCCACTCTTCACTCTTCAAAGAGAGCATTATCTTAAACTGCATAATCAACTCCTCTCTCTCTTCTTTGCTTTCATCTTTCTCCTCCCTCAGTCTTTCTCTCGTCGTCTCTGACATCAATTTCTACTTTTTCATAACTCCTCCACACCGTCACCCATCTCTGTGAAGGGGCAGTCAGCAGTGATCAGAGGGATAATAAACTGTCACTGTGCTGCATGGAAAAAACACACACACAACCAGAGGAGATGGAAAGGCGTACAAGTAGTGAAGGGAACTTTTCTGTGTAAACAGATAAATATTGGCAGGAACAGTGTGTTCTGTTATTCACCATGACACCTGCTCTACCCTCATACTCAATATCTTTCATTTTTTTCTGTCTCTATCTGAATCACAGCCTGTGAAGCAGAGAGAGAGAGATTACTGAAATTCCTTCATCCAAAGTCTCACTGTCGCTGTCTACCACATTTCAATATATGCAGACTTTGCCGCTTAAACGCAAACAGCAACCCACTGAAGAACATCAAACACATGCACACACTGCCTGTGACCCAAACATATGCACGTGGCCCTGCAGTGATGCAAACTTGGCACATTTGATTCCCACGCATGCTCACTTTCATTTTAACACTCTCTCTGCCTTGCTCTCTTACCTTGTCTCTGCTCTCTCTCCTCTTCTGTGTCTCTGTTTTTTCTGTTGCAAACTGAGTGTACAGGAAGCAAAGGTAGAGAAGGAAAAAGCCAGCGAAGGATAAATTAGAAAGAGGAGGAAAAGAAAAAAAAGAGAGAAAAAAAGGGGGGGAAGAGACTGGGCTCGGCTACTCAGATGCTTTTTGCTTCTTCTATTTCTGAGCTGCAAGCCATGTGTGTTTGTGTGTGTGTGTCATTTCTATTTTTAAACCACTGCACAGAGGCTGACTGCTTTATTCTCTTCCAACAAGTCCCACTGACTGCACAAGTGCACACTAGGAAACTTTTTGAGTGTGCATGTCCATGAACAAGTGTATAATGTTTTCCATTGTTACAGAGGTGGAAACCATGTGCACGTGTGTGTTCTTGAAAACACATCTACCTTTACTGAAGCATGCTGAAATGCTGTCATTCCACATCATTTTTGATAACTGTGTTTCCATTTCAAGTTGAACCTGTTATATCAATGTCATGTGAATACTTTTTCCATGTGCATGCACACACACACACACACACACGCATGCGCGCACACACACAAACACACACACACAGACACACACACTATCAATAAGAGGAACATGGTGATAACCCAAATGAAACCAGTGGGAGAGCTAAGAGCCCAGCTCCAGCCCCAGCTGGGGCTCCTGCTTTTGATCTTATCTTTGCGAGTGCACGCTCTCTCTCTCTCTTACACACACACACACACACACACACACACACACACAGCTAACACGACTAATAATGCCTGTAATTGCTTTGTTTTCACATGAAGCGGGTGAGCGCCACCCTCTCTCTCCCAATTTTTCACTCATCTCTCTTCTCCCTCCATCTCTCATTCTGAATAACTGATTGTGAGGATTATTATGAATGAATGATGGGAGGCTATGGGACGGCCACAGTGTGTGTGTGTGTGTGTTTGTTATGTCATCTCAAATCCAGCCATGCTCTATTAGCAGAGTTTGATTCATAAGTAGGAAGCCTCACTTCAGTAATTCCCCTGGCAGCCGTCGGCACAATAGATCAATTACACACACACGCACACACACACACACAGAGAGAGAGAGAGAGAGAGAGAGAGCGACAGAGAGAGAGAGAGAGTAGAAAAGAGACTAAATGACAGCGGAAGGAGGAAAAATTTACCAGTGAGAGAGAAAGCTGAACAAAGAGAGGATGAGAGCCAGGAAACAGGAAGTGTGGAAGGAGGAAATGAGAGGAGGAAGGAAAGAGAAGGGGGAGAGACAGAAAAATGTGTAGACAGAGCGGATGCTTTGTTTCTGCTTCTGCCCACTTGTGAGGTGACGTACGATATTCCTGCCTTTCCAAAAACTAACAAAAAGGTCACTGTTTGTGTTGCCGCTGCCTCTTGGCCAAGTTTGATCATTGACTACCACAGTGTATATGATGACTCAGTACTATACCTCAGATAGCTTAATCGAGATTACACTCCTCTTGCACTGCCTGGAGAACAACATGCGCAAATCAAATGCTGCACCAATAAAGTCGGACTGTTGACAACTCATCCAGCAACTGTGTCATAAATGAATAATTGATGATGAGTCTATGTGACTGATGCTAACCCACATTCTCATGAGTGGATGCACACGCAATACCTCAGCCTACTCCTATGTACAGTGTATGTCATTAACACGCACAATGGCACAGGAGGCAAACAATGCCTACTGTCATTTGAATTAATGTTCAATAGGTGGGACATTAAACAGGAGGAGTCTCAGTTTCTTTGATTAAGGCAAATATCACAAACAAAATTCTCCCCCATTAGATATAACTAAAACCTACTAAACTATTTTAAGTCATGGCTTTAGTACATTACTTTCTGATGCTTATGTATGCGTATGTGTAAAGCTCAGTAAATCAGTAAAGCTTTTGAAATGCTACAATACAATCTGACAAATCAACACAGAGCCTTAACTTAAACCTTGGCTGTACGAGAGTTGGCATGGTAACCACTAAAGCTAATAGAGCCATGCATTATGGGAATCATCAGCAATGAGATGAAACATGTCATTGCCATGTCACTAGCCAGCCCATACTGACACTGACACATCATGGAAGCAGAAAAGCGACTGAAAGCAAACCATTGAATATGAATATATATGATATGGATACAGTATGGATTTTTCTGTTTTGCTTGAATTATTATTTTGAATATTTCACATTGTGTTTAACTTGTATTTCTTTATGCCAATTATTTTTTTTTTTTAATCTTGTAACATTTCTATGTGGTCCTTAGCTTTATGACTTTTGCGCTGCTGTAACAAGTGAATTTTTTTCAGGGACAGGATCAATAATCTAAGTTGAAGTGAATAGTAATGAACCCAGCAGTTAGATATGGGGTACTACTGAAAGGGTGGAGGAGAGGTGGTAGTGAAGGGGGTTCAGCACTACGTGACGCCAGGCGCGTACCCAACGCACCCTGGCTTGCATTCAAACACTTCTGCTAGACAGCCCCACGTCCCTGGAGGGCTCCCTAATATGAGCCCACAGACATTTAACACACAAATACATACTAGCACTTCACACACATGAAAGACCAGAAGAATACAAACACTCAGAGGTAAAAGACAGTGTAAGTACACATAAGAGTCTCCGTACATAAAAAAGGTACAAACAAATGGGCATGAACAAAAACAAGAGCAACAAAAGCCCAAACTGATGCACATACTGAGAAAGCACACACAATAAAATAAACAAACAGATATAAACATGCAAACTTTCAAGCACGCAGGCAAACACACACACACACAAACATCACTTTGTGTGCATGGCCTCTTTGGATACAGCCCAGCCCCACACAACAAGCTGCATGAAATATTCAGTGAATTTTTCAACATGTGCTCTTTCCCCTTTCGCACGTGTAGAAGTGCAAAAAAAATGTGGGGGGGGGATGGGGAGACGGGAAGGAGGGGGGGAGAAGGAGTCAATGAGGGCAAGGCAGAGTGAGCATTAGGAGAGAGCGGACGAGCGAGCCAGAAAATGACTGGGAGAAGCAGAGAGAGAGAAGAGAGAGAAAACCCAGCTGACTCTGTTCCAAGCTACTCCCCTTAGCAACAGCCCTGGCTCAGCCTGCGTCCCATTGGCCAGCTGACAGCATGCATCACAATCCCATGCATGGCTCCTCAGCCAATCAGGGGTTTCCTTGCAACTCTGCATTTTGGATTTCATTTTCACCATGGCAACACAAGCCTGCTCTTGGCCCTGGATGTGGCCTATGTAGTGCACACACACACACGCACACGCACACACACACACACACACATTCCATACTGTACATACTGTGCAATCATGACCATCCCTTGATGAGTTCCAGCCAAAGCAATTAGTCTGAAAGCAACAGAGATATAAACAAAACTCACATGGCAGGCAAGCTAACTCAAACAGCTAACTGCTGTCTCCACACCTGTGAATGTGTAATTTCATGTGCCTAAGTGTTACACAGTGAAGAACACACAGGAGCAGGAATACGATTTCATCCAACACAGTCAACCCAGGAAATGCTTGGATCAGTACCTTCTGACACATGAGAAGAAACACACTGTCCCACTCCACGTTTGTCCATCTGTCAGTCTGCATCTTCAAATGAAAGCAAACATTCTCACAGTCCTCCCTCAGGTTCACTCTTAAGGTTAAAGAGGTTTCTACACTATAGTCTTGAATGTGTTGGACTGTGTTTAAGAGGAAGCAGAATTCTGTCTTATAGATTTTTTTTTAATTAATGATGTGCACAAAGTACAAAAGTCACTGAACACATATCAACACATTTGTAACATGTTGATATATGTACCACCTACGAAATGTCCTTCGTTTTTCTTTTATATAATATCAAAGTGAATATCTCTGGGTTTTGCACTGACAAAATAAGACATTTAAAAGACATCATCTTGGCCTGTGGGACACTGGGATGGACATTTTTCACCATTTTCTAACATTTTAAATACAACAATTAATCAATCAACGTAAAAATAACTGGCAGATTAATCAGCAATGATAATAATCCTTAATTGGAGCCCCTTGTACATTTAATGTGTATGTAAGTGTACATAATCTTCTTCATACTTCACTACTGTACATCCCCCGTCCTAATGATGTTAACTGAAGGGCTACAGCAGGCTACATAGCAGATGTCTGCTCTGGCTTCTTAACCCTCTGTAATCTGTAACCTACACAGTACTAATATATGTTCAAGTGATTTCTGTTTCACTGGAAGAACTAGCTTGTTGGGATGAGACCTTAACATGGCACTTCATACATTTCAAACACACATGCGGGCAGAGAGACACAGACAAGGTAACTAGCTATGTCCTCTTTGTTCTCTCAGTGAGGCGAGATATATAAAGGGTGTGAGAGAGGGAGGGAGAGTATCAAAGATATAAAGACAAGAGGAGAGAGGTGGAGGGGGGCACAAAGACAAAGAGAGAAGTAGTAGTGAGAGAGGTAGAGAGATGCATGAGACAGAACGGCTCCTGGAGAATAAGCAGGAGGAGAGACAATGAATAGCAGCTCCTCCACAGAAAGACACATGATGAATGGGTCTGCTGCCTAAAAAGCCAGCATGTGTCTGTTCACCCCACAGTGTGTATGTGTGTAACTACAGAAGCAATCCATCTGGGCCTTTGTGGCAGTGTCCACACTGCAGGTTGATATCCAGTATCCCCTCCCACAAGACGAAACACTACCATCAGCTCCAAAAACAGCACTCGGGGTCACTTGTCAAACTTAACAGCAGGTAATTAAAAGTAATAGCAGAGCTTCCCCTTGGGTTTGACGATAGGCCATGTATGTATCCCACAAACAGCAATTAGTCAGCCAATTACCCCGGGGCCTAATTATAACCGCTGTCCATAGGAAGGCTTTGGGGGGGACAATAATGGGCTCTTATGGTAGCCTGTGTTTATCTTAGTAATCAATGATTAGCATGATCACTGGGAAAGGTCAGCACCTCACATGAAAGGCTGGCTGCCTAACTGACATTTCTGCTTTGCTGCGGTTAATTGGTACAACAGTAGCAAACTGCTGTTTTCTGTTAACAGTTTGTAAAAGTAAATATTAGAGTGCCATCTCAGAGGTTACATTGGGTGTTATGAATTCAAAGACTGACACACCAAACATTGCTAAAGACTAAAGTCATATTTTCATAGTTTCATGTAGGGGTTGGGCAATATATCAATTTTATCATTATTGTATTGGGGGCAGTGGTAGTGGCAGTGGTGGCCTAAAGGTTAGAGGACAAGCAGGATAAATCTGGGTGAGGAAAGTGAAAAGCAGTGCTTGTCCCTCACTCATTACCATCACTGATGTGCTCTTGAACAAGGCCCTTAAGCCTAACTGCTTTCAATGGAGCTGTTCAGTGGCCGGCAGAGCTACTTGGATTTGTACTGAGTAGCTTCCAGGTGTGAATGGGTGTACCTGGGTGAATGTGATCTGGGTGTTCCTGAAAAAAAAGAGAGGATTGCTCTCAGTGAAACTCCCTGATGAAATGTAGGGTTAAAAAATGATTATTGTGATATGATTTTATATCATCATCTTTGGTTTTTGATATGGTTCTTTTGTGACATGGCATAACATTCCCTAGTTTTAAAGGCTGCATTACAGTAAAGTGAACATACCAGACTGTTCTACTTGTTCTAACACTTACCTTTAAGCTCTTAGTCATTATATCTACATTACAGATGATTATTTATTAAAATAGTCATTCCAACAATATTGCTGCTTAATAGATATGTAGGTATTTGGTCATAATTATCGTATCATATTTGATTTTGTTGCACACTGCTAGCATTTATGTGCTGAGCATGAGTGCTTTTGAGGAGATTTCAAAATACAGATATACATTGTGTATCAGAATATTATTCAAAGCCCTGGTTTGACGTGTCTGAAATGTGAAGAACAAATAAATATTTTTGTTGTCAGATTGGCCAGCCATGCTAAGTTTGTTTTACTTAACCACTTAAAAATTGCTGCGTTGAGCTTTTATGCTATCAGTATAATATATACAATACATCTGACTCACGGAGCTTTATTGGCACGAACTTTAAGTGCAACGGTTACAACGATGCATTAGTTGGAGGCACTGTGTACTTTATTTGGTCTGATTCAATTAAATCTAGAGTAGGGGTCCTCCAGTGTGTGTGGGTGTGTATGTGCAAGGATGTTGTAGCTCTCAGAGCAGAGGGTTAGGCGGCAGAAGCTCCTCTAATCGAGTTAGCTGTGATAACAGGAGTGGCAGCTGGCTTTCCAGGAATATACTCTCCTACTGAGCATGCACTCCCTGCAAGTGGATTTCACACATACATACACAGATTCGCACACACAAATGCTCACAGATAAGCATGCATATATGCACGCAAATGCACCCAGCCCGACCCAGCTTTCTGTTTTGAGGGTTTTAAAAATGCATGTGTGGTGCTCTAGGTCTTCAGAGAGCAAATGCAAAATGTATGTACACATGGTGAGACAAGCTTATTAACACATCCATCTGTACATTCACACACCAGCTTCTATATATTTCTCGCTCTGTTAAACTCTATCCCACACAGCCCCCCTCACATGTGCTCACATGTCACTGTTTCTGTATATTTCAGTGTGTGTTGTTTATCTGCTGGCCGCTCTGTGAGCCATTTAGGTAGGTCAATAGGTGAATGACGCCTTCAGTGTCTGGCCACCTTTTCTGAACACAAACTTGAAAGCCCTCTCAGCCACATATTGGCCCATTTACCCTGTCTGAACTCACTGACCTGTGCCAAATTGTGTTATGAATAAGTTTGTATGGGTGACACATGACTTCAGATACAGCTCTTGGAATGGTTTGTTTTTTATGCAGGCTACTTCTGGGAGACTTCTCAAGATCTTGGCTATTTAAAGCAAGTCTACAGAAATATCGAAGATCAAGTCAACAGTCATAGGTAGGCATAGGCAGAAAAAAAAACCTTTTCAAAATATCTGATGTCATCCTGGTATTTGGCTATTGCTCATATTTGTTATGACACATTCTGCCTACACACTGCTATCAAATATATTTCCAATTATGTCATTAACACTTTCAAGATTCTGAAATTCAGCATGTGTTTTCTTCATGAGGACACAGACAGAACAGTGTACAGGTAAAACCAATCAGTACAGTGTACCACTATACTTTCTGTGTTCATTGCATACTGTATCTGTCTGTACTGCTCTATATTGCCCCCTATTGAATCCTACTTGGACATACTATACATACATAAATACACTGTACTTCTACAGTACAATATATTTTTTTAGCTACAGTTCATCCATAAGTTCATTTAAGCCAATCAGCTCTGTGTGTCTACAGTGTGTAGTTCCTTAACACAGGGCACAGTGGGAACCTCTTTGAGCAAGTCCATGCACGTGCTGTATGTTTGTAAAATACCACGTGAATGCATGTGTTTAAAGTTAAACATGACATGTCAGTGCTATGTACACACCATCTGCAAATGTGGAAAATGTGTGTATATCATATATGCTGTCTGCTTCAGAATAACCCTCGAGCTCCTTAAAGTATGTTGTATTCTTTCACTGACATCCTGTGTTTATGATTTCATGTGTACTGTATGACTATGTGTATTGTCAACATGCATGTCAAAACAAGTCATATTAACTTTGAAAAGCTATTCCGTGGTTAAGTAGAACTTTGGTCTCTCTCAGCAGATACCTATAATCAGCTGACATCAAACACACTTATATACATATATATAAAATATACAATATTCCTTTCTGTGGTGTCAAATATTTAAATATTTCTGTAACCCTGAAAGTTTTACAATCATAGGGACTGTAAAATGTATTCAGATTAAACAAAAAATCAAATACAATGGTAGATTGTGTGATTTTTTTGCTTCCTCTTTGGTCTGGTCTGCCGTTGCATTGTAACTGTTCATTTGCCTTTGTAAAAAATGCAGAGCTCTAACATATGAGCATCACTAATCTTTCATACCATCACATACATTTTGATTAATGGGAATCATATGCAGGGTTGTCAGGTTGGATTAGTGGTCAGCCATGCTGATCCAAAAATGGACACAAAGTTTGGTCAAAAGATTAGTCTTTTTTTAGTTTGTTTGTAACATGATTAACGTGTGTACTTGTATAGAAGTCATAGGCTACAATGGCTTAAAAATCGACGTCCTACGGTCATCCCAACATTGTGTCAGGCATTTCTATTTTTTTCTCATTATGCATCATCAGCCTTACGTGGTTAAAACAAATACTTCTAATTGAAAAAGATTTGAAAATGATGTGTATGGACAACTCAGGTTTACATACCATATCCTACAGTTGCTGTGTTTTAAAATGATATTGGTTGATTAATGGTACAGTATACATCAATCAATCTAACTAATTTCAATTAAATTTACTGAAGGTGGTAAGAAAACGCAAAAAATACATCAAAACTACATGAAACAGCAACAGAAGGACACTGACAACACTTGGACAAGGTAAATTCAATGCCTTCACTCAATGTGTAAATTCACAAGTCAAGTAAGAGCATGTCAAAATAAAAAGGCTTCAAGCTCTGGTTTCACATCTGATCTATAGGATCCCTCTCTTCCAGCTCCTCTCTCCTCCTCTGCAGCCTCCCTCTCCTCTCTCCCTTTGCTGGCCTCTCACACACAAAGGCAGGGGGAGGCAGAGGTGGAGGAGGAGGGAGGGGAAGGAAGGCACAAAGGGCTGGGAGCTGCTGGCTTGCCCTGGGGAGAGGGAGGGTGAGGGAGTGGATGGGGGGTAACAGGGGGTCAAAGGGGGGCCATGGGGGTGTAGAGGGCTAGGGGGTGGGGAGAAACCTGAGAGTCAGAAAGCCAGAACAGGAGCTGGGGTAGGAAGACGGGGAGAGGTGGTGGGAAGGGAGGGTCCGAGGGTGAGGGAGCACAACACAAGACAGCTTATAGCTCCAGTGGTGTTTTTTGTGTTTTTTATTCCACTTTGAAGGGGGGTTGGCAGTGGATTTGTTCAAGAAAGGGATTTGGTTTGGGAAATGCACATCCACTATCTACCAAAGCCTGTGTAAGCTTACAGCTGCCTCTCTTTTTTAGGTTCACGTCTTGTGCCCTCTTTGCCACAGCTCAGAACAACAACTACTGCACCTAAATTTTCTTCCCACAACAACATGAAGGCGGTGCTATACTAAAGCAAATCTCTGAAAAAGCTAGTGGGAGCACTAGTTTGTCCTCAAGACAATACAACTAATCCAGTTATGGTTCAGACCAAAAAGAGATGATCACACTGTGGGTGTGAATTTATGAAATACTCCACTAGATTATGTTTCTTGTTACTTCTATTGAGATCTTTGAGTTGCAGTGCAGGTAAAACCAAACCCAAGTTTAAAGATGTACCTTGTATGTTTTCATCATATGTTGCCATGGTCATTTCCTGTGAGGCAAACATGCAAACATTTAGCATCTGCAATCAGCAGCTAATTGCACAAATGTACTCTTTATTTCTTCTGATTATTATATAGACTGTCAGAGACTGGAGATAAGAGAGGCAAATGAAACGTTCTTAATCAGTGGAACAACTGGAATCCTGATACATAGTTTGTATTTGTCTTGTTTTTATCTACAATGTTGTTTAACACAAACTAGCGCTCTATTCCTCACATGCTCAGAATATAAACTTTACAGGGGAGCTAGCAATGTAGAAGTAATTTTTTTCTTGGTCTTTCACTTGTGGAGCCATTCATACAGATACACACAAAAGTCAGGTTATGTTCAGTCATACAAAGCCCAAAGCGCCACATGGTGGACTGTTGGCCTGTACATCAGGGTCCATACAGTATGTGACTTCAGGCTTTGTGGAACACTACATCCCAGTGTAGAGACAAGGAACAATCAATAAATGTGTGAAGAAAATCATTTTTGGACATATTTCTGCAACTCCAGAACAATGACAATCTGGCACATGATATGACTTATGTTTGCAACAGTATTACTTAAAGGAGTATTTGTGAAAACAGAGAAAAAGGGCTGTGATATTCACTTTTGCTTAAAAAGGTAAAACCCCACAACATCCACAATACAGTGCACCGCACCGGCACATTAACCACTCATGCTGATGGGTGACGTACTGCGAGTGGTGCAGTGCTTGGTTTTGGCTCAGAGTCCATTTTGAAACAGAAAGGGGAGCAGCTGGTAAGAAACAATATTGTATCATAGCTAAACAGTACAAAAATATGTTTTTGAAAGCATTTAAGGAGAGAAATAGACAATGAACAGGATCGTGGTTCAAATTTGTGATAAGAGTTTTTCCAGCCTTCGTTTTCATAAAACAGGAACAATATAGTGGCTGCTTCGGTTCACAATCTGTTGCAGCTAAACAGTATGATCAAATATGTTTTTGAAAATATTTCCGGTCAAAAATTAGCAGTGTAGTAACAAAATCTTGGTTGATAGTTTATCAGCACTGCCTACTGTAGTTTGATCAGAGTTTGATGCAATGACTGGTGGCGCTCTCTCTCGATCCAACTATACTCTTAGTGTCTGTGGATGAACTCTTACAAAATGCAGGACAATAATCTGTAGTTGATGCTGGCAAAAACGTGGGGTTGCAGGCAAAATGGAGAGATGTTTACCAGTGTTCATTTGCATATATTACCTACATTGTAGTAATACAAAGCTGGTTGAAAATCAGCAAAGCTACCGTTTAAGTGTATTAATTTTGTTCTCCTACTAATAATCATAATCATCTGTCTGGAGATGACAGTTGTTTCACATTAAAAGGTAACTTCCCTGTCTACCTGTCGACCCATTTTAGTTTGTATAAAAATATACCACATCCCCCATCCCACACACCCCCCCCACACACACACACACATAACCTTGCACTAATCTTGCACCATCTAACCTCCCCTAACTACCTCCAAAACCACCGTGGGGCCTTAAGACACTCACAGGTGCTCACATCAACACTGAAACACTTCATAGTAAGAGGCGTCAGAGTATATACTTAGCTGTACTATTAAAACACTGCTACAGACAGAGAGACACACACAGACATCTTACAAACACATACACACAAGTATAGAGCATACCAACAGAGGCTTGTGACAGCTGGGTAACGCAGGCCAAACAGCAAGCACAGCAAAGGACAGGGGGCATGTTGGGCATCTTCTTATTTGCAAACTCTGTCACCCCTACACACACACACACACACACACTCACACACAGACCCTGCAAAGAGAGCTTACATGAGATCTAGCACGCACACACACAAACCCAATGCCCTCTTTTGCAGGAAAGTTACATAACCAGAAAGGCAGAGGAGCTCTCTTTCTGCACACCTCTTTGTTTCATCACATCATTCCTTTCCTCTATCCTTTCTTTCATCCCTGCCTTGCTGTTCACTTATTCACAGCCAGTTGTTCTTTACTTGGACTCGGCATTTCTCGAACATGATTTTTTTTCACGACCAGCTGTTGTTTAAATGCATTAAAATCCCTTTGATGGCATAAATGTGACTGTTAAAAGCTTTAACAGGGAGAATGTGGTAATACGCCCTCACAGACCTCCAGGAGGTGGATGATGTCAGCTCCACCTCTCCTCCTTCCTTCCCTACACCACTCCTCCCTCGATGACACCACTGATGATGACAGAGGAGGAGGAGGGTGAAGAGGAGTCTCTCCCCCTACCTCTCTTTCCTGCCCTCCTCCTCACCCACTGCTTCCTGCCGTCCTCCCCCCGAGGCATCCTGAGTCAGCTCTCGCCACCTCTCTTCCTCAGTCTCTCTCTCTACATCCTCCCTTCAAATCTGTTCTCATTTAAACCAAAAGCATTGTTCTTTCTTTTTATTCCATGCCCTTCATTCTCAGGGTCTGAGACAGTTTCACGCATCTATTCAAAACTTCTTAATCACTGCTGTGACAGATTAAAGTCAGCACAGAATAAATAATTAAGAATTCTCTTTTAGAAAATGTTTGAAAATGTTCTGACAGCATAGATCCTTTTCTGTGTTGCCTCCACTGGGTGTGTGGCACATGTAGATGGCACATGGACTTGAGCATTTAGAAGAAAGAAAAGAACAAGGAGGAGGATGTAGACAAAGCAGATGGGAAAAACAGATGCCATGTCCAAATGTCCTGTCCCACGCCTTGCACTGAGCACTGTCACCTGCTTCTATGAAATAGGGTGTAATGCAAACTGGACAGTGGGCGACATCACAAGTTTCTTGGGGTATTGACATTTCCAAGGCCAGTAAAGTCTGACTCATAACATTCACTATTAGAAAGGCTCTGTGTAACTTTTAAAAAACCCTTATTAATGACACCAGTGGCCATTAAGTGAACCTCAGTCGGTATCCTGTTGTTACATATCGAGTCTAAATGTTGAAATGAGCGCTGGAAATACATTACAATGATATTTAGAATAATGTTACTATCTGTAATGTTTCAATATTTTATTTGGACCTTTGATGGCTTCAGCCAACATCCCAAAGCACCCAATGCCAGACAAATGCCCCGCAGCCAAGCCTCAACCAGCCAGCAACCCCAGGTTAGCTTGGGTTACAATTAGCTAGTTGGACACATTGCCTTGCATTGCTAATCAAAAGCAATAGTTAGTTCTACACTTTTACTTTGTGCAGTTACTTTAATAGCCATTTTCAGACAAAGATTCCGCAACAGCATTGCAACGAAGGCTCGCCTCTACACCACCTTTTTTTATTCACACTGAGCCGAGCAGGGACGGCATAACACTGCTCCAGTGTGTAATTTTACACAGCATGCCGGCATTGCGAAACCAAAAGAGGTTTTAAAGACAGTGACAGTACATGTCATAACGTAAATCTAAACATGTCTCCACCAACTGTTTATAATCTTATGGATGCTGTTATATTGTGTGTGATTGAGAGCCTGACTCACCATGCGTCATGGAAAACAACAAAAATAAGAGTGAGAGTGATGCTGTTTTCCGGGGGAAAGACTTGACAGGGAGGACTGAGCAGGTGGTGGTGACTTTTCCACATTAAATTTGGCGATTTTTTTCTATATAAGATGTCAAAGACAGTAACTAGAAAAACACAATAGTGGAAAGTGACAAAGACATGCGAGTTAACATTTTTTGCTCGAAATCACGTCACATTATCACTGCCAGTCAACAGCGGGAGCTGCTTTGCTCTTGCTGCCAGAGAGAGACACTATTTTCAGGCAGAAATGTGACACAGAGTTGGTAGGACAGATAGAGTGACAGCAACTTTTCTTTTAATAACTTTTATAACTTTTATATTAATTATTAATTACTTTTCTATTAATTCAACATTTTTTTCATCATATAAGTTGCAAAAGACACTGCCTGCAACCACATTACTATTGTTTGGTCTTGTAACATGGCTTTACTGGGTCGTAGTGGAGACATTCCACTTTTATTTCGAATGTCTTTTATTATGAGAGATATCCAGTGAAGGATATGTTTTGTTGTTGGACTGTGAACGCCATCAAAACGTCACACCCCTGTCCTATGCTGCCAGCTTACCCTTACACACAGTTCTGTTGCGGCTCTGTTACTACCTCCGCTGACAGATCAGAGGCGGAACAAAACTGTCCTATTACACCTCTAACTTTCATACAGATGGCGAGGCGGAATAACGGCACAATATTCCTGCCTTGAAAATCAGTGTGAATGGGGCTATTTATTGTTGCCTGGCTTGGCTAATGTTAGCTAATATCAGCTTGCTTGCTAATGCAGACTAATTGCTAGTTAACGTATCAAAATGCTGTTTTGAGTGGATAATGTTCGCTAATTCATCAAGACTCCTGGGACTGATCTGGCTGGTAAATTGGCTGGTTTGCCTTTGCAAATTACTGTACTTTGACAGCTGTTTGTGTACTCCATTTCTAAGCCCGAGTGAGCTAATGTAGCAGCACCACTAGTAAGCACCACTAGTGCTTTAAGGAAGCGGAAGAGACGCAGGCACAGCACTCAGGAGCACAGACTTCACATCCATTGAATTTTCTCTAATAATTTGTCTAGAGTCCTTTACATAAAAATCAGTCCACATGCTGCTTTATGCAAAGAAGAGGGACAGTGATGATTTCATTTTTTAAGTTACGTTACATTTCCTGACACAGTTACTGTAAAAAGCGATAAACACATTCACAAAATTGCTTCACATTGATCATATTGCACTCTTAACTTCAATATATCAGCATTTAAAATTTAATTTGATTGTTACTCCCCCTATAGTATCAACATCTGCAGGACAGTATGCTTACTGGAGTCTATGGACTCCTACTGATCTGCACAGCAAAATTGTGCAGCTGAACATATGCCACTCATCTACTATGTCTTAAACTTGATCCCTGTCCAAATGAAACGTCTGACAAAACTGGTCCCAGGTGCAGCATATGGAATTATTTCACTTACAATGAGCCAACATCAAAACCCTGGTGTTAAGGGTGCTGCCAAGCTCTGTAAGTCAAATATGCTGACATCATCATTGCCTTAGATTTATTATTAGTATGAAAGTTGACTCTCTGGAATCCTACCAACACTAGAGGAAATGACACACAAACAGCTTGCGAACCCTACAACATTTCAGGTATATAATAAGCAAAATCAGTACCAGGATACAGTACCAGCCATGTTGTGCATTCATCGATGCAGTGTATAAAAAACACTACAAGCTGTGATGATAGTAGATGAGGTACACTATGAGACTCAAACCCAAAGGGAAGGTGACATGAGGCACCATGTCTTAAGGGTGAGAGTGTGCACATGTGTAGAGAAAGATGAAGGCTGATTGACGGGCTGTCATACTAATAGATGCCAGTGCTCACAGTTACACGTTTACCAGAAAATGTACAGCAGTACTCTTCATTGTTCAGTCACTTGACATGACAATCAGTGTAATAGATAAGGTATGACCTCCACTACATAATTTACAAAGGGACCAATGATTGGTAAGACACTACAGTCTCGCCCAAAAATCACTCTTTCACAACTTTTGCAATACACTACACCTAATGGATGGAATATATATATGTGTGTGCGTACCAACCATCGTATGTACATTAGGACTACTTTATCTATAGTAATAGTACTGGAAAAACTGTTTTAGAGATTAGTTTTAGATACAAGTGAGTGAAATGAGAAAAACACTTCTTATACATTTAAAGGCACATCTTTATCTTTTTCCAAGAACCTCTCATCTCTCCCTCCTACTTTCTGCTCAGTAACATGTGTCTATGTGGTCTTAAGGAGGATTTTGTGCACATGTGCATTCATGTGTATAATGGATCTGATTCATTGCCAGCTGTAAATGTATGTAATAAAGCTGAGCAGGCTAAGTGATGGAAAACCCCAGGTGTGCGAGGCTCGGCTGGGTCTTGGGAGATGCCGGTGTTGCAGACTGTGTGAGTGTGTGTCTTTGTCCCTCTGAGATCAAAACAGTAGGTAAGAAGGGTGTTGAGGTGTTTGAGATGAAATTCAAAAAGTGTTTGATGGCTGTGTGTGTGAAAATGAAACAGAGCTGGTATTTGGTTAGGTGTGTATACACAGTAAGGGTGTTAAATGTATACAGCTCAACTGAAGTGCATGTGTGTGCTTGTCTGGCCCAAGGCCCAATCAATTTATTAGCTGTAGTGAAACTGGCAACTGCTGTAGCGAAAGAGAAAAAGACTCATACCTCCAAAAAACTGAGGTACATGTAAAATATTGAAGGCCTTGTCCACATGTACACAGATATTTAGCAAACCGAACATTTTCCTCTGCACTTCGGCCTCTAGATCGCATGCAAACAGCATTTTAGTTCACTAAATTGCTGACTTTCATTCATCTGCCTGTGGACAAAACAGAGCGTTTGCAAAATTATGGTATCACCTCAATTTGTGTTCACAATTTGATTTAGCAGTGTTTATGGTTGTGGATTATTTTCTTTTACACTACAAAGCTCACCACATGTACTCAGACAGTTCATCTCTGGTGCATGGTTAACATGGACTTTATTGCCGCCTACTGGCCTGGTGTGTTTGTGGTCAGTTTTTTACTTTATTTTTTAAACTGAGGGGAAAAACTATCTGTTTAGAAAAAATATCCATTTACATGTTGAAAAGGCCTAAATCTTCAATAGTCAGTAAATCATGAATTTAAACCAACACTGCAGGGCCTTTATAGAGGGGAACATTACTAAAACAACAGGCTACAGAAAAGCACACACATCAAATCACAAATACAAAAATATAAAAAATCAAACTGGTTCATGAGATATAAAGTTCGAGCAAGCAAGTAGCAGGTCAGCACAAACTTTAAAATAGTTTTTAATGTGTGAGTGAGTAAATGCAGCAAACCTTTTTCATCAGGCCTCATAACCTGAACGAGTCAGTCACAGAGACTCCATATAAGGTATATACTATGTCAGAGAGGCAACCCCTGTACCCCAAACAAACCATCAAAACTACAGGTCCATATTATAGATAGAATGGGCACAATGGTCTAATTGAGCGCAATATGGTTGGAATTTTGTTTCTAATGGTTATGATTTCAGTGGATAAGTGTCCTTTCAGGAAAAAGGGAGAAAACCTCCCCTAAGTTTGTATTTTTTTCTGAAACAGTAAGGACAGCTGAGATGGAAATTGTAGAGAAGAGGAGGCTCTACATAGATATGATGCCACATCTGTAGGGATTTATGTGTCTCCCAGCAAAACACTTCTAAATTGTGTGTTGAATTACACAAAAGCAGATGTTACATATGAACACTGGAACACGCTGGATATTTCAATACATCTGAGCTAGTCAAACATTTCATTGTTCTGAAAGAATCTCAGACAAATACATCTACTGGACAGACAAAACAGGAATGACAGACATCCCGACATAACAAAACAGGGAAGTCGTGTACATCCCATGTGTCACTGCAAGCAGGTCAAAGTCTGGATAAAAGGTCAAAAGTCTTACCTGGGCAGGTGGGTGCATGCAGCAAAATGTAGATGGCTCCCCTGCAGGGAAAACATAGTAATATGGATCAGTTTAATTTATCTGCTATTATTAACAGCCATTTGTGGGAAATTTTGGGGGATTTTTGTTGACTTTTTATGGAATGTATTGCAATTCTATTTAAAACATTTACTATATTTGTGAGTAAATGCTATGAATTAACAACTAGTTCTAACGGAATCTCTTCTAAAGACTACAACAGTAATTAGAAATAATATAGTAGTAGGTTTTATCGAGAGTATTATGATAATCAATCAATTCAGTCATTTTTTAAGCAAAAATATCAAAGTTTTGCTGGTTCCAGCTTTTTAAATGTACAGATTTGCTGCTTTTCTTCATCATGATTGTGAATGAAGAGTATTTAGGTTTTGACTGCTGTTTACTGTTATAATAGCCAGTTTTCATTAACCTGAAGTGTAAACTGAAGTGGGCCGGTCATATTCTACAGGTTGTTGTACAATGTACAATGCCCTAACCATAACCCTTGATAATACATCCTTGTTAGAATGGTTCAGCTCAAAACTGGTGGTGGAAACATTGGATGGTTTCACAAATCTTAAATGGATCTGGTTCAAGATCAATTTAAGGTTATAACATTTCTTTATATTTTGCAGACTAAACAATTATTCGTGATGGTAATCATTGATGACAACAATTATTAGTTGACAGCTGTGTATGAGCAATGTTCTTAAATGAAACTATCTAGCTGCTATGTCCATCTTACCATCACTAATGAGGCATCAGTGTTTTCCATTCCCACAATGTACAGTCCATCTTGAGCGGCTGATTTAACATTTGCCCATTTGTGCCTACAATAGGTCATGTAAGCCATTTCACTCATGGCTTCAGTCAGGCCCTGGTGGTTCCTCAAACACAGCACAGCAAGGCTTGGCCATGTTCCTCAGTCCTTCTCTGTGAATGGGAAAGATATATATTCATCTTTTTGATCAGAAATTTACAAAATGAGGCAGTAATTATGAAGAATATTAACATTTGAGAACAGTCATTAATATCACTGTCTGTCAAGTACATCTACATGGCCATTTTGGTAATAAACCCTGAACTACAACTGCAATTAATATGGTGGTTTTATGTTCTGATCAAATTCACAAAATGTAACAATGTGTTCAGAGACCTGCCTTTTCACAACTGCGCTGTAAGGAGTTGGCAGCTGTTCCCTAAAGACTAGACCATGTTTGGACTACGAATGTGTCGCCATCTAGGGGAGAATACGCACTTTTGCACTTCAGCAAGATTTACAGTTAATATAACTTTCTTCACTAGTGTATGCGTACATGATGCACTGCCTCAGTGTTGACATGTAATCCTTTCATTATGTTAATCTAGGTCAAAGCCTCAATACCTAAAGTATTAATGCCCCCTCAAATATTTGTCAATTATACAGAGAAGGAGATATAAAGAACAGCAAGCAGGCAAGTGAAAGATGGTATTTGAGGCCACTAAACAACAATAAACAATACAAGTCATATGATCTACAGTATGTACTGTCCCGGAAACAGGTGTGTTGCTTAGGGGTCCGTAAGCAACACTATGGGCTCTATTTTTATGTGAACAAATAGTGAAGTGGTATTTTCATACGAAGAGGGACTGTGAGGAAGGTGCCACACAGAAAATGTTCATACTATAACAGTGTTGGCTACATGTCACAGTGGTGTGCCTGTGTATTATGGGGAACTGGCAGTTAAGCTACTACTATTGTTTCACTCTCAGTTTGGCAGAGAAGCCATTTTGTTCATTTTTAACGCAGCAAGTCATTTCTAGCTTAGAAATTTCCAAATACAATCGTTAAGCGTAGCACCTTGAAATGATGTTACAAGACTTTCAAGTATGTCTAAAAGACCAGAATTATTAATGTTGGCACAGTAAAATGTTAGCTGCCCCACTATATTTACAGTTTTTGCAATTAAACTAGTTAGTTTAGGAAATACATATAAGCACTTTACCGTGTTTCCCTAACATTAAGCCTTTTACACTAACCGCCCACCGGGGGACTTCAGTCTGCGGCCTTGGAAAGATGCTGTTAAGCCTTAAACTTTTGAAATTAACAAAAATAAATACATAAATAAATGCATAAACTCAATTAATATCTGCTTTGTGTGGTCTTCCTGGAGCCTTCCCGTCACTGGCCACAATTGTTTTAATTTGTTGCAGCTGTGAGCGGCTCCTCTAGTCGCACTGCATTGTGGGACATAAATTCATCAACAACAAAGTAAAATTAAGTAATTTATTATTCCTACTGATATCTTATCTTACCTAATTGTGTCATTTTGTAGTGTTGACACACAGCTCACCCTCTTTATAATTATTTAAGTAATGTCGACACAAATGTATTACAGGTCTTCAGGTTTTGTGCTTGACAGGTGCATTGTGGGTCCCGAGCAACATTTCAAGATGTGCTACTTACCACTGGATAATGAGGGTTAGGGGTGGGTAGTGCTATCAATTCGGCTTCAATTAGCATTTGTTTGACAAAGTAGCGTAAATTAGAATAACGCATAACTTTAACTTGTCGCTGAGAGTTCAGCTGTAGTTTGAGTGATTCATTGCCCTGAGTCGCCACCCAGTGGCAAAATCGCCGACGTGCAACAGGACCCACCAGAAGAGGGGTGGAGACAGGAGAAAAAACAGAAGGGAAGAGAATTCAAACGCTCTTCCTGGAAATAGTAGAGAACCCGCCACAACTTCACCACATGACATTTCAGAAAGAAAATGCGACACTCCTTCTTCCAAAACCATTGAGCCCGCATTTCATTCACCAAGCCGCAAATCGACCCCCTAAACCCGCACAATATCACAGCCACGCGTTGTGTATCACGCCCACGGACACGATCCATCGCATTTTCGTGCATTTTTAAACGTGTAATCGAGATCAACACAGGGCGATTGCGACATCACCAACTCTACCTTCCCGTAAAACGCTTCCTTTCCTTACCGTAAAAAACATGACATCACCAACTTCAGTTTCAATATGAATGTCGGGGAAAAAGAGACAAAACAGCTGTCAGGAGCACAGAAACCTGAGACTGCTGCAGTATGGAAACTTATCGGCCCTATTCATGTAAAGTTAGACTTGTGTGGCTCATTTCACTGTATACGCATCCGATCACATCGTCTCCTTAACTATCACGAATATAAAACCTTCTATTTTCATACAAATGCAGTTTTTCTGCTCTGCTAAAATCTTGACTTCAGCCTACAATTATCGTATTAATGTATCGCATTTTTTTGCCGTGATGTTGATCGTGTCCTTTAAGATTTATTACAGGATGAGGATACTGTAGTTCAGGTTGTTTTCAATGGAGTCTGATTGGTTCCCCTGTTACAATTAGGTAACACGGGCTGTACAGCCTCACATGTCAGCATGCATGTACTCCTGATAGAGTCATAACTGTGCGTAATGCTTACCTTTTATGTGCAATCCAAAAATGTGCTGGGGAGGTGCCGTGCAGACTCTCGTGTAATAGTGGAAAATCTGCAAAGCGGTCCATCTCCTTCCCCAGCCACGGATGACGCAGCCCCCTAAAAAGCCCTCTCCCAAAAAACATGAAGCCCCATTCAACCATCCATAAGGCGTTTAGGTGCAAACGTCGACACGGGGAGCACTGTACACGCAGATAGATCACAGCCCAGGTTGAGAAAATGTGGATGTGTTCGCCCATGGGCAAGGCATGACGGAGAGACTCATCAGTGATCTTGCATCTCTGCACAGTCATATCGCCTTTGCTAAATGATTGCACAGCTCGTTTCCTCCTCTGAAGACCATCTGGTAAAAAAATCGCCAGCTTCTGTAGCCTCACAAGGCAGGCAGCGGGGGTTTGCAATGGGCACGGATTCCCTAATCATCCAAAAACACAACTGATATCCATTTCCGAGAGAAGAACCGTCCACCGCGATCAGAGCAGGCAGTCCTTAAAGAAATTGCGCAGTTTTTATTCCATTGAAACGGAGACTCTTTCCCTTCTGTCCCCGTTGAAAGGCTCTTTCCCTTCCTCCTCCTCCCTCCCTCCTCTCCCTTTCTCTCTCTCCTTCTCTCTCTTCCCTCATGCAGGTTTATTTTCGGTGGAAGAGTCTTGGACATTCACTGCCCCGCCTCCATAGTCATTGGCAAACACACTGTACAACTTGCCCAAATTCCATTATTAACTACTATTCAGCGGAGAACAACTGGACCCCAGGTTTTCCTTGTAGAACTATTTGGTTCAAGAGTCAAGCTCTCCATTGGAGGTGGTTACTAAGGGGGAGGGCAAGAGCCACTAGAGGAATCAAAAGTTGTGCTTTAGAGATCATGTCAGGTCCCTGTCATTTCCCAAGAAACTGAAAACTAGGGCAGGAGCATGTTGGGAAATCAAATTAAAGCACAAGGCAAACCCATCAAGGCAAGCGGCTCCCACACAGAGATTCAGCTGGCTCCCCAGGGTGCTGCAAGTGTTGTCAAGGGGTGCCTCGCAAACTGCTGATTGGTTTTAATTTCACTGATAATATATTCAACAGGAGACACTGTGACCTGATTAGACATTTAACCCAAAGATTATCCTCTAATGTGACAGACAACACTTTAAAAGATGGTGTACAAGTTTTAAAAGAATGGCTCTCATAGGTCCTTATCACAGGAAAAACTTAAGATTCCTTCATCAATGAATGTCCACATTCTTCAAAAGACATGAGTTTGGAAGCGGCTGGTTTACAGTTTCTAAGTAGATAAGCAGATGGAAGAAGTTGGCTTCCAATGCCCTCAAGAAATGAATATTTCTGCGGGCGGGGAGCGTTTGAAAAGCTTGGCTCTAAAATAAGACATGCACTGCTTGGACACAGAGATAGCACCTCTTACAAAATGATAAGCACTCTAAATTTGCACTTTGGATATTGTATTCCTGTCCAGGAATACGCACAAATCCATTCCACCAATTAGACAGGAAGGTTTATTACCACCACATAACAAGCACGTCTCAACTGTTTCCACACCACATTTACATTCTAGCTCATTTCAGTTGAAGCTTTTATCCATAATACACCTCCAAAGTCTGATATTATTGTTACAACTAGGCCTGAGAATAAGTCAATTTGAATTTGAATTCAGCATGTTGCTATGAGTGCCCCCCCCCCTCTCCATCTCCCACCCAACCAGAGCCACACACACAGAGACCTGGGTCTGATAAAGAGGCTCTTAAACCCTGAGGAAGTCTGTGTTCGGTCTTTCAGGGGGACAATCCTTACGTCTGAATACAACCTTGAACTCAGCCCCCCCTCCCTGGTTCCCCCTCTCTCATTACTGGACCATTCTTCCTCCCGGCTCACTTTCTCCAGGGTCCTTCTCTTGTTTTTCTCTCCCTCCCTTTCAGGAGTTTTGGGCTGAGTTCTTTCCAGTGGGGAAGTCCGGGCCTTCTCTCTCTCTCACAACGCCGAGCGACTCCAAACGTCTTGTCTGCAAAGCTTCATTAGAATTCATTTGTTTGAATAGGTTCATTTCTCCTTCAGTCGCTCCCTCCCTCTGTCCTCTTTTACAGCTTGGGGGAAATGAGTATTAGCATAAAAATATCCTTTACCTCACCTTGATTAACTGCATTGTTTGTGTGTGTGTGGTTACTGTGTGGGAGTTTTTTGTGTATGAGTGTACCAAACCAAGGATGAATCTAATTTTTACAAAATTGAAATATTATTCTTTGGTTTAATAACCAATAACTGTACACTTTTTTTCAGATTTTAATTTGCTTTATATTTCCAGGACGAGAACCCAGGAAGTGATATCTTGCAGGATTCATAAAAAATATTTGAAAATCAATGTGTTTATTCCCAGTGATGTAATTTAGCACATATTTTTTATAGCCCAGGGCTGCCTTCACACAAATGTTTTGTCAGCTCCGTTATGTTAACATAAAATAGATGACAGCTCATCAGATTACAAAACAATTTCATGAGCTCAACAGATACTTACATGAGCAGACAGCCACTTGATCCAGATGTTGCCAAGAAGCAAGTTTCCATTAAAACACAACACTTCACAGTAAGACTTTTCCCTGTTGATGTGTGTGTGGCTGCTGGTGTGTAAGTGTCTATGTTTGAGCAGGGTGAAAGAGGGTCAGCATGGAAAGACTGATGCATGTCTGTGAAGAGGAGTGAATAATCGGTCAGCTGACGGCAGAGGAAGGAAACAAAAAGGAAAGAGAAGAGAAAGAGACTTCACCGGAATTGTGTCAGAGCCACTTCAAAGGCTCAAAGTATGACTCAGTCCATTTATGTTAAGCCCCAGGTGGTAAAACCTGCTTTACAGAATCCAATACATTTGAGAAGTAACACAGTGATTACCAAGGTAATAAGGAACATTTTTGGAATAGAAGTAGATTGGATGGTTATTTTTACAAAAATGGTTGCAGGTAAAGCCACCATCAAAGATAACTATTGTCACAATAATAATTGTCAATGAAATACACAGTGTTAGAATTTAGTTTGCTATCTATTGTAGCCTTGTAGCACAAAGGGGCACAGATGAAATTTTAATAAACATCAGTAGAAGCAAAGTGGTCAGAGTCTGACTGCAAAAAATGCTCGGCCTACCCTATCTGAACACACCAGGAAGTAGTAACAGTCAGTCAGGGTTGGTTCAGATTACTTTGAAATGTAGTCAGTTCCTGAATAAAACTTACATGACATTTTAAGAAAACATTTTTTGACATAAAATGAAATGCAATCTGAATATTTAGGATACTTCAAAATCAAATATTGAAAATACTGCAATACTGCAAAAAATTAAATTGACATATTTTAAACACACAATCAAAAATTCAATCAAGTAATCCTTGAAAATTTAACTATTATAGAATTACTCTTTTTTTTGTATTACATGTCCAACCCTACAGACAGTACAGTAGAAACAGGTACACACAGTACCTACACATGCACACAAGACATGCAGACACACTGTTGAGACAGTGAAATCACAGGGCGTGACATGTAAAAAGAGAAGATGGAAAGACAGCTGGTGGGACGGAGTAAAAAGTCCCTGACTATGAGTCTCAAACAACTCACTCTTGGCTGTGTTCTTGCGGTTTTTCCACAGGTTTGAAGTGGATGAGACAGACCACCAGACAGGAGTATACTCCACCCTGGAGGAGGAAGAAGCAGGATGGGGAGAGTCAAGAGATATAAACACTTGTTTGGAGGTGACACCTTGCATACAGCTTTTGAGAAAATGTTCATGACAAACGACCATGCCAATTTGGTAATGAAACTGAGAGAGGGAAGATGAGGCAGGGGGTAAAATAAAGGGAAGGAGAGGGAGGAGAGAAGGGAGAGGAAAACAAAGGAGAGATGGCAGATGGAAGGAAAAGGGAGAGGAAAAACAGGGGTGGCATAGAAATGAGAGGAGAATGGGCTGTGAGGGTAGGTAATGTGGTAGAGAGTGAGGGAGAAGTGGCAAAAACTGCCAAGGGGAAAGATGGTGCAGAGAAGAGGCAATAAAGGAGGAAGGAAAGACACAACACATGGAGAAAAAGGGAGGAGGGAAACTGGCAGAGAAAAAGGAAAAGGAGAAAAAGGAGAGATCAGTTTGAACAGAAAGGAAATAGAGTCAAGTAAAAAGAAGCAAGAAGGAAGCAGCACAAAAGGCATGAAATGATGGAAGTGTGAATTGGTTTTGGAGTAGCATATGGTGATAAAATGGAGAAAAAGAAGTGAGAAGTGACTGGAGGCACAGAGAAGATGGAAAAAGTAAAATAATAAAATCACAGAGTAAAATAAGATCATGAGTCACAATGGCATAAATTCTGAAGTGGGAGAAATTGGACAAATTAAAACATTTTCCAGCAATGTCAAAATTTGAATTGTAAAACTGCCTCATAAAAAAATTAAAATGCATAAGCAGGTTTGAGGAATGGACAGAGAGAGGCACAAAGTGGTGTGCTGCTTTGAATGGAAATACAGGAAAAACCACACAGGGGTCAATGTTTGAGTAGAAATGAAAAATGTGATGGAAAGCGGCGATGACAGCTGAAAGCTAATGGCTCAGGAAAGAGTCAAGTTTATGTAAATCTTTATGGAAATAGAAATGTGTGTATAGGGGGTCACCTTGGGCGGGTAAAGGAGGGTGCCATCAGCCATAGTGGACACTAGGAGCTCCAGAGACAGCGTGTCCACTTATATCGACAAGAACAGTTTAACACAGTGTTAACTGTTATTATCACCTCTGCAAATGTCCAATCATGCAGTAAAGAATAGCTTTTTCAAATAACAGTATAACTGACTGATGTGGTTTCTTAGTGTAGAACATTAAGTGCAGTGGTTGTTGGCTGTGAGATGCTGAGATTAATGTATGGACTCAAAAGAGCGAGAGGAGAGTGTTCAGCAGGTTGCCAAACCAGCACAATAGACTGACTGCAGTGTTGTGTTTTGTCTGTGTTGTGAAGATGAAACAGATCGCAATTGAGTGAAAGGTGTGAAAACTGAATTGCAGTTGTTATCATGCAAACATTCTGATTTCATTTCCAGAATCACACAGCTGAATGAATGGGTTTCATGAAACCCTTTAAAACATCTACTGGATACACTCATCAATCACATATGCAGTGTTTCACTACATAACAGTCTTTCTGCCTCTGTGCATGTGGCTGTGTAGACTCTCACATTGTGCTGTGGAGCGGTGGACTGCAGCACAGCGGCGAGGAAACCGTTGGGAAAGGTGAAGCCGGCTGGGTTGTCTCTGCCCAGCATGCAAACTGATTGACTTGCTGGCAAGGATCCCTGGTCCACGCTGCCAGGGGCTTCAGTGAGGGGTACACCTAGTGGCCACAGAGAGAGTGATGCAGAGAGACATGGCAAATCTACAGTCATTCATGCTTCCAGCTGTTGGCAGTTGTTCATAATGTGAACGAGGACAAGTGCAGTAGCGTTGAGGTCTTACTAACACTCTGAGAGGATCCAGGAGTTTTGTGAGAGGATTGTGTGAAAATTCACAAGTGAGACGTTAATGTTTAAATTCTAATATGACAACTTTTACCTCCTTTGGTTGATATTGGCAGAAGATGAACAAGAACCTACAAAACAATCTACTGTCACACAAGTGTGATTTTAAGGAAAGATATGTGACAAATAGTATCACCAATGATATCTACCCTATTACGTAGTACATAAAAGTAAAATAACAATTAACAATTATTTTCATGATCAGTTAATGATTACATTTCCAAGTAACTGATTATCCTTTCAGTCTACAAGACACGGAAAGTAATGAGTGATGCCAGCCTTGCATATCTTGTCTGACACTTAAAAATACAAAAATAACTAATGTACAAAGATATATAACAGAACAGCAATTACACTGTCAATCTCAAGCAGCACAGGTGGCACAGTTCACTATAGTTTGAGTGCAAAAATAAATGTAATTGGCACCAAGCGATGGTCACAACATATATTATAAATGCAAGCGTGAAGCCCGTGCTTTTAAAATAGTTTTTGATTTGCAGGAATATAGAAAAGCATGCTAATATTAACATGACTTAGCAACATGCATACAAATCTTCACTATGTGTTGCTTGCTTTGTCTGGTTTAGACCTTGCCTTAGGGCTTTTATTTCTCTATTTTGTGCCTCCTCGTCTCCTCTTTCCTCCTGCCTGTGAACTGAAAATCGATCTCAGTGTATCATTTTGAAGGATAGCAGTAGACTATGACAAAACAACGGACCGATGATGCAGCTGTGCCACACGTCATATCTAATTAATGTTGGTTAAAATATGGCTCTGAAGCATGGATGTCTCATTATAATTGAATGCATGTTGCCCCTAATCCTCTCTCCTCTTGTCTCTTCCTCACCTCCTCTGCTAGCAACTCATGTGGCAGGGACTAAGATGCAAGGAGAGGAGGCGAGGAAAGGAATCAGGGATGTACAAAGTGAGAAATGAGAAGAGGGGCCAGTGTAAAGCCCCATGAAACATACTTCACAGTCAAGCTTCCATAAATCTGAAGACCAAACTTTCCAAGGGGAAGTCTTTTAGAGTGAAACTGGTGTCAGTGTTTAAGTTTAACTCTTCATTATACCATAGAAATATTTAAAAATGGATACCTCTTACACTTTTTACATGCGCATATGCAATACATTCCCTCAACACTTACACAGAAACATGCAGCAGACCCATGTGAAGAAACCAGATACATAATGGCCAGAGACTGAGAGGCAGGCCGGCCAAAATTAAAGCCATGAGTCGGTGAGCTCAGAACTAATGACAGGCTGCCATGCCAAGGAGGGGCGGAGGAGAGAGGGATGAAGGGATGGAGGGATAAATAAGCAGGACAGAGAGTCTATGAGGGGCTGTTGTTGCTGCTTGGACCAGATGAGGCATGAAGGGATGGATAGAAAGAAGAGAGCAGAGTGGAGGGAACACTAGATGGAAGATAAAAAAGGAATGAGACTAAGACTGAGATGAATTAGATGGAAAAAGAGACCCAGTGGTAAAATAGAGAAGCTCAGCTGGAGGCAGCAGTGCTAATAGCTGTCCAATACTCCTATAAAAGGAAATAGATATACACACACACACACACACACACACACACACACACGGATGCACATACAGTACACCCAGCAGTAATAAGCCGCTGGCTGAAGCACAATGAGCTCAGGGTCTTTTCAGGAAAGTGGAGCAGCCTTGGAAGGTTTACTTTGCTTATTACACCACGATTAATCCACAGACGCTGGCTTTGTTCTGCCACCAAGGGCTAAGGTATGCTACACCTGATGAGCAGCTACTCACAAATACATGCATGCATGCACACACACACAAACATACACATGCAACTGCGTACATGCTTCCGTGCACAGCCCATAACGAGGACAGAATCAGACACTTGAAGATAAACATGAAGTGCCCTGAATGACCCCTGCTCACACACACATTCCACTGACTCAGACACCACACACACACACACACACACACACACACACACACACACACACACTTGAATCTTTTCTAGCCCCTTGACCTTGGCCGACAGCACCCTGTGTTCTCCCTCCACTGTAAAGAGAGGTCCAGTGATAATGAAGCCAGAATGGAGTGTTCGCACAGAATTACAGCTGGAATGCTGCCAGAGCCCCATCACTCTGTGTGTGTGTGTGTGTGTGTGTGTGTGTGTGTGTGTGTGTGTGGACAGAGGAGGACAATAAGTGTGCGTATGTGCAGCCAGGCAGAGTGATGGATAAATACACCTTTAATAACAGCCCAGTGAGTCAGTACAGAGACAGGCCTGCAGCTGTTTGACTGGCTGAAGGCAGCAGAATATCAGTGTTGATCAGATCCCAATCACACAGATCAATACACAAGAGTGAAGAGAGAGTGAATAACTGCATGGTCTCGGCACACCATAGAAATGTGTCGTATTTGTTGTAGTGAAAAAGGCTTAGCTACAAATGAAGTCAGAATAAGTTATGGAAAAGAAAAATAAACATGTGTGTGTCTGTACTGAAACATTATCTGTGAAGCTCACAGACATGCTTGGACAAAACTTGATTATACAGTAGAGTGAAGCCAAAGCAATAGACGCTACATTTGCTTCACTGTTTACCTTGGATGAGTTCATGATTTGCTTTCTTTATCAAAGCATTCTTTTTTATAATTTCAATCTTGAGCCAGCAAGATTTGCCCTGTGTTATTCAAGTCCACTCAATTCTCCAAAGACCACCTGTCTCAATATTATTGATCCTATCAGCACTTATTCATGCAGTCTGCGTGCCCGCTTTATGAAGTAAGATGTAAGGAAGGTAGCAGGTGCAGTCTCACTTCAGAAGGCTCTCATACTGTATGTGCATCACACTGAAAGTATGTGTGTGTGTGCATCGTCTACACATTACACCAAGAAAGAAGTTGAGAATAACGTCTCAAGTATTTTTGTTTTCATTAATTCTATGTAACCTCAAAAGAACTTGAGGCCTTAAAGACGACATGCGTCATTGTGTGTGCTCTTTATGTTTGAGTGTCTGGCACCTTCTCCCACAGCGGTGGTGCACGGACGTCATGGATGCAGTTGAAGGTCCCCTCAAAGCTGGATGACATCACCACTAAGCCTTTGATCCCTTTCTCCAGCTCCACCAGGGAGGAACTCACACACAAACATACACAGTTACAGCAACAAATCTGTCATTTTTACCCACTTTTAACTGTAGTTCAGTTGTCACTGCTTCCTCGTCTGCAGCAAGCACTCAGACATGGTGGTCCAAACAAACGGGCTGGATGATTGGGTGAGAGTTGTGGCTGCCAAGACATTAGTATTAAGTTAAACATTTCTCCTCTCCCTGTTGTTGCACTGCTTGAAAATCACCGGTTTATTTTGAGTTTTGTCTCGCAATTAAATACACTTGTGTAGTTGGTTAACCCACCTCAAATTGACCACCACATTAGGGCAGAAAGCAATGTTGCTAATTGACCAGATGTCATGAATTTCTTAACTTAATTCTCAGTTCACTTGCAGTTCATTTTATCTGGAAAACATGCTGATATCTTACCATGTCACTACAGGCTGTAGCTCATATATGATGGTGTCCAGCAGAGAGTTGTATCTCTGGATCTCTTTCAGTCCGGGTTGTCCTGGAGGTACGAAAACAGATGAAAATACAGAAGTATTTGCTTGCAGAGATGAAACTGGAGAGTCAGATCATGGAGCTGCATAAAACTGGAGGACTTAAAGTACTTCAGGCTATGACTGTTGATATTAATCCTTTCCAAAACACACACGCACATACTCCGACATAATCCAATAACCACAAGAACCACTAAAAATGAGTTGGGTGATGAGATTACATTGCTGAAAGTCATTATCAGCTGGACCACTGACATCCATCTGCACCATTCCACAACAGTGACAGATAAAGCAAAGGAAAAACTAGCGGCGTTGTTATATAACAGCCATTATGTAATGTTCCTTACCTTAAGATAACAGCTTCAAAATCATTTTGATGCTATAGTGTCTTGTAATAGGTTGAATGGTGTCTCCGTCTCAGCCACTCTGGCCCCCATCCCCATGCAACTTCAGTGAGAGGATAGGATCACAGTGTTACATACAAAGTCTCCAAGACTTGGAGGTGGAGACTTCAGAGAGAGATCGTTCTTCCTTCAACTCAAACCAAAATGGCACCTGAGTGGCATCAACATGTGGGACTTCTATTGAATACATGTGTTTAGACCTTTTTCTTGGACTAACAGAACACTTGAAGAGTAGGAGTCAGGATGAAATGCTGATTGCAAAGATGTGATTCAGTTCTACAGCATCCAAAGGTACCCTCTGTCCTAAAATACCACACAGCACAGTGTTCTCCATAAAGCACAAATTCCTAGATCTGTATCTTATCACACAGATGACCATCTGGCAGTGTTGTGTTACCATATTTATGTCCCAGTACTGCTGGGAAAATATGTCAAATATGGACATTGGCTTCATGAAGAGAGACTTTTTAAGCTAATTGCTCTGAGTTTTGACTGGTCTGCCTCAAAAACACACTTGGCACTGACATTACAGCCATCCCTACAGCCATGCCAAATACATATCTATCACAGATCCTTCTAGACATGTTATAAGAATTGGTTGAAAAGAAAGATCAGCATGTGATCATGCTGCTGAGTTAGCAAATGTTTGACTCCCACAAGCCTCATCCAAATGAGGAGGAGGAAAACCAAACTCCTGGGCACTGAGGATGTGAGAAGTACACATGTGCTAATATGCTTTTGACACATTTAATTTGTGTGTATCTGAAAGACAAGCTGCGTTGTGCCAATCCGGCACCCACATGGGTGAACACGATGAAAGCAACCGCAAACGCCATAGGTCTGACTCTGAACTAATCTAACATACGAAAAGGAAAACAGTGTCAGGCATACTGGTGATAAAACAAGCCACTTTGCTGTTTTTAGAGCTATCGGGGTATTGTTACATGTTAAACCTGGCTGGAATGAACATTTGGCTGAACTCCACATTGCAGTGAGAGAGAAGTATTTTACTGTTGTTGACTTAACTGAAGGTTTGAGAGTGAAGTCTGATGAAGCGTTGTCAAGATTAAGTAAGCTAGAAGATGATATGACATCATTGCTGAACATCTAAGATATGCAAGTAAAAACTTGCAGCTTGCTTTACTGGCTTCCTCGTTCAACCTGATCATGATCTCAGTTGTGTTATTTCTGTGTTGTGTTGTGATTACTACGGACTCTAGCCCTTTGGTGATGGAAAGGGCTTACCTAATATGTACTTAGATGGTAGGATATTACAGTATATCCATTCCTGTTCAAATTGTATAAACTTTTTATTTTTGTCACATTTTCTCCAAGCAGTATTGATCTTCAACAGTTATTGAGTATATGCTCCCAATATGTTGCGGACTGTGATTTTACTTTTACTGCCATAAACAGTACAGTATTAGGTTTACAAAGGACAGAATGTTTCCCAAGTTCTAGCTACATGGAGTTGCTTGAATTAATCTCTACACTCTGTAATAGAGCTGATACTGTACGGCCCAATCTACTGCTCAACAATGGTGAGGATATAAAAATGCGTGTCTCGTCTTATGCCAGTCTATGAAGTTGTGTATTTCAACATGACCAATCACCTCTGCCCTCCTCTTCTCACTTCTCTCTCTCTGTGCTTCCCCCTCATCTTATCCTCTCTATAGGGCCTGGCCCCTGCAGCAGTAGGGCAGGCAACCTGGGGCTGCAGGGAGAGCAGGGTGTCAGACATTTTCCCAGTCTCAGTGATCTGGCTACTAATGTCGGCATTAAAGTGCTGGCTAAACACCTCAGGTGGTTCTGTGGTTGGGAGCGTGCTGATATGTTCCTTGTACGAGAACTAGGGACCTTCACAGGAGACATAATGAAAGGTTAAGGGGGTCAACCTGACAGATAAAGGGGTTGACAGAACACAAAGTCAGTGATATATACAGTTTTGATTTACAACAAAAGTATAATTATATGGTTGAAAATGACCATTTGCATGTTCTGGACTCACTTCATCTGCATGTTCATTTAACAACATGAAGATCTGAAACTTGAACTTATTTCAGGACGTACGGAATATACTCCTATCTGTGCACCTAATGATATAAATAGCTAGTGCTTTACATATGCATCTAATCTGTCATGCTGTTAACAAAGATACTGCATTTTCATTCCATTTATTCTATAACCATTAATAGTTGGTTTAAATGGCACATAACTTCCTAAGACTTCTGAAACACAGTATTTAAGTGTATTTCCTGCCAATACAGTGACCCACAACCAAGTTTTACTGTAGCCATTATTTAAATCTCATCATCTCTAATTTGACAACAAGCAATAAAAAACTCCTATAATATAAATGCCCAAAAATAAGTATCTATATATACCTAAAACAACCTCCTCCTGTACACACCTGTAACCCATTCTGTCTGAAGTGAAGTCTGTGGACACAGTATTTGTGGCAGTATTAAAACAATTTAAAAAAAAAAAAGACTTAAAACAATGGGCTCAGGGCTGTTGACAGTTTTCAAGTACAACACTCTGTCTGCATTTCTTAAATTGTAATTAATCTGATTGTCCACTTGATGGTGCTGGCACTCTGTGACCTGCGAGGAACTTCCACAGCCAGTTGAAGCTGTAGTTTGCCTCCACCAGGTGGTAATGTCTTTTCAAGGTCACTGTATGCCTGGCCTATTCAACTGGTGGCCTGCGGGCCTCATTCAACCCAGAGACAACCTCAGAATATCTAGCATAACAAATTTGATATATGATTAAGTATGTAAACTACATAGTTTATAGTGTAAATAGTGTGTCAGATGTTTGTGCAGTTTCTGGACTTTGTGATGTGCCTGGGTCATGTATTTGACCAAAAATATATTTTTATTTTTTATTTTTTCAAAAGAGAAACAATAAAACTGCTAAAACTGAAAACAAAAATATTAGGAGCATGCACTTGAATTTATACTCCTGCTACATTTATACTGGTTCACTACAATGTGGGAGGATGAATGTGTGTTGGTGAGTGTTACAGTGTCTCACTTGAAGAAGGGCTGGTTTATGGCAGCATCACAGTAGTCATCGATGTATATGGTTAGAAGACGTCTGTCCCAGTCATCTGTGACATGACCTCCATAGTTGACCCCAGAAATGAGGCACTTCATTGCATCCCAGGGAATATCCTCATACTCATCCAGGTGCAGACTCAGCAGACTAACTCACCTTCGGGGGGGTCAACACGATAATCTTAACAGACTGAGGCAAGATACAGACCAATGTCAAGTAAACATTCTCTGCTACACAAAGTAGACCTTGAGAGGGAAAAAGGTTGACAAATGCAGTAAGTAGGATTCAATTTTCCACATTTAAACTAGGTTGTCATTATATTTTAGTATGAGCATCAATCATACATTACAGTCAATCAGTCCAAAATAACCATAACCAAATCCAGGTCATCTTCACTGCATCATTCAGTAGCTACCACCAGCATCTTCACTGGGCTGAACAAGAGAGTAATCTTTCTATTTTTGCTCTGTTCTATCCAACAGCTGTTACTATTTCCTTCAGTATCAGATAAGGCTTTGACCTCAAAGTCAGAATCACCGAAGTCATAGACAATGTTCCAGCCCAGCTGTGGAAATGTCTTCCTTTCCAGCAGGATGCTGTGACAAAAGCAGAGGGAGAAGAGCAGCTTCCTGTAGAAGACAGCAGTTGAACCGAGCCTCCGTCACCAGCTGGTAGAGACACTTCATTTGACTTTCACATCCTGAGGACAACAGGGGGCAGTGTTAACACTGTGGAGGATGTTACGTGTAGGTTGTATATCTAATTGTTAAATATGTGTGAGCAGATAAAACTCAATATACAAAGAACTTCTATGTAGATTTGTAGCCTTATAGATCATTTACATATACAGTATGCCTAGAATGTATGACTCAAGATGATTCAAGACGCTTGACACCTAACAGAAACACTGTGATGGGCTTTGGGTAATTGAGTTTTCAAGTGAGCTACAATCAAATCAAAGTACACGAATAAAATAAAAAAACATTAGTTTCAATCACATCCAAAGCTTCTGAACTAATACTCAACACAAAGGAAGCAACAGGTATTAAAGGCAGTAACGATGACGGCGGTGACGCACAAGGAGACACAGTCGTGACGCAGGGGATGCACTATTAGCATCTCCTGGAGCTGATTACAGTTATTCTACCACTCAAATAGATGGAAAATAAACAGAGAGGAAGGCTAAAACCAGGGCATTCAGGGGTGAAGGAGATGTATGATTCACGATGATGTGAATCATGAAGAGAGCTGAATAAAAAAGCAGTGAAAAGGGAGGTGAACATCGGATATAGATAAGGGAAAGAAGCTCAGCAGTCCTGAGCAGGGATGCTCCTCAGTGAACCAACCATTAACAGACCCTCAGTTGTCAGAAATAGCAGAGAATACACATATTTACAGGGGTAAAATATAGTGTATACACACCCAACTCAAATATAGTAATCATTTAAAGGTACCATATGTTCTTTTATGTCACAGTTCAGCAAAAACTTGAAACATTGTCATGCACAGCAGCATGAACACACTGCCTTTCTCACACACTGATACAAGAACCCTGTCAGTAAAGCAAGCTTCAACTTTATTGTTTCTAGTAGGAAGATTTTTCTCAGTAACACAATAAAAAGGGACAGTTCTTGTTCCTGTTGGCAAACAAGAAGTTTATTCAGATATTATTTGTTGGTATAATGATCCCCATGGTAGCCCTGTGGAAACATGGACTGTGAACTAGTGCAGGTACATGGCAACTGGTTAGGAAAAAAACACCGAAGAAAAAAACAAAGCCATTGTGCACCCTGGATGTGCTTTAAACTAATTTGAACTAATGGTGTTTTTTGCTGCAAAGGCTGTTTTTTCAGATAGGTACCTTGAAACAGATGCGTAAATAACACTGACTAGCTTTCAACAGAATGACACTCTGACGCTCTTAACAGACCCAATTTCCCAAGAACCTCCAACAGTAAGGTACAGCAGAGTGAGTCAGTGAGCTTAGCTGGCTAATTGGTAGCAGGGCTCCCTGAGCTCTGGCAGTGTGATATGGATCCTGCTAGCAGCTCGTGGTCAGAGGGCCAGGATGCCTTGTCACCCAGAGAATGGTGATTAGCCCTGTGTAATAGTGCCTGCCAGCCCAATTAGCTGTATTATGACTGACCACTACGCTGTGCCACTAATTACAACCAGGCCATCAATACTTTAGGGGAAAGAGGTGTTTTTGTGAGAAAAATGTGTGTGACACAGGACAGAGAGAATGACTAACGGAAAATGTGTGTCCATACTATACGTGTGTGTGAAGACAGCTGGCCCTCTCTCTCACAGCACCCACACTGTTTGTAAATACACAAAGCCTCATGTCCTTGTCACGAAATCATAAAAGTGACTAGACCTCAGTTGCTCGAGATCAAGCGTCAAACAGTTAACACAGTGTCTCATGGCGAGGCATGACCCACTGTCCCCAGTTACATAACAGTCAGTAGCAGAGTAGTGTAACGAGTTCTGTGAAAAGCATATATTCATTCAATTAATATAAGTAAATAGCAAAATAATCTGTTTAGTTATAGACACACTAATACACACACAGACTAATGGACACTACATGGACACTACTGTGGAGTTTCATGTAGTAGCCCTGTCAGGGCAACAATGCACATACAGCTGCAAGAGAGAAGCTGCTGAAGTGCTGGGACTCTTCAGCCAATAAGGACTGGAATGTGCGTCATAATGTGCTAATTTCCATAAAAAGAAAAAAAAGAGTAGGGGAGAACATGTCGTTAACCAGGATATATCATAGGTCACAGTGTGCTGCAGGAAACAATCCACCTGAAGAGCTCTCACAGTGGGGTCATACAGAGAACTAAGTGCTAGTTGGTCATGACTCTGACAGAGCACTGCATACCTAGAGGTACAATGCAATTAAACTTAAACTAACATTAAACTTTAAGAACTATAGATGCACATTATCCAACAGTAAGTCACTCGTGGAAGATTTTGAGAGGAGACTGCAGGTCAGCCATATTGATATACGAGATAGTGTTGTGGTTTGCAGGTTTTATTTCATTTTTTAAATTTTAGTTATTTCCTGCTTTACAATTCCTGTCTTTGTCTTCTACCCAGCTTTTTTCCTGTTTCCCTGTGTTTCATTTGTTAATTAGGCTCTGTGTATTTAAGCCTGTGCCTGTTTTCGTTACTCTTTGTCAGTTCACATGTTTTCATCCTGGTGTCACCTCTGCATTTCCTGTGTCTGTTCCCTGGTAATGCATTTTCTTCTCGTGCGGTAGTTTTGGTATGCCTACTTTTTTTTGCCTCTTTTTTGGATTCCGGCATTGTAAATAATGCATGCCTTTCTTTTCTAACCTGCCTGCCTCTGAATCTGCATTTTGGTCCCCACCTTTTTGCCAAACCTTAACAGAGAGAAACTGAGAAAATCAGCAGGCTGTCAAATGTGCAGCTTTGACCATAAAAAGGATTTGTCTACAAAATGTTATTCAACAGGAACACTGTGGGCTGGTTGTTCACACCAGTCAAACGGTACAGCTTCTTGATGTCTGAAAGCTAGCACAGAAAAAAAACCCCGCTTTATTGTAGTGGACTGAAGATGTGATGAGAGGAACTGATTGTACCAAAGGCAGAAGTATTTCAGCAAAAATTGAAATTCACTTTCAATCTTTGGTTTGAGCTTTCCTCATTTTAGTTTCCAGACCACAAACTGAAGTAACTTCCAGAATGGAAAGTGATGGACAGAGTCATGCTTTCCAATTCTCAAACCTCTGTAAAAGTGATACTAGTGAGTTTGATCTCACCTTCTCTAATTTCTCTTACCTGGTAATCACAGATGGAGATGGCCATCACAGATGGATAACACCAACCAGAAGCACGTTGCCCCTAAGCCGACGGGTCACATCGACTGCATGGGTAACTGTAGAGGTAACACAAAATACTACCCATATCATAAATTCCATTAGAAATCATTAAATTACAGTATTCTTGTAATTATAGTGTGTGTGGCTTGTATAACTTTCTTACAAATACTCAGATACTTCTCCACATATCATCTTATGTTGTTGGAACATTATTATTTTGCATGTAACAAAATCTACAGTCAATTTTCACTACATTTTCATGATCTGTTCTAATATTGATGTAGAGCCTCATGGAGCTTCAATGTGCCTGGAGATCCCTGCATACATCTATAAACCAACAATACATACAAGCAAGTGTTGATCCATGTTGTTTCTATAGTAATGTAGTGCTATCGATTTGTAGTGGCATGTGGTAAAGTGGCATGTTGATAGCAGTGTGTAGAGAGCAGGGCCTGGTGCTGAGGGAACTTCTCTCTTTCAGCTAAAGGGGAGCTTTTAGCTGCGCCCCATGCTGCGTTTTTCAAAGGAGTTTCAAACTGGGCCTGAATCATAAAACTGGCAAACAGTGAACGCAGCAAAGACACACCAGAGCACAGCAGATGAGGACCTCTTCTATTGATTGTGGTAATGTACTGGCTTGACTGGAGAGAATCTGACGAGTGGAATTGATGTTGTGGGTTGATGCATCAGGGGGATTTTATGAGTATTGTTCATTTAAATATGTTTGCAAGACTGTGTGGATGTGTGGTGCTTTTAAGAGACAGGCACTAAAACGGAGCGTTCATAAAGGGCGCGAAAAGCCTCCAGCAATGGACAGTATGTGAATAATGTGTTTTATGAGCATTAAAGCATGTTAATACTCTGGAGAAAAGTATGGCCCTGAAAATGAGCATAATATGGGACCTTTAAGTGAAATTAGTCTTCCATTAATTTCAAGAAAATATGTAACCATCCGCATTTATTCTACTATCCTGAATTATTAATGTGAGTTTGCTTTCATAAGTGGAACTCCCTTGGTGAAAAAGGCTCCAGTTGTATTTTCTTAAAGGTACTGTATGTATGTGTGTGCTGTGGGTATACTTGTATCAATCCAACACCTCTTAATGTATTTTTCTTTACCTTGGAGATATCCCTAAGGCTGAAGGTGTAGTGTATCTTGGCTGTAGAGGGAGGAAAACTAGCTGAAACAGCATGATACAGTTCTGAGGTGGCCCAAATCAGAATATCTCCAAGGGGCTTTTGGGTTTAACAATTCCTTTTCATGTTGTCCACTTCACACATCCAATAGTCAAGGCAACTCAAGTGTCAGGTGTTTAAGTGCTGCATGCAATATGTCTACAGACATTTTCTAAAGCAATTTTTTATTTTGTTCTTTTGTGGTGATACAACAAGCCGGGTGAAGAGAGGAGTCAAGAGAGGGCTAGAAATAAGTGCTGAAAAATAATGGAATGGGAAAGGTTAGAGGCAGGACAGCAACAGAGATAATTGAAAAAGACAAAGTGAACACTAAGTGGAGAGCGAGGAAAGTTTGAAAAAGCCAGATAAAACAAAACAAGACAAACAAACAAGGGAACAAAAGAAATATGAGACAGATGACATTAATTAGTAGGAAGACAATCACAACCTCATGGGTGTTGGATTTGAGAGAGAGTGCAATTTTGCAGTGGTTATCATTATCATTATGGATATAATCATAATTAGTGTGAGTCACAGTTGAGCTTAATTAACAAAATGTGATGGACAATGATAAAATGTCTGATGATAAAAAGGTGGAAGATTACCATGATCAACGTTGATGAAATGTACAGACACAGTTTGATGATTGATGAAGAAAAGAGAAAGCATTTTTCTGTCTGAACCTGGCTGTGTCCGGGAGAGTAGTAACCAAACCTGACGCTGACATCACTTATCGCTTATTTCTACACTATATTTTCACTAAAAGAACTTTATAAAACTGCCCTGAAGGGTTTGGGTTAGGTATCCAAGATTCAAGCATTATTTTCTGAGAAATTAACAAAAACATCGTAAAAAGCCCTATGTTAGAGGACGTGAGAAAAAATTCCTTGATCCGTCCTTTTATCCGGATCCACACCAAAAGGTTAATGGGGTCTATTTTGGGCTGACACCCATCCTCCATCCAAGTTTGGTGGAAATCTGTTCAGTAGTTTTTGTGTAATCATGCTGACAAACCAACCAACCAACAAACAGACATGGGTGAAAACATCATCTCCTTCTTGGCAGAGGCAATTATGGCACGCACCTATAAACAGACCTCCCTCCTGCCCTTTCTCACCTTGACAAACTCCAGGGTCTGATTCTGGCAGTCACAGTCGATCCAGAGGTGCAACAGTTCGAGTAGTGGCTGGGAGCCAAGGAGGTTATGGGCTGGCATGTCGAGGTCATCTAGGAAGCACAGTGGGTTTCACCTCTGGTCCTCCATGTGGCCCTCCATGATGTCCTGGATTTTTATCAGAGGTGGTGTGGACAGTAATGGAGACAGCGAGAGAGACAAAAATACAGAAAGATGAAATGGCATGTTTCATTGTCAACCTCTGAAATGCTGCTTATGTTATGAAACAACAAAGACAATATGACAATACAATTCAGCAATTAAGTGATGCTAGTAAATGTATCAAAAGAAAACAAGTGTTGTGTGAATATGAGTGAAGTTGTGTTTGTGTAGGTGATTTCAGCTGATCAACCGATCAGAAAGTATTGTGGTATATTATTCTTCATGTGACTGAGACAATGTAGGGATGCGATCCTTACACTTGTGATATCCAAATCATGAAATCTGTTGGTGATGAGTGAATTGAGGGTTGAAGTATGAAATTTGGATAGTCCATTCATAATAAGACAAACTCTGATTAGATAACTACTGGCAATACAGACAAGTGTTTTGAGTTTCTTCCTCCTCTGAGAATTTGGAAATCGTGCTATATAAAAGAAAATCAACTTTGCTGGTGATTTGTCACAGCTTTGTGAGATATTGACTTAAAAAAACTGTCCACTGAGAGCAGCACTAATGCATTATGTGAATAACAGAATTGAGTGCCAAATATGAAAAGCTGAAATGAATGCACTCACTGAGACACGAATTAAGTTGTGGAAAATATGGGAAGAAAAAGTGGTCCAAAACACAGACAGACAGAAAAAAGTGATAGACGGGGAACAGTCAACCACTCAGAGGTTGAGTTAAACATTATAGATGTGCAGATGAACTAAAGGAAGCAAAGTGCATGAAGGAATGGCAGAGAGAAGAAAGATAAATAAGAAGCACTTATCCCAATATATATATATGAATTGATTTATATAGAAAGAAATGAGACAGATGTAGAAGAGAGAGGAGGGGGGAATGGTTAGGAGAGAGCTGCCATGTTAGAGCCAGGCTGTGGGGGTGATTATGGTGATTGTGGTAAAGATGGGTAGGTGGGGGGGTGATGAGTGCCACCATCCACCCTGGCTTTGTAATAGCCCTTCATCACTGCTATCCAGCTCTGACGTCCGCCTTGGAGCACTGAGCACTTTGACTCTAATTGTAGTGAAGTCGAGATGGAGGCTATTCACGGCCATGACATGGTTTGATGGAGGCAGTCGCACAGAAATATGCACAAGCACATGCACACCCAACACCTGTACTCAATCATCTCTGTGTGGCTGCATCTCATGCTGCGAGTGATGGCAGCCCATCCAGAGTTATATTTAGTGGACAGATGAGATGTATGCGCTTGCCTGCGCACATGTGGGTGAGATTTGTACATGTGTGACATCTATAGATAATGTTCTACGAAAGAATGTGTGTTGCAGCCTCATGAGCATGCAGGATATTGATTATATGAATCCATATTATAGTACTTATATCCTATAATGCTTTTTAATTAGATCCGGCCCAGGGCTAAGGAGGTCTGGCACAGGAGGACACACCTGGACTTTTCCAATAATGGAAAGACAAGAGGGGAGACACACACGCAAATGAAGAGGGACAAATCCAAATTTCCAAAGGCAAACTGTTTTGTTTCACAGAATTTTCAAAATAAAGAACGCAAGAATCCAAATCAGTAAAAGTATTGTCAAAAGAAGGCCATCTTGTAGTGAGGGGGTGATGAGTAGCAGTTTCTAAACCACTTCTCAGGATGGAAACAAGTCCAAACGCTTGAGGTTGGCAAATAAATAGCAGCATTTCTCAGTGGATGATGAAAAAAGTCCTATTTATTGATGAGTTCAGGTTTGAGATTCATGGCAGTAACATTAGTTTGTATGTAAGGAGATGAACAGGAGAGCCACAGATGCCACAGTGTTTCCGACCAACAGTGAACGCACCCTGACCAAGGAGAAGCACCACTCCATTCTGGACTCATACTGCAGCGGGATAATGAGCCCAAAAGCACCTTTTAGTTTCTAGTTATAGTTTTAGTTTTACAAGAACTACAGTACTTGAAGACCAAAGAAGACCAAGGAGTCCTGACTGTCATGGACCTTTCCTCAACAGTCACCTAAAGTCAACCTCACTGAAACTTTATGGGGGCACTTGAAGACCAGGGAAGTTCTCTCTCTGTTCGAGTGCTGACATCAACTGCAAAGAAACAGCAAAGTTAATTAACTTAAAAATGATTGACCTTTTGATTGTGTACATTCGTGCTTATTCCCAGTATATCCAGAGAGGACGATGCCTTCAGCTCATTAGTGTGTACGCTAAATTTTATTAAAACCTCCTTCCCTCTTTTAATCTTGTACGGCACACAAGCATGGTGGTGATTCATTGGCTGTCACTTTGTTCCAGTTCTTACGTGAGCCAGCTAAATGGATCAAGCCACTTGAAGCTCCTTCTCAGTTTTTAAGCTATTAATCCTACCCCTCTTTGTGGTTTTGCTTTGTTCGGATTTATTAAAATGAAACAAACACAGCCCAGTTTTGTTTCCTTTTAGCTGCTGGACAGAAGAAAGAGACATTCTGATCATTGCATATTCAGATATTCTGGTGGAAGTTAGCAAAGCCTAGGTCATGGTTGTTTGAAAACATATGAATTATATCTACTGTATGTGTGGCCACTATAAATCCACTGTAATACTTATATATGAAAAGCACGCACTATTGATGGCTGGTTTAATTTGAGCTGTTTCGGATCCAGGGGCCTAATTGTGTTCATGCCAGCTCACTGTCACACTGTCATGGCTTACAGGGAGCCTCAAATAGAAGCGAGCCATCTGAATGTTATTAGTAGCACCTGTGCTTTCCTGCTATGAAAAGACTATATGTCTGTAGAGAAAAATGCCCATGAGCCTGATTCACAGTTCTGTTCTCACCTGCTCAGGCGTGGAGATTTTCTCTTCACTGATGAGTGTGAGCACCTTGATGTCTTCCGTAACAGAGTTGATGCCCTCTATGCACAATGGGGCAACAGGCACGTTAAACACAATCCACTGCTCATCTGGTTTCACATATAAAGAATGGAGAAGAGATGCAGCGCATTACAGAAAAAGTAAAGTGAGATAAATAAAATGGTTATTTAAATTGAAATAATAAAAAAAAGAGGTGCCATCATGATGAAAGAAATCTGTTTGTATTTCCGTACACCTTAACTGAGCGTACTCCACATCATCTATTCAAAGCGTCAGTATACATAGTGAAACAGAGAAGATGTGTTATAATGACAATTAAAGATGCACAGGCTGAAGAAACTGCTTACAAAGTGAAAGGCTGCAGTCGGTGTATGATAAATTGCCAAAGAAGCTTTGTTCCATATGAAGATGCGGAAGACTTTATTGTATGAAATTCCCTTGTATCTATCTACTGTCCCAAATAAATTAAGTGAAAAGTGCATTAGGAAGAGATCTCTTCATAGCCAATATGAATAAAAGGAATGATTACACAGATCACAACCTGTTTAAACATTCATATGGACACCCAACTGAAACTGTGAACCTATTAAATAGTAGATTTGTTTGTCTGAACTTGCATAAAGGTTTCTAAAAAACCCTTTAGCAAGTTCTCAAACCCTTTTTGTATGTATGAAAGAGTGAGACAAAGAGAGAGAGACTTACTTCTTCATCATAAATGTTTTGGGGTAGGAGCAGCGCTTCTTTCCGGCATAGCAGGGCAAGGAGGTGAAAGCACACGGGCGAGAATCATAATGGTCCATTTTTAGACAGCAGCTGCATTGTCAGGAAGTCCAGGGAGAACACTTTCTTAACCAAAGACGGCGGACAAAGATGGAGGTAGAGTGACATAAAGTAACATGAAGACAGACAGAAAAGAAAGAAACAAAGGAGGACAAAGGGAGAAGGGTGTCAGCTTTAACAGGATGAGAGTTTGCAGTATAAACCATTGATGATCAGATAGATTTACCAGGGCAGTGTGCCAGTAAGGCATTGTCACTGAACATTAATCCATCACTTCCCTAAGTGGACATCATGTCTCAAACAAACCATTTTAAAAGTTTTCCCTTCACATCAAATTGAACACTAGAAAGCATGATTTTGTCCAACCAGTTGCAGTCATTCACAGAGCTCCAGTACATTATTATTTAACTACAACTGATAAAATCTGCTGGTACTGATTATTACTGCAGCTAGCAGAAGCCTCCTAGATACATGTTCTATCCATTGCTCTTTGAAAGCACAGCAATAAGTACATGTGACAAAAAACGTTTTGTTGTCAACATAATGTATGGTGTCGTCTTTAACATAACTGTCCATGCTCAATATAGACACGTCAGTATTCAGCTAACATCGGGCACTCAGTGGCTGTGTTGTTTCAGACTTAATCTGTTGTTGTTTGCACTGCTGCTTGGTTAATGCCCCTAATTCTCTCTCTGGCACATAATTATGGCTCTCAACAGGATGCATGGCAAGAAAACCATTCAACCTAGTGTGTGTGTGTGTGTGTGTGGGCAGCAGTGTTAAATTTGCTCAGGTCTCCAAAGAAAAAAAGAGGTGTTCATGTTGAAGTGCAAGTCAGAATAAGGATTTTCTCAAACACATGCAGGTTAGGGATGCACACACACCATAATCACCTCTTGTCATCACTCTGTAGCGAGCAAATACAGCCTCAACTCTGTCACACACACACACACACACACACACACTTAATGGAGTGAAGCAGTGAGAGCTCCCCGGTGAGTCAGCAGTAATCCTGCTCTAGCTCTGGTCCCAGAGAATCATCTGTCTGTAGTAATCATCACACATACATGCATACATACTTGGACACATAATGATGCTCTCACAGTTTGTCCCTGCTCCAAACCCCTATTCTGACTTTGATCCCCGACCAGCACATCCTGCTTAAAGGAGCTAGAAATCAGTGGGGAAACAGATGGATCAACACCCATCACTGATCTATGTTCAGCTGAGGCTCCAGCTGCTCACAGTTTCCAACAAGATCACTTTAAGTGTCACATACAGTACAATAACTAGAACTGTCTGTTAAAAACCTTGACAAATCAAGAAAAAAAACTCTACGTTTGTAACCTCAACATAAAAGGCAAGCAGGGTATTTTTAATTGAATCCATCAGATTGATTTGATGATATTGCATCTCTATCTGTGTAGAACTCAATCTCATCTGCTGATTGCCTGAGCTCTTCACATAAAAGAAGCGGGAATGTTTCATTAAGGCTGTGATCATTCAACAAGATATACTTTAGAAATCAGTGCATATTCAGAACTGTGTACTGGGTAAAAATAGCACCCAGCCAGAATTCATTTAACAGATACATTCACTATAAAGACACGGCCTTGTTACTCAGAAGTGAAAGGGTTTAAATACGTTTCCTGCAGTTTCATAGAGTAATGCAGTATCTCTATGTTCTCCAATACAGTAAGATAGTAGAATATGTTACTGAAATAAGTTGTTATTATGTATACATGTTGGCTATGCACAGATTTCCCCATGTGCTGCTGACCGAAATGCATTTAAAGACAGTGGTGGAAAGTAACTAAGTACATTTACTCAAGTATTGTACTTAATCACAATTTTCAGGTACTTAACTTGATTATTCCCATTTTCTGCTACTTCATACTTCTACACTACAGTTCAGAGGTAAATATTGTACTTTCTACTTCACTACTACTATTTGACAACTTTAGTGACTAGTTACTTTGCAGATTCAATTTAATATTACAAAATACAATCAACAAATACATTATGATGCAATATCATGAGGATAAAACGGTATTGATTCCTGAGGGGAAATTCACAAAAGTGAAATGCAACAAATGTATGAAATGCAAGAAATGCATAAAATGAATGCATGGATTTTATTTATAACAGAGCATTTTTAGACTTTGGTATTGCTACTTTTACTTAAGTACAAGATCTGAGTACTAGTTCCATCTGTGTTTAAAGACATTTTGGTATTTTCATACTATACAGTTCACTCTAAAATCAAATGTAAAATACAGCAAACCTGATGAAAAAAAGAAGACGTTTGCTCAACAATACATTTTGTTAAGAAATTCACCACAGAAACGTATTTCTCAACATATATTTTCAAAACATGTAGTAATATATTAGAGCATACACATGTACATTAAACATTAAAAACATCTTCTTAAGTGTTTAAACTGTTGAATTTGTTATTTGTTATTCATATTGTTGAAGTTATCATTGCCCTGCAGAACTTTGCTCTGACATCTCTTGGCAGACTTCCAATCTAAACTTTTCCCAAGAGCAGTTGTCCTGGGTCGCCATCTGGTGGCAGATTGAGTGAAGTGCTCCAGGGACACGGGGGAAGAGAAGTGGAGAAAAAATTGTCAACCATCATTGTACATTTCAAATTGACAATAAAACTGTGTAGGCTATTAGTGGAACATCTTCTTCCATGAGTGACGCAGCCCCCTAAAAGCCCTCTCCAAAAAATTAAACGGCATTAAACATCCATCACGTTTCGACAAACAAACGTTGATACATGGTGAACATGCTTATTGATCCCAAACCCCCACTTGTTGGTCTCAAGGCATGACAGATAGACTCATTAGTGATCTTGCATCTCTGCACAGTCATATCGCCTTTCTAAATGATTGCTCAGCTCGTTTCCTCCTGTGAAGTACGCGTCTAATAAATGACAAAACAAGCCTATAGGTGTCCATAATGAAACAACAGACTTTCCCCTCCCTCTCTGATTTCATCTTTCTCCTCATATTTTCCGACTTGGACATTCATGGCCGGCTCCATATTCAATGGCAGACATACTGTTAACTTGCCCAAATCCATTTTTAACAACTATTCAATAGATCTTGATCTGTATGTCGCTGTGTGACAAGGAAATCTAACTTCTCAAATCCTTTCTATTAGGTTGAAGAGGACAGACACAATAGACACTTAAGGAATCAAAAGTTGTCTCCGGTCCCTGTCATGTCCAAAGAAAATTACAAACTGGAGCAAGACCTTGTTGGGTAAAATTGGGCTTGTTCAAAAATTACAGCACGAGTCAAACCCATCAAGTAGCTCCACAACAGAGATTCAGTCGGCTCCTAGGGGTGCCTGAGGGTCATGTCAGGGAGATGGCCAGCAAACTGCAGATTTGTTTAACTTCAGTGATAAAGCACTCAGCAGTCAGACAGTCTAATAACTACTTCAAATTATTACCCTTTTTCCCACTGATGTTACAAACAACAATCGAAAATGGGGGTCTACAGGTCTGCGGAAAATTGAGTTTTAAAAGGACTGTTATATTAAAAAGTTTGTGACTGAATCATTGGCATTTACTAAATGCTTCCACATTATTTTAAAAACTAGGATTTTTTTTAGATAAACACATTTGACAGGTTTCAAGAGAATAAGCAGACAGCAGGAGTTGGCGCCTGAATGAATGAAATGAATATTTTCATGGACTGGGTAAGGGAAAACCAAACTGAGACATCCACACACTGGACACTTTCTCTGACAGAGAGCTAAAAAAAAAAAAAAGCAGATTTATTTCATGATGACAATTTTCTGAGCATATTAGCCTCAAAACAAAACATAAATCCCTTACTGGAACACACAATTTTTATTTGCTTATTAGAAAAATAATTTATTTTCTTGTTAATTCCAGCTGAAGCTTTTGTCCAAAAAACACCTCCAAAGTCTGATATTTTTGTTACAACCAGTCCTGAGAATAAACCAATTTGAATTTCAATTACACATGTTGCTACGAGTGGCCCCCCCTCTATTTCCCACCTAACCAGAGACCACCAGCATACACACACACACACACACACACGCACACACACACACACAGAGAGAGAGAGAGAGAGAGAGAGAGAGAGAGAGAGAGAGAAAGAGAGAGAGACCTGGGTCTGATAAAGAGGCTCTTAAACCCTGAGGAAGTCTGTGTTCGGTCTTTCAGGGGGACAATCCTTACGTCTGAATACAACCTTGAACTCAGCCCCCCCTCCCTGGTTCCCCCTCTCTCATTACTGGACCATTCTTCCTCCCGGCTCACTTTCTCCAGGGTCCTTCTCTTGTTTTTCTCTCCCTCCCTTTCAGGAGTTTTGGGCTGAGTTCTTTCCAGTGGGGAAGTCCGGGCCTTCTCTCTCTTTCACAACGCCGAGCGACTCCAAACGTCTTGTCTGCAAAGCTTCATTAGAATTCATTTGTTTGAATAGGTTCATTTCTCCTTCAGTCGCTCCCTCCCTCTGTCCTCTTCTGGGGAAATGGGTATTAGCATAAAAATATCCTTTTCCTCACCTTGATTAACTGCATTGTTTGCACGTGTGTCTGCATGTTTGTGTTTATTACTGTGTGCAAATTTCTTTGTGTCAAGGATGAATCTAAATTTCAGCAAATTAAAATATTCCTTTGTGGTTCAGATATCCAAATTTAGCAGTAACAGAATTGTTCATGTTAATGTCGAGTGATGTCAGTGAAATGCCTGCACAGCGAGCAAACTGTTTCTCTGGTCAATGATGCCTGCCATACAGTGAGAAAACCTTGACGTCACCCATGGGTTTGTGGACTATCATTTTGAAGTTTGAGTTTGGCATAATAGAAACTGCCATGTTTTGTTTTTTTCAGCCGGAGATGACCATATTTGGATAAAAGGGTGGAGCTGAGGGCATATCTTGATTGGATCTGACTGAGAACCTGAGGACATGCTGTAATAGTGACACAAGGTGGCCCCGCCTGAAAGCATACCGTGCAATATCATCTATTATAAAGGGGAACATAATTAGAAAAAGAACATCAAGCTTTCAAGACTTGAAACTAGCAATTGAGACTGTTTACAGAGGTAATAAATCAACTGAGAAATAGGGTAATTTTCTCATAAGCTTTCATACAATCAGACTTCTTCGACACCAGCATAGACACCCCCTGCTAGCCATTGGAAAGAAAGCCAGTTTAAGGCTAATTACTTTTCAGACCCAGAAGCTCCGTCCATTTTTTGGCAACTCAATGATGCAAACAGATGCATACATGTGTGGAATCGAGCAATGAATGCATCTCTGCATGCAATAAAGCCAGTCTCTCGTGGTTATGTCATATAATCACCGAACACACAGAAACATGCAGCAGACCCATGTGAAGAAACCAGATACATCATGGCCAGAGACTGAGAGGCAGGCCGGCCAAAATTAAAGCCATGAGTCGGTGAGCTCAGAACTAATGACAGGCTGCCATGCCAAGGAGGGGCGGAGGAGAGAGGGATGAAGGGATGGAGGGATAAATAAGCAGGACAGAGAGTCTACGAGGGGCTGTTGTTGCTGTTTGGACCAAACGAGGCCGAAGATATACCGCATCACTTAGTAAAATGAGAAAAGATGGGGGATGGAACAAAGCCACAAATAGAAAGAAAACCTAAAAAAACAAAACAAGAGAAACTGAGAGTTGTCTAGTTTCGAAGTGGTCAGCAGAATAGAGACACTCAGCTGGAGGCAGCAGCTAATAGCTGTCCAATACTCCTATAAAAGGATACAGATACAAACACAACCACAGATGCACATACAGTACACCCAGCAGTAATAAGCCGCTGGCTGAAGCACAATGAGCTCAGGGTCTTTTCAGGAAAGTGGAGCAGCCTTGGAAGGTTTACTTTGCTTATTACACCACGATTAATCCACAGACGCTGGCTTTGTTCTGCCACCAAGGGCTAAGGTATGCTACACCTGATGAGCAGCTACTCACAAATACATGCATGCATGCACACACACAAACATACACATGCAACTGCGTACATGCTTCCGTGCACAGCCCATAACGAGGACAGAATCAGACACTTGAAGATAAACATGAAGTGCCCTGAATGACCCCTGCTCACACACACATTCCACTGACTCAGACACCACACACACACACACACACACACACACACACACACACACACACACACACACACACACACACACACACACACACTTGTAGCCAGAATCTTTTCTAGCCCCTTGACCTCGGCCGACAGCACCCTGTGTTCTCCCTCCACTGTAAAGAGAGGTCCAGTGATAATGAAGCCAGAATGGAGTGTTCGCACAGAATTACAGCTGGATCGCTGCCAGAGCCCCATCACTCTGTGTGTGTGTGTGTGTGTGTGTGTGTGTGTGTGTGTGTGTGGACAGAGGGGAACAATAAGTGTGTGTATGTGCAGCCAGGCAGAGTGATGGATAAATACACCTTTAATAACAGCCCAGTGAGTCAGTACAGAGACAGGCCTGCAGCTGTTGGACTGGCTGAAGGCAGCAGAATATCAGTGTTGATCAGATCACAATCACACAGATCAATACACAAGAGTCCTGAATATTTAAGAATAACATTTTGTCTGGTTTCATTCAAGACTACTCATTCTCCAAGCTGTGTCGATATTATTGATCCAAGCACTTCTTCATTCTAGTGTGTTTCTGCCTGCTTTATGAAGTGAGGAAAAAGGACGGCCCCAAGTAAAGAATGCAGCAGTATGAGTGGAGCTCAGAATTACATGTAGTGATTTGGAAAGTAATGAATTAAAAACAGCAGAAGCAGAAGCCCTGAAAGAACTTGGTTTGGAAGATGATTTTTGAGGATTTTGAGTGTGTTTTCATGTGTTTAGTGAAGCTTTGGCACCTTCTCCCATCGCAGAAATACTTGGGCATCATGGATGCAGCAGAGGGGCTCATCCAAACTGAATAACATCACCAACAAGACTCTGAATACTTTCTCCAGCTCCCACAAGGATGAACTAACTAACTCTCTCTCTCTCTCTCTCTCTCTCTCTCTCTCTCTCACACACACACACACACAGTTTCAGCTGGCAATTTGTCATGTTAAACCCCACTTATAGTTGAAATTCAATTGCCAGCCTGTCTAATCTGGATCTATTGGCACTGTACAGTGAATCATGAATGGATTTATAATAAAGCAGTGATGATAACTAAACTGTTTTGAGGTACTTCTAACTCCACCATATGTACTTGATGAGTATTCTGTCTGACAATCAGGCATGCAGATAATCCGTCAAGGTGAACAAAGGTGACTTAAGTAATATTTTTATACAATATCTTTACTTTTACTCAAGTATGACTTTTGTGTACTATTTTTATCTGGAAGAAAGGATAAAGTCAAAGCAGAAACAGGGAATATTGTCCACTCTACTCTGATTACTGTTGAGAGACACAGTCACATATCCAACATTACTCCACATTTCCTGAATTATTACTATTGTGAAAGTAATACTCACTAAGGCAAGAGATAATAATCCCCACCAGAACTAAGACACCCATGCACATGCAAATACTGCACTGTTGTAAGCAGACACACATTTTTTGCAGCTATAAAGAGTAGGTAAAAAGTGGATAGTATACCTTTGCATATACCAATATATTTGTGGATCTAGATATCCTTTCACTTAGATATCTGAGAATCTTATCAATTTATCTTATCATTTATTTTGTTCTGGTAAAAGTACACAATATAGTAGAATGAAAATGAACAAGTAAGTCAAATGAATAACTAGCTGCCATGGTTCCATCTAAATATTCTGGTGTAAATTATGAGGTGGTTTTAGTTTTTTAGGAGCTGGGTTATTCATATGGCCTTACACCTTAATCATGTCATGACAGCTGGAACAAGTGACAACAAAACAATCCTGAAGACCTCAATTCAGCCAGCTTTTTGTCAATAAGAAATGACATGTTATCTGCTGTACCACCAGCATGCCCCAGCCTCGAGTCTTTTCAGAATGGTTGGTTAGAAATGGAGTGAGTGGACATGGGTGCCTGTGTGCATTTGTGTAAGTGATTAAATGAAAAAAACGAAGAAGCGAGGACTAAGTGTTCCCGTCAGTGTTCATCAAGGTGGCACTGTGTCTATATTCCCCAGGCTGTAATAATATAAGTGACCACTTGGTGGTGCTGGCACTCTGTGAGCGTGAGGAGCCTCAGCAGGGAGTTGAGGTGGCCTCTCTGAGCTGAGTGCAGCCGCAGTGCGCTTCCTCAGAAAATAATGTGTTTTTATGTCAGTGGACTGTATGCATTTTGGCACACATGCATAATTTCATTCATTAAAATAAATCACGCTACATTTTCATGATAGCACCACCTTTATACTCAGTATTTACTGTAAACTGTAGAATAGTTTGAGTGTGAAGGTACTGTTCATAATTTCTCAACATCTGACTCTGTATGTCTACATGTTCGTTCACATCAGGAGATATGTGTTCTTCATATTTATCCAGGTACAGACTCAGCAGACTCTCACTCACCTAGAGGGGCATCGAGACGATTATCTCAACAGACAGACTTTGAAATGCAGGATTCAGACCGTGGGCAAGTAAGCATTCTCTGTTACTCTGTTGAAAGTCGACAGAGGAGGAAATGCTTAAAAAGGCCACGAGTATTATTCGGTCTTGAAATAGATAGTCATTATACATTTTTCTAAGTGGCCATCACTCTGACAGGGTATAAGACTGAGTTAAGTATACATTGTAATTCAGAGCAGATTACTGACAAAGAGCTCATCAGCCGTAAATATGTTCCACTCAGTCATCACCGCCATAAATACAACCACATCATGGTCATCGCCACTCAATCATTCAGTAGATGTCACCACCAACATCTTCACTGCACTGATGGCAGTTCATCTGATGGCAGATACGCCAATAACTGTCACTGGTTAATTGTTTCCTTTGGTATCAGATGAGGCCCTCACCTCAAAGTCAGAATCATGAAGTCATAGATAATGTTCAAATCCAGGTGTGGAAACATCTTCCTTTCGAGCAGGGTGTTGAGAAAAAGGACAACATAGAGAGGAGACAGTTATGTTCATTAACACAATGGGGGAGCTTTATTTGGGATTTATTTTCTGTCTTGCAGAAATTTATAATTTCAATGTACATTTTCAAATGTTCAAATAAGCTTTTATTTTGTCAGAAACAATGAAAAACATGTTTGCTTGTTTTTATCATGGGTGTAGGACACAACAACTTAGTGCTGGTCAGCTGGAAGTACCCTGTCCTTAAACTCATATGATAAGTAGAGTAAGAGGCTTCCCAACTATTTAAACTATCAATTGATCTATCATAAACCTTATTGTGTTATACTTGTTTTGGTATCTTTTTTAGTCTTATTAAAACAGAGCCATTTTGGTTGCTATGTTGATATGGAAGACTAGCAACTACTTTGTGGAAACTAATGAAGATTCAATAAAGAATGAAGAATAAAATGGTCTTAAGCCAAAACATACTGTATGTAACTACGTATATTGGTTGGTGAACATTTGATGTCCACTGGCGAAGAGCTTACGTTTGAGTATGAGGTTGAAGGGTGCTATTTCACCTTTAGGTGATCTACCTACTCAGGCAACTAGGAGAAAGAGATGGCTGTTGGGTGGGACAGCTCTTGGTGCTGAAATTATGTCTCATATGCACCTATCAGACGACTAACAGATGGAAAATACAGACAGGAAACATTGAGAGCGAGACAGAGGTATGACCAACCCTGATTAAACCAGGGACGTTGCTTGAAATGCACGCCTGCCTATTTTCATGCACGCCTTTGAGGAACATGAGGCGCTCTATCTTAAGTAGGTGCTGGCTCTGACTGTATCCAAGCTTAATGAGAAACCTAATGAATCAATTAAGTGCATAATGTACAGTATACTATACAGAGTAGCAGTCGAAGGAGGGCTGCACATACCATAACTTGTTGCATGTGCACTGGCACTAAACAGTGAGGAATTGGACCCTAGTGTTTAACTGTAGGGGATGATCAAACCCCAACTTGATCAGTGTTCGTATGCTGACTTTCAGCAGAAGCATGTTTCATTAAATCAGCAGAAAACAATTTATTTAGAATCATTGCTCTGTTAGAAAATACAGTGCGGTTACAGCAAGGGATGATTTGATTCTTATTTGTTCAGAGCAGCTGTTTGTGTGCCTCTTGCACCCAGGCCGTTGTGGCTGTTATGCATCTAAGGCAAAGCAGAGGGAGGACATGGAAGGGTGAAAATGAATCAAAGGAAAGACAATAAAAATTGACTTCCCCAAACAAACAGATTGCTTGATGTATAACAGTGACATTTCCCTAGTTACAGAGAGGCGTGTCTGAAAAGCAACAAACCATAGAAACTGACAGTCAGGCCTCCATTGGTATAATAAATAGTTGCAAATCATGCTGATGAGCACGAGAGAGCAGGGGAACAGTGGGTCGATACAGAGTGAAAGATTCATCTGAATAACCCTAATCAATCAAATATTCATCAAGTATTTTGTGCACTTTGTCAAACACAAATGACACTCGAGCCTAAAAGAAACACTTGTGGGAGAAAAGAATAACTCTGCTACGCACCAGAACAAATCAGGGACAGAGGAGCAGAAAGACAGAGGAAAGATGGTGTCGTACTGTTATTGACGCCCTCTTCTATTATGCTCTTGGCCAGAGAGAGCGCATGGTGAGTGCTTGGTCCTTGCAGAGACTTCAGTTAGCTGCAGCAGGGCTCCTGTGGGGTCCACCCCAGGAGACGGAGCTCAGATCAGAGAAGTCCTGCAGGTGGGTTCCTCCACAACCTGGGGAGAGGGCTGAGAAAGGGAGAATTGATGAGCCAACATGGTGTAACCCACTTCACACATAATAGTAACCTTGTGATGGGCTTTTGTGAGATTCAAGTGAGCTACAATCAAACAAATCAGACAAAAGGAAACGTTTGTTCAATTAGAGTTGATTCAGTTCTAAACTAAAACTTAACAACTGAGCACCATTTCAGCACCATTGTTGCATCGCCTCAGTCTCTGGTGGCCATTTTAGCCATCAGAGTTCATCAAAGAGGGGCTTATGGTGGAGTGTGTGGGTGGGTGGGTGGGTGGCAGGGCAGTCTCAGTTGGACAGCCAGAAACAGAGAGAGAGAGAGAGAAAGAGAGACGGCCACATGGACAGAGAAGAAGAACAAGACAGAGGAAGCAACAGGGAATGATGGGATAGCAGCTGACACTCACAGCTTGAAGAGCAGGAAAGAGCGGGAGGCTCGACAAAGGAGGTGACGAGGAGGAGATGCAATTCTGACGCAGAGTGCTCACAACATCAACATTTTCTGCAGCTCATTACAGCTATTCTCCCAATCAACTAGAAGAGGGAGGATAAAGGAGGAATGACTTCAGGCTTGATCAAGAGTAGCTGGGGAAAAAAAGGGGGAAAATGGATGTAAAGCAAGATAGGACGTGAGAAATTGCTGAGAGAGAACTAAGTGGATACGGAAAAGAATACATAATACAAGGAGGGTATGGAGAAAGAGAAAAAGGTAAGAAAGTAGGGTTCATTATATGTTTTCATTAAGGATATGTAACCGTGAAACTTTCCGCGAGCTGTGAGATTCAATACGAGTCATGAATCATGGCCCGACATCATTAACTTAGCTAGATAAACACTAGACTGTACTCTCAGCTGAAGGGAGAAGAAATCTTGGCAGCAGCAAAATCCTCCTGTGATCACATTAATATTGAGCTCAGCATTGTCAAATCTAATTCCCACTGATGGAATAAAGCAATGGAAGTGAGTGACACATATCCACAAACCCACACACTCTCTTGCACTCCTGTCTCTTCAGTCAAGCAGTCATGAATAGATCCTCGGTTGTCAGAAAAGAGCAGCGAAAGAAGACATGTATTCATCAGCACCACAGTATAATATATATACACAGCAGGGGGGTGTTTTCTTAATCAAATACAGAAAGAATACAGCTGTTCTCAATTGTCAGTGTCATACTTAAGAGAATTCCTTTTAACTTTTCAGGACACAGCAGGAAAAGCAGAACGAACACACAAGACCACTTATCAAACACTCACACACCTGCACTCTGACCTGAATTCGCCTCAATTGTATTATTGCTATTGGGAAGAATATTCTGGCTGCAGCAGAAAAGCAATAAAAACTTCCCACAACACATACAAACCTGGTAGCAAAGCAAAGGTCCCTGTCAGGAGTACTGCTGGAAGGAAGTGCATATGAGAGCTGGGCAGCTCATCGAGCTCTTAGATGTTGTTCCGACTCATTGTCAGTCTGATTAAGCTGATCAAGCATCAACTGATCCCAATACTCCATCAATTTATCACTGGAGAGACCATACAACAGAGAACAAAAGAGACAACAAGGAGAGAAAAAACAACACATCAATCCGACAGCAAAAGTCTTGTCCAAGGGCAGTTACCAAAAAGTTAATCTACTAACAGTGTGAATGAAGGGGCTACCTTTGAGGGAACATAACTTCTATGCAGTTCTACATTTGAATTCACAATGGCATGCCTTTTGGGGAATTAAGTGTGTTCCAAGCTTTTGAAAACAAAAGGTTTGTCCTGCTGGAATATCTTAAATCAAACAAGATGAAAACAAGATGTTTGTGTTTTCTTACAAGTCCTCCTCGGAGGGAGAAGCTGTACTCAACCGTGTTGAGTTGGCACACATCTGCAAGCTGAAGAGCAGCTTGTGGACCACAGCACGTGTACCTGCAGAGGATAAATACACACACATACAGTAAAGGCAGAGGAGAGAGTAATCCTATGTCTCTTAGGACAGTGTTTTCAACAGCATAGGAAAGAAGAAAAAACCTACACCATTATCTTAGCGTTTCCTATAATTCTTTCTTTTAGTAACACTTGATATTAGCAACACATATCAACCATTAAATACAGAGTGTGTAATTTCTGACACTAGAAGTCTCTCAATCAAAACACAACAAAAGAAATAAGTAGCATGGGATCATGGGAATTGTTCTCTTTATTGTGCAACAACCATCACTGCTGATGAAAATCTATTGCCTTTGTTTCAGTGATGAAATAGATGAAAATCTATTCGGGTGTTTACATACTGTAATGTTGACTCCCGACTGGAGGTGAAGGGGAAATGTACTTTACTTCATGAAAGAAACGTTGCAGAGAGCAGAGTTACGTTAGTTACAGTTAATGTACAGGGGCAGATAAACACTGTGTGAGTAACCCAAATAAACACAAATGACCGCTTTGGTCACGAGAACACACCATTAATGATAAAAGTCTGTAAGACATGACTCAGGCACACATATTCACAGACAAGGTAATATTTTAAGGTTTATTCATGTTAAGTTTAGTTCTTTGCTGATTTCCCTATCCCAGAAGATGCACCCTCACCTTGAGTAAACATGTGGATTTCTCTCGGTTTGACCACTGTTAGAAATTTGGGATAATGTAAAGACACAAGTCAACAAAATATATACCAAAGGTAAATATATCATACATAATAGTGAACAAATATTTTTAAATTAAGTCTTTTAAAATCAGAATATGCTCCACATTCTACAGTGAGTTCATGCAGATAACTAATTCACAAGTAGAACCTGTGTGGGTTATGAAGTGCCAATCTACTAGTGAATTAGTGATATAATGTCCTAGAATGACATACTGTAGCCTACTGAATGTTCTGTAACTGTAAAGGCACATTTTACTGTGTTTCAAAGATCACAGGATATGAGTTACGATCCACAGATCTAAGGTTATAACTGAAACATCTCCATTTCATATGACTTCTTTTCTCTCCAGAGTTAAGTCATAATTCATGTATAACTTCTTCAAAGACATGATCCGTTGCTACTGCATCAAGCATACATGAGGCTGCTGTTTGTCTCTGTACATATTACATTTTGAGAAATCTCCAGCTTTTTAGGTTTTCAAGTCTCACTGCTTATATTTATGTGTAATTAGTTGTTTTGTTAAATACAAACCACCAAAATAAACTAACCCAAAAGGCGTATAAAAGGCCAATCTAATCTAGGGTTAATTTCATACTGTAATTGCCCCCACACATGCTGCTTCTAATGAGGCATGTAGTACAACATGCAACACATGTGCTGTGCAGTACCTGCAGTGTACAAGCAGGTGTGTTACTACTGCCCAAGGTTAATCATAGTGCTCTTTGTGCAAGCACGTTTGTACTGGGGGTGCCAAAGCTTTTCCTGTAATTTTAAGAACAAGCTGACTTAGAACAAAGTCAGAGGTATTCTAAAAGTTTGATCCCAGCAGAGAGCTTAGGAGAGGTTGAGTGAGGGGAAAGAAAGAAAGGTAGAGAGGCAGAGAAGAGGAACAAAGGGGAAGCAGCTAATAGTTTGGAGGATCTAGGAATAAAAAATTTATAGGGTAAAATAAGGTTCCTTAAGTCCATCCGTCAGCATTGCTGCAGTGGAAATTAGTCTTGCTCTAGTCGACTCTCCACCACCATGGTGCACTTCTACTACAAAGAGTTGCGTTAAATAGTCATTCGGTTCTGAATCTTTGCACTGTATTCTTGGGTTGCAGGGTTTGCACATCTTTTTTCATTTTGTGTCAATTCATACTGGTTTTATGTGTTTTTTGTATAACAATTCAGAAGTGAATTACTGTTACTATAGTATACTGAGAGTTTGGGAAATGTATCATGTTGAACAGCCTATAAAAAAAGAGTGCAATGTACCACTCTGTAACAAAGTACCATGTGAATACAGTCTTCATTTGTCTTGAGATTTACTTTTAATGTCTTAGAAATTTATTACCAAATGTTTACTGATCCTCCCTCAGCTCTCTACTCCTTGTCCTTCACTTTTTAAACTATTTTTCTGCTGACCTCAGCACTCCTTTTCATCTTTAATCAGTCCCCCATCCCCACCTTTTCTTTTCTTTCATCCTTCTTCCTTCCCCATGTGTCCTCCTGCTATGGCTCCCTGCCATCCCTCGCCCTCTGTCCTCCTTCACTTATTTGTCTTCTCTCTCCCTCCTCCTTATTTCTGCTCACTTCTCCTGCTCTTTACATGCTCACCCCTCTGTCAGCCAAACCGCTCATTTGCTATACACACATATATAGATATATATATATGATTACAAACACTAAGACCAATAATTATCAACATCAAATGAATACCATGTATATCATCGGTATTACCAAATACCATCAATTATGCTCATCTCTACCACTTTAGCAGAATCTGCACTTTCATTATCACTATATAATAGAATATAATATTTGCTGATTTACACATCCAGCAGACAGAGTATTCATTTGTCATGTTTCTGCTAAACAGATGAATCCAATGCTTCGGGACATCGCCAGCCTTGTTTGTGGCGACAAAACCAGCTATTTTAAGCTAAAACATGATCTTTTCCTCACCCTAACCAAGTGATTTTTCTGCCTGAACATAACCAGACCATAAGCACAACATTGTCACAGCTTTAAAATTAAAATTTAACCTTAAGAAGTTGCGACATAAAGAAATTTCAAGTTTCGACATATCTGTGCTTTGCAGAGCTGTTTATATTTTCATCTATTGGGTTGTAGTTTTCTATCCTCTTTGCGTCGAATAACATCTTACATTCTCACATTACTCTTCTAGCATTGAATCTGATGTCACAGTCAGTGCTAGCAGCATATATTTAACACACACATATATACAGTATATGTGACATATTTAACTGTTGCAGACCAGCACTGCATATAACCAAATCATATGCATTTATAAATTAAATTATTCAACATTTTACTAGCATTTTACTACCCAGATAGGTCGTCCATACATATATATTTTTTTAAAGGATTGGACATTATTCTGTCCAGTCTTTTTCATTCAATTGAACCTTTTCCTCAGGCCATCCACTAACTTGTCTTTTTTTTTAGAACCTCTTCCACTTCAAATTTTCACTGTTTTTTGACCAATTCTTGCAGCTTTCCCTCCACTCAATTGGTCCACCTTCTCCCTTCCTCTTCCCTCTTCTTGTCCGCTCCGTAACTTCTTCCAAACTTCTCTCCCTTTCCCACCCCCTCCTTGAAGTCCTCCCTCAATGCCTTTACACTTATAACTAACCCCTGTTGGAATTTGATCATGACCATCGTGTGTTAGTTGTTTTCAGGCTGCTTTCCCAGTGTGAGCCAGTTGCCTCGTTTAAATGGTAAACATACACCAAAAACCTCTTGTTTTGCAATATCAAACTGCAAGCTTTGTGTAAAGCCATGCAAGTACCACATGGTTAAAGTAAAGGTCCAGTTGTAACAGAAAGAATAATTAGAAAATGTGATGTAGTTCTATGTTAGCGTTATTTTAAGCACTGAAAAAGTCAAGTTTTTTGGGTTTACTGGAAAAAGATGAAATGAAACTAAAAATGATTTCAGGCTGATTTGAAGCACAGCAGGGTTTGCCTCTGTGGAGTGTGTTAATTTTCATATTCACAAGAGTTGGAGTGGGAGGCGCAGAACTACTGCGACTACTACTCTTACAGCTATGGAGGGGAATATGGATGAACAAAGAAACAGAGAGGGTTATTGATTATCGGCGAGTCAGAAGGAACAGACGACTCGGCCATTAGACAAATACGTCACTCCAAAACGCTGTGGTCGCAATCTATAACCGCCACAACTCAATTGTCCCTAAATGTCACGCTGTGGCTACATTGTGAACTGGCAGCTGAATGAAGTAGGAGCAATGAAGCAGAGCAAAGACCTAGAGAGAGAGAGAAAGAGAGAATGAAAGGTCAGAAAGGCGAACTAGGAAGAAACTGTCTGAATGGCACACACTGGGACAAAATTGGCCAGAGAAAAGAAAGGAGAGGTTCTGCGGAGATGAAGGGCGTTTTGAAAAGAGGGAGCAGGATGAAAACAGCGATGACCTAAAGATCGGGATGGAAAAATGGCGAGGTGACTTACTCACTCATTCTCCTTTGTCCGACCCGCTCACTCTTTCTCTTTGATAGTACATAAATCTTTGCAGCTACCTTTCTCCCCGATGACACAGCAGTCACATTGTTGGCAAAATGTAACACAGACTACAGCTGCACACAGCTTCGTCTTCCAAAGTGAAATTAATCTAAATGACTTTTTCTGCAAAAGTACAGAGATGATCATTTAATAGAATAATTATTTAAAGCACCATTATGTAACTACAGTTGCTTTGAAATAACAGCTTTGAAATCATTTTGATGGCACAGTGTCTTGTAATAAGGCAAACGGTGTCTCTTTTACAGCCACTTCACCCCCCATGGCTTGTTTCTGTGCTATGTAACTTTGGCAAGCGGATGGGATCACTTCCATTGGGGCTAAATTTACCCACATAAGTCAAGGGGTTGTCTTACCGCTAATTGTTTTGTGCTTGTTTCCTGATTAGCAATGGCATCAGAAAACAATAAGTAAATTGTCTGTGTTGTTTCTACAGAGACCTATAAGTGAGTGTTTGACACTATGTTTTACTGGTTTGGTATCAACAGTTTTATTAGTTATGGAGACATCAAATGGGAAAAAACACCATCCATTATTTAGAAATCTTCACAGAGGTGACAAGAGAAATTAATTGGAAATTGCACATTCACATTTCTTGTACAAATTGTGAAATCTTTAAACCAGCCATTTCACAATTGGGAAGTTCTAAATGAACTAATTTGGTTCAATGAGGCATTTTTATTTGGGTGAGCGCTTCTTCAGATTTTCGCTGCAATAAACCCCTCCATGTAAGTGCAGCTACAGACCAGAGGAGAGGACATAAAAATAGCATACAGACCGTACACACATAGACACACATGAAAAGAGTCAAGTCAGAAAGAAAGGGAAAACAGAAGTCACAGTAGTTTTGAAAAACAGGAAGAATATATTAGCTCCTGTAAACTTTCTTTGTAGATTTCCCTGGCTTTCCACTACTGATGGCTTATCTGATATCCAGTCAAAGTAAATCCCTTCAAATATCAAGAGCCTTCCTAAAAGTTGATAACAGTTCAAGATAGTCTGTTTTCCATTATAAATGGATGTACATGAGGCTCATGTTCTCATGTTTCCAATACACTGATTACGTTCCTCAACCTGTTAATGTTTGAGGCTAAACCACTTTAAAGAAAGAAAGTGGAAAGTGTGGTGTAAGAACGGATTGAAGCTGCAGCAGTTTCGGCTCCCTGCACAAAGCATTTTGTAACAACCTTAAACTGCTCCAAGTCTTTGATTTGTTGCTCCTCACTCGCTCACACTGGGAAAAAAAAAAAACCTGCTTTAGGTTGCGAAGTAACAAATGCCCTTCAGTAGCATCACACAACGCAAAGCAAAATTTACAGCTGGCAAGAAAAGCGTGGGAGGTCGATGGAGGTGTGCAGCCAGAGGCAAACAGACAGATAGACTTGCCCTTCAGGTGGCGCAAATTGAGTTGTACGTGTCAAAGAGTTACTTTTGTCTGACTGCCATGTTACATAAAACAGACGAACAATATCTACAAAACAGGGAATGGATTCCACAAAGATTTGCAAGTACGCCTGAGAATAAAGGGTTCTCAGCTTATGTACATTCCACACACACTTGTGTGCTCATCTATCAACAATCAAACAGGGAACATCGAGAGCAACAACTGTACGACAAATTTCACTTTGCATTACACTGTAATGCAGGTTTTTTTTGGATTGAGTGATCTCAAGAGAGAAAACTGAGGCTCTTGCTCTGCTTCCATGCACTGTACTCAAGGTACAGTGCATGCCATTTGGTCACCAGGGGCTATTACTTCCATGGAAACATTGGCGATTGTGGCTGTTTAACAAAAAAGACAACAACTCTCATGATCCCACTCTACTAAAACATCATTAAGATATGTGACTTGTTTTCATTGTTGTGTGTGAGAGACCCTTTACGGCAGTAATTACGTATTGTGAATTTCAGTCTCCACAGAAATAAAATTTTGCAAGGGTTAAAACAGAAAGATTGTGACGTCTAGACTGGCCTAATAAGCAAACTGGCTGAGTCAAGAATTACAGTTTTCATCTCTATTTTCTTGATGCCCTTCATAGCTTGGCATTAAAGATCCACTATCAGTTGCCATCTTGGAAGAGGAGACAGCTACATAACTTGACTGACACAACTTATGTTTGTATATAACACTTTAAAACACAGAGTACAGGATAGCATAAAATGAAAACAAAGCCAAACGTACAGTCCTGCAGCACAATCTTTCTGCAAATACCCAGTGCAAAGAGAAAAGCAAACATATAGTCATCAGAAAACAAAGACACACAAACATTTACTTTATAATAAAGGTTAAAATGTTTTCTCTTTCTCTTAGTTTCCTCTGCTCACCTTTAGCTGTTTGCAGTTTGATAACTGTTTTTTTTTCTTAAAGCTGTTTTTATTGAAGGCACTTTTTCATATATAATAACAAAAGAGAGGAGACAGACAGAAAAACGAACACAAGCAAACACAGTAACCCTACCACCCCCCACCCACATCGCTGGTATGGTAAAAATAAATAATCAAATAACTTCTTCAAATAAGGTATGAGGTCGCAAGTGTTGACAAAATGTATATCACAAACATTAGGTAGACAGAATAATAAGGGAGGGGGCAGGTTTTATACTGACTCACTAGTTAAGTGGATATAATGATGGTAGTACAGCCAGTAAAGAACCCCATATTTTCCTGCTTCTGTTCTCCAGGTTGTCCCCTCTGTCTTTGAGAGATTGGACCTCTTTCTCCAGTTTCACGATGTGTGCGGTGGTGTCTTTTATGTTGTCCTCATTTGCTAATATGAGTCCCTCAATTTCCTTGACATGGTCAGCTAGTGTTGAACACGCTGTTTCAATTTGTGAGGACTGGATAGAAGTTGTTTTGGTGTCTAATTGTCTTGATATTTCTTCCTTACTTTCCTGAATGGCCGACATAACTGCGTCACGAGTGAGGTATTCTTCTTTAGGGGAGCCAGTCGCCATTTTGGTTGTATGCGCAGGTCTGGTTGTTCGTTTAGGCGGAGATGGAGTACCTTTAATACCCCTGAAGTTGTACTGTGCCATGCAAGGAAAGAAATTACTTCAGAGCTGTTAAAAATGTGGTTTTGAGAAACATATTGGAAAATAAAGGCGACCTTCCTTGTCTGTTTGACGTCATCATCGTCACTCATACAGTCAACAACAAAAGCAGGAAGGCCAGAGTCCCTCAGAGTGCAACAGTGGACACTCTGTTTGCTTAATTTTAAAGTGTCTTTGCTTTTGTGTGCTTACAGCTAATCTCAGCCAACAGACCTCTAATAAGAACTTGTGTGTAAATGTACTGACCGGTGACTCAGTTGAGAGTGTGTCCGAGGCCAGATCCTGAATGCTCCTGTCCCTCACTGCTGTGGCCTTGGACAGGAAACTGAACCCTCATGAACATGGGATCCTTTACTCCTGTACCTGAGAAGAGGGAAAGGAGTATTTGCACTGGTGTGTGTGTGTGTGTGTGGGCACATTTGTGTGTTATCTACGGTATGATCTGACTGCTTGTGCTATCAAAAAAAGAATAAAACTGGCTGATCATCTTTAACACAAGGTCCACCGTATTGTCTTTGTCACAGTTTAATTAACATTTTGATTAAGTTTACCTAACCTGTGAACATTTTCAAGGGCACACAGACCAGGGAGCAGTGGAAATATTATTCACTGTTACTTTCTTTTATAACTATCAGTTTGATTAATTTTCTAATCTCAGTTGTTCTCATAAGGAGAGAAATGTTTCCTTGTTTTGTGACCTTCCTTGTGATCTTCCCAAATCACCCTACTGCTTTGTTTTTTATGTGTTTTTCTCAGTTTTTTCCAACGGCTCTACCGTTACGGGACTGTGATCATCAAGATGAAAATTTAGCTCAGTGAGTCAGAGGGGAGACATTTCGCCTCTGCGCTAGCAAACTTCATTATACTTTGCAGCACTTGAGAAAATTATTTTTCCATAAATCACATCTCTTCTTTTGTAATCAGCATCTAATTAAAAAATGAACTTAAGGTGATATTGCGAATGTCTTTGAATCTCAATGTCTTAACAGTGAATTTTCACCCGCTGTAATCCTCTTTGAAAAGCCCAAATATAAATATATATATATCCAAATAAAAAATAAGTGGTTGCTGTAATCCACAGGCAAGAGGAAAGAAAGGAGCATTTTAAAGATTCAAAACCGTATCAACCACGAGACTGTTATAGAGTCAAAGAAATATGGGTACACTATTTATTTTGCAGCCAATGCAAAAGCCCCAATACTCCAAAGCTCAACTCAGATTCTGACTGACCCTATCTTCTAGAAACTAATTACAGCTAGATGAGAAGGTCAAGCCGGTGACCACTGTTCTAGACTGCGTTTCAACATTTGTGAAGTGAATCCACTAGGCATTTTTAGGACATTTTCCTGCCTTGACAGTAGCAAAACCACAAAACCAGATATTTCTGAGAAGATTTTGAGACATCTACAGCCGTGTATGTACATAATCTTCTCCTAACTTTAACTGAGTGGATTTGCCAACATTTATTCTGGCGGTTGGGCTGTGTTATACACTTTCCACTTGAAGCGAACACAGGATTGTTTAACCTTTTTATGGTTATGTTTCAAGCAGTACTTGGCAAATGGCTTGGCTATGGTCTGTTTTAATACAACATACATTTAGCAATCTTTCCGTAACCCTAACCAAAGTGCATTTGCCTAAACTTAATCACAGCCTGGTCTGGAAGCGAACCCCTCGACTCTGGTGTGATACTTTTGCACTTTATATGTCCAACATCTAACCCTAAACCTCCCTGCGACTCCAGCACAGTATAAATGTAGTTTTTCCTTCAGTCAAAGAAACATTGTCTCTGAACATAATCTAGGCAGAAATTACATGTCCTTCAAAATGTAGTATCTGTTGCGAATTGGGTGGATACAAACATCATTTCTAGAACAGGGCTGCAACTCTTGAACCTTTTAATGTTAGGTTGGAAAAAGTTCAATCAATGCAATCCTGATTTTAGCCAATCATTCAGCTGGCATGCTGCTACTCCTACAGAGACAATGGCCTTGATTCAACAATTCAGCCATGATATGCAAATACAGATGGCAAAAAATGAACCCCAAGTTGAAAATACTACAAATGATCCTACCTTTCCTCTGTTCCTCTCTACGCATGGTGTGACTGTACACAATCTGTACTTGTCAGGTTTTTCGCCGCTCATTTTTAGGGCACTTTGGTTCTTCCATTTTCTCTGTGTTTCTTTGCCACACTCCCAATCTCCTCTCTGTCAGGCCCAAATGGCTCTGTCTGCCTGCATTGCTCCTTTCAATTTCCTTCCCTTATTCATCCCTTCATCCTGCTGCTGTCTCTCTCCCAGCTGGCTCTTGGCCTCCACCCAGGTGGGCTCTTTGCCCTGGAGGATCACGATGGCCTGCATCACTTTGTGCACCAGTGCTGGGGGGCAGCCGTGGGACTTGATCTTTGTCATGCTCATTTTATTCAGAGTCTCCATAGCAAATGAGAAAGGACAGAAAATAGGCGAATGGATATCGACAGGGTGTACTTCTTGGTTAGTCACATTATAATTTATGGACTCTTTCTGGTAAAAGGAGGTACAGACACTTGCATGAACAAATCCTGCTGGCCATTCTTTACACTTTGGCTTGTTTGACCTCCAAAGAGGATGTCCACTTGTCAGTAACCAGGAAATCCTTTTTGCCTTTGGTGATCGTATCTGGAAGACTTATCTTTCTGAATGCTGAGAGGATTCCCCTTAAATATGTGACACACAGACTCACAGATTTGCCTCACCCTTGCAAACATTCTGTTAAAGAAAAATAATTTCATTACTTTGCCTTCATCCAGAGTTGGCCACAATGAATACGAACAGAAATCTTTTTAGAGCTTCTCAGCTAGAGCAACTATTCTCCCTTTACCTGATGAGGCAGGATTGCTGAAGGATGGACATCTCTGTTCTCTGTTGTGCTTTTAAAGTACTGACAATGGTTTACCAATCTTAGGCTTGACTACAAATACCACCAAGCAACTCTACAGCCAGGCTAGTTTATGTTAGCATGCACTCATTTGCTCATCAGCACCAATCACAAAGAGGCTTATGGGAATGTCATCAGCTTTGCAACTATTTGTCATAAGCCAAACCAAAATGTTGTATAAGTTCAAATTCTGACCCAATAAAGGTGCTAGATGAAAAGTTAAAGGTGCAATATGTAAGAATGTAAGTTTACAACATTCAAAGATGAACTAAAATTACCAACAGATTGTGAAGAAATAACACTTTTGATGTTATGTCAAAGACATCTTTGTACTCTGTTGCAGAGATATATGTACTTAAGTTAGCATGCTAACCAGCTAGCCTCGGCCCGTCGCTCAATACCACGCTGAGATCCAAGTCCGGACGGGTAGCTGCATGACTAACCGAGCGAACTATCTATAAGGAAAGCTATAGTTAGCAGCAATTGGCAGTTACTCTGGTAAAATGCTGCTCGTCATTTGTTTGGTGTCTGAATTGGACAAATCTTACCTATTGCACCTTTAAGAGAGGACCAAAGTTATTGCAATTTACTCTGTGGGAAATATAGCCTAAATGTCAACATACATTATCTATCCAGTTAAGGCTTTTCACTCACAACCACAAATGTCCCCCTCACTGCAGTGCTAGAGGAGAAGTCAGAGAATCATTGAAGTCATTAGCATGCATCATCCCAGAGCCAACAATATTTTGTGCTAATCCATCTAGTAGATGTTGAGATATTTCACTGGATAAGTGCAAACCACAATGGAGATCACCATGGTTATTATCATCCTCTGGCAACCATGGATATCAAAATGCTAAATTTGATGGCAATCCATCCAGCAGTTGCTGAGATATTTCAGCCCGTAACAAAATGGTGAAACGACAGACCAACATTGTTAGCGTGGCTAAAAATCATCCAGACATTTACATTTACACACAGACAACATATTTTTGAAGTTCATGCCAGTGATCATTTTTTCTTATCAGTAGCACATTTGGTTCTTCTTCCTAACAAATGCAATGCTATAGCTTTGTCATATTGTGTAAAAAGCATAGTCTTGTGTCTGAAAGTACTTATTTTACCACAAAGGTCAAAGGACAAAGTGAATGTTCAAAAGGGTAGGACAGCTAACATGCACTATATCCACGGCTTACCTTCTGCTGCTGTCAGCCTCTATGTTCTGCTGCATGCTGACAGACAGATACTCGTCACATATTATCTGGGACTCGGCCACCTGCTTCTTGGCCTCCTCCAGCGCTACAGACATGGACTCCACCTTCTCCCATGTGTCACTGATCTTGAAAAGGCCGTTACACAGCTTGCTCGACTGTTCCCCGCTTTCACTGTGTTTCTCTGCCAACATCCTGCATGGACGCTCTCCTCTCTTTCCCTCTCATGCACGCACACACACACAATCAGATGAGCAACATAGCGATTGAACAGAGACAGGTGTTTAGTGAATTGAAAAGAGCCATTTATCCACAGAGGATGATTAGTTGAAGTCAGACAGGTGGCGACTGTAAAGTGACTGAGGAAACAAGAGAGAAGTCAAATTGTGAAAGGCCAGAGAGGAGAGACTTTAAGAAGAGATTTTCCTGTGACTTTTCTCCATTATTTCTCCTTTAGAACTTGACAAAAGGTCAGCCCATTATCTGCAAACAATGAATAACATCCACACTAGAATTGACCAGGCTAGTTAAGTTCAGTTAAATTCCAGTCTGATATATCTAGCACCCGAAGTACATCACAGAACAAAATGTGATTGAGGACGTGGGACTGAAAAGACCCAGGGCGCTTTACCGAATGGCTTGGATGGCTAATTTGATTATAAACTCTTTCTATGTCTCTTCAGAGATTTGCAGAGTGTTTCCAGAAAGTGGAGTAACTTCGAATGCTCTTAGAAATTATCTAAGTTCAACAAATGCATACAACCAATTATAGAAGAGTAAGAGCATCTTTAAGGATACAATAGGTTTAGATTTCTGTCTCAACACGGTGTTCACATGTTGACATATCTGCTTAAAGAGTTACGCTTGCTGTAATCATTCCTGTCTATATTGGCCATGTAGTGATCCCTTCCTACAATACAAATGGAGGAAAAGCAGAGAAGAGCTTCTTTAAAGTAAAGAAATGGAAATGAAATTAAACAAATAACATTGTTGATGAAATTGACACCAACCTACACATTTGTTTAATCTTTTGTTAAAAGTATGAACAAACAATTTGCCATTTAACAGGGGGTTATGTGAGGGACTATTTCTTTTACAGGCCTGCCTGGAGACTGCCTGAAGGAGTCTGGCACATTACACCTCTTAACCCCCCCTTAACCTCCCTTTGCAACGTAGTTCAATCCAGCTGGGGACCTTTGCTGCATATGATACTCTCTGTCTCTCTCTCTCCGATTCCTGTCTGTATCATCAGTACAGAAACTATCCAAAAGTAAACTATAAAGAATCCTTAAAAAAGGCACAAAACTGATGAGTTTCTGTATTTTCCCAACACAATGATGTCTTGCGGAGCCTGCTAAATACCTGTGGAGTCTGCGTGCAATATTATTGGTCAATGCACAGTGTACACAGTAGCCTCACTCATTAAATATGTGGCCTTTGCTGTATGATGACATGCTTCAGCTATTTTCCCTGAAGGTTAATGTCATAGTTCATACAAGTGTAATCACTTCTTCTGATGGAAGCGGGGGCCTTCACTTCAGGCGAGGCAGCCTGTCTTCCTTATAATATACTGCGGGAAACCCTGTCACTAGTTCACATTTAACACATTTAAATAAGCTTCGTCACCTCAAAATATTTTCATCATACTTTCCAGCACCATGGACAGGGCTCTTCAATGCTGTTGTGTAGAAATGCTTTCAAAGATGAACAGATGTTCAGGCCCAGGAAACTCCCTTGCTACAGTAACAACTTCTAAGTGATGTAAATCAGCCGGTCACTTTGCTACAAAAAGCAAATGGAAAGTCTTAAAACATATTGTAAAAACTACACAGCCCATTCTTTGTAAATGAACATGTTTGTGTAAATGTACTCTTTGAAAAGAGCAAAATAACTTTTGCCAAACCATAATTAAAACAATAAAAATAGAGGGCTCCTGCTGTCTGGTTACATGACAGCCAAAGCTAAATCAAGCATTGTGGAAAAGGGCTAGAAAATCCTCATTTGAAATGAGGTCTAGTCCAGAGGCTTGCAAATGCAATTAAAGTCAGGTCATGTTTAATGGGCACAAAAATGAAAGCCTCCTGATGTGGAAAGCTGAAAAAAGCTCTCTGTTCCTGTTCAGCCATTTTCAGGTTACTGCCTTCATCCCAGACAGCAACCCTCCCCACACACACACACACACACACACACACACACACACACACACACACACACACACACACACACACACACACACACACACACACACACACACTGTCTCTCCTCCATTCAAAGGCTGCTGCACTCACAGGTTGACTAGCCTCGAGGCTCTGATCGGCCAGATGCATTTCACAGGGCTCTTAAAGGCCTCATCGTGTCAGAGGAAAGATGAAGAAGCTCCAGTCATACTGAGGTAGGGGACACCAAAAAAGCGGCCACTAAAACCTTAGGACACCAGCAGGACCACTCACAGAAACAGTCTGGTGCAGTTTACTTACCAAATGGGGATTACATACAACAGTCCACCCTGCATTTAGTAAGATGTCACAGATGAGTAAGAACATTGGTCTAGCCTTAAGTAGCATGAACCATTTCAAAAGCACCGTCAAAATATGGTAAAGTGGAGTATGCTTGAGACCTACAGTGAGAGTCAGTGAGTTGAGCTGGTTAATTGGTAGCAGGGCTCCCTGAGCTCTGGCAATGTGATATGGATCCTGCTAGCAGCTCGTGGTCAGAGGGCCAGGACGCCTCGTCACCCAGAGAATGGTGATTAGCTCTGGGTAATGGTGCCTGCCAGCCCAATTAGCAGCATTATGTGTGACCACTACGCTGTGCCGCTAATTACAACCAGGCCGCGAGTGTGAGTGAGTGAATCAGAGAAAGACAAGAGGGAAAGAGGTGTTCTGTGAGAAAGAGTGTGTGTGCGGATACGTGCATATGTGTGTGAGTGTGACACCAGGAAGAATGAAGAATGAAAAGTGAGTGTTACGTCTGTGTGTGTGTGTGCGCGGGCGGTTGACCCCTCTCTCTGCCACAGCATCCACCCTGTCATTTCCAATTACAGCGAGCCTCAGGTCTTTGCTACAGCATCACCCGGCTTACTAGACCTCATTTGCTCGACACTGAGCATCAATCAGCCATTAACACACTGATTCATGGTGAGACACGACCCACTGTCCTCAATGTAATATTAAGGAGCTGCTGAGAGGGACTGTAGGGTATAATTACATGTATCTGAGGGATGTTAGGCCACAACTGTATTTCAATTGTATGTTTTTTTTGTAGGGCATTATTATCACAGTGGAGCAATGAACAAAATGGACATAGGAGTAAAATCACTAACTTGAAGGAACAGCACTCTATCTACAGAAATGCTGCAAATGGCAAAATGGAATAAAAATATATAATGCAGCTTCTAATGAACCAAAAACTGTTGCCATGTTTTGTTTCAGTGCCTGTTGAATTTAACCAAATTCTACAGAAGATACTGTTTTACATGGTCGCTTTCCCCCCTCAATTAATTAAATGATAAATGATACAGACAAAAAATTGTCCATTGCTTAGATTAAAAATGAATAAAACTCAAGTTTGTTAAAGCTGCTGTAAGTGATATATATTTTTTATTAAAGTAAGTGTTAAATAGCTTTTAACGTTTAATACATTCCCACATCAATCAATGTTATAGAGTGTTTGGTCAGTAACACATTTTCTCCTCCCCCTGCTCATGCAGTAAAAGAAGAGAAACATTCTGGTATCCCTGCCTATTTTATCCAATCAGGACAGAGAACTCCATAAAGAGGCGGACCTGAGAACAAGATCCTCCTGTTTGCTGCTGTCTGGATATCACTGGTCTGTGTTCCTGTGGTGACATAGAAGGGAAGGAGGGGTTTGCTAACTCCAAAACAGACTGGAGGTTAGCTAAAACTATGATACCAACAGAAGATTTTTTTAATAGATTAATTACCAGAACTGTTGTGCTGCCTTTAAATGGGATTGTGTTTACTGTGTTCATGAGAAGGGCCCATGTGAATGCCCCCTTCTTGTGGTATTCACGGTAAGTTTCTGGAAGCTCCAAGTTCTTGAGTTGTGACATTTTTGCTGACGAAAGTTAATATATGGGAATTTTGGTCGTAGTTGATTTTCTCTTTGTAATTTTACAATGTGTCTGAGAAAATTGCTTATATTCCCATTGGCCTCACATTTTTCCTCTGTCATTCTGCCTTTGCCTTTCCTGCATTACGTGACCCGCCAGCTACAACACTAAGTTGTTAGCCTGGGTGGCTTCCAGACACTGATGCCTAGCAGCAGTGTTCACACAACTTAACCACTTGAAAGCCAAGTGTATTGTGAACGCAACTTACCAAGTTGTAACTACAAGCTCACAATTTCCATTTGAAGGCAATAATACTTTTCACTTTCATTTTCCTTTCCTGGTGTCACATTTTTAAATTTCCATAAAAAATATATACTAACTTTTGAACATGCACTAATTTGAATGTACAGCTAGAAATGGAACGTTTAAATATAACATAAATACGAAATATATAAATATATATACATAATTACAGTAACTGTTATCCAGTGTCTGCTGTGTCAGAGTTTTACTCTTAACAACTAGAGTCAACCTTACTGCCACCACGTCAATGTTATGTGAGGTGGCAGACATCATTCAACCTCCTTACAACCAGACAGAGAAAAACCTGGTGAGAGGTGTGTGCTTTTGTGTGCTGTTTTTTTTTTTTACCCAGCAGACTCTTATATACCAAAGCAGACTTGTTAACCTGTAAGCAGACTTTTTTCTAACCAGATGATAAAAGTGCTCCACAATGTATGAGAAATATACAATACCTGCATGTAATCCCTTGTTGTTAAGGCAACAATTCACACACAGCTCCTGGAGAGAGGCTGAAGAGTGCCATTAAGTGCTGAGGCTCTTCAGCTTAGAAGCACTGCAGTGTGATTCATACTGCGCTTCTTTTCAGAAACCTGCATGTCGACGGCTTGGACGTTGGTGTATGTGCACAGTGAGTACCTAGCCAAACACATTAGCAGATGAAATTTTCTGCTCTAATTATGGTTGTACAAGCAGGGCTATTCATCTGTGTTAATGTACTCATTGAGGACTGCAGGTCAGGACAGTGTGAAACAAGAGAGAACAGTGTTCTCAAAGAGACGAGAAGCCTGGAGAGAAAAGTGGAGGCAGGAAAATGTGTTCCAGACAGTCCTGTTTTGCTTTTTCTTTCGAGCCTTCATTAATCATAAAAAACGATAATGATGGAAATGTCGTCAATATTGACATTTTCTTTCATATATTTCATTTAATAGATGCTGTTGGATGGAACTGAGGGAGGAATTGATGAAGCTAGGTGGCTGCTGCTTATTTATGCATGTTTAGCATTTATATTTTAGCCAATATAACTGCAGCATTACATTTAGACTATATCAAACTTTGTACAAAAGACTTCATAATGACCTTGCAACATCACATCTTCACATCACCATATGGTCAGCAAAACAAAATCACGGTAAGGAAAGAGCATAGTCGGCTACTTTAGTCACCATTACTACAATAGCAGCACAGAGTTGTCACTCAAAGAAACCACATTTTTGAAGTTCTGTTGGTTGACAGCTGCCTTCCAACTAAATTTTGCCTAGAAAGGCTGTCTGTATCTCGTCAAAATGTTCCTGCCACAGCAGATCAACGGGCCTGCAGACAAATGACTACAGGGCACTACAAAAATATATATTAAAGAAAACCATTTGGAAAGCTTGTAATGAGTAAAAAAAATAGACTGTGAGACATGGGGTGTAACTGGATAGGAAAGAAATACACAAAACACATAATTAACCTCACCCACCTGAGGGGGTTGCGGAGTTGTTGCAGCCCTTAGCACTTCCTGTGGCTGTGTCTGGGGTTGGTGTTTCTCTGTGTGAGGACTCTCCTCAGGACCAGCTGCCCCTTATGCGCACGGCACATCAATCGATATTGGTCAGCGAAAACTTTCTTCAAAACTCACAGTGAATTTTCACACATCGACGTGGATGCAGTGATTGTTAATCTTTTTTTTTTCCTTGAAAATTAATTTTAGGAGGTTATGGGGTGCGTAATTGGGGGGTATGAGGTGTGCACTGGCGACAGGCCCGGTACCAGCTGATTAAGGACACAGTGTGCTGCAAGACACAATATCAGAAACTTCCTGAAGAGCTCTCCCACCGGGCTCAGACAGATAACTATATGCACGTTGTCCCAGACTCACTCCATCAGGTAGCTGAAGGAGGAGTCAGTAGTCTTCACCACATCATCTTTCCTGGCAGACTCCAGAGCATTGCATACCTAACAACAGAAACATTTCATAGAAATCAGTATTAATACACTTTGTGAATGATCTCCTCAAAGACTCACTAATAGCTTGTCACAACCTTTAGTCAGCCATGAAGTGAAACTGATAAGAGATTTGGCTGTATGCTGCTGATGGACCTAATGGTAGAAAAATGCAGTGTGTATAACTAAGCTGTAAAGTATTCTGGCCCGTAATATGTAGCTCATCGTGTCAAGATGAGTCACACCTGTGTCTATTAATTTTTAGCAATTATCACAGCTCACTGCTTTTAATTTAAAGCCTTCTGGAAAAAAAAAAAAAAAAAAAAGTGTTAAAAGTCCCACATGAAACGGTTGAGTTCTTTAACTTTGTGCATAATGATAGAACTGTGTTATGCATGATTTGTTGAGAGAAGTCTAATTCTGACCTGTTGACTGCCTCTATAGCGCTTTATTCAATTACATCTTTCCTTGAGTCTGGTTTGGTTTACAGCACAGTCTATTACTGCAGCGTAGCTGATCCTCTTAAATCAGTGTGATTGTCGTTCTTAACGGACTTAAGACATGTTTGTATTATAAATTTGGTTGACCTGTTGATGAAGATGATCTGACAGTTTAATAAAGGTTGTAGACTGCACAGGCTGATGCACAGGCTTTTCTGTAACACTTGCATGCAGTATGGGGGCATTTGGATTATGATGCATTCACAATTCTTCATGGCTACACTAACAAAAATACATAGTGCTTTTTGACAGACTATATCAACAGTTCTAAAACATTAGAGGTGTGACTTATAATGAATTATAAATTAAAATGTCTTATGGGTGCTCTTGACTCATTATAATTTAGTGGTTGAGTGATTGGGCCTATATACCATTATGATTACCTCTACCTCTATCATAAGTTATCATTTTATGGGTCATTTGTAGTGATGTACACATCGATACATCTATAATAATGCATGCTTCTTCATCGTCATTCACCATAATGTTTCACTGTTGATGGTTAAGTGTGATGCAAAATAAGCTATGCTGCATCAACAGTGATTGTTATGCCAAAATGCAGAGAATTTAAAGTAAAACTAACTGCTTTAGAAATGGAAGCTTAAGGTATAAAACCTAGATGATATATTCTAAGTAAGAAAAACACCAAACACATTCTGTCCAGCTTCATTTTCAATATGGGATCAAAGCACTTAGTCATGATGCATTATAAGCCTCATCAGTCAACTTCTAGTTTACAACTTGTCAAGAGCATCCATAAGACACTTGAACTTATAATGTCACATTTATAATGTTTTATGATCATTGATGGTGCATCAGAGTGCAGTGTAGTCATTAAGCATTTTGAATGCATCATAATGAACTATACATGTGGTCTTCATAGAAAGTGTTACCAAACCTTTCTGAATTCTGAAATTATTATTATACATGTGTCAAAGACTTGTAGAGTCAAACTCTTTAAGTGTAATAAAGACAAAACTGAGAATGTGAGAAAATCAAAAACCTCCCACACACCTTTCAATTATCACAGGATCACAACCTTGGCATTCTGAAGTATTCAGAATTTGAATTAAAATATTGTGTCCCAAGTAGTTTAAAGTAGCTTAGCTCAAACTTCTCAAGGGCTAAGTTCTCAAACGTTCATCGTCTTTGTGTCTGATTATGGACACTTTCAAGAATTCAAACCTAATACAACTTTTTTCTGAAACATTCTGAATATCTAAGTATTTAAATATGAATAGAAATAAAACTGCTTCTTGATGTCAAAAGACAAAGACAGAAAAATCACTTTTTGTAATGTGACTGAAGAGGCTGGAAGGAACTAACAAAGTAAAAAAACTAACACTGTACAAAGTCAGAGGTAATTTGTCAATATGGTGAATCAAAGGTCATTATCAGGAGCCAAACTTATTTGTCCTGTTTTTCACCAAATAATTGAGGAAGTCATTAACTACGAATTGTGTCTGTTTTCTATTGAGTAGGTCTTTAATGGATCTTTCAGACTGCAGGAAAAAAAAACTAGACGTAGACCTGGACTAGATGCACAGCACCTCAAATCAGCTGGGAAAATGTGAGTAAGATTCTCTCTTGGACTGTACTCAGACCTTCTCACCTCTGACAGTAGAAGAGTTTAGTTGTATGAGGTACAGTACGTCTCCACTGTGAGGAGTTTGAAAGTGCATCCATGTGCTGCTGTACAGCAGGAGTGTGCCAGTCAACCTTTCCTGGATAAATAAAACTTGAATGAAAACAGAAAGCTTGATTATCTCAAAGTGATTCATAAATAAGAATTACCTCTGCCATCACCCTCTAAATGTCACTTTGTTGAGACTAGAGGCTTGAACAAAGATGCAGTTAGAAGGGAGTTACTTTTAGCAGGGGACCAAATATGAGATGACAGCAAATAACTGTGACAAATGGCGTCTGTGTAAAGTGTTCCATTTAGTGGAGATCAGAAACATAAGGGCGGCAGTCTGAGACAATTAATATTTAATGTTCAGACAGTCACAGCAATATAATTCACAGCAATTATGCACAAATTAACTTCTCTCGCACGATCTGAGGCAAAACAATATCTATTTCTCCACTATGTTGTGGTTCTGATGATTCCTGCTCTCCTTTAAAAGACAACTATTACAGTTCAATATGTAGTGAAACAACATGAAGGATGTTGCTGAGCTGTGGTCTGTAACAGAAGACTGATGTAAGCTATTTGAGTCCATGGTTTGATCTAATCTTGTTTCATTTCCGTCTTTGCTTCCAGTTTTCCTTGTTTTAATTTCTTAGAGGTTAGAGTGATTTCCTCAGTTGAAGGCATCATATATAGACACATTTTTTCTCAATCATCAGTGAATGTGTAACACTGATGCAGTACCAGTGTATGTTTCTGATCTCACCTTGTTTGAGCTCCTGCTTGGTGACTTCCAACTGGTATACCTGGAACTCAGATAAAGGTGGCCATCTTAAACAGGCTCTGTCTGCCCAAGTGGGGAGAGAACACATGCAAACGCATATTAGATACACAATGACACAGATACAACAAGCATGCTGTTGAAAAAATGGAAAGAAAACTAAGCAGTTGCACATTGACTCATGCTCATGCCCAGGGATATTTTCCAAGAGATTTTCAGAGTACCTTTCTGCCTTTCATGCTGCTATTGGAGACCGAATACGTTAAGAGCACAAAATATTACTGGAAGTTGTTCACAGCCTTTGTGCCTGGACAACATAATAAACAGAATGGCTGCTTTAGAAAGACAGCTTGCAGAACTGACAAAGGGTTATTACATTACATAACATAATTGATGCCAGAAGATTATTTTGCATGTGATAAAATCATTCAGTTTTGATTGACTGTCCCCAACCTTTCAAGCAAAAATGGTTCAGATTTCTCATTCTCTAGAAGAGTCATCAGTGTTAACAGAAAATGAACACCTACACAAACCCACAGCCATGTAAAAACTAAATGTTCGACGACACAAATGTAGTGTACACAAAAGCCATCAGGGGAGTGTTGATCCATGTTGTTTCTATAGTAATGTAGTGCTATTGATTTGCAGTGGCGTGTGGTAAAGTGGCACATTGACAGCAGTGTGTAGAGAGCAGAGCAAGGTGCTGAGGGGCCTTCTCTCTTTCAGCTAAAGGGGAGCTTTTAGCTGCGCCCCATGCTGCGTTTTTCAAAGGAGTTTCAAACTGGGCCTGAATCATAAAACTGGCAAACAGTGAACGCAGCAAAGACACACCAGAGCACAGCAGATGAGGGCCTCTTCTATTGATTGTGGTAATGTACTGGATTGACTGGAGAGAATCTGACGGCTGGAATTGATGCTGTGGGTTGATGCATCAGGAGAATTTTCTGCACCGTGCGTCCATTTAAACATGTATGAGGGTGTGTGTGGATGTGTGTGTGTGTTCTCAGATGTGCTGTGTTCAATGGCTTCTTAGAAAAGAGGCTCACGAGCGCTGAAACATGTGTCATGATGTCTTCCTGCAGCTTCTTGGGACCCTTCATGGCCTGTAGATGATCATACACACAATTTACTCGGAAATCACCTGACACACACACATGCACACAGAAATAAACACATGTAAACATATTCATATTTCCTGCTGTATTCATCAATCTGTCAGCTAAGATAATACATTCAATCGACTTGTCAAATGATTATTAAACCTCAGTCCATCCTCCAATCCATCATCTTATCTGTGAGGCCATCTTCACTCGATGACATCACTGTGTTCATTCAAAAATGTAACAAATATTGGCAGCCATTTGACGGGGCAGATGTTGACCAACGTGAGGTCAAAGAATGATCCCAGTTTCTCTCCCAGCAAAGCAATAAAGACCTCTATTCACTGTGATTTACAGTACAAGCTGGTCGGACATAAGCCTGAAAACAACAACAACTTTCCAGCTGCAGTTTTTATTATTAGATTAACTTTATTTTCCGAATGGTTTGTGATCATGATTTAGTCGTTAATCCTCTTATTTATTTATTTTTATCTTTTCCCTCTTTTGTCTTATTCTGTAAAGCAATGCCTAAATTCATTTACTGCTTTAATACTGTAAATAAAGTAATGCAAATACACAAGAAACCCCCAACAGCTCAAAATACTGTACACCAAATACATAAACACATTTCCTTGGTAAAATCTCAAATGGTACAAGAGCTGATGCATATTTAAATGTAGCAATAAATTAATTATATATCAGGATAAGCCCCTAAATGTACCATCATGCTTTCAGTGAGGTAGCAAGGCAACTTTGCATGGTGTTAGCCGCAAATGTCAGCACCAGGTACATGAATAATTTAACTTTATAAAACTCGTAAAGATCAGGGAACAAGGCATCAGTAAACTGCACACAGCACACTAATGTTTATCAACTCATCACTTATTGCTGAAGTGGGTTTATTTTTGCATTAAGATTTTGCCTAGTGCAATTTGAAGTTTATTTGCATGACATTAACACTTTAGTAGAATGCAAAAAAAAAGACAATATAAAAGGAGAGAAAGAAGATGCAATCAATAATATGCTGCCGAGATTAAAAAAAAATGCCTAAGTGGCTTAGATCAACTTCTAACCTCAAAACAAACAATAATCAAAATGAAACACCATATCCGAACGAAAACAGTCAACAGTCAACCAAAACCAAATGTCACTCAAGAAACAGGAATATCAACAGTATCCGTAAAATAACTACAGAAATAATAAATATTTGAATATCATCAAAAAGGAAAAATTACCAGTTATTTAGCGATCTTGCAAGTTACAGCCAGGCTTGCAACAACACATGTCCAACCCTTCAACAATTTGTCTGTTTCATAACAGCAGCAAAAAGCATTCATATATTCGACTGTTTGACGGCTTGAGATCTTAATAAAGAAGAAAAACACACTTGGACAGGGAAAATTTATATTCCTGTTTGAAAAATAATCTGACTTTTACCAAGAATCATAATTATCTGTCTTGTTGATAACAAGAAGCTTCTCTCAGACATATTATTGTCTCTGTTCTGATGGGCTTGCATCTGCTGCATGGATTTATTTTTGTTAGGCATCTTTCTTTTCTTGCACAGATTAACAAAAAACATCCTGAAATCTCATTGGTAGTCCTTCAAATCATTATCTGCCTTTTAAATATCATTAATTTGACAGTGACAATGTAAGCTATGTTTATGTGAAAAATGTAATAACTCTGCAAAGGATTTCAATTGAGTCGTTAGATTTAGTCAACAAATTTTCCATAAAAATGTCAACCCAGTTTTGATGTATTCTCTACATGTTGATCAATAATGTTATTATGCGTGAAAAGCCTCCTGTGAATATCATGCTCATACCAAGATTTATTTATGTTATTGTAGGAGTGGAAAAATGTGTGTAATCTATGTGTACAGAATGGATATTACACGCAAGATAAGCAGGATTGCAGGGCTCAGAAAGTATTGATATTCAAATAACCAGCTGATTATATCGGCAAGTCTGGAGGGACAAGCAAGTGGAAGGCGCAGTGAGACGACTTGATTGAGTGAGTGAGAGAAGAAAAAGGTACAAAAAGAGGGATGCCGGTTACCTGAAGCACCAATGGCTCCAGTGTAGTGACACTAGTAGTGTGGTGTTTAGAGAAGCCTGGATCAGTTTTCAGTCAGACTTGCAGTGGTCAGTTAAGATACTGGTCATGGCTTTGGTATTGAGGTTGAGGCTGGCTGAACTATTTCATTCACAGTCTACAAAAATAAAATGTAATGTAATAAATGGTAAGTTTCCCTTTTCACTTGGTGTCTTATTGATTCGACTGTTTTCAGCTCAGGTTTGGAGTCTCCAAACCATACATAGCCACTGCAGAATGAGGATTCATTCAAAAAGTTATGAAAACAAATTAAAGTCAATACAAAGTCAGGCTGCACAATACTGAATATGGTTTTAAAAGCAAATCTTGCACAGTTTTCATTTTCTATGACTAATCTACAAGATTACTTGTTAAGAAACTTTGTCCAGTTTAAGGGTTCTTGGATACATGGGAGTTTGTTGCTTTTTACAAATCACAATCATTCTTGATCAATTTATCACACAAAGCATTTTTTTATTTTTGTCTGAGAAAAGTGCCCTCCCCCACAAAATCACCTGTATAATTCTACAATAATTTATTCTTTCCAAATAGATCAATTTAAGCTATCTCGTGAAAAGTCCTGTAGTTTTTCATATCTTAATATATATGTATGTATGTATACATACATATACATATATATATATATATATATATATATATATATATATATATATATATATATATATAAATATATATATGTATATATATATATATATATATCACAGACAACCAAAATATTACTTTTTTCCAATATGGTGGAGCCTTAACAGAAATGTTGCTGCTTTCAGATCTCTATGTTCCCTCATGTAATGATACCAAAAAATATGGTAACAGCAAAAAAGCAATATTGGTGCAACAAGCCAAGCATGAAACGGTGATATCTTTGCAGGGTAAGGTACTGTGATTACTAAAATACTGTAATTTTCCATCCTGTTTTGTTGAAGTTCAGGTTTTTTTAAAAAAAAAACGTTACACTATTTTGGCTTAGAGAGAATGACTTGAACAAATGTAGATAGGATTGAACCTCAAGATCACTGTAACCAGGTGTATTTGAGATATAGTACAGTATGTGTGTTTTTTAATATAGACAATGTTTGCCCATGGCAAGTTTTTCCTCGCTCCAATCGAGGGTCTAAGGACAGAGGATGCCGTTCACTGTACAGATTGTAAAGCCCACTGAGGCAATGTGATTGTGATTTTGGGCGATATAAATAAATTTGATTTAATTAGATGATTTGCACGTGTTCCTTTTTTAATGGTGTTTCACTGTAATGTCTGGTTCAATGCTGCAGTTCCCCTCAGACAATTTTCTCCTGTGGGAGACAGTAAAGTAGCCTTAACCTTAATTGTCTCCATACAACTCATCATTGTGTGTTATTTTGTGAGGATACAGTTACTCTGAGGTTGAAGACGTAGTGTATCTTGGCTGGAGTGGGAAGAAAAAAAGCTTTGAATGGGCTTCACCTCCTCCTTAAACCCAATCAGTCAATAACATACATGGATTTAAATGCTGTCCTGGTTAAGAAAAAGAAAGAACAGGAAATGCATAAGAGAGCAGCTACATCAATGAAAGATGAAGGAGAGTTATAAACCATTTCATGTTGTCCACTTCACAAAGTCAAGAGGCAAAGCAACTCTATAATTATTTCCTGAATGCAATATGACTTAAAAGCAAATTTATCTTGGTTCTTTGTAGCAGTAGAATAAGCAGGCATGAGAGGAGAAGAGTGGACAGTGGGAGAAAAGAACAAATACGGGTCTGAAAACAAAGAGTGAGAAAGGAGAGAGTCGGGGACAAGTGGCGGAGCTAAGATGGACCAGGAAAGGTTGAAAGGAGCACAACAACAGAGATGAAAGACTGCCAGAAAATTGAAAAAGACTGAAGAGAGACAAGAGGTGAGCTGAAGAGGGAGTGAGCAATGAGTGGAGAGAGCAAGGAAAGTATGAAAAAGCCAAATAAATCAAAAAAGGGGGAAGAAACAAAGAGAGATCGAGGAAAGCTGAAAAAATGAGACGAGGGAAACATTTGCAGGCAGCCTTTCAGTCAATCATAATCTCCTGGGTGTTGGATATGAGAGAGAGAGTGCAATTTTGCAGTGGTTATCATTATCATCACCGCTATAATCATAATCAGGGTAATTCCAGTGTGGGGAGATGGAAAGGCGGATGGCAAAGGGTGATGGAGGAGGATAAAATGTCAGATAGGAGGAACAAGGACATTACCAGGTGTAACCATGGTGAAATGTGCAGAGACAGAGACACAGTAGGTGGATGAGAGAAGGACAGAGGGTGGAGAAAATAGACAGATAGCTAAAATGAGGATGAAGCTCTTTTAATTAAATCAGAAACAATTACCAGGTTTACAAAGCCTGCGTTGGTGACAATAGTGTTCGTTTTCGGGGCACAACAAAGCCATGGGAACGTACTGAAAGAATAATAGAATAGAATAATACAATAAGGATATTTGGTAGGCTACAGCAGAGAAAGAGATCTGAAACATTTTCAATTCAAAGACCTTGTTGAAATAATCCTTTTATTACCAAGATTGTCAATTGCTGCGCAGGTACTTCTACCACCACTGATATAATGATAAATCTTCACTGAATATAAAGTATGACACAAGTCAAATACTTGTATAAATAAATGTTAAAATAAGATCAGCTTTCCAAGAGTTCATCTGTTCAACAGACCGTTTCTTTACAAAGAAAAGTCCTGAAAAAAAATACAATTCCTTAATAAATGGTAGTGCAGAACTTTCAAGGCCATGACTTTATATGTAATGTAATGAACACAGTATAATACCTACAGATGTTCAGAGATTATAGCTGTACTAAACTAGGCTGAGTAGGAAATGTGTAAATTTGAGTGAAGGAGAGGATCGAGTTACAAAAGCATTTAGAGGAGACGAGAGGAGAGACAACTTAAGTTAGGTAAGGTCATATTTACCAAATATGGGTGTCCATCCTCCACCAGGGGGCCCTCATGGATGCCAACAAGAATACACACACACACACACACACACACACACACACAGGAAACAGCAGGATTCTATCGGGAACAACCACATAAACCCAAAAGTTCATGAAAATGTAAAGATACAGCAAATGGTATTGAAGCATAACTGTACTGTACACACACCTATAAAAGAAGTCATGATCCAAGGTTTTTGAATACAACTGAGCTTACACTCTGACAAAGAAAGGGGATAAAGAAGACATCAAGGGGAGACACTACAAAGGCACAAAGATTATAACTTCTTGCAGTAAATTCACACACAGCCTCCCTTGCCCTTATACCAAATGCTCTCTCTAACCTTGACAAATTTAAGGGTTTGGCTTTGTGGTTAAACCAGAAGCTGTGGTCCACTGGTGGCTGGGAGCTAAAGTGGTCAGGCGCCGGTATGTAAAGGTCATCCAGGAGGCACAGCAGGTGTTTTCTGCGTCCTGGCACAAACATGCCTTTGGTTCTCTTCTCTATGTGTCTCTCCATGATGGCCTGGATGTTGTTAAAGGTGGTCTGGACAGTGAAAAAGACACCAAGGGAAAGATTCAAAGAGAAACTGTGTTTGTCATTGTGTGACCAAGCAGCCTTTTGCACTAGCTGTATAAATAACACAATATTAGGCCAGCTCACAGTCAGTGGAAAAGGTAAACTGGACTGCTGTCATTACGTGGCATTTCGTCTAAACTGTATAAATAAAGCATTGCCTACCTTCAGCAGTGGATTTGGAGCTAAGATTATTTGGCTGCTGGGTCTGTTGAGTCTGTTATCTCTGGAGCTGTTTTGATACTGCAGTGATTTTTGTGTTATGACTGTAGGCAGGTAAAATGCTTCTTGGTAACTCATTTGCACTTTAAAGGTTTGCTGAGTAGTGGTGCACCCTGGTTTCTTGAATTGCAACTTTGAAATGAACTTAAAGCGGAAACAGACACCTTTTGAAATCCCCTGTCCTGCGTTTCTCTGTGGTATTTGTGTTGGCGTCACTGTCGCAAAGACAGTGTTAGCGACATGGCTACTGCAAACGGCCTGGCTACTGTCCAAAGCAGAAAGCAACGGTAAGAATCTCAATTTGACCCTGAAACCCAAGTCTCAGTGCTATGAAAAGGCGGAGTAAAATAAGTATTAATACATGGGCATGTTTTGTTTTTTTACTGATCTTTTAGAAAGAATCAGCAGGGAAACAGACTTTGACACAACATCTGTGCTCAGTTTCTATCACTCTCTTTGCCTTCTTTGCCTCCTCAGGACCACCAAACGGATCAAGCGATGAAAAACACTTGAAGAGAAGAAAGAGAGCTGTCTCGAAAAAAAGAAAGGAGTTGTGCAAGTGTGGTGACATAGAGAGGAGGGAGGGGATTGCTAACAGCAAAACGGACAGTCAGTTAATTAAAACGACGACGACACTTACAGCAGCTTTAAAGCATGAGAGGTGTCTATTGCCAAATTAACAGTTAGAACTTTGCAAGCTGCTGTGACAAATAGATTATTGGTTGAAGTTAGTCATTTGGACACTATTCTCCTGACATTTAGATGAAGAGACTGAACTGAATTTTCATGTTTTCAATGGGTGTGCACACACTGCTACAGTGAGACTTAATTAAATCTGCTTAAAAATGACACTGATATTCCTGTTGCAAACAGTATGTCAGTGTATACAAACCAGTCCTCAAGGAAGTGTTTACCTGATCTAATTGACTCATTTTCACAAGTGCAAGTGGGACTCGACTACCACATTTATGATAATTTGATTAAACTCCTCCATTTATGCACCTTAAAGCTGGAAATAATTTGTTCGTTTTTGCATGCAATTGTATTCGTAACACCACAAATGTCAAATAATTAAGTCAGTAAAACTCATTTAAAACCGGTCTTTGTAAAAATAATACCAAATCCCCATACCAACAGTGAACTATTTGAGCTAAAACTGAATTTAAACTAATATTAAAAAAAGAGTCAAACCATCCATGAGGCATTGAATTGTTTAGTTACACCAAAATGTCATAAGATGAAAGTAATTTGTTAAATCAACTACAGCAAATAACCAGACGACTGATTTCTTTCACAGAGCTAACACAATTCTCTTAGAAAATCAATCTAGACCAAACAATACGTCCAAACTCTCTATTTAATATAATATTTTCTGGAGTCAGAGTTCCTAGCCACACAAAATATTCATTTTCAGAGACAAATACAGGCTTTGGAGTAAAATACTAAAATAGGTGTGAAAGTAAAAGAGTGAGGGAGGAGAGATGGATTGATCCTAGCCAAATGATTCAAGCCAGGTGAAATGCATCAAATTGGCGAAGATAAGGGGAGAATAAGAGAAATTGAGCTATTAAAAGAGGTGCATGACTCTGAGAAAGAAAAAACGGAAGGAAGAGGGAGAGTGAGGCACTCACACAGACTACAGAGAGAAAGATGAATAGATACGCGGATGAACAGAAGGAAGGAGAGTATGAAGGATAGAAAGTTGGAAAAAGGCAGAGAGAGAGAGGGGGAGAAAGCAGGTGTAAGATTCATGGAGAGCACTTATCCCGAAATATATATGAATCCGTGGCAGGAAATGAGACAGATGCAGAGGAGAGAGGAGGGAGAAATGGCAGGGAGAGAGCTGCCAGGTTAGAATGACTCTTGCTCAGAGCAGTTGCCTGGGAAAGTTTGGTGGTAATGGTGATGGATGTGGAGGAGGAGGGTGGGGGCTGTGGTGACGGATGGTGATGATGGTGATGGTGGTAAAGGTGGGGGGTTGAGGGGGGGAGATGATGAGTGCCTCCATCATCCCTTGCTCTCTAATAGCCCTTCATCAGAGCTGTCCAGCATTGACGTGACTCAGCCTAATTGCGGCGCCTTGAAGCAACGTGTCACTTTTACTGTAATTGTAGTGAAGCAGAGATGGAGGCTATTCAGAGTCGCCACGTGGTCAGATGGAGGCAGATGCTCTCTAACACACACACACACACACATACACGCACACACACACACACACACACACACACACACACACAAACAGAAGTAGCACATGCCCACCCCTACACCTGTACTCGTTCACCTATGCATGGCTGCATCTCATGCTGTGAGTGCGGGCGGCTTGTCCAAAGTTAGATTTGGCTGACAGGTAAAATGTGTGTGTTAGCCTGTGCATGTGTGTGCATCTATGTGTACATCTGTGTGTGGAACACATAATTCCATGAAGTGCTCCTACAGGAAAGACAATGCTGATGGGATGAATACAAGCACCAAGAGCTAATTTAAGACACTTTCACACAAACATTTTTAAAAAGTTACCACGCCAACTTAGTATTGCTTTTGTATGTGGGAACATTAAACAATAAAATGGAAATAACATAGATGCAAAAGAGGCCAAGACTTTTCCCAAGTATTTGTGAATCTCACACATATGAATAATTTAGCCTCATAGAATTATAAAAACTCCATAAAAGTGTAATTTGTCCCTCTGTAGGAGGTGCAAAAAGCAAAAAACAGTGGAGTCGGCCATCCAAATGAGTGATGTGTGCGTGGGGGGATATCATCGATGTCCTGCTGCCCTGTCCTTCAAAGCTAGAACCTTAATAAATGTAGGGTTCAATCAAAATGTATTTCCTCTGCAAAATATTACCTAATTCTAAAAAGGCAAGGATAAAAGAACAAGGCCATGGACCTCGCATACACAGACACATACACACACACGCACACCTCATGCACAGGCACCAACCTGTGAAGACATGTTGACAGCGAGAGCAGTCCACTTCGAGTTATCCAATCACTGGGCCGATGAGGTTTTACTGGTGCCCACTGACCCAGAGAAGTGACCAGAGCCTTAACAAGGGAGTTGTGTCTTCTGTATAAATAACAGTTCATAATTTTACAGGATGGAGTGCTGCAGGAGAGAACACAACATGGAGAGAATTAGATATGCTGTAGATCTAAGTTATTCTTATCGCATCATATGTATGCACCTCCAATATCAATTTAAAACTCAATGTGGTTTGACTGCAGGAACTGTTGCCTGTTAGTTTCTTAAAGTGACATTTTGTAGCCGACACTGTTTAGGCAAAACTGTCTATGATAAGCAGTCAGTAAAGTAACTAAACTGACACACGGGGAAACGGATGAAAGGATGAGCGGAAAGTGGGATGAGATGAGATGAGACAGGAAGGATAAGAGGGGAGGGATGAAAGCATGACAGGAGAGAGAAAGACAGACGAGATAAGGGATGAAGGGTAAGAATAGAGAGACAGATGAAAGCGTGAGGGGGTAACAGGGATGACACGATGAAGTGAGAGAGGTAAGGTGGAATGAGAAAAAAAGGAAAAGATAACAGGAGAAGAGACAGGAGGGTGAGGAGGGAAAAAATGAAGGGAGAGGAGGGTGATACTCACGGGGATGAGAGAGGAATGAGTAAACTGGGGTGAAAAGGGTAGGGAGACAAAAGCAGGGGATTAGAATAAAACAAACTGTCTGCATAACCCTGAGGGACAGAACATATCTGTACGTTAAGTAAAGATAGTCAAATCTGTTTGCCACCATTAATACATTTCAACATACCTCTGAAAGAAAAAAACGGTCACTTTAAACAAATGAAACACTGCTTTTCCTAAGGATGTACTAATTACTGAAACATACTATAGGGAACTTTTCACTGGTTATGAAACAGGCTTAAATGAATCCTGTTGCCTCTATATGACCTACAAAAGCAAAAGAGACCATCATCAGAAGATTGGCTGTTTCTATATAATTATTAAGATTTATTTTAATGTCCCCATCCAGTCCAAAAAGTGCTTTTCTTCTTGTTCCTACAGTCGAATGTTTGTGTAGAGGCTGTTTTCACATTCATAACTGAAAGTGTAATTTTCTCTGTGCTTACTGGACATCTGATTTTAAGAGGCGGGCCTACTAGCATCATTTGTGACATCACACATAGTTTGGAAGTCAATCCTGGTCCAATATTCAACGTACACAAGTGTCAGGTGGAAACGTTTGTCTAGCAGTTTTACTACATATTCATACATTCTGGATATTTTTAAATAAGGAGAGGGAATAGGATTTTAAAGTGGCAATTATACTTTTTTCCCGCAAAAAAATATGTCAGACACACATTAAATAATTTTTGCATGCCTTTATATATGTGCGGAGGAGATCTTTAATGCCTGGCAATCTGGATAAGTTATAAAATAAAACTTTGAACATTTTAATGGTGGAGTGCTGAGGATGAATTGAGGAGTCTTGCAGCCTGAGGAAAGAAGCTCCTCTGTAGTCTGGTGGTACGGCACTAAAACACAGTTTACTTTGTTTCACCATCACCATACTACAGTTATTTATCTTACATAGCAACAGATAGGTACGTGTTGATAAAGGTTCTCAGTCATCCAGGTCATGGTAATTTTAAGTGCTGTATTGTAGGCAACTGGACTTGTTTCAGTTTCTTGAAGACGTTTCTTCCAAGAGGCTTCTTCAGGTCTAACTAACTGGAAGGGAGTTTGCAGGCTTTTGAACTCTGTGGGAGTGTCCTCCTCTGTTCAAAGACCGCCGTTCCAGAGGATGTGGCCTACGACATTACTTATCACCCACCTACAATGCAGTACTGAGTTCCCTCCCCAGACAGCTTAACAAAAAATTCACACCTGGGCTCACCTAGCCCTACGGCCCACATGAAGGCCCGACAAGTGACCCTAAGGACTCTGAAACTCAGAGCTCACACGTGTCCTCAACGACTCCGTAAGGACACTCCCTCCTCCAGCTAGTTAGAACTGAAGAAGCCTCTTGGATGAGAGGTGAAACGTCTTCAAGAAACTGAAACAAGTCTAGTTGCCTACGATACAGCACTTAGAGACAGATAGATACATTAACCCATTGCTATACATCCAGCAAACAGCTGTGTCTATAAAGAAAATAAACATTGAAAATAAGCTGTCTTTCTTTCACTCTCTATTGAAAAAATGCTTGCACTAGTCAAATCAAGATCTTAAGACACAAGGTGGTGGTGATCATACCACTTTTGTCAAAAAGTTTGACAAAATTTGACAAAAATTAAAGTTCCCTGTAGATGCTTTAACTTAAGTGTAGACAATTTAAGTTTTTAAGCTTCTTCGCCTCTTTATACTGTCTTAGCCCCACAGCATATTAAAATGCAGATGTGTAGATAAAACTAATCTTTTAGTCCTCATGCCACATACTGTAGTGAAACTGACCAAAAAGCTGGTGTTATATAATTAAAAATGATATATTTTCATATAAAAAATTATATGAAAACCTCAGGGGTTTTACATACAGTACACACACAAACACACACACACACGAACAATGGATGTAATTCTGTGTATGGCGGTGAGGTTGCCGACTGTGGATGAGCAAACGTGGAGGCAGGTGGCTGGCAGGTTATATACAGTGTCAGCTGCACATATACACACAGACTCACACATATACGCATACACCACCTGGGGTCAGGCACACAGGGCCAGACGGTTAGTCACTTGCCAGCACAGCACCAGCCCTTCGGCAGCTTATCTTCAAAAAAAGGCCAGGTTTTGTTCTTGGTGTCCACAAAGTGTGGGCAAAATAATGTCCTGACAGAGTTCAGAATGAATGAGTTCAATGCATAAAAAGTTCAGACAATGTTGATGCCTGCCAAGAGAGGGAAAATAGGCAGCAGGAATGTTATATATTACTCTCAGTCTGTGGCGTCTTTAGAGGTTCTATCATATTCATATTTTGCTCTTCAGTAACATTCAGTGGCAGCTGTGACAATCCTCAAAACGTAACTACTTTGTGTCTTTCTCCACAGCCCAATTAAATGAGGGAAAGCAGAAAACATTCATAGTTATATAATACAAAAACAGCACCGCAACACATGTGTGATGGAGATTATTTCTGATTGAAGACAGCCTTATACAAAGCATGGAACATAAATGAGCAGATGGGCCAGTAGTACAGGTTGTACTGGCCAACTACGGTACTTGAAGCATTTCCAATTGTTAGGAAGCACCTCTTCTTTCATGAATAAGGTATATTTGGCAGCTACTTTTGCCTATCATGTTCAACGTCAGTACATTTGCCCTGTAAAAGCAATTGTAAAAGCCTGTGAATCCGATGTTCCAACCTGGTACTTGACTGGCACTGGAGGCCATTTGTAGGCCCTTCTTTGCACCTTTTGACTCTGTAGATATCTAGTTTGTATGATAGGTGTTGTAATCCTTCACAGCACAGTATTATTATTGAAAATTATGGCCTAATGTTTCTGAAGAGAAAATAAATACTCAAATAACTGATTCCAACCTTTTAGTTGTGTATTTATACACCTAACTCATGTCGAGTAACATTATTATTACTTTAGGGTTGCGTTACGGACCACCTGATTAATGTGGGTAAATTAAATCCACCCCCTTTTAGCTAACCGCTGACTTTGACTTTCTGCCATTTGGTGCTGGGTGCAGGTAGTGAAGGGTGGGTTTTTCACTGAAATAACTGTCTACTCTGGCTGGAAGCTACACTGATGAGCTCAGAGAAAGTGAACCAAAACAGTAAAGACTGTTCAACCAAAACAATGAGCTGAGAGATGCTGAAAAGCTCCATAGAGCTGGAGGAGCTGCAGAGTTGCATGATAATTATCTGTGAATTAATCACTACAAGCTACCTCTTTCATGTACATGTAGTCATTTCCATTTTACCCAGTGATAATATGAAAATATTGATTATAGCAACGTTAAGTACTGTTTGCAGTTCTTCTGCAACGTGAATGATATTGCCATATTATCATGCAAATAGAACACCTCATGCAGAGACAAAAAAAGAGAAAACCCAAAAAGTTCAGAGTTTCAAAATGCCTTTGTTGAACTGCAAAGTACGCAGACTTCTACTAACCCACTGATGGGATCAAAGACACACACACAACACATGGAAACAAAGAAATGTATGGCTGTGAAGACAAAAAAGTATCTGCTTTTATGCTCTGCTTAACTTCACCATAAAACAAGTTTAACTTGTCTCCAAGTTTTCAACTAAAGAAAGCAGACAGTGATATGAGACTGACAATAATAGCATAAAAGGTGGACTACAAACATTTGATGTTAACGTTATCTACACTTCACAGGCATAAGAGGGGGAAGTTATTCAGTAGAGTGGGATATAGTCAGTCTCAACATGTTATGTTCCTGATTCAGTTTAATGAAATGCCATCTAGGTAGCAGACAGAGCTCGGTGATGGTGCCAAGTTCCCAAACATTAACATGGTCAACTGCAGCCTGCAGAGACAGGAACTAATGGAAAGGACACAGCGAGGATAACAAGAGAAAAACTAAACAAATAAAACCCATAATATGCTGGAATTAAATACTTTTACAGACAGTATTCATTATAATCACCACAAAAGTTTCCAATACAATATGAAAATATGTCAAATGTTTGTTTGACATTATGTGTGACTGAGCCCCAAAGCACACTTCAATTCTTCTCAATTTACATTTTTTTACGATATTTTATTTATTATAGCCTTATAGGCTTTTTATTACCTTTTGACAGCAACATAATATTCTCAAAATCTAATGACGGTTACAATTTATATTAAGGTCCTGGTAATAAGCACTAGTTTCAAATAAAGGATATGGAGGGTTTATTACCCTTAATAAAGGCATTGTTCTTGCTTTAGAGCTGATAGCTACAAAAAGCATAGTTAATTGCTAATAAATGCATAATAAAGTATGTATTACTTTTAATAAAGCAACAAAAAAGCTTTGTAAAGTTTTAACAATGACATAAAAGGGAAGTTAGTTCAACTCAATAAATGTGTTTGGAATACTATAAAAAATTATAAGAAGGCTTTATTTAATGTTCCATACGAGTCAAGAAACTGTCAACAAGTGTCTCCTACATGCTTATAGATGTCTTAAAATCTAACAATGTGTTATAGTGCTATTAGTAACACTTGGATAGTAATGATAACAAGCAACTTAAAATGTTTTTTAAGACTTATAGGGACTAACAAAGCATTAGTGTTTATTTACCTGTATATGATGTGCTGCTTGTGTTACGTTATTGTTAAGTTTAGTAGTTCATCAGGGACCATGCTTGAGTAAAATTTCTACCTGTAGTCCCTGGGCAGAGCACAGAGACAATAAGGTGACAATCAACATGAATATCAATTAAGACTAAACATCATCAACTGGAATTACTGTGATTATCCTGGCTATTAAATATGTAGAACTATATAAGCAAACCAGCACAGTAGTCTAATATGACTTCCAAACGAAAGACAAGAGCAGCTGTGTGGCTACACAGCCAGGAAGCTGAGATTACTTTCAAATAAACGTTCACCTTACACAGTAAATACCACGTGTGGCTAACAAGCAATGGATTTGTGTTTTGAACAGTGATCACTCACTGATGTGGAGAAATTGTTATTGTATTATTATTGTCTATTATTGTCAGTTTGGAAGCTAAGTTTGATTTAATACTCTCTCTGTCTTTTAATCATGTCAAACACACAAACATGCTGGTGATTTGTTGCCTGTCACAAGTATAATGTGAGCCAGACTTTAAGCTAAATGGATCAAGCCATTTGGACGTTCTGGCTCCTTTTCCCTTTTGGGCTATTAATCCCGGCCGATCTTTGTGCTTCTGCCTGCTCTGATTTGCAACACAGAAACCAAAACATTCTTCAGTTTCTTCCCTACATAGAATAGTTGGCCCAGAGGGAAAAAAACATTTAGTAGTCTGTGTATACTAACTGTGTGGCGAAACCTGGCATTTAATACAGGCAATACTGGTCAGATTTCTATTCTTACATGCTCAGACAAGGAGACTTTCCCCTCGTTCCTCTTGTCACATCCAGTTCCATCAAACACAATCCACTTCTCGTTCGTTCCTCGTCAAAATATTGAAGGGGAGAAGCAGAGCACAGAAGAAGGGAGGTAAAGTACAAATACCAATAATGATTATGTATCAACACACTTTGTGCAAGCAATTATAAATGACTGTTTGACTTCCCCACATAATTGTCCCACCTACTACTTATTTGCACTTTTTTGATCTTCTGCTCCATACTTTGACCCAAGCAGCATGACATCTATTGCACGTCTGTCCATCCTGGTAGAGAGATGTTTCTCTTCCTGAGGTTTCTTCTATTTTTTCCCATTTAAGGGTTTTTTTGGAGGAGTTCTCCCATATCTTGGGCTTGATAGCCAGAGGGTGTGAGATGCTGTACAGATTGTGAAGCCCTCTCAGGAAAAACTGTGGTGTTTGATATTGGGCTTTGAAAATAATATTGACTTGACTTGACTTGACTAGGTTTTACTAAAATGTCAGGTAAATTATCAAAATGTCAATTTAAATGAAAGTCCTCCCAAACTTAACATTTAATCATCTGCACAGTATTGACGCAAACTTTAGACTTCTACAAATGCTAACTCTTTGTTCAAACATGGCATGACATTTTCATATTTTAGACAGCAAAAATCTTGCTGTCCAACGATCCTTTTTCCCTTCTTTTTGTCAATGTCATTTCACTTCATGCTCAATTATTAGTCCCCTCACATTGGCATTTCCTGTTTGTACCATTCCAAACCAAGGAGTAATGCCAGTCACAGTAACTTTAAATGTAAATTAGACCGAACGAACAACAGGGAGAGACAGACAGACACACGCAGGAGGAAATGAAAACAAACGTCTGACAAATAAAACTGTCACAAGCCTTCTGGGATTGAGCCTTTTGGCAAATAAAGGTAGGAGGGAAAGATAAACAAGTCGAGCTGAAACGAGGAGCAGTCAAGCGCTCAAGCAGACATACGCAATCGCACACTCACACACACATACATACATATACACTCATGCGTCTGCTGATGCACCTGCACACATGCTAACATAAGGACAGACGCAACAACAAAGCAGATGGTACACTAAGGAGACCAAACTACTCCACAAACCCTAATGGAGTTCGAATTCAATAAAGGGGTAAAAAAAGAAGATATTAAGGAAAAATGGAGGCAAATGAAAGGCGTGCCCATGAATGCAATTGTACACACACACACCCAGAAGTGCCAGCAGGTGATAGCATGATTGATTTATAGATAGATTGGTGGTTGTGTCTCAGCTGTTAGAGCCATCTCATCTCAGTGCATGGACTGCAATGCACAAACACAGCTGGGAGCAGGCAGAGGGGAACAGGTGATCAGAGCGAGAACAGTGTGGAGATAAATATCGAGTCATTCTGATAAGAGGTGGAAGGCATGAAAAGCAATGAATTTGAAGGAAGAGAAACTGGCAGAGCAATTAGAGGTGGGGAAATGGAACAGAGGAAAGGAGGGAGGAAATAAGGGGTGTTAAGGGGATGAATACGATGAATGGATGCAGTGAAAATGGATGGCTCTCTGTGTGTGTGTGTGTGTGTGCATATGTGTGCGTGCTGCAGAGAGTGTTTTTTATTTGCTCTAGTGTAATGGTTACAATCCTATTTTTATAGTGTCCTGGTTGTGTGTTTGCACATGTAAACACTGTAACACCAAGTCTGGCAGACCTCAGTGCAGTGCAGTTAACTTGACTGTACTAGGTGGACTCATTTATGAAAATAGTGCCCCATGAAGGTGGCACATATCTGTCTGTTACCTTCCCAGGCCAGTAGTGGAGCTGCGTAGCAGTGAGACAGGTCTGGACACAGGAAACTGGTAATTACAATTTGGGAAAAAACATAAAATTGCAGAAAATTGCATGAGCACTCTCTCTCTATCACTTGCCCTCTCCCACTCACATGCTGTACTTTGCTTTCTGATTGGGTCCACTCAGGAAGCCTGATGAGTCTGGCAGCATTTCTGTAGGATTCAGGATTTTATACAGGGTGAGTTGAGGCTACACTGGACCAAAGTTCTTTGTAACCCCGGTGGTGTAAAGAGAAAGAAAGGATCAACAAACACACAGCTTATATTTAAAAGTTTCAACTTGTTGGTCTACATGGCAAATATCACTTGTGGCCCTGGCCAGACATGATTATTTTGGTCATGCACATACAGCAAACCTAATTTTTCTCAAACCATTTCATAGCAGCTTTACAAGAATATGAACTGAGGTGAAAAAAAAAATCTAAATATTTTTTGTACTTGTACCCATTGACTTATGGTATACAACCCAGATCAATTTAAAATTGTGAAACTCGAAGGGAAAACAATAGATATGCTAATATGTGCATCCGCATAGCTTCTTCCTGCCATTTACTTATTATTTAGAAGCAACTGTACAGGACAAATCATCAGCATTACTGCAGTATATTATATCATCACGGCAGCATTATGTTACTGCAAGCAATAACAAAGAAATTACTATAGTGATCATGGGTTTCATTGAGCAAATGTCCTCAGTATAAGGGGGAACAAAAGGGTTCAGCGAAAAAATAAATAAATTTTGAAACGTATAAAAAAATTGTATCTACTTGATGATGTAAGATCAAACATCCACTGTAGAGCTGAAAGACGTGCGGACAGCAAAAATGGGGTCTTACGCTAGCCGAAATGCAATCTCGGAACCCATTAGCTATCATCGACGACGACGTAGCTTTTCATTAGCTTTTTAAAAAAATTATCAGCAGTTACATTCACATTCCAGTGCCAGAAGAGAAAGTTTTGGCTTTGATATTTGTTATGTGGATATCTGCTGGCTACACCACAAGCCCGAAATACTGGCCATTGCCCTCAGAGGCTAAATCGTGATAGCCAATGGGTTTTGAGATTTAATTCAACAAAAAACTAATATGAAGCCCCATCTCAACAGACTTAGCACCTCCATGTAATAACTCAAACTGATTATTTTAATAATCAACCCTAATCATTGTAAATGTTATTCATCCATAAGTCAGATTCCTGCAGGTTTACATCCCTACTATAGATTGCAGAATATATGTACAGATTTTAACTCCCCTGGCATACTACATTCTCAGCCTTTTTGTGGAATCATTTTAAACATCTGGTCAAGTTACTACAGTATGTTTAACCAGCATTTACTGTATGATCAGCACCCACACTCAGCTTCTCAAAAATGAGATCTGGGCCACATACAAGAAGAAATAGCTGACACTATAACAACGGCCGATTTTTCCTTGTTGACTAACACAGTGACACAGAAAACAGCTACAGCCAATTATCACTGGAGGGCATTGCTGATGATTACATGGTACTGGAGGTTGTCAAAAAAAATTGGGGGAATGAAAAGTGTCAGGTAAAATAATCTTTTAACAAGGCAGGATGACACTGTTATTTGCAGATGTGAGGTAGGATAAAAGTAGACCTTGAATAGATTGTGAAGTAGGGGTTGTCACAGTTCATTATTCATAGACAGAAAGCATGTGTTTATACATGCACTGTCTATGTTGTTGGTTGTTCATCAAGATGAGTGTGGATGTGTGAACAGAAGGTAAAAAGGGAGCAAACACAGTGAGAGCACTTACATCAGTCATAAAACACCACCAACAGCAGCCAGGTACAAAATGTGGGCTACAACAAACCAATCTGATACTAGCTCAAAGAATCTCGACCAAACAAACTGAAACAAGAGGGAACAGAGAGATTACAACTGCGGTCCCAAAGGTGAACAAGACAGGATGAATGCTTGATTTAAAAAAATAAATAAAAAAAACATGAATTGAAACGGGAGCAAAGCACATAAACCGTTTCGTCTCAGTGGGCTCTTGGCTTTTTTGAGTCCATGAGCATTTGAATATACAATTTTGAGTGCGTGAGTGAATATTTGGCCATAGCAACATGTGTTTGTGAGTGGCATCCCAGCAGGAGAGCACTGTGTGCCAGGACTGTGCTGGTTGAGAAGTCTGGACAAAAGCCTGGAGTGGAAACACTGGCTGGGATGGAGGAGAAACTAAATGAAAGAGAAAGGTAGGAGAAACATTCAGGTGCATGAGAAGAAAATGTTTGGGTCATGAAGAATGAGAGCAAAGGAAAAAGAAGAAGAGAACCAGTGCGAGAATGACAGGAAGAGCAGATGGGGGACAGATCTGGCGCTCCTCTGTGGGTCTTGGTATCTCCAGTGGGCAGTACTGGGCCTGTGGATGGGAAGGAAGCACAGAAAGATGTGGATGAGAAATTTCTTGAGCTGGCTGGCTGGCTGTCAGACACCTGCCTCTGACTCACCAACCTCCTACTACCCTCCCCCTCTCTGTCCAGTTGAGGAGGCAGAAAGAGACGCTGCAAAGAAAGAAAGGACTCAGGAGAAAGCAGTGGGGTTTCCAGCTAATGATGTGTGAGGGGCTAAACACAGACAGACATGCTTTTAGAGAGGAAGAGAGAGGGAGGGGGCATATACGTAGCTCTGATGGGCAACAGGACACAGCTGTATGAGAGATGTCTCCCCTTCACACACTCTCTGACTCATTGTCAGATGGTAACGGTGTGTGTGTGCATGTGTGTGTCTGTCCAAAGTACTGAAGATACTTCACTTCCAATTTCAGTCGACATGCCACTTCTATCTCAATCCATCTCTCTGTCTGCCTCTTTCCACCTTTCTCAAAAATCTCTTAATCTTTTCAAAAGAGCTCCCAGTCTCTCTTTTCCTCTCAAATGTCTGTCTGTTCCCCAAAGCATCATGGGATCACAATAAAACCAGTATGCTCATATATCTATAGAACTCTCCTCTCAGACACGCTGTAGCTTTGACCTCCCTCTCCTTCAGAATTGGGTCACGACTTGGGCCAATACTTTGTATGTTTTGTCCTCTACATACAGAAAGAGCACCGTGTCTTTTCTTCATCCCAACACTGCAGCGTGTACCCATTTCTCAAGTGCTGAGATGTCAGCATTTTTTGTTTTTATTTGAAGATGAGTTTCCTACTGTAACATGTGGACGCTGGGGAAAAAAACAACAACTTTGTGGTGAGAATTACCTTGGTGCTAGTTTTGTTTTCCAGCAGGGAGTGTTTAGGCAGTAAGCTCAAAATATCTAACATCCTGCGCTGCAACATTATTAACTTTTAATTAAAGGAACAGTGTATAAGATTCAGTGCCATCCTGTGGTGAGGCTGCAGATTGCAACCAACTGAATATCCCCTTCAAGATCACCTCATGGGTTGGCCTGCTAATCACCACATACACACTGCTGGATTGACTATTAGTATTATATCTCCATGAAGACATAACATCCGGTATTGTCACTTATATTGTCACTGACACATGCTGTCGACACAACCGACTGAATAATGGGCCAGCCAAGTATGGGAATTCACTATTCACACGGTACGGACCAAACTAAACGAGTTGTGTGCATGCACTCCAATTTTTCTAAGGCAGAATAAAGCTGTGCTGTGATGTTGATTATCATCAAGCAGGGATTTGTATAGACTGGACCTTTAATATATCTTTATACCTGTATTAAATTGTGTATTTTGATCACTTGGTGGCAGTGCAACAAGCTGTAAATATAATGAGTATTAGCACCACATACAGTTGTTATGACAAACTTGATAGGAAACAGCTGACATCCAGTAGACGGGGAGCAACATTTGGATTCATCGTGTTCAACATTCACTCTCTTCTAGCTCCGTTTGGGTCTCCACCAATCCCTGAGGGAAATATCTGACTCTGTAACTGCTAAGTGCTCCCCTGTGTTCACCAGCTAATTGCTAACTGTGCCTGCTCAGCTGGACAGATAGTGTGCTGTGGGTTTAACAGAGCTTTGTTTCCACTGAAAACAGCTGACTGCTGCAGCTATATTGACTGCACCATATTCACGTAGGTGAGAAGCCATTATTACAGTGTGCATTACGTGTAACTGAGGTCATAATTCCTTAAAATTGACAACTGGCCCAGTTTTTTTGTTGCCTTACAAGTGAGCCTGTCTATAAGGGTGGCCACTGTACCACAGGCATTTCACACATGCACAATTCAGCACGGACCTATTGAAAATCCCATCACTCGGAGCCTCTACAGCAGATGTAGAGGCTTCTACAAGCAAGCGTAAAAATGAACACCATTTCTTTTTCATGTGGAGCAGTGTGTGTATTGAATGGTCAACTTACACAGTGTCAAAACCATACTGAGGCTACAATCTTGTGTGCTGGATCAAATCAATCCATTTTCACAGCAGCTTTACTAGCACAGCCTACAAGCTAGTAGCTGAACCAGGAGCCCACATTTCTGCTTCGAATTAGATTTTTCCTACTCAGATTCTGAATGGAATCATAATAGCCTTGTGGGTCCAGTGCCAAAAAACAAACTGTCAGCCTGTGTGCACAGCGAAACAAAGAAAATAGGTTTTGTATGTGATAATTTTAGATGCACTGATTACACAGTGGAGGGCTGTGGCTAATGTGTGCAATAAACGCTGGATAAATGCGTGTGAACATAGGCTGCCTTCCTGAATTCACTACATTTTTCAACCATTCCTGCTACTAGTCATTGCTTTATGAAACAAAGGATGAGACAGAAGAGCTTGAGTTGAGTTTGTAATTGTGAATTGTGTTCTGCCACAGATAGTGGCACAAGTGTTTGTTTCAGGTAGACTACATACTATAGTGTGAACCTGCTTTGTTTTTCTAGTATCTGTACTTGTGCAGGCTGATCTCATGAGGGAAGACACACTCGGTCCGTCTACTTGCCAGTGAAGAGGTCATTTAATCCTTACAGCTTCCCACGACTCCTTGCCATGCCGTTCACAAGACACTTCCATTGCCCCAGGGATCTATGCAAAAATGAGAAGGAAAAAACAACAATTGTCTGGTGAAAAAGTGTCGACAGGAGGCAAGGGTACATGGATGAAAAAGATAAGCACAGTCTTGAAACACACCATGAGGAAATTGTTATTGTGAACATAATGATACAAATGCTCATTACTGGCAGATCATATCACAAATGTCTTTCCTGTTTGTCAGCTATCAAGGTTTGCATGACAAAAAAGAAATAAAATGTATTATAATTCTAATTTCACAGTAGCTTTTTAATGAACATCTGCTCCATTTTACGAGAGGTTAGCAGGGGGTGTGCATCTTACACAAGTGACAAAGAAATGAGGGCACGGTAACAATGTGCCAAACAAAGCAGCTCAAACAGAGCAAGAAAACTAAAAGTCAAAGGTGGAGAGACATTTCCACAAGTGTTTGTTGGAGTCTGATCATATCACTATCACTGGCTTGTTTGTTAGTGACTAAGGTTTGAATGACAAAAACTATAATGCGCTATAATTTAACAGCCGCTATTCGAGCAACATCTGCTGTGCTTTGTCTGCGAGTTGCACTGAGTGGGGATCATTAGTGACAAAAACATGAGTTCATGGTAAAAAAAAAAGGAGTTGAACAGAGAACAGAGGGCAGCAAGAGTGAAAAATATTAAAGGCTTTGCCAGATTTATAATAACACATTGTCATTTTCATTTAGCTGATTACTCACATCAAATGAAAAAAAAAACACATTTCATGAACAGATGCTTTACTTTATTGGCAAGTTGCTGTCTGTTCCTGTTAGATTTTCTTTTCTAATATCTATAGTCACTGGAGTAGATAATATTGCAAGCAAGGACATCGCCCCATACAGACAAGTACATAGGTGATGTGAATTGCCAAAAAAATGGAAATACGACCTGCTGAAGGCAGGCATATGTTTTGGTGCCCTGGGTAAATTCACAAAATAACTACGCAGCTACACAGATATGACAAAAAAAGCAACTGTGTCATCTTTAAAGCACCTACAAAGGGTGGAACGCACCCCTAACTGCATTGACAACCAAATATCGAATCAGTGCTCTGGTGCTATTTGTAGGTTTTTGAATTAGGTAATATACATACATTTCTCGCAAAATTGGCCCCTTTCTATATAAATGAGCCTAATTTTTTTAAAAAAAAGCCCCATTCACAAACATCGGCGCTAACAGCTACACACAGTTGAAAATGATTAGCCTCTTCAGAGAGTCGGTGGTAACTGAAGTGCATGTATAAGTGGTGTCTTTCATATTTATCATTCTTATTGTACAGGTGTCAATAAAATAATTGTTCGCTTTTATAAAGTCTCTCCTGATATGAAGCATAGTGAAAGTTCAACCAGAAAGACTATCCTTATGTTACTCAGTCATTCTTACCTCCGACCCTCCCTCTTGTCCTGCATCCTTCTATCAGCTTCAGTGTGTTTATAATGCTTAACCACTTGGATCATTTTAATTAGATGCAAAACAAGGGCAAAGTGTACTTAGTTGCAAAACTTTATGTGCATCTTTGCGCACTCAAGTCATTAGTGCGATGTATTTTGTGAACCGGGCAGATAGTGGTTCCAAATGATCTGCAATTAATGGTGCTAACAGCAGTTGCAATCCATTCTTTGTAAATTCGCCCCTCAGTGTATAGTCTTACAAGTGTACACTGCTTCCAGCAAATCCAAGAAACCGGTCTAAGGAAAGAAGGAAGCCAAACCTTGATGAGGCTTGTTTTGATATCACAGTTCTTCTTTTAATAAGTGGTTTTAGCATGTTTCTCATGTTCCCAGAGGCAAAAAATAAGTGCAGAACAAACAGGTCCGAGGATGCAGTGTCTTTAAAAATGTGCATCTTTGTGTGCGCGTTGGTGCAGGTGCACCTGTGCACACATGCACATGTGGGTGGGACAGGTTCGGGAATAGAAGGTTTTTAAGCAGAGACAGAGGCAGGAGAGAGGAAGAGAGGGAGACAGATAATGAGAACCAGGGGGAGGTGATGCTGGCATGGGGAGAGGAAGATAGAGACCAGAAATAGACATGCAAAGAGCAAGGTGTTGAGTCAGAAAATGAAAGCAGAGATGGCAGGCATGGAAGGAGGAGGGGAGAGAGAAAGAGTGAAGTAGGGAGAAAGTGAGAGGAGGAGAGCAAATGTGTAAGAAAGAGAGAGAGAGGCAAGAGAAGAAAATGGGAAATGAAATGTGAAAAAAAGATTAAGAGTGGGAAATAAAGCAGGAGAGAGAGAGAGAGAGAGAGAGAGAGAGAGAGAGAGAAAATGCGGGAAAAATTGTTAGAGAGTGAAAGCAAGGAAGAGTTACTAAGAGCAAGATGTAGGGAGTAAGAAGACAGAGAGAGAGGGAGAAAGAGACACAAATAGACATGTGAGGTTGAGTCACACTGGGAACCTAGAACAAGCTGAAAGCATACAGAATTACAGCAGGAACCATAGGGAGCAACACACACACACACGCACACACCCCTTTGCATATGTGATGTGGTGATGCACTTCTCAAGTGTGGAATGAGAAAGCAAGGGCAAAGAGTACTTATAAAAGGCTCAAAGATAAAAAGGAAGGAATGAGAAGAAAAGGACGACGGAGGTGGAGGTTAAGCAGGTAAAACATGAGAGCGATGGGCCTGGCATGCATATGAGATGTATACAAACACACATACACTAGAACTTTAAAAAGGAGGTTAATCTTTCTTTTTTTTTTTTTATCTCTACCACTGTTCTGAACCTCATTCCCTGTTTTTACCCTGGCGTGGAGCTGCTTTGAAACATGACAATATGGCAGCACCTTCAACGCAAAAAGTTAACCAGCACTGTCAACATTAGCAACGAATGCTCTTTTTTTTTTTATTTCAGTGCAAATTATGTCAATATGTTATGTAAATGTGTGCATTTAAAAATAAAAAAGTTTAACCAACCAGTATTTCTGGTGCCGACTAGTGAGGGAACGTTTAATCAACAAGTCGACTAATCGCACATATCCCTACTAGAAAGCACCAAAAGCAGCGGCAATTAGCCGGTTGGAGGATGTTCATGCTCCGTTCACAGGAATGTGATGGCATGTGTGTGTAAGTGACAACTGCCAGTTAATACAGCAAGACGATGTGTGACTATGAGAAAGCAAGTGAGTGAGTGGAGAGAAATCTGCAAGGTAAATGATACCTGATAGTAATGTGTCACACTTGAACACGTTTGTGTCTTCAGATTCATGCCAGTTCGGAAGCATGTATGCATATTTACGGTTTAAATTTGTTTATTTGTGTGTGTGTGTGATGAATGGTAAAGTCTGCCTGCCTGTACAATATCTCTGGGGTCCATTTAAAACACTGGAAGGCGTCACCGTCACCCAGTCAAGTGTATCTGTGTGTGACTTGACTGTCTCAGGGCCCGAAGAGACAAAACATCCAGATAAAGCAAGATCAACATATTTGACTATCATTCCAGTGTGCGGAAGTGTGGGAAGACACGAGAAGGAGTTGAAAGAAAGCAAGACGGAGAGACACTATGTGAGAATAGAAAGAGACAAAACAGGTGTAGAGTACAAGCCTTTCAGCTGGATCTGAACTTCTTCTGAACTGCAAGAGTCACTGATATCCTCCTGCAAAACAACACAAATGTTTTGAAAAAGTGATGTGTACATGTGGGTGTTAACCAGTCAATCTACTTCTTTTTTTAATGGTTTATTTGAAGGAAAAGTGCAGAAACCTTTCCTCTTCCTCTGGCTGTAACATCGCACGGTGTTTACTCCTGGAGGCGCCTTGTCGTCTCAAGTTCAGTCACTCACTGCACGCCAGGATGTGCCAGTTTCTCATCTGTCTCTCTCACTTAGACTTTCTTAGGCTCCATGTCATCAAGTTGATTCGCATTGGTGCTTTAATCCTCCTCACTTAGCCCACCCGATCAGTTTGAAACACTCAAAAATATGCACACACACACATAGTGCTAGACTCCCTTGAAGCGCAAAGGGCGGTAGAAAGCAAAGGCGCTCTTAAAACTCATTAGAGGAGGGAAGGCCCACTGCAGATGATGAGATACACTCAATTAAACAGAATAGGGTTCTACTGTGCCCAGGGGAGTCGTGCTAAACCAGTAGGAAGAGAAAACCATGAGAGACAGAAGATTTGTAATATCTGTGGTATATGTGTGGATGTGTGTGTGTGTGTGTGAGAGAGAGAGAGAGAGAGAGGTGAGCATCATAGAGTTGACAGATACATCTGGATGTCTGGCAGTCTGTGTATGATGTGTGTTAAGTGTATGTGTGTGCATACCACGCCCCCCCCTGAGACGACGGATGCGATCATATGTTGACGACACATCCTGATAGGTGTGATAAATGCTCCAACACGTTTGTGTCAAAGCAAAGGGTGTGTAATTTCTTGGAAGGGCCCCTCAGGGACAGATGTTGTGATATTCATAGTAAATGAGAAATGGATGGACGGGGTGAGAGGGAAAGAAAGAGACAGAGGATCACTGGGGAATTGGGAATACAGCCAGATAAAAACAAATAGAGACAATTAGTCAAACAGACAGACACTTACTCTGAGCTAATGACAGAAAGTTGTAATCTGCAGCCAACCTGCATGGCAGAGTGGATGCTGAATAGTTGTGTTTATTGTATATTGACATCTTTTTTCTGATATTGTGTTCCACTGTGTATGTGGCATCCTGTTGACCATATACTAACACAATATAAAACATGTATTTGTATAACATGTACAACATTTTAAAACATGTTAGTCTGCATTCTATTCAGGAGGATGACTAATTTGGTTCAGCCCAGCTTATTGGCCTTTTATGTTTTGTGGCATTAAAAAAAAAAAATGCATAAAAGCCACTTGACAAGTGACTGAAAGCACAGAAGCAGCAAGAGAGAGAGAATGGTGTAGAATATTGTCAGTGGTGCGCAGCCAGTGGTGGAGGATCCTTTGTTTGACTAAAAGTACTAATACGACTGAGTAAAAAATAATCCATAACAAGCTAAATTTCCTGCATTGAAAGTGTAATCAGGAAATTTAACTTAAAGCATCATGAGTAAAAAATGTTCCCTGTGACTGTTTACTATTATATCATTACATCATAATTTCTGATGATCAATGTCTAAACAGCATTTTACTGCTGATGCAGGTAGAGGTGGAGATGATTTTAACTATTATATATCGACTATAACTCACTAAATTATTTCTTATGTATTAATCTTCTGATCATTTTCTCAAGTGACCAATCCTATTGATTGTATGGTTTATAACATAATGCAATAGTCCAAGCCTAAAAATTAATTAAAATTTTTTTTTACAACAATTAAGATAAAAAAAATACAAATAAAATCTCACATCTGGGATGATGGAAATATATTTGGCATTTTCACATGAAAAATTGGCTAATTATGCAGTAGCATGGTACTGTTTCTTATAAATAAATTATATGGTATCGGATCAGGTCACACACTCTACAAACTGCTACCAATTCCAGAATTTCCGGCTGTATCGGAGGCATTTCCGTTATATTGCTAGGTACAGTGGGGTCCTATTTAACAAGGGGTCCTATTTTATAAGCCCTTCATATATTTTGTGTGTAAAAAAAACTATAGCTGTCAAATACATGTAGTTAAGTAAAAAGTAGAATTTTTCCATCTAAAAGGAAGGAGTGTAGGAATGTAAAGTAGCATGAAAAGAAAGTAGAATACTTGAGTAACTGTACTTGGTTGCATTTCCCCAGTGCACACAGCAGGTAAATCGACCAGGTGTTCAAACGCCATTGCCCAAAAGTCTCCCAGGTGGCAAGTTTATTCTCTAGCCCAGGGAGCCAGTCTGTTTAAAATCTATTACAGCTTATGTCCTGTGGAGACCCAGCAGCAATAGGCCCACAAACTATTTCTGGAGCCAGCCCTAGTGGAAGAAAGAGGTCAGCTCCCAGTGAAGCTGACAAGATAGGTCACACTTTGTCTTTTCCCAGAACTTGTTGTTTCCCCCCAGGCAGAACTCTGGGCTTTTAAAGTGCATTTATTGGTGATTTTGACCATTTCTTGGCCTCCTCACAGTACTTAATACAGGCCTGCCTCTCTATGTACTTTTGTATTTAACCATGACCTGGTAAATTAGAGACAGCAGCAAAAAAGGTGACTAAACACAGAGCTCCACTCAATTACTTTATCATAACAGACATTTCAAACACTGATTTAAGGCATACATTGGCATCCCTCTGGAGGCAATACCTTGAGAAAGAAAGGCCAAGTGTGGCTGAGATGTTTTTGCGATGCTGCATGTTATAAAGGCCAAGATTAATGGCCAATCAATACTTCAGCTAAATATAGTAAACCAATAAATAGAACTAAACACACAAATATTCATATTCTAAGAGAAAATTTCAGTCATGCAAACCATAGAGAGAGCAGGGGATAACTGAGAAAGGAAGAAGAGTGAAAATGTAGACTGTGTGTAAAAAGAAATGATGCAGACGTTTACTGAGGTACAAAAGCGACCACAGAGACGCACCGGCGGCTGCCTGACAGCGAGCCAGATAAACAGACAGGAAGAGCTGAACCACGCAGCAGGAGAGGTTCAACCACTCCCAGAGCCTCCACACAGAGAGAGGAAAGACGTCTCCAGAAGCACAATCTGATCGAGGTGGAAATGAGTAACCGGTGGAGCCTGTCAGAGCAGATGGCTGAGAATCCATTAGCTAATAGTGGAGGAGCCTCCCAGCCAAACTAATGACGCCCTCATTACTACGCTGCACGCGCTCCCACCCAGCCAATGGACTCTGGCTGGGCCTTTGTGTGGACGGGGAAGCACGACACACATGCACACACATTGAAAACTGATACAAACTAGTACATACATGAGCATACATGTGCACAAATGTATACGCCCTTATAACTCACACAAAAAACCTTTGTCCCCTCTAACTTTCTGCAAGTGCACGCAAACAAAGATACACGGCAGTAACAGGATGTATGGAGGGAGAGAAAAGACAAAAATGTGTGGACTGAGAGACCACCCCATCCATCTATCCATCCTGCTGCACACATGACTGCCACCTCAAAATATGCCATCTGCTTTTCACAGCACGGAGAGATGAGAAACGAAGCAAGGATGAAAAACGCAATATCACAGCTGCATAAATAATTTACCCTGTGTGTGCTCTGCATGTGACAATGCACACCTCTTCATTCATCTATCTGTTATCACCTGTGTTTATAGACACACTCAGGGGCACAGGGAGACACACACAACAGTCTGCAAGTTGAAGAAACAACCATGTACACAGAAAGGCAGAGACAAGGACAAAAGTTAGACAGCAGCTGCAGTGACAGCAGTTCTGTCTAAATATTGTGTAACTCTACTGAGTATTCCAGTTTCAGTATTGGTAAGAGGTGTTTATGTATATTTTAGTGCTACAATGAAGAGCTGACAGTGCTCTGGACCCACTCTGGAGCACATGAACTACAGATGAACTGTGAACATATTGCATCTACTTGTTTGTAAAAAGGATTCACCTTCTTAGTATTTTGCAGTCGAAGAGGAAACTACACTGTCATATAGTCAGAACACAACAACAACAGACCAGCTCTTTGCAGGAATGCTGATGTCGACTGCAGGCCTAGATCACTTTACCTTGCCACGGTCTACGATAGGTGATTCCACAGCAGGGAACAAGTCTTGGATGATCACATTGAACAGTGGCAGGTCAGTAAAGATAATGTTCAGGTCCTTCATAGCCATTAGCAGGATCTGAGGACAGTGAGTCAAACATCATTTCACTTCCCGTTGTTTGACCAGAGCCTGGAGAGAGGTTAGTGCAGCTGTTATTGGTATAAAGGTGCTGGTTCACCTTTATTTGCATTTGGCAGTGGAGACAGACAGGATACTAAAAGAGAGATGACAGCACAGCTTGGCGTCAGATTCCAGCTCATGCAGTCACAGCAACTGCCTGCTTTTCCCATGCAAGTTTGTCCTAGACCCATCAGCCATCAGGGCAACCCCACAGAGAGAGAGTTGACAGCAGCTTGCATGACTAATATTGCTTTGAAATGCAAGCTAATAGGCTTTTTTAACAATGGCGACATTTTTGGGTAAAAAACTGAGAACTGTGACGACCTGTGACTGTTACTGGTGAATGATTGGCTTCCATTGCCCCCAAAAAACCTGGAGTAAAGGTTTTGTGATCAGGTACAAAATGATGAGGTCTTTTCAAGTTTGCTGTTTCAAGTTTTATCTCCTCTTTGATACATTTTTGATCACAGCCTGATCCCCTGTGGGGCGTTAGACACACATTTTCCTGGTGTCAAGCCTTCATCTATAGTCACTGTCTCATCAACTCCCCGTACGGGTGAGTGTGCACAACCGTGTGCATTTGTATGTCAGTATGTGTGTGTGGAAGAAGGCTCCTTTCCTAACAGAGTATTGAGATCAAGCAGAAGAGAGAGGGGGACTGTAGGAATCTGACAGGCAAGAGACGAGACTATGAGGTCAGGTAGGAGATCAGCGCAGATGCACACTGTATTCTGCAGGTGTCAACTGCCTGTGAGACATTGCTCTCTGGGATAGAGGCATGCAATCTGAATGATGGGCTAGTCAATAAACATATAATTGTTTCTGTGAAATATAGGCTGTTTGGGAGATGTTTACTTTATATTTGGATATTTGTCGCCACTGAATAGCTTGGTAAGGACTTACAGTGGTTCAACCATGACATGGAATAGATTTTGTGGATAAGAAAGTAGGGGTTCTTGGGCTGTGTTCCAAGACATCTGGTCCGTGTAACTGGAGGGAAAGCTACGTCCTCAGCAGAGTGCCTTCTAGATGGCTACTGGGCTCTGCCTCGTCGCCAGCTCCGTTGCTGAGTTTAATGCACAGCTGAGGAGTGCAGAGTGCCCAGCTTGTGACCTCAGCACTGCATCCCCGAGGTAGTGCTGGATTTGACAGGCTGTGCCCGTCATTGTGCACTGGAACAGTTGTAATTTAATTTGAGGCAGGTAGGATGAAAGTCAGCAGCTTCAAGGCCAGGCACACAATATTCTAACAATAAATTGTGGATTGTCTCAGTTGGTTGGTAGTGAGAATGCACCAAAGTTTACAGATTTGCTTTCGAGTTGGGATTAAATTAAATAATAAAAGGGGCATGAGATCCCTCTTTTGCATTACCAGCAGTCGTACAGATGCTGTTGTGGTGAAGGTGAAGAGGAGCTCACCTCTGGCAACATAATTTGGGTAGTGACCAAAAGAATAAGATCATGGATAAAGGCAGCTGTAATTTGTTTCCTTTACAGGATATATGGGCATACCCTTCAGGCCAAAACATTACCTAAGTAATTTCTCAAACACAGACGGCTTGAACTATGCAAAGTCGAATCAAAGTCGATTGTGCTGTTGTTACATTCCACAGTAGCCCAGCCAAAAATTCTTAGCACGACACAAGTGTCAACTTCAGTTTCAAGCTTTCCAGTGAGGTGTGATATATGAGGCAAGAACAAGAGCTGTCTTTTTAAAGCGTTTTTCAATTTGTTCCTGCACTTCTGTTCACTCTTTCGCAATTATCATGGCAGCCCAGGTTGACCCAGGCCTCCTTAGTGACTAATTTGGTTAATTTCACAGATGCATAAGAGCAATTACTGAGTATATACAATTGTGCCATGCATGCAAAAAGCAAGATGTTGTACTTTGGTTTTACAGACTTGTAGATAGAGTATTACATAGAATACTGAATGTTGAAGGATGAGGAGAGGCTTAGAATTGAGCTGTGTCCTCTCCATGTAGTAACAAGAGTACTAATTGTAGATTTTATGAATATAATACGATTTTATCTAATTCTTCCAGAAAAGTGCCTTAAACTTTCATTTCTGTCTAAGGTGGGGTGTGTGAAGAGTATTTTTTGGTGGAGGGGGGTATAGCAATGCCGTTGGGGAGTTTTGAGGGCCTCTGGAATATAAAGCCTGGGGAAAAACTGTCTTTGACTGTCTAACTTTTTTAATTAATGGATTAGGGCTTCATGCCAGACACATTAGCAGATTTGTCAGCTCTGTCAGCTCACTGATTGCGAATAAAGTGAACCCGTGAGATCAACACAAGAGGTGAATCTTTTGCTGCTAACCTTTGGAGTGCCTTTTTTTCCTCCCAAGCCTCTATAAAACATGGAAGAACAGCTTTTTTAAATAAAACTAGTACAGAAAGCCTGGAATAGAACAAATGAGTTGGTACTTGTGACCAAACCCAGCCAAGCCTAATAAAGGATGACCTCCATCAGTGTATTTTCATCTCATAAACAAGAGTATGAAATAGTCAAGGTTCACTTTTTTTCATTGCATTCATTGAGTAAAATCCTCTTTTAGAGTTTGTGACCCGTATTACTCTTATGCATACAGGCAAAGGCTGTAATGTGCCTGTAGCAAGTGTTCAAACCCCCATTATATGTAGAAAATAGAGACTGTCCTTTTGATCAGGAGCACTGAGGAAGGAGCACAGTTTCTTTCCAGCATAGTGGAGCAAGGAGGTGAGGGCATGCTGGCAAAAATTAGAGTGGTCCTGTTTAGACAGCTGCCACACCGCCAGGGAGCACAGGGTGAACACCGTCTTAGCCCGGAGCTAAGGAGCAGCGAGTCAGGTGGAGGAGAAAGGGAGAGAGGGATGAAGACAAAAAAGGAGGCGGATGTAGAGAAGTATCAGAAGTAACAGACAGAGACAGAAAAAGAAGAATCAAGAGAGACAAAGAAGAAATATAGAAGGAGAGGGGTGAATTATACAAGGCTGTCAGCTTTGGATAAATAGGATTAAAATGCGCAGTATAAACCAGAGATGAGCCAGGGTGACCGAGAAGGGCAGTGTGCCAGTAAAGCATGTCATGAAACATAAATCCATCAATTCCCATTCCCTGCCTCGGTGGACTTCAAAGACAGGTCTCAAATCATACATCCATTCAACCATACAGCCGGCTTGCATTGCAGCAAGAAGCGTAAAATGTGAGCTGAGCAAGTGAAGTGTGTGTGTCTGTCTGTGCAGTATGCGGACATCCACTCAGGATGTCCCAGCCTGTAGTCGTTGTGTAAACCCAGTATCTAGCCGAGAGTCAATATGTCTGTGTTTTAAAGCATGTATAGGCTCTATTTAAAGTTTTATTCCTCACACCTAAGTGTATGTACAGAAATATGCTGAGAGTATACGTATTTCTAACACTACTTTTGTCATTAAAAATTACACAATCACACTATATTTAATATCATGTGAACAGTTCATGTGTGTGTGTATGTGTGTGTATGTATGTGTGTATATCTGAGGATGGGGAGAAACAGGGAGCAGTACTGTATGTGTGAGTGAAAAAGAAACTCTCTCTCACACACATATTTCAATCAGTGTGCAGGACTCCTGGGCCACTATGTCAGTTTGTTCTCATCAAAACCTGCTCCATGCAGCTCATGAGACACAGTGATGTGCACAGGCACACATGCATGCAGACACACACACACACACACACACACACACACACACACACACACACACACACACACACACACACACACACACACACACACACACACACAGAGCACAGCTGTCATACTAGGCGGCGCAGATGATGGGCTTGTGGGAGGCAAATCCACCTCCGTTCTGTTCCTGCTCAAAGAGTAATCAGAGAGCTCCCAAACCAGGCCAAAGCACACTGAAGTAGGCCAGTCCTGCGACCAGAGTCTGCTGCAGTGCCAGGTTGATTTTTTCTACTGGCAATGACTAAGTCTCGGTCTTGTCAGCACCCGGCAACTAGTTACTCGTGGGTGTGTCTATTTAAAGTGTACATGAGCATATGTGAGAGATTGATTCCGTGTGATACAGTGAATTCCAGACTGATCTCAAAGGTGTCCAAAATTCGAAGGTAGCTCCGAAAACATGGGGGTGTCATATCACCACAGTAACCATCTGTAATAGTAATCTGCTGCTCTTTTTTAACTACTAGCTAATTAGCTCATGGCTCAGTTAGCTGTGGAGCCAGTGGCCCGAGAGTTTGCCTGAACTGGGACCTCCAATCACAGGGGGAGTCACCACAGGCGACAGGGCTCAGCTCTGGATTTGGCAGTCTGAGAGTGAACACGGCTGGACACCGAACTGGGACTGGGACCAAGACTAAGACTTCAGGGATGACAAAACACAGCAGGTGGGAGAGGCGTGCAGCAGGAGAGGAGCGAGAGAGAGTCGGACATCAGCAGCAGGTGAAAGCAGAATATTTTCACATTACTGGTTGAATTAAGGATTGTGATGTCCGCAGTGTGATTGTGGAAAGACAAACCAAGACTGTTTTGGTGAGTTCACTTCGTTCACGTCCAGTTTGATTGACGTGTTTGACCATGAGTTAACGAGGCAATTAAGCTAATCATAGGTCGATAAAAGAGAATCTTGAATTCAAAAGGTGTGTAAAAATTGAATTTTTATTAATAAATATTGTATTAATACGATTTTATTTCTTGAAATTTTGTGAGTTTATACTGTTGATTTATTATGTTTGGACTTTCGCCCTGCCGTGCTACAAAGTGGTATCATGAGACAGGACAAACTGGAGCCAGCTGTTTAGAATGCTAACTTCAGTAAACATTTCCGCAACTCAATACATAGACGTCTTTGACATAACATCAAAACTGTTGTTTCTTCACACTCATGTTTTAAACTAAAATTCTGGCCATATCTAACAAATTGCTCCTTTAAAGCATCAGCATTTTCATGATACAGTTGGATTATGGCTTAGAAAAAGGAATTTGGAGGCTAAAATGATCACATGTATAATTTAGGTTTAATAAGAATTTGTGCTTGCAGCTGAGGTTAAATTTTTAGCTTCAGGTAGCATTGGCATGTATTGGTGAAGATAAATGTCTGGCCAATGAGAGAAGCTTTGGTAGCTTTGTCAGGGGGGCCATAAAATAATCAAGCTCATACACCACAGTATTCAGCTAACATCGGGTACTGAGTGGCTGTGTTGTTTCAGTCTTAATCTGTTGTTGTTTGCACTGCTGCTTGGTTAACACTCCTAATTCTCTAGCTGGCACATAATTACGGCTCCCAACAGGATCCAGTATGGCAAGACTGGTGCCACGCTAGCATTCAGCCTAGTATATTTGTGTGCCTACATCTGTGCTTATGTGTGCATGCGAATGTGTCTTGATTGCTGTTTTGCTAAAGTTTTGCTGAAGTTGGTGAAGGAAGTATAGTGAGTATGTGTGTATGTGTTTCTGTGTAGGTGGCAGTGCTGGATTTTGCTCAAGTCTCCAGGGAGCAAAATAGGTGTCCATGTTCAGTTCAAGACAGAATTAGGATCTTGTTAAACACATGCTGGTTAGGAGGCACACACACACCACCATCACCTCTTGTTATCACTCTGTGGCAAGCAAATACAGCCTGCACACTAATGCACACTGTCTTATGTTGAAACACACAGAGACACACAATGAAGAGAAGAGCTCCCTGGTGAGTCAGCAGTAATCCTGCTCTAGCTCTGGTCCCGGAGAATCATGTGTCTGTGGTAATCATCACACATACATACATACACAAACATTAATCCTATCACACCTTGGCCCTGCACCAAACCTGATACTGACACTGATCCCAGACCAGTGCTTACTACTTAAAGGAGCTTGAAACCAGTGGGGAAACAGATGGATCAACACCCACCACTGATCTACGTACAGCTGAGGCTCCAGCCGCTCCAAATAATGGAATGGCACATTTCCTGTTCAGATCACTTTAATGACAGTGATTTCATTTGGGACAATGACAGCGAATACATTTGTCTGCTAAAACCCTGTTAGAAAGTATGTAAATCTATTTTAAAAAGTCTCTAAGTCGGTAACTTTGGCATGAAAAGGCAAGCAGGGTATTTTTAATTGAATCCATCAGATTGATTTGATGATATTGCATCTCTATCTGTGTAGAACTCAATCTCATCTGCTGATTGCCTGAGCTCTTCACATAAAAGAAGCGGGAATGTTTCATTAAGGCTGTGATCATTCAACAAGATATACTTTAGAAATCAGTGCATATTCAGAACTGTGTACTGGGTAAAAATAGCACCCAGCCAGAATTCATTTAACAGATACATTCACTATAAAGACACGGCCTTGTTACTCAGAAGTGAGACAGATGCAGCTGAAATGAGGTATCCTTATAGCTCTATAGAGTAATGCTGTCTCTCTGTGTTGTTGAATAAATGATAACGCTTTGTTGCTGGCCTACAACCAGCAAACCAGTCCTGGCTAAACAAGTCTATACTCTCCAAGCATTGTTCCAGCAGAGTGAATGAGGAGCCAAATCAGGGTTTTGTTGCACAGAATCACCATGGCACCACGCTTGTTTGTCCAACAATTTATAATGGAACAACAATTCTTTCAGAATGCATTGAGCCCATGAACACACCACAAGTCAATGGCAGAAAAAATTCAAATAATTCTGTACTTTTAACTACATGCAATGACAAGGTGACTTAGACAAAAACAACAAGTTTGCATATATGGTGCATCGTACTCGAAATTCACTTCGTAACAAGCTTCGAGTCTCTGCTCATGTTATTTGAAAACAAAAACAAACCAATGGATGCTGAGAGGTTAGGCTCCCAATCCAGCAATCTGCTGCAATATTGTTATTATTATTACTTTTGGAAAAGTACTTAAATGTTAAACGTACATTATTGGTTGTCTAAACAAAAAACACTTATTTTCCTGTATATTTAAAGGAAAAGTGATTTTCAGTTGACTGTAGCCATTTAAAAAAAAAAAAGTTAGTAAGTATATCGTCACTAAAGACATGATCATGACTATTTAGTTCTTTTAGGTGAACATTATTTAGTTTTACACCATAGTAACTCTGATATAATTGTATCTCTCATTATCATCAATAATTATCAGCTCATTAACCTTAATATCTAATAATTTTCCATCCGTCATTGAGATTTCAACCTGCTTTCTCCCAGTGGCAGACCAGAGCAAATTCAATCTGGGGTTCTCGCTTCCATTCTCTCTCTTCTAATAGTTTGTTGAAATTACTACTATAGCAAGCTTGACAACTAATTTACCGCATAATAGCGCTGATCCTTTGGATAGTGTATGCACACAAAGCAGCAGAGTTAACTGGTGATTATACTGACAATGCTTATGCTAGCTTCCGGCTCCTTAAAAGCAATTTAGTGACCGTAAATGATACTAATCCCAGTGCAAATCAATACTGGATCTCCAAGTATTAGATTACAACATTACTGTTACAATAACTGTAATATGAGCTGATGCTATCTAATTGCCTGACAAACTGTATTGGCACAGACAACTGGGGCTAATAAACTGACTGATATGTGGCTGGCTGATTGATGTGTTTAATTAAGTTGTGGTCGTGGCACTGATTGACTGAATGTCATACTGACATCTGTTAGTAAATGAAACAATAACAAACCATCCATAGTTTGCCAAGTAATTGTAGCTACATGCAAAGTACTTGTCTGCCAGTTTCATGGTTCTAATTAACTAAGAATACACAATACAGTGTTTCAAGATGGACCCCATTGTACTTGCTCACTTAACCCATATATTGCACAGCCCACAAACAGTGCCCTTGAGTGAAAGTAAAGATATGTTATAATATTACTTTAGTACAAGTGAGATGTACAGAGATATATAAGTAGCAGAAAATAGAAGTACCTCAAAATTGTATTTATGTATAGCACTTGAGTAAATGTACTTAGTTACATTCCATCATTGCCCACAATACATGCATTAGTGTCTTTCTTCCAAGCCCAACCTGTTTGGCCCATAAACGTCATGTTGAAATGACCCCTGCCACCAATAGCAATTCCCATTCTATCAAATGAGGCTAATATGGCCAGAAGGCTAAGTCAGCCTGTTATCCTCTATAACACACACGTTAGGTTGAGCAGACACTAGCCTGTTTTCCATTCAAATGTAAGGTTAACTTTCACAGAGTTTTCAGAAAATCTACAAAAGAAAATGTAAATTGATGTGTGTCTCCATCCTCTACCGCTATGCAAATAAAAGGAGTTGAGCGCATTGACATAAACTTGTGGTGGTCATCCTACTATTGTGTGCAATTTAATCGAAAAGTCACAACAAGTTTTCATTGCATTTTTTAGCGATACAGCAACGCTGCCACTTAGTGTTTTTAGTTCTTAGATAGAGAGATACTTTACTGTCATTACACATTAAAATACAATGTTTTCCCCTCAGCTTTTTGAATGGGTGGATGGAAACGAAACTTATAGTCCTTAGTAAATATTTAGTAAACACAGCATCATGTTAGAACAGAAATAATGCCTTTAGAAGGAGACATGAAACTTTGACCTTGCCTCCTCTACAGTTTGACAAAAGTTTTAACACTTAAGGTGTCATCTTCAGGTGTCAGGGGCCTTGCTGCTTATGGACAAGTTATGAAGTGATCCTAAAGCTAGTGGTTGAATTGTAGCTGTAAAGGTGGGATGGGATGTTGAAGATCAATGCCATTTCAAATACATCTGAGCATAATGCATTATAATGTAAACAGCTGAACATTGTTTTAGCGTGTTGAAACAGCCCTCACTAGCATTGTTTGCTGTTGTTAAGAGTGTCATTCCTCCTCTTATAATCTTTCAAGTCAACGGTGGACAACACAAGTTTTGGGTACCACTGCCTTGCCAGCTTGAAACTGATCCATCTGTTTTGTGATAGAACAAATTCTTGGTTGTGTTATTTCATAGGGTATCCCACCTCAATTTCGATGTAGTTTGTCAGAAATGGGGGTTAATGATCGCTTTGGAAATTGGGCCACTTTCGGTCTTAAATGCCAGGCCTGTGTTTTGATCTCAGGCTGTCACTGGTCAAAATTGAATGCTATTGATAAAATCATGCTAACTGTACGCTGGCTAACAGTTTTTTGAGCCTCTGGACATGTCATTGGTGACAGGTTGAGGCAAAAATCAAATCCTGCCGTTAGACAGGCCAGCATTGCATTGACTGTTGGAGAAGAGTGAGAAAGGCTGATAACATGGGGAAAAGATGTAAGCAGAGAGAGGGTGTTACTGCTCTACCAGTCTTTTTAAATGTTTATCTTATTTCCAGAAACTGTTCTGTAGAAAATCTACAACCTCTTGTTCTATCAAGCAATTGATTTTGGCTTTTAAATGTCATTAAATAGCAGTTGTGGAATATGACACAGAGATGTTTTACAATTCATTTCCGCAGCATGGCTTACAGCCGTCATCCCATCGAACAAACTTCTAAATGAGAATTAAGAACCACTCTCAGAGGTATCAGTTTTAGGTGTCCATTTTCCATTCCATGCTTTTTCCTCCTGCTCTCAATCAACATTTGCTATTTGATTTCTTTTATCTTTACTTCCTTCCCTCAGTGCACTTTTTTCCCATTATACAGTATCTTCAACCTTTCAAATTCATGGGTATTGACATCATTAACATCAACCAGCATCACCCAGCTTCCATTGACATCCCAAACACAAACCCTTTAGATGCCCTTTAAGCAGCAACAATATGTGGGACAGAGTTATAGCTAAGGCTCCCATATTGTATATTCCAAACTGAGCCTCTCTTCATTAGAAAAGATTTAAGTTTACATTTTACTTGTCAGAGAATGTCAGTGATGGGTGGCCAGAGAAAACAGTGCCAAAGAAATGTTGAGATTAGATGATAGTTGTGTCTTTAATAATTTCTTCTTATGCAGAATTCATACATTAATGAATTATATATATTTTATTTAAAATTTCCATTACTCTGCATTTGTCTCAGGATTACACATAAAAATAGTTCAAATAGTAAGTTTCAAAGTATAGTTTGCTCCTTAGTTTGCTGCCTTTCCTGAATACTGAGACAGATGCTATCTGTGTTTCTGTCTGCCCAAAAGCCAGTGCTTTATACATTTCGGCATGCATGACCGGTTCTCACACTGTCAAATGATCGACAGTGAGGCAGAGTCTGCCTCAGCTCTGCAGTCTAACGTATGTCTGTTCCTTGCAGGCTTTACCGTTAGCTGGCATATGCTGGCTTTTTGCCGCTAACACGTGTAGTCCAGCAGGTGAAAACATCAACTGCCAAACTGTCCAGTGGGAAATACGCCAAATAAATAAATTAATTCACAGCATATTAAATAATCTAATATTATGTGAACTATAAATGTTGCCAAGACAAATTAAATATAAACTTATATAATGCACAAGTTTTGTTTTTCTCCTTGTACAAGCACTTCATTCAAAAGTCAGCTACCCCAGCAACACCCCCTTAGTTTGGCTTGACAGCAGTTAATACTAGTATGAAATGTCCAAGGCGAAGAAGACACCCCAGGCCAGTTTAATAAAAAAAACAAAAAAAAAACAAGCTGATGGGGCAACAAATACTACAGCAAAGGCCTGCAAAATTTGCAAAAAGTTTCCGAGAGGTACAGCACACCCAGCAGGTTTTGGACTTGCATAACAGTTAATATATTCTCAACTTTTCAGTGCTAGTCGAGGCACTGCACCGCTTGTTAATATGACACTTGGCCCAGACAACTTGTGCACACGAACTCTGCTCCACAGACCCACTGTGCCCACCATCGGGGCATGATATTCTGCAGCATTTGTAAGAGGGCAGGTAGGACATATTAAAGTGGATTACAGCATCTTTGTGTTTTGTGTTTCATTGCTGTTTAAATGTAGACTATGGCTACGTAAAACAAGTCGGACAGTTGTTCCATATGACTGGAATTTTGTAATAATAACAGCCAAATTCTCCATCAGCAAGAAAGTCTAACCTAAACTCTGGTCCCATGTCACCTAACGTAACATCCACTCCTTCTCGCTCTGCACCAAGCTCTTCCACAGCCTACGAGCAGGGTCCACCTACAGACGTGAGTGATCAGAGCTGCGACAGTCAGAAACACAGCCTCTGATTTGTCAACAGATTCAACTCAAGGCTCATGGATGGCTAGCTGATGACTTATAACAACAATAACCGTTTTCTACAAAGCATTATTTAGCTGTAGAAATATCATTATGAGTTTATTAAGTCGCCATTAAGACACTGCATGGCACAACAGTTATCTTGCATTTAGCGTTCCAGATTATTCAACCATAGAAACTTTTCGCCTTATATGTCATTGTCAGTCCCAGAGTGAACTTCTATAGTGTCAAATACTTCAGCGGCACAGTACGCAGTTTATTTTCCTGCGTTAACTAAATGAGGACAAATGCCACATGGTCACTTACCTTGACAACAATTTTACCAGACTTTAATACAGAATGTGTCAGTAGTTTCCATTAATTTTCGGCTTCATTTTTTTCTTACAATATAAAGTACTTAATATCTGTCAGTGATGACAAATCAACATTTAGCGGAGATGCAGAGGCATAATATCTAGTTCAGCAGAGATATTCGTAATATAACAAAATCATTGTGGATGGAAAGAGAATAGCACAGATGAAAAATACTGAATATCAAATTGGTCATCAAATTGGCTTCAAAATGGGAAAATCCATTTGAATTGCTTTAAAATGCAGCTTATTTTCTATGACCTTCAGAGGAAGATGGAAGTGTGTCAATTCGTCAGTCTCAGTTCATATTGTCAAAATGTCAAAATGCAGAAGCAGAAAGGGAGATTAAAAAAAGGGTCGGAAAAAGATTTACCTGCTTAATCTCTGATGCATGTGTCTCCTTTTCTTCAGACTAAATAGCAGTCGTTCGGATGTGGTCTTCTCGCCACCATACACCTGAACCTACATGCACACAAAACAAAAATGGTGCTCACACTCATCACCATAACAGTCTTTATAGTGTTCATTACCACCAATGTCATCATGATTACACTCAGATCTATCATCATAACACCACCCTTATCAGTGTTGTCAGTGCTCTGTACACATTCATTGGCATTTTTGTCGTTTGTCCCATTTATTCAGGCCTTTAACAGATAAAGCGCAGCTGATTTAAACTTACCGGTACATCCCTATCTCAATCTTATGATCCCACACATCAAAAATACATCATGAGATGATTGATGATTTAAGCATGTAGGGGTTAACATCTTTATTATCAGAGTGCTTTGTTGATAAGCAGAAGGTGGGTGGATGTGGGTCAAAGAAGGGTCACATTTTACCCAAAGGTTCTACTTTAGATCTCTCTGTCCTATTGCCTCGGAGTCCTCTTCTGAGATACTTGATTAAATCTTAATAAATGGCATCCATGAGGCGAATATGATGTCCTTATAACCTGAGTCCCCCTGCTGATCTAGTATCACAGGCCAGTTGATCCTGAACATCTGATTCATCATGTTGTAAAATGTTGAAATGGGGCTTGATCAGCAGTCCTGCTCCTGTGGCACACTCAATAAATGTGGCCTTCAGGCAGAAAATCAGATAAATCCTGGCTTATAAGATTTTTCGACCATGTAAGAAAAGCAGTTATCACGTGGTTTATGAAAAAATGATTTTTCTTCAACCAAGTAATAAATGTCATTGTGTTTGCATCATTTCATTTCTTTCATAAAACCAAAAGAAAAAAGTGTCCACCTTGCTTTCCATGGTATTTGACATTTTTGTGTATGGAATATTCGTGTGCCAATTGTTTTCTGCAACCCTTGTGTTTTGAAAAAATGACTTCTGAAGACTTCAGAAGAGTCAGGCAAAGGTGGATTTCCAAGCAAGGTAATGTTATCAAAGTTGTATCTCGTGAGCAGCTGCCACCTGTGGTCCTTTCCTTGAATTATGGTCTGGAAGGATGAAGAATAAAGGGAGAAGACGAATGACAGAGGGAGGATAGTAAAAGTAAGGACAGAAAGAAAAGGAAACCAAATTATCAAAAGGACCGAGTGGCTATCACAGAGAAAAGACTGAAAAAACGTGAGTTCAACATGTGCTGGTGTTCCACAAATGAGGCGAAGAAAGAAGGTTGCTGTAACACTTCAGATTGTTGTCCTGTTCAAACATTAGAACCAGACTGCACCAATGTGCTTTAGGACACTGCTGGGCAGATTATAGAGGGGCTAACAGCATGTTCAGGGGATTAACTGAGTCTGCTTGTTTGTAATGTGCAAATATTTTGTACAAAGTTGAGTGCACTGACATTTGATTATGGATTACTTCACTCACCCCACATTCCTGAATGACTTAATAGGTTGATTGCCAATGACTCCCAAAACAATTAAACCAGACTTTCTTCGTATGGTCAAAGTTTGGTTTGTATAGGCAGCCAAACTTCTTGGTTAGATTTAGGAAAAAAATGTGGTGTGGATTTAAAAAAAGTATATTTCTTATGTAATTTAACCTATGTAACTTAAGTTACAGCATGTATGTAAGATATCTCACCAGTGAATTTTGGTTTGACACTGGACATAAACAGCGGTCTCATGGGTGAAAGTCCTATGTTTGTTTTACCCATCCATCCATCCAATCCAACCTCCGCCTTATGCTGACCTTACAGCTCTTTTTACGCCATCACCCGACTTTCTCCAATTGCTGCCTTATAAAAGACTACAGCGACAGGTCGGCGCCTAACAATGAATGTAAATATGGGTCGTATAAAGCTGCTTTTACAGTTAACCTATTTGTTTGTTTTTCTGATGAGGACGGCTACTTAAGTTACAGAAAAAAAACCAATGTAATAAGATTACAGACACATTTAGTAAAAAAAGGGAATCACTAAGAAGATTGCAATTTTAAAATAAAGAATGATATACTAGCCTGTAACCAAGCACATGCACACACATGACAACACTTGTCTTACACAACATCACTCTGGTCTTGAGTAAAACTGAATACACAATATTTAAGTTTAAATAAAAGTAATCTTATTGACATTCAATTTCTCGAGTCTTTATTTGCATATGCTTGGTACTGAGGTAATCCAAAAGCAACGGAAAGTAATCAAGTTAAATGACTTAAATATTGTGATACTTGGATTACGTTACTGACTATATGTTTTAACAGGCGGACAGGTGAACTTTATCGGAATACATTTTGAAAGTAACCCTCCCAACCCTGAGAATAAGATATCTAATCTAGGAGCAGCCTGTCCACCAAGGCTTTGTGCTGATCGGTCGGTCAGCTTCACTCACCCATTACTGTGTAAAAATGTGATAGTGGTGAAAAATATCACTCTCAGGCTAAATTTAATCAGTTATTAATGATCACTATTTACATATACTTTCTTTAATATCAACATTTAAATGCAAAGTCACTCTCCTGTT